>NC_080380.1:74348742-74948742 GCF_014773155.1 Arachis stenosperma | reverse complement strand
TTGGGGGTGAGGAGCTCTGCAGCGTCTCGATGATTTAATACAATTCCTTTGTTTTCCACTCAAACACGCTTGTTCTTATCTAAGATGTTTATTCGCGCTTAATTGTGAAGAGGGTGATGATCCGTGACACTCATCACCTTCCTCAACCCATGAACGTGTGCCTGACAACCACCTCCGTTCTACATCAGATTGAATGAATATCTCTTAGATTCCTTAATCAGAATCTTCGTGGTATAGGCCGGATTGATGGCGGCATTCATGAGAATCCGGAAAGTCTAAACCTTGTCTGTGGTATTCCGAGTAAGATTCCGGGATTGAATGACTGTGACGTGCTTCAAACTCCTGAGGGCTGGGCGTTAGTGACAGACGCAAAAGAATCAATGGATTCTATTCCAACCTGATTGAGAACCGACAGATGATTAGCCGTGCTGTGACAGAGCATAGGAACGTTTTCACTGAGAGGATGGGAAGTAGCCACTGACAACGGTGACACCCTACATAGAGCTTGCCATGGAAGGAACCTTGCGTGTGGGAAGAGGATTTCAAGGAAAAGTAGAAATTCAAAGGACAAAGCATCTCCAAAACTCCAACATGTTTCTCATTACTGCACAACAAGTAACACTGTTATTCTCTTTTATTCTTATAATCAAATCTGGTAATTTCACTTTTTAAATCCTATTGGCCTCCTGACTAAGATTAATAAAAGAAACATTGATTACTTCAAGCCAATAATCTCCGTGGGATCGACCCTTACTCACGTAAGGTATTACTTGGACGACCCAGTGCACTTGCTGGTCAGTTGTGCGAATCACAAATTCGTGCACCACCTACGTTAACTCTCACGTTAAGATTGTTAACGTGAAAGTTAACGTGGAGTTGAATTCAAAGAACCAACGTTAGTGACACTCACTTTTGTCACTAACGTTGGGAGATGGCTTCATCACTACGTTAAGAGCCACGTTAACTTAGTTAACGTGGGTTCTAACGTAGGGACTTAAGGCAATTGGAGCGTTAGTGACAAAGGTCAGTGTCACTAATGCTCTCGAAGGTGATAGATATCCACATTAAGAGCTACGTTAGCCAAGTTAATGTGTGATCTAACGTAGGGGCAAGAGGTAAGCAACGTTAATGGGAAAAGTGATTCCCATTAATGTTTGCAAAAAGGGGCACAAGCCAACGTTAATGGGAAAAGTGAGTCCCATTAACGTTGGCCAAGGATTGAGTAAGAAACGTTAGAATTCACGTTAAGATTACTAACGTTGGAATTAACGTGGGTATATAAGGGTGGAACGTTAGTGGAAAAGTGAATGCCACTAACGTCCTCGCACCCAAAATGTTACTCAACGTTAATCTCACTAAATGCCCAAGCCTAATTCATATTTCTCTGCAAGCTGGGCCCACTAAAGATGAGAATTGCTTCAACTCAAGGTCCAGAGCCCACATCCAAGACTTGAAGAACTCACTAGAAGATCATGAAAAGTAGTATATATAGGAGTAGTTTTGAACTAGAGAGAAGCTTAGCACTTTTGGAAACTACTCTCTGCATATTTACTTTTCTGTACTTCTAGGATGGATTCTTTTTTTCTGCCATTTTTCATTCCTAGAGCTATGAGCAACTAAACCCCTATCATTGGGTTAGGGAGCTCTGTTGTAATTTGATGGATCAATTATAGTTTTCATTCTTCTTCTTCTTTCTTTTCTTTTGATCTTACTAGAAAGCTTTCGATCTTAATTCAATTGGTTAGTTGTCTTGGAAAAGAAACTCTCCATAATTGGATCTCCTTTGAACCTTGGAAAAGGGATGAGGAAATCATGCTAGAAATGCTTTCTCATGTTGGACCAATTTGGGGTTTGGATGGATATTGTGACATTTAATCCTCCCAACACTTTGATTTGGAAATACATGTGGTATAATCAGTGACCACACTTTCATCTCTTCCCATGAGCAATTAAATCAAGGAATTGGGCAATTGTTCAAGCTTAGAGAGATTGGATTGCCAAGGAATTGGGATCCAATCACTTAAGATTGCCAAGGAGATTAATGAATGCATTGATTGAGGAAGAGATGAGAATGAACTTGATCCGGAGAATGCAACATCTCCTAAACCCAATGATCTCCCCATTTCTGATCTTACCCATTCTATTTACTTTCTGCCATTTAATTTCCTGCTCATTACCCCAACTCCCCATTTAAGATTCTGCACTTTAATTTCTGTTATTTACTTTCTAGTCTTTTAAATTTCTGCATCTCAATCTCAATTCTGTTTAGCTCAACTAGCATATTCTTCTAACTAAAGTTGCTTGACCAATCAATCCCTGTGGGATTCGACCTCACTCTATTGTGTGTTTTACTTGACGATAATTCGGTATACTTGCCGAAGGGAAATTTGTTGAGAGACAAGTTTTCATGCATCAGCATGCAAAAAATGGAAGGAACACAAAGAATTGAGGAGATAACCAACGAGAAGTCACGTGGTCACATGGCTGACGCGACCGCGCGAGATAGAAGAAATAACAGTGATGCGCTCGCGTGCCTGACGCAACCGCGCGGATTGGAAGCTGCATGAACGACGCGAAATGCATGGATGACGCGCACGCGTGGTACGAGAAACGCCGAGTGATGCGAATGCGTGGATGACGCGGCCGTGTGACATGCGCAATCTGCAGAATTTCAGAAGTCGCTGGCAGAGTTTCTGGGCCGGATTTTAACCCAATTTTTGGCCCAGAAACACAGATTAGAGCCAGAGAACATGCAGAGACCAAAAAACAACATTGATTCTGCATAATTTTTAGTTTCTAGATCTGAAATTGCTCCTCCCCTAGGTTTTACTCACTTGAACATTCATAGTTAGGATTTCGAAGGTTTTGGCTTTAGCTTCTGAGAAGAGTCTACCTCCGGTACTAGTCATTATAGTCTGTTTTTTACTTTTCATTTATTCTTCCATATTCTTAGTTCCCCTAGAGTTGACTTTGGATTATTTTCATGAGTTATTAATATAGACTATTTTTTATTTTCAATTAATCCCTTTCGTTGTTATTCATCATGTCTTCTTTTATTTTCTCCATTAATTCTGTGAAGTTTATAATTATGATGAGTGAGTAGTCCCATAACTTGATTGGGAGATGATTGAAAGGAACCCTTGAGTTGAATCACTCAAAAGAGAAATTATAATTGGGTTATTTGTTGGATCACCCTCTAATCATTGACACTAGTCCTTCCCAAGAGAGGGGACTAGGACTTGTGACTAGAAACAGCTTTCCAACTTGCTTGACTTTCCTTTACCTAGTAAGGGATAACTAAGCAGAGCAACTTCCAATTATTAATTAATCTTGAGAGTACTTCAACAAGAATAGGGCTTCCAACTAATCTACTCCCAGTCAAGGCTTTTATTTAGAATTAATTAAATTCTCTAATTTAATTTACTGTTATCAACTCAACCATTTTTGAAAACACCTGATTGATAAAATATCACATTTCTCTGCAACTCGTTGGGAGACGACCTGGGATTCATACTCCCAGTATTTTAATTTCAATATTGTGACAACCCTTTTAAATTGATAAGCGGATTTTCGGCTGGTTAAGGACTGTACTTGCAACGTATTTCTATTAATAAATTCTTAACGCGCCAATTTCCGCCACGTCAATTATCTTTCCAAAACTTTTTCAAAAATCAAATCTTTTCCATTTTTCTTAATTAATTTTCAAAAATTTTTAAAATATTTTTCAAAATCTTTTTCTTAATTACATTTCAATTTTCGAAAACTTTACTAACAATTAATGTGATTGATTCAAAAATTTGAAGTCTGTTACTTTCTTGTTAAGAAAGGTTCAATATTTAAATTCTAGAATCATATCTTTTAGTTTCTTGTTAGTTAAGTAATCAAATTTTAATTTTAAAAATCAAATCTTTTTCAAAATATCTTTTCCATCATATCTTTTTATCTTTTTCAAAAATTTGATTTCAAAATATATTTTCTAACTTCTTATCTTTTCAAAATTGATTTTCAAATCTTTTTCAACTAACTTTTTGTTTGTTTCTTATCTTTTTCAAAACTACCTAACTACTTTTCTCTCTCTAATTTTCGAAAATCATCTCCTTCTTTTTCAAAATTCTTCTAATTAACTAATTGCTTCAAATTTTAATTTTATTTCTTCTCTTAATTTTCGAAAATCACCAACCCTTTTTCAAAATTAATTTTCGAAATTCTCTCTCTCTCTTCTCTTTCTATTTATTTAAATTATCTACTAACACTTCTCTTCTACTCAAGAATTCGAACCTATTCTTCACCCTTGTGTTTGGATTCTTACCTTTTCCTTCTTCTATTCTTTTTTTCTTCTACTAACATAAAGGAATCTCTATACTGTGACATAGAGAATTTCTCTTCTTTTTCTGTTCTCTTCTTTTTCATATGAGCAGGAGCAGAGACAAGAACATTCTTGTTGAAGCAGATCCGGAACATGAAAGGACTCTGAAGAAGAAACTAAGAAAAGCTAAAGCACAAAAATCCAGAGAAAAACCTTACAGAGAATCTCGAAAAAGAGAGAGACATGGCCAAACCCAATAACAATGGTGGAGGCGCAAGAAGGATGCTTGGTGACTATACTACACCTACTTCCAAATTTGATGGAAGAAGCATCTCAATCCCTGCCATTAGAGCAAACAATTTTGAGCTGAAACCTCAACTAGTTGCTCTAATGCAATAGAACTGCAAATTTCATGGACTTCCATCAGAAGATTCCTATCAGTTTTTAACTGAGTTCTTGCAGATCTGTGAGACTGTTAAGACTAATGAAGTAGATCCTGAAGTCTACAGGCTCATGCTTTTCCCTTTTGCTGTAAGAGACAGAGCTAGAACATGGTTGGACTCACAGCCTAAAGATAGCCTGGACTCATGGGATAAGCTGGTCATGGCCTTCTTGGCTAAGTTCTATCCTCCTCAAAAGCTGAGCAAGCTTAGAGTGGATGTTTAGACCTTCAAACAAAAAGATGGTGAATCCCTCTATAAAGCTTGGGAAAGATACAAGCAGATGACCAAAAGATGTCGTTCTGACATGCTTTCAGAGTGGACCATTTTGGATATATTCTACTATGGTCTATCTGAGTTCTCTAATATGTCACTAGATCATTCTGCAGGTGGATCCATTCACCTAAAGAAAACACCTGCAGGATCTCAAGAACTTATTGACATGGTTGCAAATAACCAGTTCATGTACATTTCTGAGAGGAATTCCGTGAATAATAGGACACCTCAGAGGAAGGGAGTTCTTGAAATAGATGCTCTGAATGCCATATTAGCTCAGAACAAAATGTTGACTCAGCAAGTCAACATGATTTCTCAAAGTCTGAATGGATGGCAAAATGCATCCAACAGTACTAAAGAGGCATCTTCTGAAGAAGAAGCTTATGATCCTGAGAACCCTGCAATAGCAGAGGTAAATTACATGGGTGAACCCTATGGGAACACCTATAATTCTTCATGGAGAAGTCATTCGAATTTCTCATGGAAGGATCAACAAAAGCCTCAACAAGGCTTTAATAAAGGTTGAAGAAACAGGCTCAGCAATAGCAAGCCTTTTCCATCATCTTCTCAGCAACAGACAGAGAATTCTGAGCAGAGTTCTTCTAGCTTAGCAAACATAGTCTCTAATTTATCTAAGGCCACTTTAAGTTTCATGAGTGAAACAAGGTCCTCCATCAGAAATTTGGAGGCACAAGTGGGCCAGCTGAGTAAGAAAGTCACAAAAACTCCTCCTAGTACTCTCCCAAGCAATACTGAAGAGAATCCAAAAAGAGAGTGCAGGGCCATTGATATAATCAAAATGGCCGAACCTAGAGAGGAAGGGGAGGACGTGAATCCCAATGAGGAAGACCTCATGGGACGTCTCCCAGGCAAGAAGGAGTTCCTTATTGAGGACCTAAAGGATTCTGAGGCTCATATAGAGACTATAGAGATTCCATTAAACCTCCTTCTGCCATTCATGAGCTCTGAAAACTATTCTTTCTCTGAAGAGGATGAAGATGTAACTGGAGAGCAAGTTGCTCAATATCTGGGAGCTATCATAAAGCTAAATGCCAAGTTGTTTGGTAATGAGACTTGGGAAGATGAACCTCCCTTGCTCATTAGTGAACTAGATACATGGGTTCAGCAAACTTTACCTCAAAAGAAACAAGATCCTGGTAAATTCTTAATACCCTGTACTATAGGTACCATGACCTTTGAGAAGGCTCTGTGTGACCTAGGGTCAGGCATAAATCTTATGCCACTCTCTGCAATGGAGAAGCTGGGGATCATTGAGGTACAGCCTGTCACATTCTCATTAGAGATGGCAGACAGATCACAAAGACAAGCTTATGGATTGGTAGAGGACGTGTTAGTAAAGGTTAAAGGCCTTTACATCCCTGCTGATTTCATAATCTTAGAGACTAGGAAGAATGAGGATGAATGCATCATCCTTGGAAGACCCTTCCTAGCCACAGCAGGAGCTGTGATTGATGTTAACAGAGGAGAATTAGTCTTTCAATTGAATGGGGACTACCTTGTGTTTAAAGCCCAAGGCTATCCTTCTGTAATAATGGAGAGGAAGCATAAAAAGCTTCTCTCAGTACAGAGTCAAACAAAGCCCCCACAATCAAACTCTAAGTTTAGTGTTAGGAGGCCACAACCAAACTCTAAGAATGGTATTGAGAAACCCCCACATTCAAACTCTAAGTTTGGTGTTAGGAGTCCACAACATAGACCTGATCACCTGTGAAGCTCCATGAGAGCACACTGTCAAGCTAGTGACATTAAAGAAGCGCTTATTGGGAGGCAACCCAATTTTTATTTATATAATTTTATTTTTTATTTTATTGTTCTTTTGTGTTTTATTAGGATCATGATCATGTGGAGTCATAAAATAAATACTAAAATTAAAAATAGAATAAAAAACAGTAGAAGAAACAGCACACCCTGGAGGAAGGGCTTACTGGTTAAACGTCAGTAAGGAGCATCTGGCTGGCGTTCAATGCCAGAACAGAGCATGGATCTAGCGTTGAATGCCAGAAACAAGCAACAGTCTGGCGTTTAAACGCCAGGACTACACCCTGAGGAGAACTGCCGTTAAACGCCAGAAACAAGCATGGAACTGGCATTCAACGCCAGAAACATGTTGTAGACTATCGTTGAACGCCCAAAAAAAGCATAGATCTGGCGTTTAACGCTAGAAACAAGCATCAATCTAGCATTAAACGCCAGGATTACATAGAGATGGTGTTTTACACGCCTAATTAGTGCAGGGATGTTAAATCCTTGACACCTCAGGATCTGTGGACCCCACAGGATCACCTCAGGATCTGTGGACCCTACAGGATGCCCACCTACCTCAACTCACCCTCTCTATCTTTTTCACACAATCCAAAAATACTCTTCCCCAAACATTATTCACCAATCACCTCAATCCCTCTTCCCAATTACCCCTTCACCACTCACATCCATCCTCTCTTCCCTATAAACCCCACCTATCTTCAAAATTCAAAATCTCTTTCCCACCCAAACCCACCCTAAATGGCCGAAACAATACCCTCTCCCTCCACTATATAAACCCCTCTATCCTTCTTCTTTTTCACACAACACAACCCTCTCTTCTCCCCCTTGGCCGAATACACATCTCTCCCCCTCTCCTCCATATTTTCTTTTTCTTCTTCTATTCTTTCTTCTTTGCTCGAGGACGAGCAATATTCTAAGTTTAGTGTGGTAAAAGCATAGCTTTTTTTGTTTTTCCATAACCATTTATGGCACCTAAGGCCGGAGAAACCTCTAAAAAAGGGAAAAGGAAGACAAAAGCTTCCACCTCTGAGTCATGGAAGATGGAGAGATTCATCTCAAAAGCCCATCAAGACCACTTCTATGAAGTTGTGGCCAAGAAGAAGGTGATCCCCAAGGTCCCTTTCAAGCTCAAGAAAAATGAGTATCCGGAGATCCGACATGAGATCCAAAGAAGAGGTTGGGAAGTTCTGACCAACCCCATTCAACAAGTCGGAATCTTAATGGTTCAAGAGTTCTATGCCAATGCATGGATTACTAGGAACCATGATCAAAGTATGAACCCGAATCAAAAGAATTATCTTACAATGGTTCGGGGGAAATTCTTAGATTTCAGTCCGGAAAATGTAAGGTTGGGGTTCAACTTGCCTATGATGCAAGAAAATGCACGCCCCTACACTAGAAGGGTCAACTTTGATCAAAGGTTGGACCAAGTCCTCATGGACATATGTGTGGAAGGAGCTCAATAGAAAAGAGACTCAAAAGGCAAACCGGTTCAATTAAGAAGACTAGACCTCAAGCATGTAGCTAGAGGATGGTTGGAGTTCATCCAACGCTCCATCATCCCCACTAGCAACCGATCCAAAGTTACTGTGAATCGGGCCATCGTGATCTATAGCATCATGATTGTAGAGGAAGTAGAAGTTCATGAAGTCATCTCTCTTGAATTCTACAAAATAGCCGAAAAGCCCTCCACCTTGGCAAGGCTAGCTTTTCCTCATTTCATTTGCCATCTATGCTACTCAGCTGGAGTTATCGTAGAAGGAGACATCCTCATTGAAGAGGACAAGCCCATCACTAAGAAGAGGATGGAGGAAACTAGAGAGCCCATCCATGGATCTCAAGAGACACATGAGGAAGTTCATCATCAAGAAATCCCTGAGATGCCTCAAGGGATGCATTTTCCTCAAAACAACTATTGGGAATAACTCAACACATCTCTAGAAGATTTGAGTTATAACATGGGTTTTTCCTTCTTCTCGTACCAGGATGGCCGCCAAGGCTTTGTCCATTAGTGCTAAGTACAGGAACAGCATCTCACCATCCCTAGGTTTTCCGAGGACTGGGGATGCCGAGAGTATGCTATTGAAGTGGTTGAAAGCCTCCTTGCATGCTGGAGTCCATTCAAAAGCAATTCCCTTCTTCATCAAGTTGAAGAATGGGAGGGCTTTGGCCGCTGACGCGCCGAGAAAATAGGATAAGGTTGTGAGTTATCCGGCCAGTCTCTGTACGTCCTTGATGAACCCCGTGCTTGTCATTCGCAAAATAGCTTCGCACTTCTCCGGGTTGGCTTCCATGGCGAAGGCGTACTTGAGAGGATTAAGCCTCATGTTGTGTCATCAGAGGGATGCAAACACTGCCTCTAGGTCGCCAACTAGGTCTTCTGTTTGGGCAGTCTTGACCAGGATGTCATCCACGTACACTTCCACTGACCTACCGATAAAGTTGTTGAAAACTTTGTTCATCAGCCTCTGATAAGTAGCTCCTGCGTTATTTAGCACAAATGGCATTACCCTGTAGTAGTATGTGCCTCCTGGCGTTATGAACACCATTTTCTCCTCGTTTGGTCGGTGCATCGGTATCTGGTTATAGCCAGAGTATGCTTCCATGAAGGTTAGGAAACAATACCCCGCGGCCGAGTCTACTAGAGCATCAATATTGGGGAGGGGGAAGGAGTCTTTAGGGCATGCCTTGTTGAGGTTGGAGTAGTCTACACACATTCTCCACTTCCCATTAGCCTTCTTAACCAGGACTATGTTCGACAGCCAGGTCGAGTAGTCTAGTTCACGGATGAACCCTGCTTCTAGCAAAATGGCTATTTGGTCATTGATGCCCAGCTTTTCATTTTGTGTTCTTTCTTCTCTTTTTTTTTGTATTCTTGTTGTTAAGGATCTTTGTGCTTCAAAACTTCTTAGTTTAGACTCTTTAACCAACTAGTCTTGTATAACAAGCATCCTTTTGAACTCTTGAACCTTGATTCATTTACAAAGAAACCATGTATACTAACATTCTCTAAGAAACAACTTCATTCTTTCTAAGCCAAATTTCTCTCTGTTCTTGTTTAAATTCAATCTTTTATTCAATCATCAAACAAAAGGACTTAGGACAAACATATATTTCAAACATGATGTAGACATGAGAATGCATAACATAAACAAAAAAAATGCATAAAAGAGGGATCTTAGAAGGTATATCATGTCTCAGATATACATCTTCTTTATTTATTGAAATACTAAAAGAAACTTCACCACCTTTAAGCTTTGGGTTCCTTTCCTTTGCTTGATTCTCCTTGCTTTCCTTTTCCTTTTGGATCTTGCTTTTTCTTGCTTCTTATTTCTCCTTGTTGTTTTGTTGTTGATCCTTCCTCTATCTTTCTCCATATCCCCGAGCTCACCATCCTATCTCTTAGCCTTTCAACGTTGAACTTCACCCTTGCGATTTCCTATTCTTCTAATATCTTATGTGCTTCATTGAATGTTTGGATTTTTGGGTTGAGCACTAGGAGTGTTCCACAAATGTAGCTGAGTTTTTCTTGAGTGCACATATCATAATCAATTCTATCTCTGTGTCTAGCTTCTTTAAACATTCTGTTTTCATTGAATTCTCTGTAAAGCTTATCTTCTCTATCATCCATCCTTTGAAGAAGCTCCCTTTGTTGAACTTGCTCTTTCCTCAACTGAACCTGCTCTTGTATTACTTTATTCATGGATCTTTCATATTCAGCAGTTGAGTTGTTGATGGCTTCATACATCTTAGAATATTGCTCTTGTTGAAGTTCCATCATGTGCGTTTGATATTCCCTCTGCTGCTCCATCCATTGAGCTTGGGCTCCTCTTTGTTGATCCATCAATTGCCAAAGATCTCTTTGTTGTTGAGCTTGCTCATTTTGGCTTCTTTGAATTTGTGAATACTGCCCAGAGATTCCTTGTAAAGCAGTTTGGAGTTGGTTCATGCTCCATGCAGTTTGCTCTTCTCCATCTTCTTGATGTTCTTCTTCTCTTTGCTCCTCTTCTTCTTCTTGCTCCTCCTCTTGTCTTGCTTCCTTCCTCCTCTTTCTTCTTGCTAAAGGCTGCCTCTCTAATTGGACTGTGGTGACATATTCCATTAATCTCTTGGTGATGGGTTTTCCAGTGGAAACTATGTCTGTGAGATCAAATTCTCTAAGTGGCACTCCAGCTTCTTCACATAGCCGCAAGATGGTGCTAGGATATCCTAGCCAGCTGTCTTTTTGAACACCTTCAGCTATGCTCACAATGTTTTTGGCTATGGTTTCTCCCACATCTATCTCCCCTCCTTTCATAATACAATGAATCATGATGGCTCTGTTTAGTGTTATTTCTGAATTGTTTGAGGTGGAGATTAATGATCTTCTTACTATACCATGCCAACCTTTTGCTTGAGGTATGAGATCACCCCTTCTAAGTTTGAGTAGTTGATTGTGTGAATCCAATACCCAGTCCGTGCCCAATCTACATAGATCACTCAAGATGTCCACACACCTTGGGTCATTTTTGACACTCTCCTCATAGCTAGGTTGCTTGAACCGTTTTCTCTTGATTTGTTGCACTCAATTAATGGTGTCTGGGCTAAAAGGCACTACAACCCCCCGTACATAACTCAAGTAAGGCTTTTCCTCATCATCTTTTTTCATGATATTGGTATAGAACTCATGGATGAGGAGCATACTTACAACTTGGGGTTGGTTACAGAGAAGCTCCCATCCCCTTTTTCTGATCACTTCTTGTATGTCCGGATATTCCTCCTCTTTTATCTTGAAAGGAACTTCCGGAACAACGTCTCTGCTCATCATCCACTTAAAAATGTGTTCATGATTTTCAGATTTGAATCTTCTTTCATCAAATTTGGGTTGCTCTTGCATGGGTTGCTTATCTTTCTTCTTTTTCGTTCTTGATGATGAGGCCATGGCTGAATTCTCCAACACCAAACTTAAGGCAATGCTTGTCCTCAAGCATACAAGAAGTATATATGAGTGAGACTTAGAAGGGTAAGCTTATAGGGTGAAAGATGAAGGCTTGAAAGTGATTACAAAGGGATTGTGGAGTGAAAGATGGTTCGGTCATCCTAGGGGTTAAGGTTTGTGAGACAAGTGTGAATAAGAGACGAAGTGTTTTTCAGATGAGTGGGTGAAGTATGGTGGTAATCTATATATTGAGAATGAAGTGAAATGTGGTTATTGTTGGGTGGGATGCAACGTTGCTTTGCATGGTGGAGACATTGCCTTAATGGTTTGGTTGTGTCATGGGAAGCATGAACCTTCTTAGCTAATGCATGTTGAGTTGCTTTTCCCGAAGCACAAACTCCAAGACACATGTGACTTCCTCTTTCTTCTATGTGCATCCGTGAACCCATATTTCAAGATTCTTTATCACTTCTTTCTTTCACTTCTCTGCAACAAAGATTCAAAAGCCTTAAGATTCTTGAAAACAAATTCTTGACTTGTGCTATCTAAATTTTTTTTTAAATCCTAATGAGGCATTAATTAAAATGACAAATTTAATTCTAAGGGTATTTTCATATGCTGAATTAAACTAGAATATTTTTTCTAGCATTTTATGCATGCATGGACACCAAACTTAGTTTGTGACTAAGTGTTGCAAAAAGAAATATGCATTTCTTTAAAGTTTGCCACACCAAACTTAGTGTCTTGCATACACTACATGCTATACTTTTTTTTTTGTTTTCTTAGATATATGATGCACCCTTTCATTATTAACTACTTAAAGCATAAAAATAAAAGACTCCTGTGCATGGGTTGCCTCCCATGAAGTGCTTGTTTATTGTCCTTAGCTTGACAATGCAGCTTCCTTTTTCATGCTAGCCATAGTACAGTTTCTTCTTTGCTCCAAGGTCCACCAAGATAAAGTTTCACCCTCTGCCCATTGACTGTAAAGGTCTCTTTTGAATTCTCATCAAGTAATTCCACATAACCATGAGGTGATACTTTGGTGATGGTGTATGGACCATTCCATCTAGATCTCAGCTTCCCAGGGAAAATCTTCAGTCTTGAGTTGAATAGCAACACCTTTTGGCCTGGTTCAAATGTTCTTGGAGAGATTCTCTTGTCATGCCACCTTTTTGCTCTTTCTTTGTATATTCTGGCATTCTTATATGCCTCTAGTCTGAATTCTTCCAATTCATTGAGTTGTAGTAGCCTCTTTTCTCCTGCTGCTTGAGCATCTAAATTCAAGAGTTGAGTGGCCCAAAAGGCCTTGTGTTCAAGCTCTACAGGTAGATGGCATGCTTTCCCATACACTAGCTGAAATGGAGATTTCCCTATGGGTGTTTTGAATGCTATCCTGTATGCCCAGAGTGCATCATCCAGCTTCCTTACCCAATCTTTTCTTGTTGCTCCTACAGTTTTCTCCAAGATTTTCTTTAGTTCTCTGTTGGCAAGTTCAGCTTGCCCATTTGTCTGGGGGTGATAGGGTGTTGCCACTTTATGAGTTACTCCATATTTATGGAGAAGAGAGTTCAATTGTTTGTTGCAAAAGCGGCTCCCCCCATCACTTACAAGTCCCTTTGGCACTCCAAATCTAGTGAAGATGTTTTTCTTTAGGAATTGCAATACCACATTAGTGTCACATGTGGTTGTGGCTATTGCTTCAACCCATTTCGAAACATACTCCACTGCCACCAAAATGTATTTGAAAGTGTAGGAAGGAGGGAAAGGTCCCATGAAGTCTATTCCCCATAGATCAAAGAGCTCCACCTCTAGGATGAACTTTTGAGGCATCTCATTCTTCTTTGTTAGGCCACCTGCTTTTTGGCATTCATTGCAATGACTCACAAAATCTCTAGCATCCTTGAAGATGGATGGCCAGTAAAACCCACTTTGAAGCACCTTTGCTGCAGTTCTTTCAGCTCCAAAATGACCACCATAGCTAGAGTTATGACAATGCCACAATATGTCCTTCATCTCCACCTCTGGCATACATCTTCTAATCATTCCATCTGGGCATCTTTTAAACAAGAAGGGTTCATCCCAAAAGAACAACTTAGCTTCATGTAGCAGCTTCTTAACTTGTTGTTTTGTATATTCTTGTGGGATGCTCCTCCCTGCCTTGTAGTTGGCCATGTCTGCGAACCAAGGAATGTGTTGAATTTGCATAATGTGTTCATCTGGAAAGTCTTCATTTACTGATTGAAAAGTGTCTTGATTTGCTCCTTGTGGCAGCCTTGAGAGATAGTCAGCAACTTGATTTTCACTACCCTTTCTGTCTTTTATCTCAATGTTAAACTCTTGTAGAAGTAATATCCATCTGATTAACCTTGGTTTGGCATCCTGTTTTGACATAAGATACTTAAGAGCAGCATGGTCAGTATAAATAAGAATTTTTGATCCAATCAAATATTGCCTAAACTTATCAAAAGCATATACCACAGCTAGTAACTCTTTCTCTGTTGTGGTGTAATTTCTTTGGGTCTCATTCAATACTTTACTTGCATAGTAGATAACATGAAGTTTCTTTTCCTTTGTCTGCCCTAACACAGCACCAATGGCAAGATCACTTGCATCACACATAAGTTCAAAAGGCATTCCCCAGCTTGGGGGTGTGATAATTGGTGCTGTGGTGAGCTTAGCTTTTAGAGTCTCAAAGGCATGTTTGCATTCATCATCAAAGAGAAAAGGGTTGCTCACCACTAGCAGATTGCTTAGTGGCTTTGCTATTTTGGAAAAATCTTGAATGAATCTTCGATAGAATCCAGCATGCCCTAAAAAGCTTCTAACAGCTTTCACATTGTTTGGTAAAGGAAGTTTTTCAATAATTTCTACTTTTGTCTTATCCACCTCTATACCCTCTCTTGAAATTTTGTGACCAAGTACAATTCCTTCAGGTACCATGAAGTGGCATTTTTCCCAATTTAGAACCAAATTAGTTTCTTGGCACCTTTTCAAGACTAGGGTAAGATGATGTAAACAAGTATTGAAGGAATCACCAAAAACAGAAAAATCATCCATGAATACTTCTATGAATTTTTCTACCATATCCGAGAAGATTGATAACATGCATCTCTGAAAGGTAGCTGGAGCATTACACAGCCCAAATGGCATCCTTCGGTATGCGAAGACTCCAAAGGGACATGTGAATGATGTTTTCTCCTGGTCCATGGGGTCAACAACTATTTGGTTATATCCAGAATAACCATCAAGGAAGCAGTAATATGCATGACCGGCTAGCCTTTCAGGCATTTGGTCAATGAAAGGAAGGGGAAAGTGGTCTTTTCGTGTGGCATCATTCAGCCTTCTATAATCAATACACATTCTCCAACCTGTCACAGTTCTTGTTGGGATAAGTTCATTCTTCTCATTGACAATAACAGTCGTGCCACCTTTCTTGGGTACCACTTGCACTGGGCTTACCCATGGGCTGTCAGAGATGGGGTAAATGATCCCAGCTTTGTACAATTTCAGCACCTCCTTTTTAACAACCTCCTTCATTGTGGGATTTAACCTTCTCTGAGGTTGTACCACTGGTTTAGAGTTCTCTTCTAAGAGTATCTTGTGCATGCATATGGTAGGGCTTATTCCTTTCAAGTCATCAATGGTCCATTCCAATGCATCTTTGTGGGCTCTTAGTACTACAAGGAGTTTTTCTTCTTCATCAGCACTCAATGTAGAATTGATGATAACTGGGAAGGTGTCCTTTTCACCAAGGAACGCGTACTTGAGATGAGAGGGTAGTGGCTTTAGCTATTGTTGTGGCACCTCTTCTTTCTTGGTTTCCATTGGTTCCTCTAGTGCTTGCAATTCGTTCTCCTCTTGTTCTTGGATATTCTGGACTTCATCTTGTTTCACTTGATGGTTTACCTCAAATGCTTCTTCGACCAATGAGTCCACCATATCAATCCTCATGCAGCCTTCTTTTTCAGCAGGATACTGCATTGCTTTGAAGACATTTATGGTCATTTGTTCATCATGTACTCTGAAGATCATCTCTCCCTTTTCCACATCGATGATTGTTCTTGCTGTGGCCAGAAAGGGTCTACCAAGAATGACTGAGTTGCTCCCTTCTTCATCCATATCTAGGACCACAAAATTAGCTGGGAATATAAAGTTTCTCACTTTCACCAAGAGGTTCTCAACTACTCCATTTGGTATTTTGATGGATCTGTCAGCAAGTTGGAGTGACATCCTTGTGGGTTTAAGCTCTTCAATCATCATTTTCTTCATCATGGTAAGGGGCATTAAGTTAATGCTTGCTCCCAGATCGCAAAGTGATTTGTCAATGGCCATGTTCCCAATCGTGCAGGGTATGAGGAAGCTGCCAGGATCTTTGAGCTTTGGTGGTAGCCCTTTTTGAATGATGGCACTACACTCTTGAGTGAGAATCACTGTTTCTTTTTCTTGCCAACTTTTCTTTTTGGTGATCAATTCCTTAAGAAACTTTGCATATAATGGCATTTGTTCCAGAGCTTCTGCCAATGGGATGTTAATTTCGAGTTTCTTAAAGATTTCTAAGAACCTTGGGAATTGTTGGTCCTTTGCTCCTTTATGTATCCTGGTTGGGTATGGAAGCTTGGGTACATAAGCTTTTACTCCTTCATTTTTGTTTTCTTGTTATGGCTTCACATTCCCCTTGTTATCGTGGTGGTTTTCTTGGCTGGGTGGTTTGCCTTGTGGCTTGACAGCTGATGAGCGGATATTTTATACGCTTTTTGGGGGTAATTTCATGTAGATTTTAGTATGTTTTAATTAGTTTTTAATAGAATTTTATTAGTTTTTAAGCAAAAATCATATTTCTGGACTTTACTATGAGTGTGTGTATTTTTCTGTAATTTCAGGTATTTTCTGGCTGGAATTGAGGGAGCTGAGCAAAAATCTGACTTAGGCTGAAAAAGGACTGCTGATGCTGTTGGATCCTGACCTCCCTGCACTCGAAATGGATTTTCTGGAGCTACAGGAGTCCAATTGGCGCGCTCTCAACGGCGTTGGAAAGTAGACATCCAGGGCTTTCCAGCAATATATAATAGTCCATACTTTGCGCAAGGATAGACGACGTAACTTGGCGTTGAACGCCAAGTTCATGCTGCTGTCTGGAGTTAAACGCCAGAAAAACGTCATGATCCGGAGTTGAACGCCCAAAACACGTCAAAACCTGGAGTTTAACGCCAAGAAAGACCTCTACTCGTGGATAGCTTTAATCTCAGCCCCAGCACACACCAAGTGGGCCCCAGAAGTGGATTTCTGCACCAATTATCTTAGTTTATTCATTTTCTGTAAACTTAGGGTACTAGTTTACTATTTAAACAACTTTTACAGACATTCCTTGTACATCATGACATTTTCAGATCTGAATTACATACTTTTTGACGGCATGAGTCTCTAAACTCCATTGTTGGGGGTGAGGAGCTCTGCAGCGTCTCGATGATTTAATACAATTCCTTTGTTTTCCATTCAAACACGCTTGTTCTTATCTAAGATGTTTATTCGCGCTTAATTGTGAAGAAGGTGATGATCCGTGACACTCATCACCTTCCTCAACCCATGAACGTGTGCCTGACAACCACCTCCGTTCTACATCAGATTGAATGAATATCTCTTAGATTCCTTAATCAGAATCTTCGTGGTATAGGCCGGATTGATGGCGGCATTCATGAGAATCCGGAAAGTCTAAACCTTGTCTGTGGTATTCCGAGTAGGATTCCGGGATTGAATGACAGTGACGTGCTTCAAACTCCTGAGGGCTGGGCGTTAGTGACAGACGCAAAAGAATCAATGGATTCTATTCCAACCTGATTGAGAACCGATAGATGATTAGCCGTGCTGTGACAGAGCATAGGAACGTTTTCACTGAGAGGATGGGAAGTAGCCACTGACAACGGTGACACCCTACATAGATCTTGCCATGGAAGGAACTTGCGTGTGAGAAGAGGATTTCAAGGAAGAGTTGAAGTTCAAAGGACAAAGCATCTCCAAAACTCCAACATATTCTCCATTACTGCACAACAAGTAACGCTAGTATTTCTTTATTATTCCAACTTACAATTTTAAGTAGTTTAGCTTTTTACAAGTAAAACCCAAATAACCTTATTGGCATCCTGACTAAGATTAATAAAATAAGTATTGATTGCTTCAAACCAATAATCTCCGTGGGATCGACCCTTACTCACGTAAGGTATTACTTGGACGACCCAGTGCACTTGCTGGTTAGTTGAACGGAGTTGTGTACATACTAAAGATCAAAAGATAGAAATCACAATTTCGTCCACCAAGTTTTTGGCGCCGTTGCCGGGGATTATTGAGTTTGGACAATTGAAGGCTTATTTTATTTCTTAGATTAGGAATAATTTATTTTTATTTTTATTTTTAGTTTTATTGTTATAGAGTCATTAAATCTTGATAGGATAGTTTCTTTTCAAAAATATTATTTTTCTCAAATTAATTGTTAATTTTTCGTGAGTTTAGTGTCTTGTTCAAAGTTTGGTGTCAATTGCATATCTCATATTTTTCTTTAAAATTTTCGACTTGTGTTCTTTGGTCTTCATTAATCTTCAAGTTGTTCTTGCTTAATTTTCTTGTTTGATCTTGAGTTTTTCTTGCTTTGTGTCTTTTCTTGTTTCACTTGTGTTCTTTTTAAAGCACTAATTGGAATATCTAGAACAAGTGTTATATTTATTCCCAATTGGCTAAAGCATTAGCTTATATTCTTGAAGAGGGAGCACCAGTACTTTTGAAAATCTTTTTCAAAAATAATTTTTCTTGATTTAATCTTGTGCCAAACTTTAAGTTTGGTGTTTTCTTGTTAATCTTTCATAATTTTCGAAAATTTCATCAAAGTTTTCTAAAAATTTTAAGTTTGGTGTTCTTCCTTGTGTTCTTGGTGTTCTTGTGAATCTTCAAGGTGTTCTTGAGTTTTTCTTGTGTCTTAATCTTAAAAATTTTTAAGTTTGGTGTTCCTTGGTGTTTTCCCTCCAAAAATTTTCGAAAATAAGGAGCATTAGATCTAAAAATTTTAAGTCTTGTGTCTTTTGTGTGTTTTTCTCTTTCATCATAAAATTCAAAATTCAAAAAATTTTTATTTTTCTAACTAATTTTGAACTATTTTTTTCGAAAATCTTTTATAAAAATTCAATTTTCAATTTCAAAAAAAAAAATTCCACTTTCTTTTATTTATTTCGTTTTTATTTTATTTTATAAAAATTAATTTTTATAAAATAAATAATATCAATATATAAATTATCCCTTGTGATCTAGTATGGAAGCAAGTGGGAATGAACAGTCCAAGAGGACTTTGGGGTCATATGCTAACCCCACTACTGCTTCATATGGGAGTAGTATCTGTATACCCTCCATTGGAGTTAGTAGCTTTGAGCTGAATCCTCAGCTCATTATCATGGTGCAGCAAAACTGCCAGTATTCTGGTCTTCCACATGAAGAACCTACAGAGTTTCTGGCACAATTTCTGCAAATTGCTGATACAGTACATGATAAGGAAGTAGATCAGGATGTCTACAGACTATTACTGTTTCCATTTGCTGTAAAAGATCAAGCTAAGAGGTGGTTAAATAATCAGCCTAAGAACAGCATAAAAACATGGAAACAGCTGTCAGAAAAATTCCTGAATCACTATTTCCCTCCCAAACGGATGACACAGCTAAGGCTAAACATCCAAGGCTTCAAACAAGGAGATAATGAATCCCTTTATGATGCTTGGGAGAGATACAGAGAGATGCTAAGAAAATGCCCCTCTGAAATGTTTTCAGAATGGGTGCAATTAGACATCTTCTACTATGGGCTTACAGAAAAAGCTCAGATTTCTCTAGACCACTCAGCTGGTGGATCTATACATATGAGAAAAACAATTGAAGAAGCTCAAGAGCTTATTGATACAGTTGCCAGAAATCAGCGTCTGTACCTAAGCAGTGAATCCTCTATGAAAGAAAAAGCTAAAACAGTAACTGCAGAACTCAGTCCAGTGGATCAGGCTAATGAATTCAATCAGCAATTAGATTTTCTAACTCAGCAGCTAGCCGAATTCAAGGAAATATTACAGGAAACAAGAATGGCTAACAGGAACATGGAAGTGCAATTAAAGCAGACAGAAAAGCAACTGTCAAAACAAATAACAGAAGAATGCCAAGCAGTTCAATTAAGAAGTGGGAAAACATTAAATACCCCACTTCAAAGCAGCAGGAAACCAAGAAATGAACAAGAGGATACTCAAAATCCCCCTGAGGACAATCAGAGCCCAGAGAGGAACAAAGCTGGCGCTGAACGCCCAGACCATGCTCATTCCTGGCGTTCAACGCCAGAAACAAGCATGGATCTGGCGTTGAACGCCCAAAAGGGACATGGTTCTGGCGTTCAAACGCCAGTAACAAACAAGGAGATGGCGTCTAACACCACTCCAGCTTCCACTCCTAGCATTCAAATGCCAGTGGGTGATCAGTCACATACAAGTGCTGACCTTTCTAAAAAGGCTTCCCAACCCACTTCTGTAGGTAATAAACCTGCAGCAACTAAGGTTGAGGAATACAAAGCCAAAATGCCTTATCCTCAAAAACTCCGCCAAGCGGAACAGGATAAGCAATTTGCCCGCTTTGCAGACTATCTCAGGACTCTTGAAATAAAGATTCCGTTTGCAGAAGCACTTGAGCAAATACCTTCTTATGCTAAGTTCATGAAAGAAATCTTAAGTCATAAGAAGGATTGGAGGGAAACTGAGAAAGTCTACCTCACTGAAGAATGCAGTGCAGTCATTCTGAAAAGCTTACCTGAGAAGCTTAAAGATCCTGGGAGCTTTATGATACCATGCACATTAGAGGGTAATTGTACCAAGCAAGCTTTATGTGATCTTGGGGCAAGTATCAACTTAATACCTGCATCTACTATCAGAAAGCTTGGTTTAACTGAAGAAATTAAACCAACTAGGATATGTCTTCAACTTGCTGATGGCTCCATTAAGTACCCATCAGGCGTGATTGAGGACATGATTGTCAAGGTTGGGCCATTCGCCTTTCCTACTGACTTTGTGGTGCTGGAAATGGAGGAGCACAAGAGTGCAACTCTCATTCTAGGAAGACCTTTCCTAGCAACTGGCCGAACCCTCATTGATGTCCAAAAAGGGGAAGTAACCTTGAGAGTCAATGAGGAGGAGTTCAAGTTAAATGTTGTCAAAGCAATGCAACATCCAGACACCCCAAATGACTGCATGAGTGTTGACATTATTGATTCTCTAGTAAGAGAGGTCAATATGGCTGAGAGTTTGGAATCAGAGCTAGAGGACATCTTTAAAGATGTTCAGCCTGATTTGGAGGAGTCAGAGAAGATAATAGAACCTCTGAAAATCCCTCAAGAAGAGGAGAAACCTCCAAAACCCGAACTCAAACCATTACCACCATCCCTGAAATATGCATTTCTGGGAGAAGGTGATACCTTTCCTGTAATTATAAGCTCTACCTTAGAGCCACAGGAAGAGGAAGCACTAATTCAAGTGCTAAGGACACACAAGACAGCTCTTGGGTGGTCCATCAGTGATCTTAAGGGCATTAGCCCAGCCAGATGCATACATAAGATCCTATTGGAAGGTGACGCCAAGCCTGTGGTCCAACCACAGAGGCGGCTGAACCCAGCCATGAAGGAAGTGGTGCAGAAGGAGGTCACTAAATTACTAGAGGCTGGGATTATTTATCCTATTTCTGACAGCCCCTGGGTGAGCCCTGTCCAAGTTGTCCCTAAGAAAGGTGGCATGACAGTGATTCATAATGAAAAAAATGAACTGGTTCCTACAAGAACATTTACAGGGTGGCGTATGTGCATTGATTATAGAAGGCTCAATACAGCCACCAGAAAGGATCATTTTCCTTTACCATTCATAGACCAGATGCTAGAAAGACTAGCAGGTCATGAATACTACTGCTTCCTGGATGGATATTCAGGTTATAATCAAATTGCAGTAGATCCCCAGGATCAGGAGAAAACGGCATTCACATGCCCATCTGGAGTATTTGCATACAGAAGGATGCCATTTGGCCTGTGCAATGCACCTGCAACCTTTCAAAGGTGCATGCTCTCAATTTTCTCTGATATGGTGGAAAAATTTCTAGAAGTCTTCATGGATGACTTTTCAGTATTTGGAGACTCATTCAGCTCCTGCCTTAACCATTTAGCACTTGTTCTGAAAAGGTGCCAAGAGACTAACCTGGTGTTAAACTGGGAAAAATGTCACTTTATGGTGACTGAAGGAATTGTCCTTGGGCACAAAATTTCGAACAAGGGAATAGAGGTGGATCAAGCTAAGGTAGAAGTAATTGAAAAATTACCACCACCTGCTAATGTTAAGGCAATCAGAAGCTTCCTGGGGCATGCAGGATTCTATAGGAGGTTTATAAAGGATTTTTCAAAAATTGCTAAACCTCTGAGCAACCTGCTAGCTGCTGACACGCCATTTATCTTTGATAAAGAGTGTCTGCAGGCATTTGAGACCCTGAAAGCTAAATTGGTCTCAGCACCAATCATCTCTGCACCAGACTGGACATTACCATTTGAATTAATGTGTGATGCCAGTGACCATGCCATTGGTGTAGTGTTGGGACAAAGGCATGACAAGCTTCTGCACATCATTTACTATGCCAGCCGTGTTCTAAATGACGCACAGAAGAATTACACAACTACAGAAAAAGAACTGCTTGCAGTAGTTTACGCCATTGATAAATTCAGATCCTATTTAGTAGGATCAAAAGTGATTGTGTACACTGATCATGCTGCTCTTAAATATCTACTCACAAAGCAGGATTCAAAACCCAGACTCATCAGATGGGTGTTGCTTCTGCAAGAGTTTGATATAGAAATAAGAGACAGAAAAGGGACAGAGAATCAAGTGGCAGATCACCTGTCCCGAATAGAACCAGTGGAAGGGGCGTCCCTCCCTCTCACTGAGATCTCTGAAACCTTTCCGGATGAGCAACTGTTTGCCATCCAGGAAACGCCATGGTTTGCAGACATTGCAAACTACAAGGCAGTGAGATTCATACCCAAAGAGTACAGTAGGGTGCAATCAAAGAAATTAATCACAGATGCAAAGTACTATCTTTGGGATGAACCATATCTCTTCAAGAGATGTGCAGACGGAGTAATCCGTAGATGTGTGCCTAAAGAGGAAGCACAGAAGATCCTTTGGCATTGCCATGGATCACAGTATGGAGGACATTTTGGAAGTGAGCGAACAGCCACAAGAGTCCTCCAAAGTGGCTTCTACTGGCCTACTCTCTATAAAGATTCCCGAGCATTTGTGCTTAATTGTGACAGTTGCCAAAGATCAGGCAACCTACCTCACAGTTATGCCATGCCTCAACAAGGAATCTTGGAGATTGAGTTGTTTGATGTATGGGGCATTGACTTCATGGGACCTTTCCCACCATCATACTCAAACACTTATATTCTGGTGGCAGTGGATTATGTATCCAAATGGGTGGAGGCTATTGCAACACCCACTAATGACACTAAAACAGTGTTGAAATTCCTCCAGAAACATATCTTCAGCAGATTTGGTATCCCTAGAGTGTTAATCAGTGATGGGGGTACTCATTTCTGTAATAAACAGCTTTACTCTGCTCTGGTACGTTATGGAGTCAACCACAGGGTGGCTACTCCATATCATCCACAAACTAATGGGCAAGCTGAAGTCTCAAATAGAGAACTCAAAAGAATCCTGGAACGGACTGTAATTAACCGTAGAAAGGATTGGGCAAGAAGCTTGGATGATGCTCTGTGGGCATACAGAACAGCATTTAAGACCCCTATAGGGACCTCTCCATACCAGCTTGTGTATGGAAAAGCGTGTCACTTGCCAGTGGAAGTGGAACACAAGGCCTACTGGGCAACCAGATTCCTGAACCTTGATGCCAAGTTAGCTGGAGAAAGACGATTACTCCAGTTAAATGAACTAGAGGAATTTAGACTCAACGCTTTCGAAAATGCAAAAATTTACAAAGAGAAAGCAAAAAGATGGCATGATAAGAAATTGTCATCCAGAGTCTTTGAGCCAGGACAGAAAGTTCTGTTATTTAATTCAAGGCTCAAATTATTCCCTGGGAAATTAAAATCCCGGTGGAGAGGTCCATATGTAATTACAAGTGTATCACCATATGGATACATAGAACTTCAGGATAGTGACTCTAACAAAAAGTTCATTGTTAATGGACAAAGAGTTAAACATTATCTTGAAGGCAATTTTGAGCAAGAATGCTCAAAGCTGAGACTTGATTAAAACTCAGTAATAGTCCAGCTAATGACACTAAAGAAGCGCTTGCTGGGAGGCAACCCAGTCAATCACAAAATTTAATTTTATTCGTATTAATTAATTAATTGATTTTTTTTTCAGGTATATGTCAAAAGTATCTTCAAGGTAAAATAGCAATTGGTTGGATTCACAGAGTTATAAAGGAAATTGGAAGCTTACTAGCGTGAAAAAGCCAGTAAGAAACACTTTGGGCGTTGAACGCCCAAAAGAAGCACCCACTGGGCGTTCAACGCCAGTAAGAGTAGCTTTCTGGGCGTTAAACGCCAGAAAGATGCATCAACTGGGCGTTGAACGCCCAGGAGAAGCAACATGTGGGCGTTAAACGCCCAAACCATGCAGCAGTTGGGCGTTTAACGCCAGGATGATGGGGAGGAGGTAAAATTCGTTTTTCTTTACAAATTTTCTAAATTTTTTAGTTTCAATTCATGATTTCTTGCATAAACATATTTCAAAATGTCATCCTTCAAAATCAAATTGGTTTTCTAAGAACCCTAATTTCTAAAATCCCTTTTTCAAAAATATCAAATGTATCTTAATTCATAAACACAAATCTTTTTTCAATCCAATTCTTTTTCAAATATTTTTAATTTCTTCTCATATCTTTTTCAACTCATCTTATCTTTATTTGAAAATGCTTTTCCTTTTACTCCTCTCCTTTCCTTTCTTTTGCTTGAGGACAAGCAAACCTCTAAGTTTGGTGTGATTTGCCATGATCACTGAGCTAAAACTCATTAAGATCATGGCACCTAAGAGAACAGGAAGAGCAAGGATGTGAACTTAAGGGAGCTGAAGCGTCAGAAATTAATTCTTGAAGACACCCCACAGACTAGAGGAACATCCACTTCCCAAAATACAGGTTGTTAAGTTCTAATTCCAGCTTTAACTCTGTGATAGTATTTGTTCCGGGGGTTACCTGAAACGTGTAGCTCGGTCGTCTGGAGATGCCCGAGGTGGGGGTCAGGGACCCGAGCTTGAGGTGTTGGCGATTGGTGGTTGTACCTGCAATGACACTCCGATGCTTAAGTTAGCATGGGTCCAAGCAGATATGTGTAGAATGTGGAATGTATGTCATACCTGGGTGCTCCAGTGTATTTATAGTAGTTGGTCGTGATCTTCCCTGGATAAGATATTCTTATCTTATCTTATCTTTTGGGAGTTTTACCCCTATCTTTGCGGAACCGCCTTTCCTAGGCTTGTTCGGCCTTTAGGTTTTGGGCTTCGTTCCTTTTGATGGGCCTTCTTAGCTTTATTTGTCCGAGGTCCGACTTTAGGCGTGGGCCTTGGGATGAGGTCGGACCTTTCATGGATTTTGCCGAGTTGGAGGAGCTCGGTCAGGGTATGAACAGTGCCCCTGCCCAAGTTCGTTCTTTTTGGGGAGGTCGAGCTCGGGCATAGTTGTTTTTCAAAATTCAAAAATGGCCGTTCCTGCATTTATTGCTCTTTACCGTTTCTCCTCGATTTCCGTTCGGGCTCTGTGAAGGCATTATTTATTTGCTCCCTTCCTTTTTCTTCGTTTATTCTGTTCCTTCCTGTTTTTCTAAGTTTTCGCCATCTCTTTTTCGAGCACCGCTTCTTCTCTCTCTTTGTTCTTCTTCCCCAAATCTTTCCGTGCGTCTTTCCGGGGTTTCCTCTGTGCTGCCGTTTCGTTCTCCTTGCTTCGGAGCTCGTCGTCTTCTTTCTTTCTTCCAGGTTTGTTCCCGTCTCTTTTCTTTGCGCACATATGCTTTCTGTTCTTTTGTGTGGCTCTTTGTCTGTTTCTTCTTTCTTTATGCCTGGGTTGCCCCAAAAAGAGGCGCCGCCATTGCTTTGTTTGCATATGGGGGGGGCTCTTTTTTGTTTTTCTGGTACTTTGTTCCGGGTTGCCGTATTTTCTTTTGTTTCTTGCTTGGCTGAACGGGTTTTCGCTGTCTGCTTTATGTGATTTTTGCTTGCTGTTGTACTTCTTCTTTGTAGGTAAGAGTTTCATGTCTCGAAAGGTTCTTCAAGCGATGTCGACCAAGATTCCAAGTGGTCTTGGTTGGGTAGACCCTCTTCCCCTAAAAGTCCCTTCTGTGGTAGATTCTGAGTATTTGGCTAGGTTCCGTAGGCACTGTAGCGTATGTGAGAATAGAGAGTCTGAGAGGGATTATGAACTAGTAGCCCCGGAATCCGAGGAGAGAGTGTGCTTCCCGCCCTTAGATAGTTCCGAGAAGCTCTTCTTTTATGCTTATGACTGTTTTTTCTCTAAGCTGGGTGTCCGACTTCCTTTTACCGACCTGGAGTCCGAGGTGTTGTGGTCATGTAACCTTGCCCCTACGCAGCTCCATCCAAATTCTTGGGCGTTCTTAAAGCTGTTTCAACTTTTGTGTCAGTTTTTGGGCGTCGCTCCCTCTATTTCTCTTTTTTCCTATTTGTTTGTGTTGACGAAGCCGGGGTCGGGTGGGGGAAGGTGTCTTGGGTTTCTTTTAGGGCTAACCAGGGAAGGAAGTTTTGTACCCTTTATGATGAGTCCTTTCATGATTTCAAGAACTTTTATTTCAAGGTCCGGGCTACTGGAGACGTCCGCCCTTTCTTTCTGGATGAGAGTGGGGAGCCTTCTTTTCCTCTTTGTTGGCAGGAGAATGTAGTGTCTGCTAAGTATACTTTTGAGAGTCTAGATGAGGTTGAGCAGGCTTTTGTGGGTGTGGTGAGCAGTTTATGGGGTCGGGCACCTCACTTGGATACGAAGAAAATGTTGGGGGATCCAAGCCTTCTCCGTTCCGAGTTAGGTAGTTTCTCGACCTCTCCGAGATTCTTCTTTTTCAATATTGTTGTTTTGCTTGTTTTTGGTTGAATTTCTGTTGTGGTAATCCTTTTCTTTTAATTTTCTGCAGAGATGTCTTCTCAGGCGGATTCCATGAAGTTCCTTCGTCGGACGAAGAAGTCTGTGGCTGCTCGAAATATCGAGGCTGAGGCTTCTGCTCGATCTTCTCCGCAGAAGACTACCGTGGGTGTTCAGACTCGGTCGAAGACTATTCCGACTCCCCAGTTCCGAGCTATAAATCAAGACCCTCCGACCTCCGGGCCTGCTACCTCTTCTCCTCCCCCGTTCTCGGGTCCTCCTCCCAAGAAGCAGAAGACCTCTCAAGAGCTTGCGGGTTTTAACGATAAGGATTTCGATGCTCTTGGTTGGATTGAACAGCATATTCTCCCTCAGACTTTTATCTCTACTGATGACGTGTCTATGGAGCATCATTTTCAGTATATGGCGCGGAGTTGTGTTCGGATGGCCAGTCTTCATGCTGCTATTGCCCGGGAGTTCAAGAAATCCCCCATTGGCGCGACCAGCTCCCGACTTGAGAAGGCTCAGTCTGAGTTCGAGAAGTTTAGTGAGCTGAAGGCTGCTAGGATTACGGAGCTGGAGGCCTCTTTGGAGAAGGAGAAAGCTAAAGCTACCGCGGCTGTGGCGGCAGCGAAAGCGTCCAAGGAGATGGCGAAGGCGGCGACGGAGAATTATACTCGGATATATGCCGAGCTTGTGGAGACAAGGGAGAAGTTGCAATCTGCTCAGGATGATTTTTACGAGCTGGAAGGCCATGTGGCTAAGGGTATGGATGCTATGTTCGAGAATTTGAAGGCTCAGGTCCGGGTTCTTGCTCCTGACCTGGATCTGAGCTTATTTAGTACGGATAACGTTGTTGTGGAGGGAAAGATTGTTCTTGCTCCCAATGAGGATGAGGTGCCGGTGTCCGATCCCAAGGTTCCGGTGTCCGACCCCAATGTTCCGGTTGCCGACCCGACTTCACCTTTGGCCGGGGATGGCTCTGGTGTGGAGGTTTCAAGCCGACATGATGGTGCTGTCAAGGCTGTCCCGATTTCTATGGTTCTTCCTCCGTAGCCTTCTACCAATGTGGAATCCGGAAAGGACCTTGATCCTCTGTAACCTTTTATTTTTGGTTCTTTGCCCGGCCTGTGGGCTCTTTTGTTTTTTGGATGGTTTCTGTGAACACTTTGGATGCTTTTTTGCTACTAGCTACTTGTAGTAACTTTTTAGCTTATTATGCGGTGTTTTGCTTTGACTTCTTGTTCCGCTTTTATGCTTTTTAGTTGTTTTTTGGATAACAACTTTTTAGCTAGCGCTTTGAAACCTCCGTTTTATTCTTTCCTTCGATTTCGTTTCTTCGCTTTGTACTTTTTAGTTGCTTTTGTATAGCAACTTTTTAGTAAGCGTTTTCGAAATCTTGGCTTTTGCCGCTTTAAGGCTTCTTTCTTGGATCCGGGTTTTTTCCTCGGACCTCGGGTGTTTCGAGTACTTCCCTTTGTTGGGTCCGACCTTGTCGTTGGTCGGCCTTTTAAGTTATTTTTGTAATCTCTTTTTATTTGGCTTTTTGAGCCTTTTCAGAGTTACTTTATAACTTCTCACATTAATTTGAACCTCGTCGCTTTATCTTTGCCGACCTTGTGCGGTCTTTTTGGCAAATGATTTTTTGCGTTTTGTCGAGCATAAATTAATGCGCCTTGGCGGGGTACTTTTTCAGGATTTGTTTCATCACGAGGAAGAACAAAAGAAAATAGAAAGATTTGATTAGTATTAAAAAAGAAAGAATATTTACAGAGTGTTTACCCTTGACTAGGTCGGGTGCCTTACTTGACCGGGTGTCTCATTAAAAAACCCCCTGTAGGGGAAAAAGAGTACACCTCGGGTCAAATTTTTCTAGCTGTAGTACCGTCTTAGATTACAGGCGTGCCAGGCCCTGGGCAGCTCATTGCCTTCTAGGTCGGATATCTTGTAATAGCCTGTTCCTAAGACTTCTGTTACTTTGTAGGGTCCTTTCCAGTTTGCGGCTAGCTTTCCTTCTCCCGACTTTTGTGTTCCGATGTCATTTCGGATTAGAATGAGGTCGTGAGTGGAGAAGCTTCGTTTTATTACCTTCTGATTGTATCTGAGGGCCGTTCGCCGTTTTAAGGCTTCTTCTCGGATCCGGGCCCTTTCTCGGACCTCGGGGAGGAGGTCGAGGTCTTCCTTTTGCGCCTGCGGGTTACCTTCTTTGTTGTAGAAGATGACTCTGGGTGACCCTTCATCTATTTCGACAGGAATCATTGCCTCCATCCCATAAGCTAGTCGGAATGGCGATTCTCGTTGTAGAGTATGGAGTTGTCCGATATGCCCATAGCACCTGGGGGAGCTCTTCGGCCCATGCCCCTTTGGCCTCTTGGAGTCTCCGTTTTAACCCGGCCAAGATGACTTTATTTGCAGCCTCTGCTTGTCCATTGGCTTGTGGGTGCTCGACTGAGGTGAATTGCTGTTTGATTTTTAGTTCGGCCACCAAGTTCTGAAAACTGGTGTCCGTGAACTGTGTTCCATTGTCTGTTGTGATGGAGTAGGGGACTCCGAACCTTGTGACAATATTTTTGTATAGGAATTTGCGACTTTTCTGAGCCGTAATGGTGGCTAAGGGTTCAGCTTCGATCCACTTGGTGAAGTAGTCGACCCCTACTATGAGGTATTTGACTTGCCCCGGTCCTTGGGGAAACGGGCCGAGTAGGTCAAGTCCCCATTTTGCGAAGGGCCATGGTGCGGTAATGCTGATAAGGTCTTCAGGTGGTGCTTTGTGAAAATTGGCGTGTTTTTGGCAGGGGGGGCATATTTTCACAAATTCCGTTGCGTCTCTTTGCAAGGTCGGCCAGTAGAACCCGGCTCGGACTACTTTTTTGGATAATGCCCGAGCTCCGAGATGGTTCCCGCACATGCCTCCGTGGACTTCTTCGAGGACGCTCTTTGTTTCTGAGGTCGGGACGCACCTAAGGAGGGGGTTTGAGAATCCTCTTCTGTATAATACGTCGTGAATTAGTGTATAATTCGGAGCGTCTTTCGTGAGTTTTTTAGCTTCCTTCCTTTCGACGGGGAGGGTTCCCGACTTCAGGTAGTTGAGTATGGGGGTCATCCATCCTTGCTGTTGGTTGGATATATTTAGCGTTTCTTCCTCTCTGATCACGGAGGGAGATTGTAAGGTTTCCTGGAGGAGACTTCTGTTGTTACCTCCGGGCTTGGTGCTGGCGAGCTTTGAGAGGGCGTCTGCTCGGGCGTTTTGTTCCCGAGGTATGTGCTGGATCTGTATTTCTGAAAAGTGGCGTAATTGTGCCTGTGTTTGGTCCAGGTATTTTTTCATGGTTGGATCTTTGGCCTGGTAGCTTCCATTTACTTGTGACGTGACGACCTGGGAGTCGCTGAAGATCGTGATTTTTTGGGCTCCGACCTCTTCGGCTAGCTTTAGACCTGCTAGTAGGGCCTCGTATTCGGCTTGGTTGTTCGAAGCCTGGAACTCGAATTTTAGGGATAGTTCTATCCGCGTTCCTTGGTCGCTTTCGAGTATAACCCCGGCTCCGCTTCCTGTTTTGTTTGAGGACCCGTCGACATACAGATTCCATGAGAGTGGGGTTCCAGGGGTCTCAGTGTATTCTGCGATGAAGTCGGCTAGATACTAAGATTTTATGGCAGTCCGGGCTTCATAGTGGAGGTCGAACTCGGACAGTTCTACCGCCCATTGTAGTATTCGTCCTGCTAGGTCCGTTTTTTGCAGGATGTGTCTCCTGGGTTGGTTTGTCCGGACTTTGATGGTGTGGGCTTGAAAGTAGGGACGGAGCCTCCGAGCTGTGAACACTAGGGCGTAGGCGAATTTTTCTATCTTCTGATAGTTTAATTCGGCCCCTTGTAGTGCCTTGCTTACAAAGTATATGGGGTGTTGTCCTCGGTCATTTTCGCGTATTAACGCTGAGGCGACTGCTCGATGTCCAACCGAGAGATATAGTACGAGTTCTTCTCCTTTTAGAGGTCGGGTTAGGATTGGTGGCTGCCCGAGGAATTCCTTGAATTCTTGGAAGGCTTTTTCGCACTCCGGGGTCAATGAGAAGGGTTTCCCTTTCTTTAGGAGCGAGTAGAGAGGTAGTGATTTTATCGCGGATCCTGCCAAGAATCTTGATAGGGCGGCTAGCCTTCCATTCAGTTGTTGTACTTCTTTGACACACGTCGGGCTCTTCATATTGAGTATTGCTTGGCATTTATCCGGGTTCGCTTCGATGCCCCTTTAAGTCAGCATGAAGCCTAAGAACTTTCCGGCTTCTGCGGCGAAGGTGCACTTCGTCGGGTTAAGTCTCATGTTGTGTTTTCTGAGGGTGCCGAAGACGCTGGCGAGGTCGGTCAGCAAGCTTCTGTCTTCTTGTGTCTTTACCAGCATGTCGTCGACGTACACCTCTAGCTGTAGTCCGATGTGCTCTGAGAACACTTTGTTCATTAGCCTCTGGTAGGTTGCCCCTGCGTTCTTCAGCCCAAAGGGCATTACTACGTAGCAGTAGTTGGCCCTTGGGGTTATGAACGAGGTCTTTTCTTGGTCGGGTCCGTACATCGGGATTTGATTGTATCCCGAGTATGCGTCCATGAAGGAGAGATATCTGTAGCCTGAGGCTGCGTCTACTAAGGCGTCGATGTTTGGTAGTGGATATGGGTCTTTGGGGCAGGCTTTGTTGAGGTCTGTGTAATCGACGCACATCCTCCACTTTCCGTTGGGCTTTTTTACCAGGACCACGTTTGCAAGCCATAGGGGGTATTTTACTTCCCTAATGAACCCTGCATCTAGTAGTGCTTGTACTTGTTCTTCTATCGCTTGCATGCGCTCGGGTCCGAGCTTCCTGCGTCTTTGTTGGACAGGTCGGGATCCCGGGTACACTGATAGCTTATGGCACATCAGGTCGGGGCTTATGCCTGGCATGTCGGAGGCTTTCCAGGCGAAGAGGCCGGAATTTTCTTTTAAGAGGGTTATGAGTTCCTCTTTTAGGCCTGCTTCGAGGTTTGCTCCTATGTTTGTTACTTTTTCAGATGTGTTCCCGATCTGGACTCTTTCGGTTTCTCCCTCTGGTTGTGGCCGAAGATCTTCTCGGGCTTGAACTCGCCCGAGTTCTATTGTGTTGATCTCTTTTCCTTTTAGGCTCAGGCTTTCGTTGTAACATCGCCGTGCTAGTTTTTGGTCGCCTTTTAGGGTAGCGATTCCTTTTGCGGTAGGGAACTTCATACAGAGGTGTGGGGTTGAGACTATAGCTGCCAGTCTATTTAGGGTTGGTCGCCCAATGAGGGCATTGTATGCTGAAGTGACGTCGACTATAATGTAGTCGATGTTTAATGTTTTAGATTGCTCGCCTCTTCCAAAGGTAGTGTGTAGCGAGACGTATCCTAAGGGATGGATTGGGGTATCCCCTAGCCCAAATAGGTCGGTGGGATAGGCCTTTAGTTCTTTTTCTTCAATTCCGAGCTTGTCGAAGGCCGTTTTGAACAGGATATCTGCTGAGCTTCCCTGGTCAATCAGGGTTCGATGTAAGTTGGCGTTTGCTAGGATAATGGTGATTACCATTGGATCGTCGTGCCCGGGTATTATCCCTTGAGCATCTTCTCGGGTAAACGAGATAGTAGGTAGTTCGGGCAGGGGGCTGTCTTCTCGGACGTGGTAGACTTCTTTGAGGTGTCTTTTTCGCGAGGATCGGGATGTTCCTCCACCTGCAAACCCTCCATTTATCATGTGAACGTGCCTTTCGGGGGTTCGTGGGGTTTGTTCGGCCCGATCTTCGTTATCTCTCCGCCTCCTCTTCCTGGTCTCTTCTCCTTTCTCTGCTATGTATCTGTCGAGTTTTCCTTCTCTGGCTAGCTTTTCTATAACGTTTTTTAGGTCGTAGCAGTCGTTAGTAGAATGACCATAGAGCTTGTGATATTCACAGTATTTAGACCGATCTCTCCCCGCTCTCTTGTGTTTTAGAGGTCGGGGTGGTGGAATTTTTTCGGTGTGGCATACTTCTCTGTAGACGTCTACCAGGGAGACTCGGAGGGGGGTGTAGTTGTGGTACTTCCGTGGCTTGTCCGAGTTGGGTTCTTCTTTCTTCTTCTGTTCCCGATCTCGATCTCGGAGTGGGTAGGTTGATTCCTTCCTAGAAGAGTCTCTTAGCTGGGAGGTTTCCTCCATGTTGATATATTTTTCTGCCCGCTCCTGTACCTCGTATAGGGAGGCCGGGTATCGTTTGGATAGGGATTGGCTAAACGGTCCCTCTTTTAGGCCGTTTGCTAGTCCCATGATGGCCGCTTCAGTGGGCAAGTGTTGTATGTCCAGGCAGGCTTTGTTGAATCGCTCCATGTATTCTCGGAGAGTTTCTTGGTTACCTTGTTTGATCCCGAGTAGACTGGGGGCATGTTTTGCCTTGTCCTTTTGAATGGAGAACCTTGTTAGGAATTTTTTGGTTAGGTCTTCGAAGCTGGTGATTGATCTTGGTGGCAGGTTGTCGAACCACTTCATGGCTGACTTGGTGAGAGTGGTGGGGAAGGCTTTGCACCGAATCGCGTTGGAGGCGTCGACTAGGTACATTCTGCTTCTGAAGTTGCTGAGGTGGTGACTTGGATCGGTGGTGCCGTCGTAGAGATCCATATCGGGTGGTTTGAAGTTTCGCGGTACCTTCTCCTTTATGATCTCTTGCGTGAAGGGATCATGGTTGCCTTCGGGGGCGGTGTCGCGTTCTGTCCGATCTTTCAGGTTGGCCTCTATTTTCCGCAGTTTTTCTTCTAATTCTCTGCGTTTGCGAGCCTCCCTTCTCAGATCTTGTTCAGTTTCTTTTTGCTTCTTTATGTCCTCCTCGAGTTGTTTCAGTCGGTTTTGTTGTGCCCGGACTGCTTCTAGAATTTCTGAGCTCTTTTCTTTTTCGGGGTTTTGTGGATCCTTGTTTGGGAGTGATGTCTTTGGGCGATTCTGTTTGTTTCCTCCTGGAGTGCGTGGTGATAGAGGGCTGTCCGGTCGTTCTCCGGTGTCAACTTCCTCCTCTTGTTCTGATGCAGCGTGGTCATTGTTGAGAGGGTCGTCCGCCATGGTAAAGGGATGACTTCCAGGTCCCCGGCAACGGCGCCAATGTTCCGGGGGTTACCTGAAACGTGTAGCTCGGTCGTCTGGAGATGCCCGAGGTGGGGGTCAGGGACCCGAGCTTGAGGTGTTGGCGATTGGTGGTTGTACCTGCAATGACACTCCGATGCTTAAGTTAGCATGGGTCCAAGCAGATATGTGTAGAATGTGGAATGTATGTCATACCTGGGTGCTCCAGTGTATTTATAGTAGTTGGTCGTGATCTTCCCTGGATAAGATATTCTTATCTTATCTTATCTTTTGGGAGTTTTACCCCTATCTTTGCGGAACCGCCTTTCCTAGGCTTGTTCGGCCTTTAGGTTTTGGGCTTCGTTCCTTTTGATGGGCCTTCTTAGCTTTATTTGTCCGAGGTCCGACTTTAGGCATGGGCCTTGGGATGAGGTCGGACCTTTCATGGATTTTGCCGAGTTGGAGGAGCTCGGTCAGGGTATGAACAGTATTATTATAGGATTTTACCTTAGAAGTTATATAGTAAGTAGTAGTAATTAGTATGTCTATTTTGATTTTATTTCCAATTAAAGCTATAATTTATTTTTCTCATCATCATCAGGCATGAATAAAGTAGTAGAATTTTTTTTGAATAAAGAAGTAATCTATATTTATGAGTTCTTAGTAATAAAGACTATAATTAATTATATGTGGTGGCAATACTTTTTGTTCTCTGAATGAATGCTTGAACAGTGCATAAATTGTACTTTGAATTTGATGAATATTGGCTCCTAAAAGGATGAAGAACACGAAAAATATTATTGATGATCTGAAAAATCATGAAATTGATTCTTGAAGCAAGAAAAAGCAGTTCAAAAAAAAAAAAAAAAAACAATCCATGAGCACTAGCCAAGAGTAAAAAAGGGATCCAAGGCTTTGAGCATCAATGGATAGGAGGGCCCAAGGAAATAAAATCCAGGCCTAAGCGGCTAAACCAAGCTGTCCCTAACCATATGCTTGTGGCATGCAGGTCCAAGTCACAAGCTTGAGACTGAGTGGTTAAAGTCGTGATCCAAAGCAAAAGAGTGTGCTTAAGAGCTCTGGACACCACTAACTGGGGACTTTAGCAAAGCTAAGTCACAATCTGAAAAGGTTCACCCAGTTATGTGTCTGTGGCATTTATGTATCCGGTGGTAATACTGGAAAACAAAGTGCTTAGGGCCACAGCCAAGACTCATAAAATAACTGTTTTCCAGAATCAACATACTACACTAGGAGAGTCAATAATACTATCTGAATTCTGAGTTCCTAAGGATGCCAATTATTCTGAAAATTTAAAGATACAGGGGGATGCCAAAACTGTTCAGAAACAAAAAGCTACAAGCCCCGCTCATCTAATAAGAATATGAGCTTCATTTAAAACTCTAAAATATTATTACTTCTTAATTTCTGCTAAAGCCTATTTTATTTATCTAGTTGCTTGAGGACAAGCAACAGTTTAAGTTTGGTGTTGTGATGAGCGGATATTTTATATGCTTTTTGGGGGTAATTTCATGTAGATTTTAGTATGTTTTAATTAGTTTTTAATAGAATTTTATTAGTTTTTAAGCAAAAATCATATTTCTGGACTTTACTATGAGTGTGTGTATTTTTCTGTAATTTCAGGTATTTTCTGGCTGGAATTGAGGGAGCTGAGCAAAAATCTGACTTAGGCTGAAAAAGGACTGCTGATGCTGTTGGATCCTGACCTCCCTGCACTCGAAATGGATTTTCTGGAGCTACAGGAGACCAATTGGCGCGCTCTCAACGGCGTTGGAAAGTAGACATCCAGGGCTTTCCAGCAATATATAATAGTCCATACTTTGCGCAAGGATAGACGACGTAACTTGGCGTTGAACGCCAAGTTCATGCTGCTGTCTGGAGTTAAACGCCAGAAAAACGTCATGATCCGGAGTTGAACGCCCAAAACACGTCAAAACCTGGAGTTTAACGCCAAGAAAGGCCTCTACTCGTGGATAGCTTTAATCTCAGCCCCAGCACACACCAAGTGGGTCCCAGAAGTGGATTTCTGCACCAATTATCTTAGTTTATTCATTTTCTGTAAACTTAGGGTACTAGTTTACTATTTAAACAACTTTTACAGACATTCCTTGTACATCATGACATTTTCAGATCTGAATTACATACTTTTTGACGGCATGAGTCTCTAAACTCCATTGTTGGGGGTGAGGAGCTCTGCAGCGTCTCGATGATTTAATACAATTCCTTTGTTTTCCATTCAAACACGCTTGTTCTTATCTAAGATGTTTATTCGCGCTTAATTGTGAAGAAGGTGATGATCCGTGACACTCATCACCTTCCTCAACCCATGAACGTGTGCCTGACAACCACCTCCGTTCTACATCAGATTGAATGAATATCTCTTAGATTCCTTAATCAGAATCTTCGTGGTATAGGCCGGATTGATGGCGGCATTCATGAGAATCCGGAAAGTCTAAACCTTGTCTGTGGTATTCCGAGTAGGATTCCGGGATTGAATGACTGTGACGTGCTTCAAACTCCTGAGGGCTGGGCGTTAGTGACAGACGCAAAGGAATCAATGGATTCTATTCCAACCTGATTGAGAACCGACAGATGATTAGCCGTGCTGTGACAGAGCATAGGAACGTTTTCACTGAGAGGATGGGAAGTAGCCACTGACAACGGTGACACCCTACATAGAGCTTGCCATGGAAGGAACTTGCGTGTGAGAAGAGGATTTCAAGGAAGAGTTGAAGTTCAAAGGACAAAGCATCTCCAAAACTCCAACATATTCTCCATTACTGCACAACAAGTAACGCTAGTATTTCTTTATTATTCCAACTTACAATTTTAAGTAGTTTGGCTTTTTACAAGTAAAACCCAAATAACCTTATTGGCATCCTGACTAAGATTAATAAAATAAGTATTGATTGCTTCAAACCAATAATCTCCGTGGGATCGACCCTTACTCACGTAAGGTATTACTTGGACGACCCAGTGCACTTGCTGGTTAGTTGAACGGAGTTGTGTACATACTAAAGATCAAAAGATAGAAATCACAATTTCGTCCACCAACAGCCTCTTTGCTTCTTTGAGATGTTGAAGCCTTTTCTTCATCTTGCCCTTCCACTTGTTTCTCCACTATGTCTTGCTCCTTGGATTTTATTGCTTTTTTATTCGAACTTTCTCCAACTACCTTGCCACTCCTCAACTACAGAGCTTTACACTCTTCCCTTGGGTTGGGTATTGTGTCACTTGGGAGAACATTGGTTGGCCGTTCAGCTTGTTTGGCTAATTGTCCCACTTGTCGCTCAATATTCTTTATGGTGGTCTCATGTTCCTTTTGTCCCTTGATTAAGGTTTGAGTGCTTTGAGCAAGTGCTTGTGTGGTTTGATTGAGTGCTTGCAAGGTGGCTTCAAGATTGGAGATTCTGGTCTCATGATGGTCAATAGGGGGTATGATGGGGGCTGAATGTTGTTGCTGGAAGTTATTGGGAGGATTAGTGTGGTAATTTTGTGAGTTGGATGTTGGTGCAGGAAAGTTATTTTGGTGAGTTTGTGAATTATTATGAGGTGGTTAATATGTATTTTGTGTTTTTCTATATTGGTTAGTGTTTGTGGCATGGTGATTTTGGTTGTTTGTGTTACGGGTGTGGTTGTGGTTATTATTCTTTTGCCATTGGTTTTCACCCCACCTTAGGTTGGGATGATTTTTCCAGGATGGGTTGTATGTATCACCATGAAATTCATCCTGAGAATTTGAAGTATTTTGCATGTACTGAGCTTGTTCATGTGGCTGTTCAACAGTGATCCCTTCACCTTGGCCCCATTCAAGTGATGATTGATTTGTTGTGTTCACTGATGCTAGTTGGAGGCCATCCATTCTCTTTGTTATCATTTCCATTTGTTGCTGGATCTGTTGGTGCATTAACTTATTTTGTGCCAAGATAGCGTCAACACCTTCAAGCTCCATCACGCCTTTCTTTAGGGCTGGGTTATGTTGCCTCTCTGATGAATAATAGTACTGATTGTTTGCCACAATCTCAATAAGGTCTTGAGCCTCTTCTGCAGTCTTCATCATGTTGAGTGATCCTCCTGATGAGTAATCTAGTCCTTTCCTTGCTTCTGGATTTAAGCCTTTATAGAAGTTTTGGAGTTTGATCCAATCACTAAACATGTCAGGTGGGCATCTTCTCATTAGTGCCTATACCTTTCCCAGGCTTCATATAACGACTCCTCGTCCATTTGCCTAAAAGTCTGAAAGTCATCCAGCCAGCAAGGGAAAGACCACTTAGCGCAGTGGAATAGGAAAGAGAGCGTCGAGCACAGCTTTCGTGTCACCAGCAATCCTTTTTCGTTTATTGGGAGACTGAAAAAGGCTTTGTCAAGCAGGCATGATTGTCGCGTCGATCGACAGTTGAGAAATCCTATCTCCGGGGCCCTCACTTTAGGCTATCTTTCACCGTTGACAGACATGGTTCAACGTGACAGGTACGGTTCCTCAATCAATAGATGACTCAAGGTTGTTGTTTTCAATCTGGTATGGGGAAGGATGACAGAGCTTTCGATTAAACATTTGTGTGGGTCTAGCTTGAGAATTGCCCTTTCTTTCTCATCTCGATCTGGGTAAGGCTTCACTACTCGTTCGCTTGAGGGGTTCAGTTGTTAGTTGGACTAGCCCCTCCCCTCTTTCTTTTTTTAAGTCATTAGCCCCCAGATTAAAGACTGGGCAGTCACCTTTCTCTTAGAGAAAAGATAGGTTCAAAGCCCTCTCCTAAGAGTCGAGATCTCCCCAGTGTGAAACTAAAGGAGGGTTCCTACCAACCTATTCATTGTCGACAGGCGAAAGGAGAAACTCAATTGAATTATTCTGTCATCTGAGTTCGGTCCCTTGCTAAGTGGTTATAGGTTTAACTACCTGCAGGCAGGCAAGGAAATTTATTGTTCCCCCTCCTTTGTCACAAGCCTCGACCGATGTCGCATTATCTATGGGAGGTGCAGACGAGGAGTTTTTCCAATCCTATTAATCTGGTTAAGCATAGGAACTCCGTGGTCAGCACTTTACCCGGATAGCTTCCACTCTGGACTAGCCTCGTCGAGGCGAAAGGTTGTGCTCTTATCGAGAGCCCCTCGGTCACCCAAGGAATTGCCTCTGTCTTTAACTTGATGATCTTTTGAGGTGGGTAGAACTTTGCTAGAAATCTGCTCATCACTTCATTCCAATCATTGAGGCTTTCCTTGGGGAATGACTCTAGCCATTGAGTGGCTTTGTCCCTCAAAGAGAATAAAAATAGTAGCAGTTTGTAGACGTCTGGGTGTACTCCATTGGTCTTCACTGTATTGCATATCCTTAGAAAAACAGACAGATGTTGATTTGGGTCTTCAAGAGGTCCCCCTCCATATGAGCAGTTATTTTGTACTAAGGTGATGAGCTGAGGTTTTAACTCAAAATTATGAGCATGAATATTTGGGGTGGCAATACTGCTCCCACAATGTCTTGGATCAGGGATGGTGTAAGAAGACAACACCCTTCTAGGTGGTCCATCATTGTTAGCAGCTCCTCCAGGAGGATTGTGCATGTCGTCCTCCATGACTTGGTCCTCTCCCTCTGATTCTTCCTCACCGACTATCCCCTTTCCTCTTTCTGCTCTCCTTATCCTTCGGAGGATCCTCTCGTCTTCAGGGTTAAGTCTATTAGCTCCTGACATACACAAACAAAACCAAAATCACAAGCGAGACACTCTATAACTAGAGTGGAATTGAAATTAGTGAAACAAAGTGTCAAACAGTTAGTGGGCTCAGCAAAAAAATAAAAAAAAAAAAATGCTTAATCTAAACTACCATTTACTTAACCATTGTCAATCTTTTCCAATCCCCGGCAACGGCGCCAAAAACTTGATACGTAAAAATTAAGATTTACGTACAACCGGCAAGTATACCGGGTCGTATCAAGTAATAAAACTCACCAAGAGTGAGGTCGATCCCACGGAGATTGGTAGATTAAGCAATTTTAGTTAAATGGTATATTTAGTCAAGCAAACATGGTTTTGAATTCATGAGAATTGATTTTTGAATGTACTTACAGAAATTTAAATGACAAGGAATTTAAAGAACTAGAATAAAGGAAGAAAATGAAAGTAAATAGCTGAAAATTAAAGTGCAAGAAACTTAAATGACATGGAAAGTAAATTGCAGGAAAGTAAATGTTGCAGAATTTAGAGAGCAGAGGAATAGATTGCAAGAAGTAGGAAGCAGAATATAAGTGACAGAATGATAAATTGAAAGATTGTAGAAGGGAATTGGGTAGTGGGTATTCAAAACAACTAAATAACAAAGGATATGAGAATGAATAATGGAGATATCGTTAGGGCTCAGAGATGTAAATTATCATGGATTAACTTGATTCAACTCCTTCTCAATCATGGGTATAGATCCATGGCAGATTGTGAATAATTGGATCCCAATCTCTTGGCAATCCAATTTCTCTCAACACAATCAATTGCCACTCTCGTGATCTAATTGGTCATGAGAAGAGGTGAAGATCAATTTCTAATCCAAAGCCACACAACTTCCAGGATCTCAACCAAGGGAGGTTACATCTCACATACCAACCCAAAGTGTATTGATCAAAGAAATCATGAAAGGATAAATCTAAACTGAATTCTATGGATTCTTTCTCAAGTTCACTATACAATTCATATAGATTCAATCCTTCTCTCGAATGTAATTGAATCTGTGAAGAACAAGAATTTCCTCTTGGATGAACCACTTGAATTGAGAAAGAGTAGAATTGTTGTCAACCCATTCAAATAAACAGAGCTCCTCCCCCTAATGAAGGTGGGGTTTAGTGAATCATAGCTCTAAATTCAACAACAATGGCAAAGATAAACATTCAAATTAAATGGAGAAGAAAAGAAGAATGAAGAAGAAGAAGTTCTTAAAACTGAAATTTGAAAGTTGCAAGAGATACAAAATAGCTTTCGGGTATCCTCCCGAAAGTGAAGAATAATCACAATGTCAAAGTAAAAGTAAAAGTCTCTAAAAAGTGGAAGAAGAGTCCCCCAAGTACAAAATTTAACTCTATTTATACTACTCCTAAGACTCATTTGGAGGTCCTCAATTAGATTGGCAATGTGGGCTTTACCATGGTTAAGTTCCTAGTCCAATGAAGGAAGAAGTTGCCTTTGAAAAGGGTGTAGAGAACAAGAGCCATTTCTTCATAGATTCTGGCCCAAAATGGGCGTTGCTGCCAATAACGCCAGTTCTATGCACATTGGCAACGTGCAAAGAATTTCCTGGGCTTGGGCGTTCCCAGCCCAAATTGTTGCTAAGTGTTTTGGCCTTCTCTAAATTCAGTTTTGATGCCTAAAGTTGCCTCTTGTTTGAGCTTCAATTTCATGCTTCACTATAGACTATTATATATGGTTGGAAAGCTCTGAATGTCAGCTTTCCAATGCAACTGGAAGCACCTCAATTGGATCTTTATAGCTCAAGTTATGCTCCTTTGAAGAGGGTATGGTCAGGCTGCCTGGTGTTTTTGGTTAACACGCCCATGATAACGCCCAAGGTTTCTGGGGTTCTAAATGTAGCTGGCTCTTGAATCTTCAAATGAACTTCAATCCCATGCTATGATATATGGATGGAAAGCTCTTGATGTCTATTTTCCAATGAAATTGGAATCATCTCATTTGGAGTTCTCTAGCTCAAGATATAAGTCATTGAAGAGAGGAAGGTCAGGCTGTCTGGCGTTGTTGCCCAAGTTGCTGGCAATAACGCCAGTGACAACGCCCACTGGAAGCTCCTGGGCGTTGGCAACGTGCTCTGGGCGTTGGCAACGTGCTAGATGCTGCTCCTTTCTTCATTTTGGGCGTTGTTGCCCAAGTTATTGGCAACAACGCTAGTGACAACGCCCACTGGAAGCATTCTGAGCGTTGGCAACTTGCATGGGCGTTGGCAACGTGCTCCTGGCTTCTTCTTCATCCATCTTGGGCGTTGTTGCCCAAGTTACTGGCAACAACGCCAGTGACAACGTCCACTGGAAGCTCCTGGGCGTTGGCAACGTGCTTTGGGCGTTGGCAACGTGCTCTTGGCTCTTCTTCATACATCTTGGGCGTTGTTGCCCAAGTTACTAGCAACAACGCCAGTGATAACGTCCACTAGAAGCTCCTGGGCGTTGGCAACGTGCTCTGGGCGTTGGCAACGTGCCCTTGGCTTCTTCTTCATCCATCTTGGGCGTTGTTTCCCAAGTTACTGGCAACAACGCCAGTGATAACGCCCAGCCCTCTGCTCCACTTCATTTCCTTGTTTTTGGGGCTTAAAGTTTCCTTTGATTTGAGCTTCCATTTCATGCCACATTATGGACTATTGTGTATCGTTGAAAAGCTCTTGATATCAGCTTCTCAACACAATTGGATTCATGCCAATTGGATCCCTGTGGTTCAAGTTATTCATCCTTGAAAAAGGGAGGGTCAAGCTGCCAATAATGCTGAAGATTCATTAGCACGTTGCCAACTTGGGTTCCAAGTTGCCAACGTGCTGTTTGCTCCTTGTTCTAAGCTTTTCTTGCTCCATTGCCCTCTTGCTTCATCACCTAACATAAACCAAGGAATTCTCTTCAAAGTTTTGCCATCTAATACAAAAGTTTTCAAGAGAATCATTCATCTCAAATTGCATACAAACTTCTTGAATTATTTGTATAGATTATGCCATATTTCACTTAGTTCTTGGTTCATGAGTGCATGGAGAAAAACTCACAAAATTGCTTCTCTATTTCAAGGAAAAATGAGTGAAATTAAGCTAAAACTAACTAAACTAACTAGTTAAAATAATAAATATGCGAATGCATCACATGGCCACCTCCTCGTCTCTCTCCTGGGACATCTTCCTTCATCTTTGGCCTACGGGCTTGGCCTTTGCCTTTAGGGCCAGGTAGTGTGACATGAATAGTGGTCAATCCCGGAATGTTGGCTGGTGTCCAGTTTAACAAATCCCCATTTGCTCGGATCATCTCCATTAAAGGCTCCTGCAAGTTGTAGGGGAGGTTTCTGTTCACAAAGTTGAACTTGTCTTCCGAGTCGCCAACCCTAAACTTCTCCAGGTCTCTTTTAGGCTCTAGTCTCGGTTTGTCGTCAATCCTAACATCCAGATCAGCTAGGAAAACCCCAGATGCTTCCTTTGACTTTTTCCTTAGGGAGAGGCTGGCATTGTCGCACACGACTGCCATTTCCATATCTCCACTGATGGACCCTGCTGATCCATCGTCGGCTACAAACTTCATCATCAGCAGCTTGGTACATGTCATCGCCCCAAACTTGTTGATTGTTTTCCTCCCCAAGATAATATTGTAAGCTGTAGAGTCCCTCAGAACAACAAACTCCGCCATTAGCGACCTCTTTCCTTGCCCTCCCCCTATGGAGACCGGGAGGGAGATTATTCCATCAGGCTTGACAAAATTATCCCCTAAGCCAACCACCCCGTGCTGGTGAGTTTTCAAGTCAGCTTCCCGGAGGCCCAGGGCGTAAAACACGTTTCATAACATAATGTTTGAATCGGCTCCAGCGTCCACGAGAATTCGCTTGACCAAGCATGTTCCCACTCTTGCTGTGATTACCATGAGAGGGTTCTTCGGCATGTCGTGGAACCATTAGTCCTCTGGTCTGAACGATATCATTAGGACTCTCCTATAAGAGGACCCATGACCTGCTGATGACATGGCCAGGACCTGGCATCTTTCCTTTTTTCCGACTTGGATCTTGGTGGGGCGTCCCTTCCGACTACGACATTCACAATGGTGAGGCCGCGGTCGTTATCCTCTTTGGGCTCTTGCCTTAGCTTCACGGTATGTGATGAGCGGATAATTTATACGCTTTTTGGCATTGTTTTTAGGTAGTTTTTAGTAAGTTCAAGCTACTTTTAGGGATGTTTTCATTAGTTTTTATGTTAAATTCATATTTCTGGACTTTACTATGAGTTTGTGTGTTTTTCTATGATTTCAGGTAATTTTTGGCTGAAATTGAGGGACTTGAGCAAAACTCTGAAAAAGGCTGACAAAAAGGACTGCTGATGCTGTTGGAATCTGACTTCCCTGCACTCAAAATGGATTTTTTGGAGCTACAGAACTCTAAATGGCGCGCTCTCAACGGGGTTGGAAAGTAGACATCCGGAGCTTTCCAGCAATATATAATAGTCCATACTTTATTCGGAATTTGACGACGTAACTTGGCGTTGAACGCCAAGTACATGCTGCTGTCTGGAGTTAAACGCCAGAAAAACGTCATGATCCGGAGTTGAATGCCCAAAACACGTCATAACTTGGAGTTCAACTCCAATAAAAGCCTCAGCTCGTGGATAGATCAAGCTCAGCCCAAACATACACCAAGTGGGCCCCGGAAGTGGATTTATGCATCAATTACTTACTCATGTAAACCCTAGGAGCTAGTTTATTATAAATAGAACTTTTTACTATCATAATCGCATCCGGGATTGTATTTTGAATCCTGTGATCACGTTTTGGGGGCTGGCCATTCGGCCATGCCTGAACCTTTCACTTATGTATTTTCAACGGTGGAGTTTCTGCACACCATAGATTAAGGGTGTGGAGCTCTGCTATACCTCAAGTTTCAATACAATTACTATTACTTTCTATTCAATTCTCTTTTATTCTTATTCCAAGATATACGTTGCACTTCAACTTGATGAATGTGATGATCCGTGACACTCATCATCATTCTCACCTATGAACGCGCGTGATTGACAACCACTTCCGTTCTACCTTAGGCCGGGCGCATATCTCTTAGATTCCCCAACAGAATCTTCGTGGTATAAGCTAGATAGATGGCGGCATTCATGAGGATCCGGAAAGTCTAAACCTTGTCTGTGGTATTCCGAGTAGGATTCTGGGATTGAATGACTGTGACGAGCTTCAAACTCGCGATTGCTGGGCGTGATGACAAGCGCAAAAGGATCAATGGATCCTATTCCAACATGATCGAGAACCAACAGCTGATTAGCCGTGCTGTGACAGAGCATAGGAACGTTTTCACTGAGAGGATGGGATGTAGCCACTGACAACGGTGATGCCCTACATACAGCTTGCCATGGAAAGGAGTAAGAAGGATTGGATGAATGTAATAGGAACGTAGAGGTTCAAGAGGAGCACAGCATCTCCATACACTTATCTGAAATTCCCACTATTAATTTACATAAGTATCTCTATCCTATTTTATTTTCTGTTTATTTTTATTAATCATATTTGATTTTCTAAATTCCATAATTTTATCCTCCTGACTGGGATTTACAAGATGACCATAGCTTGCTTCATACCAACAATCTCTGTGGGATCGACCCTTACTCACGTAAGGTATTACTTGGACGACCCAGTACACTTGCTGGTTAGTTGAACGGAGTTGTGTCCACACATAAGTGCCATAATAATGATTTCATACAACAACAAAGAATACTACATTGATGTGATCACAATTTCGTCCACCAAGTTTTTGGCGCCGTTGCCGGGGATTGTTCGAGTATGGACAACTGACGGTTCATCTTGTTGCTCAGATTAGGTAATTTTCTTTTCAAAAATCTTTTTCAAAAATTTTTCTTTTATTTTTCATTTTTCCAAAAATATTTTCGAAAAAAAAAATAATAAAAATACAAAAAAAAAAATCATAAAATCATAAAAACCAAAAATATTTTGTGTTTCTTGTTTGAGTCTTGAGTCAATTTTTAAGTTTGGTGTCAATTGCATGCTTTAAAAATTTTTTCTTGCATTTTTTTTTTGAAAATTCATGCATTCATGGTGTTCTTCATGATCTTCAAGTTGTTCTTGACAAGTCTTCTTGTTTGATCTTGAGGTTTTCTTGTTTTGTGTTGTTTGTTGTTTTTCATATGCATTTTTCGTTTGTTAGAGTCCATGCATTAAAGATTTCTAAGTTTGGTGTCTTGCATGTTTTCTTTGCATTAAAATTTTTTCAAAAATATGTTCTTGATGTTCATCATGATCTTCAAAGTGTTCTTGGTGTTCATCTTGACATTCATAGTGTTCATGCATGCATCATGTGTTTTGATCCAAAATTTTCATGTTTTGGGTCATTTTTATGTTTTTCTCTCTCATCATTAAAAATTCAAAAAAATTCAAAAAAATATCTTTTCCTTAATTTTCTCCAAATTTTCGAAATTTTGGGTTGACTTGGTCAAAAAATTTTAAAAATTAGTTGTTTCTTACAAGTCAAGTCAAAATTTCAATTTTAAAAATCTTATCTTTTCAAAATCTTTTTCAAAAATCATATCTTTTTCATTTTTTTTCTTATTTTCGAAAATTTTAAAAATTATTTTTCAAAATCTTTTTCTTATCTTTTATATCATATTTTCGAAAATATGCTAACAATTAATGTGATTGATTCAAAAATTTGAAGTTTGTTACTTTCTTGTTAAGAAAGGTTCAATCTTTAAATTCTAGAATCTTGTAGTTTCTTGTTAGTTAAGTCATTTTAAAAATTAAATCTTTTTCAAAATATCTTTTTCTTAAAATTTTTTTATCTTATCTTTTTATCATATCTTTTTCAAAAGATTTTTATCTTTTTCAAAATTTGATTTCAAAATATCTTATCTAACTTTTTATCTTTTTCAATTTTGATTTCAAATCTTTTTCAATCAACTAACTAACTTCTTGTTTGTTTCTTATCTTTTTCAAAACCACCTAACTACTTTTCCCTCTCTAATTTTCAAAAATATCTCATCCCTTTTTCAAAAATTCTTTTTAATTAACTAATTGTTTCATGTTTTAATTCTAATTACATTTTATCTCTAAATTTTCGAAAATTACTAACCCTTTTTTTTCAAAATTATTTTCGAAATCTCCCTCCTCTTTTCTTCTTCTATTTAATTATTTAATTACTAACACTTCTCTCCACCTCTCTTCATCCAAAAATCCGAATCTCCCTCTTCATTCTTCTACCCCTTCTTTTTCTACTAACATAAAGGAATCTCTATACTGTGACATAGAGGATTCCTCTTCTTTTCTTGTTTTCTTCTCTTTCATATGAGCAGGAACAGGGATAAAGGCACTCTTGTTGAAATTGATCCAGAACCTGAAAGGACTCTGAAGAGAAAATTAAGAGAAGCTAGATTACAACAATCCAGAAACAACCTTTCAGAAATTTTTGAACAAGAGAAGGAGATGGCAGCCGAAAATAATAATAATGCAAGGAGAATGCTTGGTGACTTCACAAAGCCAACGTCTAAGTTTGATTGAAGAAGCATCTCTATTCCTGCCATTGGAGCCAATAATTTTGAGCTTAAGCCTCAACTAATTGCTTTAATGCAACAAAACTGCAAGTTTTATGGACTTCCATCTGAAGATCCTTATCAGTTTTTAACTGAGTTCTTGCAGATCTGTGAGACTGTAAAGACGAATGGGGTTGATCCTGAAGTCTACAGACTCATGCTTTTCCCTTTTGCTGTAAGAGACAGAGCTAGAGTATGGTTGGATTCACAACCCAAGGATAGCCTGGACTCATGGGATAAGCTGGTCACTGCCTTTTTGGATAAATTCTTTCCTCCTCAAAAGCTGAGCAAGCTGAGAGTGGATGTTCAAACCTTCAAACAAAAAGATGGTGAATCCCTCTATGAAGCTTGGGAAAGATACAAGCAGCTGACCAAAAGATGTCCATCTAACATGTTTTCAGAATGGACCATATTAGATATATTCTATTATGGTCTCTCTGAATTTTCGAAAATGTCATTGGACCATTCTGCAGGTGGATCTATTCACCTGAAGAAAACGCCTGAAGAGGCTCAAGAGCTCATTGACATGGTTGCAAATAACCAGTTCATGTACACTTCTGAGAGGAATTCCGTGAACAATGGGATACCTCAGAAGAAAGGAGTTCTTGAAATTGATACTCTGGATGCCATATTGGCTCAGAACAAAGTGTTGACTCAACAGGTCAACATGATCTCTCAAAATCTGAATGGATGGCAACATGCATCCAACAATACTAGAGAGGCAGCTTTTGAAGAAGCTTATGATCCTGAGAACCCTGCCATGGCAGAGGTTAATTACATGGGTGGACCATATGGAAACACCTATAACTCATCATGGAGAAATCATCCAAATTTCTCATGGAAGGATCAACAAAAACCTCAACAAGGTTTTAACAATGGTGGACGCAACAGGCTGGGCAATAGCAAGCCATATCCATCATCTTCTCAGCAACAGACAGAGAATTCTGAACAAAACACTTCTAATTTAGCCAATGTAGTCTCTGATCTGTCAAAGGCCACTTTCAGTTTCATGAGTGAAACAAGATCCTCCATTAGAAATCTGGAGGCACAAGTGGGCCAGCTGAGTAAGAAAGTCATTGAAACTCCTCCCAGTACTCTCCCAAGCAATACAGAAGAGAATCCAAAAGGGGAGTGCAAAGCCATTGACATAGTCAATATGGCCGAATGCACAAGGGAGGAGGAGGACGAAAATCCTAGTGAGGAAGACCTCCTGGGACGTCCCTCAAGCAAGAAGGAGTTTCCTATTAAGGATCCAAAGGAATCTGAGGCTCATACAGAGACCATAGAGATTCCATTGAATCTCCTTCTGCCATTCATGAGCTCTGAAGACTATTCATCCTCTGAAGAGGATGAAGATGTAACTGGAGAGCAAGTTGCTCAATATTTAGGAGCTATCATGAAGCTGAATGCCAAGTTGTTTGGTAATGAGACTTGGGAAAGTGAACCTCCCCTGCTCATTAATGAACTGGATTCTTGGATTCAGAAAACTCTACCTCAAAAGAAACAAGATCCTGGCAAGTTCTTAATAACTTGTACCATAGGCACCATGACCTTTGAAAAAGCTCTATGTGATCTGGGGTCAGGGATAAATCTTATGCCACTCTCTGTAATGGAGAAGCTGGGGATCATTGAGGTACAACCTGCCTTGTTCTCATTACAACTGGCAGACAAGTCATTGAGACAAGCTTATGGGTTAGTAGAGGATGTTCTAGTAAAGGTTAAAGGCCTTTACATCCCTACTGATTTCATAATCCTAGACACTAGGAAGGAAGATGATGAATGTATCATCCTTGGAAGACCTTTCCTAGCCACAGCAGAAGCTGTGATAGATGTCAACAGAGGTGAATTAGTCCTTCAATTGAATGGGGACTACCTTGTGTTTAAGGCACATGGCCATCCCTCTGTGACAAAAGAGAGTAAGCATGAAGAGCTTCTCTCAGTTCAGAGTCAAGAAGAGCCCCCACAGTCAAACTCTAAGTTTGGTGTTGGGAGGCCACAACCAAACTCTATGTTTGGTGTTAAGATCCCATATCCAAACTCTAAGTTTGGTGTGGACAACTATACAACATTGACCTGATCACCTTGTGGCTCCATGAGAGCCACTGTCAAGCTATTGACATTAAAGAAGCGCTTGTTGGGAGGCAACCCAATTTTATTTATCTAATTTCTATTTTATACTATTTTATTATTATTTTGTGTTTTATTAGGTACATGATCATGAGGAGTCACGAAAAAATCATAAAAATTAAAAACAGAATAAAAAACAGCAGAAGAAAAAATTTTCACCCTGGAGGACGCACAGGCTGGCGTTCAACGCCAGTAAGGTGCATCTGGCTGGCGCTGAACGCCAGAAACAAGCAACATTCTGGCGCTGAACGCCAGAAACAAGCAACATTCTGGCACTGAACGCCAGTAATGTGCCCAGAGAGGAAAAACTGGCGCTGAACGCCAGTAACAAGCATGAAACTGGCGTTCAACGCCAGAAACATGCTTTACATGGGCGTTGAACGCCCAGAATGTGCACCAATGGGCGTTTAAACGCCAGAATGATGCACGAAGGCATTTTACATGCCTATTTGGTGCAGGAATGGAATTCCTTGACACCTCAGGATCTGTGGACCCCACAGGATCACCTCAGGATCTGTGAACCTCACAGGATCCCCACCTACCTCGCCCTCTCTTTCTCCATTCATGGTCATCCCTTCTGTTTTTCATTCACCACCCACATTTATCCACTCTTCCCCATACACCCCACCTACCTTTACAATTCAACTTCTCCTTCCCACCCAATCCCACCCATATAGCTGAATCCATCTCCCCTCACTCTCCTCCATTTTCTTCTTCTTCTTCTCTTCTTTCTTCTCTTGCTCGAGGGCGAGCAATATTTTAAGTTTGGTGTGGTAAAAGCATAGCTTTTTGCTTTTCCATTACCATTAATGGCACCTAAGGCCAGAGAAACCTCAAAGGGAAGACAAAAGCTTCCACCTTTGAGTCATGGGAGATGGAAAGACTTATATAAGTCGTCATAGCTCAGTGGTAGAACATGTGGCTGCAAATCAAGAGATCCCTGAGATACCTCAGGGGATAAGTTGTCCTCCACACAAATATTGGAAGCAACTAAAGGTAGAAACACCAAAATTACTAGGAATCATTCAACAGAAGCAAGGAAGAGACATAGAGGAGTTCAAAGAGCACCATTGGACCTTCAAGAAGGCGCCACCTGATGACAAGTCATCATATACCCATTTTCTATGCTTTTTCATACAAGAAATTGATGATTTATGCTTAAATATTGAATGCTTTTTGTACTTAAATGATATATTTTCTTGATATTTTAATTTTATAAATCTTGTAGGAAATAAGAAGAAAAAGAAGCAAAGAAGCACAAAAAAAGGAGAAAAAAAGAGCTTTGGGACACACTTTGAAGTTGGGGTACACTTTGGAGCTTTAGACCACGCTTTTAAAAGCGTGGCCCATGACAAAATCAAAGAGGAAGCAGCCAGCACGCACACGATCCTGCCCTTGCCAAGGGCAGGGCAGAATTGTGATGCAAAGTATGGTTGGAAGCAAAATTTTCGCTAAGTTAAAATCTGGCCGCACACAGCATGACCATGCCTACTTCAAAGGGCTATAACTTGAGCTACAGACGTCCGATTGATGTGCTTCCAGTTGCGTTGGAAAGCTGACATTCAGAGCTTTCCAACGATATATAGAAATCCATATTTGGCGTCCAATTGAGGCAGGAACGAAAGGCATCTTTAAGGGCCAAAAACAAGCGAAAATAAACCGAAAATGCTTCCACCAAGGCTCGAAGAGGGAGACACACGGGACAAGCTTTGGAAACTCTGCCCTGCCCTTGGCGCGGGCAGGGCAGCATCGTGAGTGTGGTGCATCACGCAAAGACTTTGGCACACCAATTCTCTTCCCATGCACCATGCGCGCACCAATTTCCTTCCCTGGCGCACCAAACAATTTCTGCCCCGCCCTTGGCGCGGGCAGGGCAGCCTCATACGCACCAAGCGCGCGCATCAACAAATTTGGCGCACCAATCCTTGCACTTGGCCGCACCAATCCAAGCACCAAGCTTCAATTTTCTGCCCTGCCCTCCACAAGGGCAGGGCAGCCTCCTGGGAGTGGATTTTTGGGCCGAAAATTCAAACTAAAATCTCATTTAAATTCAATTCCTCTCCAAATTGAATCAAGGCCATACAAACCCATTTCTCCTCAAATCCAAAGCAAGCTAAGCCCACATCATCAAAGGCACAAGAACAAGCTAGAATTAGGATTTTCATTTGTTTTAATTTCATTTTCATTTTTCATTTTGTAAAGCCTATATAAAGGCATCAATTCCATCTTTGTGGAAGGGGCTCTTTCCTTTATTTTCTTTTCTGTCTTAAATTTGGGTGTGAGAAATTGAGGAAATTCTGTCTCAATTCCCATTCAAATTCTCTTCAACTCTTTTTCTGCATAATTGAATCTGTTACATTTTCTTCTACTGCTTCTTCTTCTAATTTTCTGTCAATTGCTTTGTTTACTTGGATCTAGGAAGGCAAATAGAGATCTAGGCTCTGCTACCTAGTCTCTTGAGACCTGAGACCAAATTTTACCTTTGGTTCTTCTGTGAACCTTGCTGCATTTGAATTTCCATTTCTGTTTGAATTTTTGTTTGATCCAACTTTAATTTCTGCTCTCTTAATTGTTGCAATTCACATTCTTCTGTTTAAATCTGCTGCATCCCATTTCATATTCTAGCTCTCTGCTTAAATGCTCTTTACATTCTCTTATTGAATTTTAATTCCCAGCTCCCAAGTCCTTTTACTTTTCATGCAATTTAATTCTTATGCAATTATTCCAAGTTCTGCTTGCTGCTTGTTTTAATCTCCTTGTTCCCATTCCCCTTTACATTTAATGCAATTTACATTTCTTGTCATTTAAGATTCTTGCAATTTACATTTCTTGCCCTTTAAGTTACTTGCCAATTTACTTTCTGCATCTTTAAGATTTCTGCCATTTACTTTCTGTTGGCTACACTTCACACAACTCATTCAATGTTAGCTTGACTAAACTAATCACCCACTAAAATTGCTTGATCCATCAATCCCTGTGGGATCGACCTCACTCTAAGTGAGTTATTACTACTTGATGCGACCCGGTACACTTGCCGGTTGGATTTGTGTGTTGGAAATTTGTTTTTCCACAAAAACACCATCAAGTTTTTGGCGCCGTTGCCGGGGATTGATTAGATCAACAATGATTAAGTGGGTGAGAAGTCTAGATCAAGCATTTTCTTTATTTTTGTTTTCTATTTTAGATTGAAACCAAGGTGTTTGAGTTATTGCCTCACTAAGAAATTCTTTCTCTGTGACATGAATTTCAAATTTCATTGATGTTTACAAAATACAAATGGAGTTCAACTCATCTTATGGTCAAACAAAATTTTATGGGATATCATCCACCATCACCAATATCTAATGATGGCTGGGAATATCACCAAGAAAATACACATTCTGAGCACTCCAATTCATGGAGATTTGCTTCAGAAAAACAAGATGAGCAAGAGAACCATATGGGATATTTCCTTCCACCACAAAATGATGCAAGTCATGATTCTAATGGTGGCTGGGAAGGGAATTCTAATGATCCATATGATATTCATCCAAAGACATTATCACTTGACCATACTTCAACAGAAAGCCCCTTTCAAAGCTCACCACCCACACAAACTTCCATAAACCACTCAAGGCTCTCAAAGCTTGAGTCCATGTTCAAAAAATATGAGGAGGAGACAATGAAAGTCTGGAAAGAACAAGAAAACTTCCTCAAAAACATGGAAGTGCAGCTAGCTCAAGTGGAGAGTGCAATGAAGAAGGAGGAAAAACAAGAGGAAGAGGCTATTGCATCAAGTGAAATTGCAAAGAAGGAAAAGGTGGTTGGAAATGAAACTGCACTTGAGATGAAAAGGGAACATGAACATTCACAACCCTCACAAACTTTCCTTGAATCTGTGATCGAAAAATATGAAGAGGAGATGAAGAAATCTTGGGAAGAACAACAAACCTCCTCCATAAAAGAACTATTAAGTCAAATGTTGGGTGCAAGGGAGGAAGTGGAGGAGCAAGAAAGTGAGGAAGTCATTCCAAACTCAAGTGAAGCAGAGAAGTACAAAGAGGAAAAGCTCATGGAGCCACCAATTCAAAAGGCTCTGGATAAATACAAAACTCCAATAATCACACAGCAACCAAAACTTGGATTCAAAGAAGTGAAGGCAACTAACAAGAGCACCAATTCTGTCCCTAAGTCAGCAAGCAAGCTCAACCAAGCCAATTTCAAAAGAAAGCTTGCTGAGAGGAAACCAAGAAAGGGGACAAAAGCTGAAACTTCTCCTTCCTTGAAGTCATTCCTCTTAACCAATTGGAAGAAGAGGAAGAAAGTGAAGAACAACATGTCAAGCTAATGACACTAAAAGAGCACTTGTTGGGAGGTAACCCAACCGTAGGTAACATTTCTTCTTTGCTTTGTTTTTGTTCTTTACTTTGTTTAAATTCAATAAATGGGCATATGGTTACATTCTAAGTTTGGTGTTGCCTTGCAACAAATTGTTTTCAATCTTCATGGATGATTGCATCAATTTTACATGGAAGTGTCACACTAAGAACCTAAGTTTGGTGTGCCACTTAATTTTTTATGCAAATCATCCAGCAACATCACTTGTTTACATAATCATAATGCCACTGCAGTGTTACTGTTTTTTTTAGTTAGACAATTTTAGTTTTCTTGATTGTTTTAGTCATTTCCTTGTTTTTAATGCTTTCTTTTATTAACTGTGTTTGTTAATACATCACCCAAACATCCTTACTCATGACAGATTCTTCACTTGGTGATTGTATTTAACAAATAACAGTTTCACTTGCTTAGTTTTAATTCAAATAAATTGACATAGGGTTGCATTCTAAGTTTGGTGTTGCTATGCAACAAAATTTGGTTCCAATGCTTACTAGATACTTGCATTAATTTCAAGTGAAAGTATCACACTAAGTTTGGTGTGCCACTTATTTTTTATGCAATGTATCATGCACACCCTCTTATGTTTGCAATCAAAATGTCTTTGTCTCTTGTGCCTTGATTGTTATCTTTAATTTTGCTTGCCTAAACACATATGCTACTGACATCCTTTGTGTGAGACATTCATGATCCATTTTAGACCCCACCACCATTGTTCTAATTGTTGCTTAAGGAAGAGCAAGCATTCTGATTTGGTATGGGAAAGAGAAGAATGGGAGGAAAATGACAACAATAGAGAAGATGGACTACAAGGTTGTAAAGTTCCTTTTCCTCTCATTTGTTTCTAGCACTTTAAATTGCATGATTGTCACATTATCTTCTTTGTATGCATGTGTGGTATGAATAAGCATAGGCTAAATTTTGATTCGAAATATGTTGTTGTGACATTATGACTACCAACTTGAGTTTTGTGAATTCAAAAGCAAAAAGCATCATGATCATAAACAAACAAGGAATTAAAGAAGAATTTAGCATGTGCATACAAGTATTGGAAAGCTAGTATGATTGATTGTTGCTCAATTGCATTGGATTTTATTTAATTGAAGTTTTTCATCTAGTACATTTTGTGAAATCTTTTGAAATCATGAAAACCTTGAAGAAGCAAATATAATTAAAGCAAGAAAAGAAAAAGGGAAAGAATGAGAAAGCTAAAGGCTCTGAGTACCAATGGCAATTTATTTGCTAAGTGCTTGTGGTGTTTATGTATCAAGCCAAATGCTTGAAAACAAAACACTTAGAAGTCAAGGCTAGGCTCAAGTGCAAAAGCACTCCCTCAAAGCTCAAGGTTCTGAGCATCAATGATTAGAGAGTCAAAGAAAAGAAAAAAAATGAGCTTAATGAAGTCCTCTAATTAAATGCTTGTGGTGCTTATGTATCAAGTGGTAATACTTGAAAACAAAGCATTTAGAAGTCGTAGCTTTGTTATTAACTCATGGGGCAAAGCACCCAAAAGGAGAAGCTAATAAAAAAAAAAAAATCAAAAGCTTGTTTCAAGGAAGAACTATAAGAAAAAGATTTCATAAAAGAAGCTAGATAGAAGCATCAATCATTTACATCTCTTTTGTAATTGTAGCACGCATAGAAAACTAGCTTGCCATGAACATTAACTTGCTACTCTTCTTACCTTGGATTGACAATTTCTATTGCATGATTCTTTTCTTGCTTGGGGACAAGCAAGGTTTAAGTTTGGTGTTGTGATGACAAGTCATCATATACCCATTTTCTATGCTTTTTCATACAAGAAATTGATGATTTATGCTTAAATATTGAATGCTTTTTGTACTTAAATGATATATTTTCTTGATATTTTAATTTTATAAATCTTGTAGGAAATAAGAAGAAAAAGAAGCAAAGAAGCACAAAAAAGGAGAAAAAAAGAGCTTTGGGACACACTTTGAAGTTGGGGTACACTTTGGAGCTTTAGGCCACGCTTTTAAAAGCGTGGCCCATGACAAAATCAAAGAGGAAGCAGCCAGCACGCACACGATCCTGCCCTTGCCAAGGGCAGGGCAGAATTGTGATGCAAAGTATGGTTGGAAGCAAAATTTTCGCTAAGTTAAAATCTGGCCGCACACAGCATGACCATGCCTACTTCAAAGGGCTATAACTTGAGCTACAGACGTCCGATTGATGTGCTTCCAGTTGCGTTGGAAAGCTGACATTCAGAGCTTTCCAACGATATATAGAAATCCATATTTGGCGTCCAATTGAGGCAGGAACGAAAGGCATCTTTAAGGGCCAAAAACAAGCGAAAATAAACCGAAAATGCTTCCACCAAGGCTCGAAGAGGGAGACACACGGGACAAGCTTTGGAAACTCTGCCCTGCCCTTGGCGCGGGCAGGGCAGCATCGTGAGTGTGGTGCATCACGCAAAGACTTTGGCACACCAATTCTCTTCCCATGCACCATGCGCGCACCAATTTCCTTCCCTGGCGCACCAAACAATTTCTGCCCCGCCCTTGGCGCGGGCAGGGCAGCCTCATACGCACCAAGCGCGCGCATCAACAAATTTGGCGCACCAATCCTTGCACTTGGCCGCACCAATCCAAGCACCAAGCTTCAATTTTCTGCCCTGCCCTCCACAAGGGCAGGGCAGCCTCCTGGGAGTGGATTTTTGGGCCGAAAATTCAAACTAAAATCTCATTTAAATTCAATTCCTCTCCAAATTGAATCAAGGCCATACAAACCCATTTCTCCTCAAATCCAAAGCAAGCTAAGCCCACATCATCAAAGGCACAAGAACAAGCTAGAATTAGGATTTTCATTTGTTTTAATTTCATTTTCATTTTTCATTTGTAAAGCCTATATAAAGGCATCAATTCCATCTTTGTGGAGGGGGCTCTTTCCTTTATTTTCTTTTCTGTCTTAAATTTGGGTGTGAGAAATTGAGGAAATTCTGTCTCAATTCCCATTCAAATTCTCTTCAACTCTTTTTCTGCATAATTGAATCTGTTACATTTTCTTCTACTGCTTCTTCTTCTAATTTTCTGTCAATTGCTTTGTTTACTTGGATCTAGGAAGGCAAATAGAGATCTAGGCTCTGCTACCTAGTCTCTTGAGACCTGAGACCAAATTTTACCTTTGGTTCTTCTGTGAACCTTGCTGCATTTGAATTTCCATTTCTGTTTGAATTTTTGTTTGATCCAACTTTAATTTCTGCTCTCTTAATTGTTGCAATTCACATTCTTCTGTTTAAATCTGCTGCATCCCATTTCATATTCTAGCTCTCTGCTTAAATGCTCTTTACATTCTCTTATTGAATTTTAATTCCCAGCTCCCAAGTCCTTTTACTTTTCATGCAATTTAATTCTTATGCAATTATTCCAAGTTCTGCTTGCTGCTTGTTTTAATCTCCTTGTTCCCATTCCCCTTTACATTTAATGCAATTTACATTTCTTGTCATTTAAGATTCTTGCAATTTACATTTCTTGCCCTTTAAGTTACTTGCCAATTTACTTTCTGCATCTTTAAGATTTCTGCCATTTACTTTCTGTTGGCTACACTTCACACAACTCATTCAATGTTAGCTTGACTAAACTAATCACCCACTAAAATTGCTTGATCCATCAATCCCTGTGGGATCGACCTCATTCTAAGTGAGTTATTACTACTTGATGCGACCCGGTACACTTGCCGGTTGGATTTGTGTGTTGGAAATTTGTTTTTCCACAAAAACACCATCACCACCTTCACTCAGGTGGATTCATTCCTTGTTCTTATTTCTTTCTGCTTTTCGGTTTTTAATGTTGTGTTTATCTATGTTTTGTGTCTTTACTTCATGATCATTAGTATGTAACCATGCCTTAAAGCTATGAATAAAATCCATTAATCCTTCACCTCTCTTAAATGAAAAATGTTTTAATTCAAAAGAACAAGAAGTACATGAATTTCGAATTTATCCTTGAATTTAATTTAATTATATTGATGTGGTGACAATACTTTTGTTTTCTGAATGAATGCTTAAACAGTGCATATTTTTGATCTTGTTGTTTATGAATGTTAAAACTGTTGGCTCTTGAAAGAATGATGAACAAAGAGAAATGTTATTGATGATCTGAAAAATCATGAAATTGATTCTTGAAGCAAGAAAAAGAAGTGAATGGCGAAAAAAAAAAAAGAAGGAGCAGTAGAAAAAGCCAATAGCCCTTAAAACCAAAAGGCAAGGGCAAAAAGGATCCAAGGCTTTGAGCATCAATGGATAGGAGGGCCCAAGGAAATAAAATCTAGGCCTAAGCGGCTAAATCAAGCTGTCCCTAACCATGTGCTTGTGTCATGAAGGTCCAAGTAAAAAGCTTGAGACTGAGTGGTTAAAGTCGTGATCCAAAGCAAAAAAGAGTGTGCTTAAGAGCTCTGGACACCACTAACTGGGGACTCTAGCAAAGCTGAGTCACAATCTGAAAAGGTTCACCCAGTTATGTGTCTGTGGCATTTATGTATCCGGTGGTAATACTGGAAAACAAAGTGCTTAGGGCCACGGCCAAGAATCATAAGTAGCTGTGTTCAAGAATCAACATGCTTAACTAGGAAAGTCAATAACACTATCCGAAATTCTAAGTTCCTAGAGAAGCCAATCATTCTGAACTTCAAAGGAAAAAGTGAGATGCCAAAACTGTTCAGAAGCAAAAAGCTACAAGTCCCGCTCATCTAATTATAATTAATATTCATTGATATTCTGGAATTTATAGTATATTCTCTTCTTTTTATCCTATTTGATTTTCAGTTGCTTGGGGACAAGCAACAATTTAAGTTTGGTGTTGTGATGAGCGGATAATTTATACGCTTTTTGGCATTGTTTTTAGGTAGTTTTTAGTAAGTTCAAGCTACTTTTAGGGATGTTTTCATTAGTTTTTATGTTAAATTCACATTTCTGGACTTTACTATGAGTTTGTGTGTTTTTCTGTGATTTCAAGTAATTTCTGGCTGAAATTGAGGGACTTGAGCAAAACTCTGAAAAAGGCTGACAAAAAGGACTGCTGATGCTATTGGAATCTGACCTCCCTGCACTCAAAATAGATTTTTTGGAGCTACAGAACTCCAAATGGCGCGCTCTCAACGGCGTTGGAAAGTAGACATCCGGAGCTTTCCAGCAATATATAATAGTCCATACTTTATTCGGAATTTGACGACGTAACTTGGCGTTGAACGCCAAGTACATGCTGCTGTCTGGAGTTAAACGCCAGAAAAACGTCATGATCCGGAGTTGAACGCCCAAAACACGTCATAACTTAGAGTTCAACTCCAATAAAAGCCTCAGCTCGTGGATAGATCAAGCTCAGCCCAAACATACTCCAAGTGGGCCCCGGAAGTGGATTTATGCATCAATTACTTACTCATGTAAACCCTAGGAGCTAGTTTATTATAAATAGAACTTTTTACTATCATAATCGCATCCGGGATTGTATTTTGAATCCTGTGATCACATTTTGGGGGCTGGCCATTCGGCCATGCCTGAATCTTTCACTTATGTATTTTCAACGGTGGAGTTTCTGCACACCATAGATTAAGGGTGTGGAGCTCTGCTGTACCTCAAGTTTCAATACAATTACTATTACTTTCTATTCAATTCTCTTTTATTCTTATTCCAAGATATACGTTGCACTTCAACTTGATGAATGTGATGATCCGTGACACTCATCATCATTCTCACCTATGAACGCACGTGATTGACAACCACTTCCGTTCTACCTTAGGCCGGGCGCATATCTCTTAGATTCCCCAACAGAATCTTCGTGGTATAAGCTAGATAGATGGCGGCATTCATGAGGATTCGGAAAGTCTAAACCTTGTCTGTGGTATTCCGAGTAGGATTCTGGGATTGAATGACTGTGACGAGCTTCAAACTCGCGATTGCTGGGCGTGATGACAAGCGCAAAAGGATCAATGGATCCTATTCCAACATGATCGAGAACCAACAGCTGATTAGCCGTGCTGTGACAGAGCATAGGAACGTTTTCACTGAGAGGATGGGATGTAGCCACTGACAACGGTGATGCCCTACATACAGCTTGCCATGGAAAGGAGTAAGAAGGATTGGATGAATGTAATAGTAAAGTAGAGGTTCAAGAGGAGCACAGCATCTCCATACACTTATCTGAAATTCCCACTATTAATTTACATAAGTATCTCTATCCTATTTTATTTTCTATTTATTTTTATTAATCATATTTGATTTTCTAAATTCCATAATTTTATCCTCCTGACTGGGATTTACAAGATGACCATAGCTTGCTTCATACCAACAATCTCTGTGGGATCGACCCTTACTCACGTAAGGTATTACTTGGACGACCCAGTACACTTGCTGGTTAGTTGAACGGAGTTGTGTCCACACATAAGTGCCATAATAATGATTCCATACAACAACAAAGAATACTACATTGATGTGATCACAATTTCGTCCACCAGTATGACTCCTGTTGTCGTCGGATCGGTCGCGCTCTTACCTCTTGGATTCTCTTATGAATTGTGAGAACTTCGCTAGCTTACTTTCACGGATCGCCTGTTCGAGAGCATCCATCAGGTCGAAGCAATCTTGGGTTTTATGGCCGAAACCTTTGTGGTAGTCACAGTAGAGGTTCTTGTTTTCTCCAGTTCTGTCCTTGAGCTGGCGAGGCTTCGACATTATGCCCTTGTTGGCTATCTGATGCCAAGGCATCTTGGCCAGTTTCACTAGCCTTTTCTTTACGTATTTTAGGTAGTTTCATGCATTTTCTTAGGTAATAAGCAAGTTTTTGGTTGAATATACACTTACATCTTGATTCAAGCAAACATTGTGAACTTTACATGATTTCATGAGAATAATGCACGAATTGAATGCCAATTCAGATGATGCAGGATCTCATAATCTAGAAAAAAGCTTTGATGCACTTTGTTTGTTTGATTTCAGGCCAAATAAAGCATAGAAGAGCCACGTTAGTACCACTAACGTGATCACTAACGTGAAAAGGGAGCAAGCTTGCAACGTTAGTGGTAAAGTTAACATCACTAACATCTTCGAAGGGCAACTTAGCCTACGTTAGTCACCACGTTAGATGTACTAACGTGGGGACTAACATGGAAAAAAGAAGAAGCTCCAACGTTAGTGGTGAAGTTAACACCACTAACGTTACAAAGGCCATGAACACCAAGTTAAGAGTCTCGTTAACACCATTAACGTGAGCTCTAACGTGGAGCAAAAAAGATTGCCAAAGTTAGTGACACTAACTTTGTTACTAACGCTGGAACAGGCCAAGTTTACCCATGTTAGTGCCACTAACATAGGAGGTAACGTGGAGCAAGGATAAGGAGCCAACGTTAGTGACACTAACTTTGTCACTAACATTGGAGATGGCCAATATGCCCATGTTAGTGGCCACGTTAAAGCCATTAACGTGAGCACTAACATAGAAGGGAGGAAGTTTTGTAACGTTAGTGACAAAGTTAGTGTCACTAACGTCTTCGTGTCATGGCATGCCTACGTAATAGCCACGTTAGTAACACTAATGTGGACCATTAACGTGGGAGAAAGGCAAGGTTGTAGCATTATTGGCAAAGTTAGCGCCAATAACGCTAGCGAATGATAGGAAAGGCTACATTAGTGGCCACGTTAGTGCCACTAACGTGTGGGTTAACGTAGCTCAAATGGTTTGGGACGTTAGTGACAAAGTTAGTGTCACTAACGTCTTCGAACTAGGATTTATACTTAACGTTAACACCACTAATGCCTTGACTAAACGTGAACCATGCTTGACTCAACTTCTTTCTGCAAGCAAAGCTAAAGCCACTGAAGTCTGTAACTGCTTCAACTAAAGATCAAAGGCCCATATCCAAGACTTGCAGAGCTGATAAAGGATCAGAGGAGTAGTATATATTGGAGTAGTTTTGAACTAAAAGGGGGATTGGGATCTGGGGATCCAAGACTTGTAAACACTCTGTATATTTACTTTCTCTGCAATTTAGTTTACTTTACAATGCACTCTTCATTTTTGCTTTCCATTTCCAGAGCTATGAACAACTAAATCCCTGTTCATTGGGTTAGTGAGCTCTGTTGTAATTTGATGGATCAATTGTAGTCTTCATTCTTCTTCCTCTTTCTTTTCTCTTGAATTTACTAGAAAGCTTTTGATCTTCATCCAATTGGTTAGTTATCTTGGAAAAGATGCTCTCCATAATTGGATCTCCTCAGAACCTTGGAAGAGGAATGAGGAGATCATGCTAAAAATGCTTTCTCATGCTGGACCAGATTGGGGTTTGGATGGATATAGTGACACATAATCCTACTAACACTTTGATTTGGGAATGCATGTGGTATAATCAGTGACCATATTTCATCTCTTCCCATGAGAAATTAAATCAAGGAATTGGGCAATTGTTCAAGCTTAGAGAGATTGGGTTGCCAAGAAATTGGGATCCAATCACTTAAGATTGCCAAGGAGATCAATGAATGCATTGATTGAGGAAGAGATGAAGATGAACTTGATCTGGAGAATGCAACATCTCCTAAGCCCAATGAATCCCCCATTTTTGATCTTACCCATTCTCATTAATTTCTGCTATCTATTTTGATGCTCATTTCCCCAAATTCCCATTTAAGATTCAGCAATCTACTTTCTACAATTTACATTCCGCCATTTATTTTTAGCACTTACATTTCCTGTCATTTACCGTTCCCACCATTTAATTTTCTGCAATTCTCAACTCAACTTTGCTTAGCTTAACTAGAACACTCCTCTAATTAAAGTTGCTCAACCAATCAATCCCTGTGGGATTCGACCTCACTCTATTGTGAGTTTTTACTTGACGACAATTCGGTATACTTGCCGAAGGAAAATTTGTTGAGAGACAAGTTTCTTGCATCACTATCTATTGGTGCACTTCAATAATCGGGCCATCAGAGGGGGTATTTAGTGAAATTTCCTACCCAGAGGAACGACTTGAAGGGTTTAGTTGGCTCTCCGTCCTTGGGGTGCTCCTTAGGCCTTTCCCCGCTTCCGGTCCGACGAGTAGGATGATAGGCGGGCTGCCGCTTGTTGGCCGCCACCACTTGACTGACCTCGTCGTCGTTGATGTATTCTCTCACCACATTTTGGATTTCCTGCATTGTCCACACTCGTTTTGGTGGTGAGGTATTTCCTAAAGTCTTCATTCAATAGCCCGTTTGTCAGGCAAAGGCTGGCCATCGAGTCGGTCAGGCCATCAATCTCTAGGCATTCGTCGTTGAACCTATCCAGGTACTTTATAGTCGGTTCACCGTTTCTTTGGGTCACGCCTAGAAGGTTGATCCGGTGCTTGGCCTTTTTAATACACGTGGTAAATTGCACTAGAAAGCCTCGGGTAATATCCGCGAAGGTTCTCACGGACCCCTGGGGAAGCGCGTTGAACCATCGTATTCCCGGTTCTGCTAGGGTCACGGGAAAAGCGCGACATCTCACCTCATCCACCACACCCTCCAGGTTCATCCTGGACTCAAAGGCCATTAGGTGTTCCTGGGGGTCCTGGGTTCCATCATACCTCATGTCCGTTGGCTTGTCAAAATATTTCGACAGTCGGACCTCGAGAATGGAGTGGTAGGAAGGGGTTGCTCCCATGATTATGAGGTTTCATCGCCTCCTTGGTCTCTCCCTCCTCTCTTCCCGATCTTCTTCCATGGTACGCCTTACCAAGGGTCGGGTGTAGATTATGGGTTCTTGTCGTCTCTTTTGTATCTCCCTACTCTCCTCTTGGTCTTCCGACTAGGCTCGGGTCGGTGGGGATTGGGAGGTCGGTGCATGCCTGGCGTGGTTCCTCTACGGGCTCCTTCCTCAATCTTTCCCTCTCCTTTAACGAGACTGGGGATGGGGCTGGCTTGGGCCGGGCTGGTAGTGTTCCCTGGCCGCTAACTCCCTCTCGAGATTTTGCACCCTGTGGCGCAACACCTGCATTATCCTAGTGTTGTCGCTTCCCGTTCCTCTGAAAGGGCGTCTTTCATGGGACCGAGAGTAAAACTCATTCCCACGGGAGGGGGATCTCGTTCGTTCGTGAGAAGAAGCCAAAGAGGCCGCCCTACTAGCTCGGTGGGCGTTCCCCTCTGCGCTCGGCTCGCCTTTCTCTTGCCCCTCCACAGGGCCCAATAAGAAATCCATTCAGGTCAGGACCAGGTCCCCACAGACGGCGCCAATGTCTGGTTGGCCGGGTACCAAACGGGTCGGGTAAGCAGAGCGTGTGAAGAACACAGGGTAAACCTGGACCTGGGTTGCTGGTAAGTGAGCGGACCTCCTGGGTTCGTGTTGAAAGGTGGAAGATTAGAGCTTCACGACCTCCTGAGTTGTTGTAATGGTGAGGGGGGAGCCACCTGCAAAAGGGACTCCGACGCCTAAATCAGAATCCGTACAAGGTGGCAGTAAAGTGAGGGAATCATGACGTACCTTGAGGGGAGGGGTAGGGTCCTCCCCCTATATACTATGTGCCCAGGAAGGGTCCCACAACAGCAGACTCGCCTTCCAAAAAACTTCCTTTCCCCAACTATCATGTGCCTTGCTGGAGGAAAGAAGGTGTCGGGTCTTCCTGCCGGTTCGGGCGTTACATGCCTGTTGGGTCGATTGTCCAGACCGGAGCTTGTGCCAACTGGACCGGACCGAAACAGTTCTTAATAATACTGTTAATTTACCTCTATTACATCATTAATTTTGATCCCACTATGGTAAATTATTATGTTAAGTTATCTTAAATTAAATAATATTATGTTATTAAATTTTAAAAAAGAAAAAATTGATAAAAACATATTGTTCCGGGGGTTACCTGAAACGTGTAGCTCGGTCGTCAGGAGATGCCCGAGGTGGGGGTCAGGGACCCGAGCTTGATGTGTTGGCGGTTGGTGGTTGTACCTGCAATGACACTCCGATGCTTAAGTTAGCATGGGTCCAAGCAGATATGTGTAGAATGTGGAATGTATGCCATACCTGGGTGCTCCAGTGTATTTATAGTAGTTGGTCGTGATCTTCCCTGGATAAGATATTCTTATCTTATCTTATCTTTTGGGAGTTTTACCTCTATCTTTGTGGAACCGCCTTTCCTAGGCCTTTTCGGCCTTTAGGTTTTGGGCTGCGTTCCTTTTGATGGGCCTTCTTAGCTTTATTGTCCGAGGTCCGACCTCAGGCGTGGGCCTTGGGACGAGGTCGGACCTTTCATGGATTTTGCCGAGTTGGAGGAGCTCGGTCAGGGTATGAACAGTGCCCCTGCCCGAGTTCGTCCTTTTTGGGAGGTCGAGCTCGGGCATAGTTGTTTTTCAAATTTCAAAAAATGGCCGTTCCTGCATTTGTTGCATTTTACCGTTTCTCCTCGATTTCCGTTCGGGCTCTGTGACGGCATTATTTATTTGCTCCCTTCCTTTTTCTTCGTTTATTCTGTTCCTTCCTGTTTTTCTAAGTTTTCGCCATCTCTTTTTCGAGCACCGCTTCTTCTTTCTCTTTGTTCTTCTTCCCTGAATCTTTCCGTGCGTCTTTCCGGGGTTTCCTCTGTGCCGCCGTTTCGTTCTCCTTGCTTCGGAGCTCGTCGTCTTCTTTCTTTCTTCCAGGTTTGTTCCCGTCTCTTTTCTTTGTGTACATATGCTTTCTGTTCTTTTGTGTGGCTCTTTGTCTGTTTCTTCTTTCTTTATGCCTGGGTTGCCCCAAAAAGAGGCGCCGCCATTGCTTTGTTTGTATATGGGGGGGGCTCTTTTTGTTTTTCTGGTACTTTGTTCCGGGTTGCCGTATTTTTCTTTTGTTGGGTTTTTGTTTCTTGCTTTGGCTGAACGGGTTTTCGCTGTCTGCTTTATGTGATTTTTGCTTGCTGTTGTACTTCTTCTTTGTAGGTAAGAGTTTCATGTCTCGAAAGGTTCTTCAAGCGATGTCGACCAAGATTCCAAGTGGTCTTGGTTGGGTAGACCCTCTTCCCCTAAAAGTCCCTTCTGTGGTAGATTCTGAATATTTGGCTAGGTTCCGTAGGCACTGTAGCATATGTGAGAATAGAGAGTCTGAGAGGGATTATGAACTAGTAGCCCCGGATTCCGAGGAGAGAGTGTGCTTCCCGCCTTTAGATAGTTCCGAGAAGCTCTTCTTTTATGCTTATGATTGTTTTTTCTCTAAGCTGAATGTCCGACTTCCCTTTACCGATCTGGAGTCCGAGGTGTTGTGGTCTTGTAACCTTGCCCCTACGCAGCTCCATCCGAATTCTTGGGCGTTTTTAAAGCTGTTTCAACTTTTGTGTCAGTTTTTGGGCGTCTCTCCCTCACTTGCTTTATTTTCCTATTTGTTTGTGTTGACGAAGCCGGGGTCTGGTGGAGGGAAGGTATCTTGGGTTTCTTTTAGGGCTAACCAGGGAAGGAAGTTTTGTACCCTGTATGATGAGTCCTTTCATGATTTTAAGAATTTTTATTTCAAGGTCCGGGCTACTGGAGACGTCCAACCTTTCTTTCTAGATGAGAGTGGGGAGCCTTCTTTTCCTCTTTGTTGGCAGGAGAATGTAGTGTCTGCTAAGTATACTTTTGAGAGCCTAGATGAGGTGGAGCAGGCTTTTGTGGGTGTGGTGAGCAGTTTATGGGGTCGGGCACCTCACTTGGACACGAAGAAAATGTTGGGAGATCCAAGCCTTCTCCGTTCCGAGTTAGGTAGTTCCCGACCTCTTCGAGATTCATCTTTTCTTAGTATTTTGGTTTTGCTTGTTTTGGTGGAATTTCTGTTGTGGTAATCCTTTTCTTTTTATTTCTGCAGAGATGTCTTCTCAGGCGGATTCCATGAAGTTTCTTCGTCGGACGAAGAAATCTGTGGCTGCTCGAAATATCGAGGCTGGGGCGGCTTCTGCCCGATCTTCTCCGCAGAAGACTACTGTGGGTGTTCAGACTCGGTCGAAGACTATTCCGACTCCCCAGTTCCGAGCTATAAGTCAAGATCCTCCGACCTCCGGGCCTGCTACCTCTTCTCCTCCCCCGTTCTCGGGTCCTCCCCCCAAGAAGCAGAAGACCTCTCAAGAGCTTGCGGGTTTTAATGATAAGGATTTCGATGCTCTCGGTTGGATTGAACAGCATATTCTCCCTCAGACTTTTATCTCTACTGATGACGTGTCTATGGAGCATCATTTTCAGTATATGGCGCGGAGTTGTGTTCGAGAATTTGAAGGCTCAGGTCCGGGTTCTTGCTCCTGACCTGGATCTGAGCTTATTTAGTACGGATAACGTTGTTGTGGAGGGAAAGATTGTTCCTGCTCCCAATGAGGATGAGGTTCCGGTGTCCGATCCCAAGGTTCTGGTGTCCGACCTTAAGGTTCCGGTTGCGGACCCGACTTCACCTTTAGCCGGGGATGGATCTGGTGTGGAGGTTTCAAGCCGGGATGACGGTGCCGTTGATGCAGTCCCGATTTCTATGTTTCCTCCGCAGCCTTCTGTTGATGTGGAGTCCGGAAAGGACCTTGATCCTCTGTAATCTTTTATTTTTGGTTTTTTGCCCGGCCTGTGGGCTCTTTTGCCTTTGGATGGTTTCTGTGAACGCTTTGGACACCTTTTTGCTTTTGGCTACTTGTAGTAACTTTTTAGCTTTATGGTGTTTTATTCGCGTTTTGACTTTTTGTTCCGCTTTTATGCTTTTTTAGTTGTTTTTGGATAACAACTTTTTTAGCTAGCGCTTTGAAACTTTGCTTTGCCCCTTCCTTTGATTTCGTTTTTTCGCTTGTACTTTTTAGTTGTTTTTGTATAGCAACTTTTTAGCAAGCATTTTCGAAATCTTGGCTTTTGCCGCTTTAAGGCTTCTTTCTTGGATCCGGGTTTTTCCTCGGACCTCGGGTGTTCGAGTACTTCCCTTTGTTGGGTCCGACCTTGTCGTTGGTCGGCCTTTTAAGTTATTTTTGTAATCTCTTTTTATTTGGCTTTTTGAACCTTTTCAGAGTTACTTTATAACTTCTCACATTAATTTGAACCTCGTCGCTTTATCTTTGCCGACCTTGTGCGGTCTTTTTGGCAAATGATTTTTTGCGTTTTGTCGAGCATAAATTAATGCGCCTTGGCGGGGTACTTTGATTTGTTTCATCATGAGGAAGAAGAAAAGAAAATAGAGAAATTTGATTAGTATTAAAAAAGAAAGAATATTTACAGAGTGTTTTACCCTTGACTAGGTCGGGTGTCTTACTTAACCGGGTGTCTCATTAAAAAAAACCTTGTAGGGAAAAAGAGTACACCTCGGGTTAAGTTTTTCTAGCTGTAGTACCGTCTTAGATTACAGGCGTGCCAGGCCCTGGGTAGCTCATTGCCTTCTAGGTCGGATACTTTGTAATAGCCTGTCCCTAAGACTTCCGTTACCTTGTAGGGTCCTTTCCAATTTGCAGCTAGCTTTCCTTCTCCCGACTTTTGTGTTCCGATGTCATTTCGGATTAGAATCAGGTCGTGAATGGAGAAGTTTCGCTTTATTACTTTCTGATTGTATCTGAGGGCCGTTCGCCGTTTTAAGGCTTCTTCTCGGATCCGGGCTCTTTCTCGGACCTCGGGGAGGAGGTCGAGTTCTTCCTTTTGTGCCTGCGGGTTACCTTCTTCGCTGTAGAAGATGACTCTGGGTGACCCTTCCTCTATTTCGATAGGAATCATTGCCTCCATCCCGTAAGATAGTCGGAATGGCGATTCTCCCGTTGTAGAGTGTGGAGTTGTCCGATATGCCCATAGCACCTGGGGGAGCTCTTCGGCCCATGCCCCTTTGGCTTCTTGGAGTCTCCGTTTTAACCCGGCCAAGATGACTTTATTTGCAGCTTCTGCTTGTCCATTGGCTTGCGGGTGCTCGACTGAGGTGAATTGTTGTTTGATTTTTAGTTCGGCCACCAAGTTCTGAAAACTTGTGTCCGTGAACTGTGTTCCATTGTCTGTTGTGATGGAGTAGGGGACTCCGAACCTTGTGACAATGTTTTTGTATAGGAATTTGCGACTTTTCTGAGCCGTAATGGCGGCTAAGGGTTCTGCTTCGATCCACTTTGTGAAGTAGTCGACCCCTACTATGAGGTATTTGACTTGCCCCGGTCCTTGGGGGAATGGGCCGAGTAGGTCAAGTCCCCATTTTGCGAAGGGCCATGGTGCGGTGATGCTGATAAGGTCTTCGGGTGGTGCTTTGTGAAAATTGGCGTGTTTTTGGCAGGGGGGCATATTTTCACAAATTCCGTTGCGTCTCTTTGCAAGGTCGGCCAGTAGAACCCGGCTCGGACTACTTTCTTGGATAATGCCCGAGCTCCGAGATGGTTCCCACACATGCCTCCGTGGACTTCTTCGAGGACGCTCTTTGTTTCTGAGGTCGGGACGCACCTAAGGAGGGGGATTGAGAATCCTCTTCTGTATAATACGTCGTGAATTAGTGTATAATTCTGGGCGTCTTTCGTGAGTCTTTTAGCTTCCTTTCTTTCGGTGGGGAGGGTTCCCGACTTCAGGTAGTTGAGTATGGGGGTCATCCATCCTTGCTGTTGGTTGGATATATTTAGCGTTTCTTCCTCTCTTATCACGGAGGGAGATTGTAAGGTCTCCTGGAGGAGATTTCTGTTGTTGCCTCCGGGCTTGGTGCTGGCGAGCTTTGAAAGGGCGTCTGCCCGGGCGTTTTGTTCCCGAGGTATGTGCTGGATCTGTATTTCTGAAAAGTGGCGTAGTTGTGCTTGTGTTTGGTCCAGGTATTTTTTCATAGTTGGGTCTTTGGCCTGGTAGCTTCCATTTACCTGTGACGTGACGACCTGGGAGTCGCTGAAGATCGTGATTCTCTGGGCTCCGACTTCTTTGGCTAGTTTTAGGCCTGCTAGTAGGGCCTCGTATTCGGCTTGGTTGTTCGAAGCCTGGAACTCGAATTTTAGGGATAGTTCTATCCGCGTTCCTTGGTCGCTTTCGAGTATAACCCCTGCTTCACTTCCTGTTTTGTTTGAGGATCCGTCGACATACAGGTTCCATGAGAGTGGGGTTCCAGGGGTCTCAGTGTATTCTGCGACGAAGTCGGCTAGATACTGAGATTTTATGGCAGTCCGGGCTTCATAGTGGAGGTCGAACTCGGACAGTTCCATAGCCCATTGTAGGATTCGTCCTGCCAGGTCTGTTTTTTGTAGGATGTGTCTCATGGGTTGGTTTGTCCGGACTTTGATGGTGTGGGCTTGAAAGTAGGGACGGAGCCTCCGAGCTGTGAACACTAGGGCGTAGGCGAATTTTTCTATTTTCTGATAGTTTAATTCGGCCCCTTGTAGTGCCTTGCTTACAAAGTATATGGGGTGTTGTCCTTGGTCATTTTCTCGTGTTAATGCTGAAGCGACTGCTCGATGTCCGACCGAGAGGTATAGTACGAGCTCTTCCCCTTTTAAAGGTCGGGTTAGGATTGGTGGCTGCCCGAGGAATTCTTTGAATTCTTGAAAGGCTTTTTCGCACTCCGGGGTCCATGAGAAGGGTTTCCCTTTCTTTAGGAGTGAGTAGAGAGGTAGTGATTTTATCGCTGATCCTGCCAAGAATCTTTGTAGGGCGGCCAGCCTTCCATTCAGTTGTTGTACTTCTTTGACACACGTCGGGCTCTTCATATTGAGTATCGCTTGGCATTTGTCCGGGTTTGCTTCGATGCCCCTTTGAGTCAGCATGAAGCCTAAGAATTTTCCGGCTTCTGCGGCGAAGGTGCACTTTGTCGGGTTAAGTCTCATGTTGTGTTTTCTGAGGGTGCCGAAGACACTGGTGAGGTCGGTCAGCAGGTTTCTGTCTTCTTGTGTTTTTACCAGCATGTCATCGACGTACACCTCCAGTTGTAGTCCGATGTGCTCTGAGAACACTTTGTTCATTAGCCTCTGGTAGGTTGCCCCTGCGTTTTTCAGCCCGAAGGGCATTACTACGTAGCAGTAGTTTGCCCTCGGGGTTATGAACGAGGTTTTTTCTTGGTCGGGTCCGTACATCGGGATTTGATTGTATCCCGAGTATGCATCCATGAAGGAGAGATATCTATAGCCTGAGGCTGCGTCTACTAAGGCGTCGATGTTTGGTAGTGGATATGGGTCTTTGGGGCAGGCTTTGTTGAGATCCGTGTAATCGACGCACATCCTCCATTTTCCATTGGGCTTTTTCACCAGGACCACGTTTGCGAGCCATAGGGGGTATTTTACTTCCCTAATGAACCCTGCATCTAGTAGTGCTTGTACTTGTTCTTCTATTGCTTGCATGCGTTCGGGTCCGAGCTTCCTGCGTCTTTGTTGGACAGGTCGGGATCCCGGGTACACTGATAGCTTATGGCACATCAGGTCGGGGCTTATGCCTGGCATGTCGGAGGCTTTCCAGGCGAAGAGGTCGGAATTTTCTTTTAAGAGGGTTATGAGTTCCTCTTTTAGGCCTGCTTCGAGGTTTGCTCCTATGTTTGTTACTTTTTCAGATGTGTTCCCGATCTGGACTCTTTCGGTTTCTCCCTCTGGTTGCGGCCGAAGATCTTCTCGGGCTTGAACTCGCCCGAGTTCTATTGTGTTGATCTCTTTTCCTTTTAGGCTCAGGCTTTCGTTGTAACATCGCCGTGCTAGTTTTTGGTCGCCTTTTAGGGTAGCGATTCCTTTTGCGGTAGGGAACTTCATACAGAGGTGTGGGGTCGAGACTATAGCTGCCAGTCTATTTAAGGTTGGTCGCCCGATGAGGGCATTGTATGCTGAAGTGACGTCGACTATAATGTAGTCGATGTTTAATGTTTTAGATTGCTCGCCTCTTCCAAAGGTAGTGTGTAGCGAGACGTATCCTAAGGGATGAATTGGGGTATCCCCTAGCCCAAATAGGTCGGTGGGATAGGCCTTTAGTTCTTTTTCTTCAAGTCCGAGCTTGTCGAAGGCCGTTTTGAACAAGATATCTGCTGAGCTTCCCTGGTCAATCAGGGTTCGATGTAAGTTGGCGTTTGCTAGGATAATGGTGATTACCATTGGATCGTCGTGCCCGGGTATTATCCCTTGAGCATCTTCTCGGGTAAACGAGATAGTAGGTAGTTCGGGCAGGGGACTGTCTTCTCGGACGTGGTAGACTTCTTTGAGGTGTTTTTTTCGCGAGGATCGGGATGTTCCTCCGCCTGCAAACCCTCCATTTATCATGTGAACGTGCCTTTCGGGGGTTCGTGGGGTTTGTTCGGCCCGATCTTCGTTATCTCCCCGCCTCCTCTTCCTTGTCTCTTCTCCCTTCTCTGCTATATATCTGTCGAGTTTTCCTTCTCTGGCTAGCTTTTCTATAACGTTTTTTAGGTCGTAGCAGTCGTTAGTAGAATGACCGTAGAGCTTGTGATATTCACAGTATTCGGACCGATCTCTCCCCGCTCTCTTGTGTTTTAAAGGTCGGGGCGGTGGAATTTTTTCGGTGTGACATACTTCTCTGTAGACGTCTACCAGGGAGACTCGGAGGGGGGTGTAGTTGTGGTACTTCCGTGGCTTGTCCGAGTTGGGTTCTTCTTTCTTCTTCTGTTCCCGATCTCGATCTCGGAGTGGGTAGGTTGATTCCTTCCTAGAAGAGTCTCTTAGCTGGGAGGTTTCCTCCATGTTGATATATTTTTCTGCCCGCTCCTGTACCTCGTATAGGGAGGTCGGGTATCATTTGGATAGGGATTGGCTAAACGGTCCCTCTTTTAGGCCGTTTGCTAGTCCCATGATGGCCGCTTCAGTGGGCAAGTGTTGTATGTCCAGGCAGGCTTTGTTGAATCGCTCCATGTATTCTCGGAGAGTTTCTTGGTTACCTTGTTTGATCCCGAGTAGACTGGGGGCGTGTTTTGCCTTGTCCTTTTGAATGGAGAACCTTGTTAGGAATTTTTTGGTTAGGTCTTCGAAGCTGGTGATTGATCTTGGTGGCAGGTTGTCGAACCACTTCATGGCTGACTTGGTGAGAGTGATAGGGAAGGCTTTGCACCGAATCGCGTCGGAGGCGTCAACTAGGTACATTCTGCTTCTGAAGTTGCTGAGGTGGTGACTTGGATCGGTGGTGCCGTCGTAGAGATCCATATCGGGTGGTTTGAAGTTTCGCGGTACCTTCTCCTTCATGATCTCTTGCGTGAAGGGATCATGGCTGTCTTCGGGGGTGGTGTCACGTTCTGTCCGATCTTTCAGGTTGGCCTCTATTTTTCGCAGTTTTTCTTCTAATTCTCTGCGCTTGCGAGCCTCCCTTCTCAAATCTTGTTCAGTTTCTTTTTGCTTCTTTATGTCCTCTTCGAGTTGTTTCAGTCGGTTTTGTTGTGCCCGGACTGCTTCTAGAATTTCCGAGCTCTTTTCTTTTTCGGGATTTTGTGGATCCCTGTTTGGGAGTGATGTCTTTGGGCGATTCTGTTTGTTTCCTCCTGGAGTGCGTGGTGACAGAGGGCTGTCCGGTCGTTCTCCGGTGTCAACTTCCTCCTCTTGTTCTGATGCAGCGTGGTCATTGTTGAGAGGGTCGTCCGCCATGGTAAAGGGATGACTTCCAGGTCCTCGGCAACGGCGCCAATGTTCCGGGGGTTACCTGAAACGTGTAGCTCGGTCGTCAGGAGATGCCCGAGGTGGGGGTCAGGGACCCGAGCTTGATGTGTTGGCGGTTGGTGGTTGTACCTGCAATGACACTCCGATGCTTAAGTTAGCATGGGTCCAAGCAGATATGTGTAGAATGTGGAATGTATGCCATACCTGGGTGCTCCAGTGTATTTATAGTAGTTGGTTGTGATCTTCCCTGGATAAGATATTCTTATCTTATCTTATCTTTTGGGAGTTTTACCTCTATCTTTGTGGAACCGCCTTTCCTAGGCCTTTTCGGCCTTTAGGTTTTGGGCTGCGTTCCTTTTGATGGGCCTTCTTAGCTTTATTGTCCGAGGTCCGACCTCAGGCGTGGGCCTTGGGACGAGGTCGGACCTTTCATGGATTTTGCCGAGTTGGAGGAGCTCGGTCAGGGTATGAACACATATCATCATAGTTAGAAAATACCCAAAGATCTAAGTCTTCAACTTTGAACTGCTATGCTGCGTTCCCTCTTGTTCAATTCTCTTCTCTGATTCTTTTCTGTTTCAATCTTTTTTGGACTCCCTGTAATTTTTTCTCTGCATCACTCTCTTACAACTCTTTTATTTATGTCGTCACCCTTAGAGTTCTCGACTTCTGCTAAGTGATAACATTCAATGATCTGCTTGATTGAATTTGGCATTTTGTTTAATAAATTCGATTTTATCCTAATTAATAATAAAAAAAAATGATTTTGATTTTGTGAATTTGTGATGTACCAATGTAGTTGGGCATTGGTTCATCATTTATGGCTGTTGTTAATGTACTTCATATGTAGAAATATATATTGATATATAATTTAACAAATTTGATTCTGTCCTAAATAATAAAAAGAAATTAATTTTGTGAATTGTGAATTGTGATGTAATCATGTAAATGGTCTGCTGCTGTTTGTTAACTATTTTTTATAATAAAACAAGTATTGTACTACTATTAAATGCTGTATCTTTTGGTTTATAATTTTATATTATATTTTTAAATTTATAAATTATATGTCAATAAAAATATTAATTTATTAATAAATTAATTTAAGTTTATAAATTCATTTTTTTTAGTAACGAAAAAATATTTTAGAAATTAGTTAAAATTCAAAAAAATATTACTTACTCTTTAGTATTTTTTCTGTTTAAAGTTAGTTTTAGTTTCGTTTGTAACAATTGTAAAATTTAAAAAAGCTTTCTTCACTAAAAAAGCTTTTTTCTGTTTAATTATAAATGTTCTTATCTAACCCAATAAGCGTCGGAGGTCCACCAAATGGACCCACGATCCGGCTGTACAGCGAGACACCCATCAGGTGACACGACCTTTTGTAAGAAGATCTAGACAGCTGGCGAAAGCTTCTAAGGGGCTGGGTCCGAGTGAGAGGGCCCACTTGATGAATGAGGATAAAGGAGAGGGACCTACCCCTCTCCCCAGGTACATCACTTTTACCCTAATTAGCCGCCTCCTCGTATGGACATTTACTTTGGCATTGGAGTGTCCTTGCAGCTGGCTCCACCCACCAACCGGCTAACGACTATTGGCTCCGCACCTCATCTCAGCTCTTGCGATCAGGTTGCGACCCTCACCATCAATGATTCATACTCCACCGGAAAGGCACCCATTTGGAGGTACAGGCAATCCCCTGAAAGGCACCCATTTGGAGGTACAGGTAATGACAACTCCTGGATCATACAAGAACTTAGTTGGCGGCGAGGGACCGCTACAACCCTGAGGTTAGTCGTAACACTGGCTCGCGCGCAGAGCTCTGACCTAGCCATTCTCGCATCCGGTCCCTATTGGGAAAATTGGGAGAATGGCAATAGGAAGAAGATAATGATGGGCACGACCAAACCGACGGTCGATCTAAGCCTTTCTACTCCCGAGACAAGTCGAGAAGCCAAGAACGTAAGGAAGCGCGGAAGAGGAAACGCCGGGATCCTGTGGTGATTGGCACCACTCCTTTCCACTCTTCCATCCTCAAGAGCACATCACGATTTTCGAGGCCAGGATGAATTTGGAAGGAGTGGGAGATGTGGTTAGATGCTGGGCGTTCCCCGTAACTGTGGCTGGGTCAGCAATCGTTGGTTCAATTCCCCCCCATAAGGCTCTATAACCACCTTCTCGGATATTTTTCTAAAGTTTCTAGCCCTGTTCACTACTCGCATCACCAAGAAAAAGCACCCGATTAACCTCTTGTGGAAAACACAACGGGTTGGCGAGCCCACTAGAAAATACCTAGATCGTTTCAATGATGAGTGCTTAGAGATTGACGATCTTACGAACTCTGTGGCTAGCTTATGCCTCACTATTGGCCTAGTGAACGAGGACTTCCGGAAACACTTGACCATCAAACATGTTTGCACAATGCAGGAGATACAGGGCATGACAATGTAGTATATAAATGATGAAGAGGTTAGCCAGGTGGTAGATGCCAACAAACTACAGCTAGCTATCCTACCCACCTATCAGGCCGTCAACTCAGAGAAGCCAAAAGACACTCCAAGAGAAATGGCATCCGGGAGATCGTTCAAGCCATTTTCTCAGATAGACAAATTCACGAACTACATTGCCTAATTGTCCCGATAGTAGAAGTTTTCCAGCAGATTGGGGACAAAGGCATCCTACCCAAGCCAAGGAAATTGAAAGACTGGGCTGGAGGGAATAAGAACCTCTACTGTTATTATCACAAGGATTTTGGACACAAGGCGTAGGATTGCTTCGACTTGAAGGACGTGTTAGAACAAGCTATCTAAGAAGGAAAGCTAAAAGAATTTTCACGGTTCATCTGGTAACCAATAAGGAAAGAGAGAGAGAGTATTTTGAAGAGGACTGGAGTCAGACAATCAAGCCGAGATAAGACCCTCCTGAGAATCCAGACACAACCCTAAAAGTGGTGATGAATGTTGTGGTCGATAGAAACGCCCAACAAAAGACAAGGTCTGCAACAATGAAAGATACCAAGGTAATTGTCGTGATGTCGAGAGACAAATTGTCTCCTAGAGAGCTTCCCAAAATATCATTTAGCCCTGCAGACCGCTGGTATGATGACCTCCCGGAAGGCCCACCAATAGTGATAACGGCGAGAATCGGGACCGGTTTGGTCTAGTGAATCTTGGTAGACACATGGGTCAACTCGAACATCATGTTTAGAAACGTATTCAATGCCTTGGTTTTCAAGGACTACCATCATGGAGTTAGAAGATTGGGTGACAACTTCATCAAGCCCGACGGTTCTGTCATCCTGCTGATCTGTATGAGTTTCAAGAGGAGTAGAAAGTCTGCATAGCTGAGTTTGTGGTCCTGAGAGACTCTACAGCATACAACGTCATCCTCGAAAGAAGAACCATCAACGAATTGTTGGCGGTCATTTGAACAAATAAAGTTTCTGACAATGAAGTTCGTGGCGGACAATGGGTCAGTAGAAACAATTTGGGGCGACTTGGAAAAGGCCGTCGCTTGTGATAACGCCAATTTGTCTCTCTAAAAGAGTTTAAAAAAGGCAGCCAGGGTGTTCTTAGTAGATCTGGTTGCTAGGATTAATGAGAACCCGAGACCCGAATCCCAGGGTGACCTAGAAAAGTTCTGGGTAGGGAAAATGGAGGACAAGTTCACATTTGTGAATCACAACCTCCCCCATGAATTGAAAGAGCCTCTGATTGAAGTTATTCGAGCCAATAGAGAACTCTTTGCTTGGACCTCAACTGACATGCCCGTGATAGACCCAAACTTCATGTTTCACCATCTAGCTGTTAGACCGAAGGTACATCCTATTGCGCAAAGGAGGAAGAAGATGTCGTCAAAAAAGGCAAACAAAATAGCCAAGTGGTGGACGAAATTGTGATCACATGTTCTTTTGTATACTCTTATGGCACTGTTTATTTTCACAACTCCGTTCAACTAACCAGCAAGTGTACTGGGTCGTCCAAGTAATAAACCTTACGTGAGTAAGGGTCGAATCCACAGAGATTGTTGGTATGAAGCAAGCTATGGTCACCTTGTAAATCTCAGTTAGGGAGATTAAAGGGTAATTGTGATTATTGGAATAACTAATAAATAAAAAGGAATAATAAAAGGGATAGAAATACTTATGCAGATTCATTGGTGAGAATTTCAGATAAGTGCATGGAGATGCTGTATGACTCACGGACGCTTGCTCTCCTACTGCTTCTACTCAATCCTTCTTACTCCTTTCCATGGCAAGCTTTGTATAGGGGTTCACCATCAGCGGTGGCTACTTTCAATCCTCTCGGGAAAATATCCTATGCGGCTGTCACTCGCACAGCTAATCATCTGGAGGCATCACCCATGGTTGATGACTACATCCCATCCTCGCAGTGAAAACTAATGCTCACGCACTCTGTCACAGTACGGCTAATCACTGGTTGGTTCCCGCGCCTACTGGAATAAAATCCCTTGATTCTTTTGCGTCTGTCACTAATGCCCAGCACTTGCAAGTTTGAAGCACGTCACAGTCATTCATTACCGGAATCCTACTCGGAATACCACAGACAAGGTGAGACTTTCCGGATTCCCAGGATCCTACTCGGAACACCACAGACAAGGTTGGACTTTCCGGATCCTCATAAATGCCGCCATCTATCTAGCTTATACCACGAAGATTCTGTTGGGGAATCTAAGAAATACACATTCAAGCTCTGTTGCATGTAGAACGGAAGTGGTTGTCAATCACGCGCGTTCATAAGTGAGAATGATAATGAGGGTTATCTAACTCATCACATTCATCATGTTCTTGGGTGCGAATGAATATCTTGGAATAAGAATAAGAGAGATTTGAATAAAAAAAAAATAGAACTTCATTAATACTTGAGGTACAGCAGAGCTCCACACCCTTAATCTATGGTGTGCAGAAACTCCACCGTTGAAAATACATAAGCGAAAGAGGGTCAGGCATGGCCGAATGGCCAGCCCCCTAAAACATGATCAATAGCCTCTTAGGATGAAGAATAAAACAAAACTGAGACCAAAGATGTCTAATACATTAGTAAATCATCCTATTTATAATAAACTAGCTCCTAGGGTTTACATGAGTAAGTAATTGATGCATAAATCCACTTCCGGGGCCCACTTGGTGTGTGCTTGGGCTGAGCTTGATCTATCCACGAGCTGAGGCTTCTCTTGGAGTTGAACTTTGAGTTATGACGTGTTTTGGGCGTTCAACTCCGGATCATGACGTTTTTCTGGCATTTAACTCCAGAAAGCAGCATGTACTTGGCGTTCAACGCCAAGTTACGTCGTCATTCTTCGAATAAAGTATGGACTATTATATATTGCTGGAAAGCCCTGGATGTCTACTTTCCAACGCCGTTGAGAGCGCGCCAATTGGAGTTCTATAGCTCCAGAAAATCTATTTCGAGTGCAGGGAGGTCAGATTCCAACAGCATCAGCAGTCCTTTTGTCAGCCTTTTTCAGAGTTTTGCTCAAATCCCTCAATTTCAGTCAGAATTTACCTGAAATCACAGAAAAACACACAAACTCATAGTAAAGTCCAGAAATGTGAATTTAACATAAAAACTAAGGAAAACATCCCTAAAAGTAACTTGAACTTACTAAAAACTACCTAAAAACAATGCCAAAAAGCGTATAAATTATCCGCTCATCACAACACCAAACTTAAATTGTTGCTTGTCCCCAAGCAACTGAAAATCAAATAGGATAAAAAGAAGAGAATATACTATAAATTCAGAAATATCAATGAATATTAATTATAATTAAATGAGCGGGACTTGTAGCTTTTTGCTTCTGAACAGCTTTGGCATCTCACTTTTTCCTTTGTAGTTTAGAGGGATTGGCGTCTCTGGGGAACTTAGAATTTGGGATAGTATTATTGACTTTCTTAGTTAAGCATGTTGATTCTTGAACACAGCTACTTATGAGTCTTGGCCGTGGCCCTAAGCACTTTGTTTTCCAGTATTACCACCGGATACATAAATGCCACAGACACATAACTGGGTGAACCTTTTCAGATTGTGACTTAGCTTTGCTAAAGTCCCCAATTAGTGGTGTCCAGAGCTCTTAAGCACTCTTGCCTTGGATCACGACTTTAACCACTTAGTCTCAAGCTTTTCACTTGGACCTTCATGACACAAGCACATGGTTAGGGACAGCTTGATTTAGCCGCTTAGGCCTGGATTTTATTTCCTTGGGCCCTCCTATCCATTGATGCTCAAAGCCTTGGATCCATTTTACCCTTGCCTTTTGGTTTTAAGGGCTATTGGCTTTTTCTACTGCTCCTTCTTTTTCTATATACTCTTTTTAGCTCCATTTTTTTTTTCGAATGCTTCTTCTTTTTCACTGCTTTTTCTTGCTTCAAGAATCAATTTCATGATGTTTTTTAGATCATCAATAACATTTCTATTTGTTCATCATTCTTTCAAGAACCAACAATTTTAACACTCATAAACAACAATATCAAAAGACATATGCACTGTTCAATCATTCATTCAGAAAATAAAAAGTATTGTCACCACATCAATATAATTAAATTAAATTCAATAATAAATTCGAAATTTATGCACTTCTTGTTCTTTTGATTTAAAACATTTTTCATTTAAGAGAGGTGAAGGATTAATGGAATTTATTCATAGCTTTAAGGCATGGTTACACACTAATGATCATGAAATAAAAGACACAAAACATAGATAAACACAATAATTAAAAACCGAAAACAGAAAGAAATAAAGAACAAGGAATGAATCCACCTTTAGTGGCGTCTTCTTCTTGAAGGACCAATGATGTTCTTAAGCTCTTCTATGTCCCTTCCTTGCCTTTGTTGTTCCTCCCTCATTGCTCTTTGATCTTCTCTTATTTCTTGGTGATGGGCTTGTCTTCTTCAATGGAGACATCTCCATCTATGATGACTCCAGCTGAGTAACATAGGTGGCATATAAGGTGGGAGAAGGCTAGCCGTGCCATGTGTGAAGGCTTGTCAGCAATTTTGTAGAGTTCATTGGAGATGACTTCATGAACTTCTACTTCTTCTCCAATCATGATGCTATGAATCATGATGGCCCGATCCACAGTAACTTCAGATCGGTTGCTTGTAGGGATGATGGATCTTTGGATGAACTCCAACCATCCTCTAGCTACAGGCTTGAGGTCCAGTCTTCTTAGTTGGACTGGCTTGCCTTTGGAGTCTATTCTCCATTGGGCGCCTTTCACACATATGTCCATTAGGACTTGGTCCAACCTTTGATTAAAGTTGACCCTTCTTGTGTAGGGGCGTTCATCACCTTGCATCATGGGTAAGTGAAACGCCAACCTCACATTTTCCGGATTGAAATCCAAGTATTTCCCCCTAACCATTGTGAGATAGTTCTTTGGGCTTGGGTTCATACCTTGGTCATGGTTCCTAGTGATCCATGCATTGGCATAGAACTCTTGAACCATCAATATTCCGACTTGTTGCATGGGGTTGGTTATGACTTCCCACCCTCTTCTTTGGATCTCATGTCGGATTTTCGGATACTCATTCTTTTTGAGCTTGAAAGGGACCTCAGGGATCACCTTCTTCTTTGCCACAACATCATAGAAGTGGTCTTGGTGGCTTTTGGAAATGAATCTTTCCATCTCCCATGACTCGGAGGTGGAAGCTTTTACTTTCCCTTTCCCTTTTCTTGAGGAAACTCCGGCCTTAGGTGCCATTGGTAATGGAAAAACAAAAAAAAAGCTTATGCTTTTACCACACCAAACTTAAAATATTGCTCGCCCTCGAGCAATAAAAGAAAAGAAGAGTAGAAGAAGAAGAAGAGAATGTGGAAGAGAGGGAGAGAAGTGGTTCGGCTATATGGGTGAAGAAGGGGTTTGTGTTGTGTGAAAATGAAGAAGAATGGGAGGGTATTTATAGGGAGAGGGGAGGGTTAGTGTTCGGCCATTTTGGGTGGGAATGGGTGGGAAATTGAATTTGAATTTTATGAGGGTAGGTGGGGTTTATGGGGAAGAGGAGGTTGATGTGAATGGTGAATGGGGTAATGGGAAGAGGAATTGAGGTGATTGGTGAAGGTGTTGGGTGTGACATGGAGAATGAGATTTAGGATTAGGAGAGTGTGATTAGGATTAAAAGGTAAGGTGGTAGGTGGGGATCCTGTGGGGTCCACAGATCCTGAGGTGAGGATCCTGTGGGGTCCACAGATCCTGAGGTGAAAACAAATACCATTCCTTCACCATATAGGCATGTAACATGCCTTCATGCATCATCCTGGCGTTCAAACGCCCATTGGTGCATGTTCTGGGCGTTCAACACCCATGTAATGCATGTTTCTGGCGTTGAACGCCAGTTTCATGCTTGTTCCTGGCGTTCAGCGCCAGGTTGTCCTCTTCGTGCACCATCCTGGCGTTTAACGCCAGGTTGTTGCTTGTTTTGGGCGTTCAGCGCCAGAATGGTGCTCTGTTCTGGCGTTGAACGCCGGCCAGATGCACCTTACTGGCGTTGAACGCTAGTCTGCGCTGCCTCCAGGGTGAAAATTTTTTTCTTCTGTTTTTGACTCTGTTTTTAATTTTTTTGATTTTTTTTTCGTGACTCCTCATGATCATGTTCCTAATAAAACACAAAAATAAACAAGAAACAAAATAAAATAAAATTAGATAAAATTGGGTTGCCTCCCAACAAGCGCTTCTTTAATGTCAATAGCTTGACAGTGGCTCTCATGGAGCCACATGGTGATTAGGTCAATTTAGTGTGTAGTCCCAACACCAAACTTAGAGTTTGGATATGGGGTTTGAACACCAAACTTAGAGTTTGGTTGTGGCCTCACAACACCAAACTTAGAGTTTGACTGTGTGGGCTCTTCTTGACTCTGAACTGAGAGAAGCTCTTCATGCTTACTCTCTTTTGTCACAGAGGGATGGCCATGTGCCTGAAACACAAGGTAGTCCCCATTCAATTGAAGGACTAACTCACCTCTGTTGACATCTATCACAGCTCCTGCTGTGGCTAGGAAAGGTCTTCCTAGGATGATGCATTCATCATCTTCCTTCCTAGTGTCTAGGATTATAAAATCAGTAGGGATGTAAAGGCCTTCAACCTTTACTAGCACGTCCTCTACTATTCTATAAGCTTGTCTTATGGACTTATCTGCCAATTGTAATGAGAACAAGGCAGGTTGTACCTCAATGATCCCCAGCTTCTCCATTACAGAGAGTGGCATAAGATTTATCCCTGACCCCAGATCACATAGAGCTTTTTCAAAGCTCATGGTGCCAATGGTGCAAGGTATTAAGAACTTACCAGGATCTTGTTTCTTTTGAGCTAGAGTTCCCTGAATCCAAGTATCTAGTTCACTAATGAGCAAGGGAGGTTCACTTTCCCAATTCTCATTACCAAACAGCTTGGCATTCAGTTTCATGATAGCTCCTAAGTATTGAGCAACTTGTTCTCCAGTTACATCTTCATTCTCTTCAGAGGATGAATATTTTTCAGAGCTTATGAATGGCAGAAGGAGATTAAATGGAATCTCTATGGTCTCTAGATGAGCCTCAGATTCCTCAGGATCCTTAATAGGAAACTCCTTCTTGCTTGAGGAACGTCCCAGGAGGTTTTTCTCACTAGGATTTTCGTCCTCCTCCTCCTTTGTGCATTCGGCCATATTGACTATGTCAATGGCCTTGCACTCTCCTTTTGGATTTTCTTCTGTATTGCTTGGGAGAATACTGGGAGGAGTTTCAATAACTTTCTTACTCAGCTGGCCCACTTGCGCCTCCAGATTTCTAATGGAGGATCTTGTTTCATTCATGAAACTGAAAGTGGCCTTTGACAGATCAGAGACTATATTGGCTAAATTAGAATTGTTTTGTTCAGAGCTCTCTGTCTGTTGCTGAGAAGATGATGGATATGGCTTACTATTGTTCAGCCTATTGCGTCCACCATTGTTAAAACCTTGTTGAGGTTTTTGTTGATCCTTCCATGAGAAATTTGGATGATTTCTCCATGATGAGTTATAGGTGTTTCCATAAGGTTCACCCATGTAATTAACCTCTGCCATGGCAGGGTTCTCAGGATCATAAGCTTCTTCAGAAGCTGCCTCTCTAGCACTGTTGGATGCATGTTGCAATCCATTCAGATTTTGAGAGATCATGTTGACCTGTTGAGTCAACACTTTGTTCTGAGCCAATATGGCATTCAGAGCATCAATTTCAAGAACTCCTTTCTTCTGAGGTACCCCATTGTTCACGAAATTCCTCTCAGAGGTATACATGAACTGGTTGTTTGCAACCATGTCAATGAGTTCTTGAGCCTCTTCAGGCATTTTCTTCAGGTGAATAGATCCACCTGCAGAATGATCCAATGACATTTTCGAAAATTCAGAGAGACCATAATAGAATATATCTAATATGGTCCATTCTGAGAACATGTCAGATGGACATCTCTTGGTCAGCTGCTTGTATCTTTCCCAAGCTTCATAGAGGGATTCACCATCTTTTTGTTTGAAGGTTTGAACATCCACTCTCAGCTTGCTCAGCTTTTGAGGAGGAAAGAATTTATCCAAGAAGGCAGTGACCAGCTTATCCCATGAGTCCAGGCTATCCTTGGGTTGTGAATCCAACCATATTCTAGCTCTGTCTCTTACAGCAAAAGGGAAAAGCATGAGTCTGTAGACTTCAGGATCAACTCCATTCGTCTTTACAGTCTCACAGATCTGCAAGAACTCAGTTAAAAACTGATAAGGATCTTCAGATGGAAGTCCATAAAACTTGCAGTTTTGTTGCATTAAAGCAACTAGCTGAGGCTTAAGCTCAAAGTTATTGGCTCCAATGGCAGGAATAACTTGGACGTTGGCTTAGTGAAGTCACCAAGCATTCTCCTTGCATTATTATTATTGTTTTCTTCTGCCATCTCTTTCTCTTGTTCGAAAATTTCTAGAAGGTCTCTTCTGGATTGTTGTAATTTAGCTTCTCTTAATTTTCTCTTCAGAGTCCTTTCAGGTTCTGGATCAATTTCAACAAGAGTGCCTTTATCCCTGTTCCTGCTCATATGAAAGAGAAGAAAACAAGAAAAGGAGAGGAATCCTCAATGTCTCAGTATAGAGATTCCTTTATGTTAGTAGAAAAAGAAAGGGGGTAGAAGAATGAAGAAGGGGGTTCAGATTTTTGGATGAAGAGAAGTGAAGAGAAGTGTTAGTAATTAATTAATTAAATAGAAGAAGAGAAGAAAGGGAGAATTCGAAAATAATTTTTTGAAAAAGAGGTTAGTAATTTTCGAAAATCAGAGACAAAATATAATTAAAATTAAAATTTAAAATAAAAAGAGTTTTTGAAAAAGAGAGGGAGAATTTTTGAAAATTAGAGAGGGAAAAGTAGTTAGGTGGTTTTGAAAAAGATAAGAAACAAACAACAAGTTAGTTAGTTGATTGAAAAAGATTTGAAATCAAATTTTGAAAAAGATAACAAGATAGGAAGTTAGATAAGATATTTTAAAGTCAAATTTTGAAAAAGATAAAATTTTGAAAAGGATAAGATAAAAAGATAAGATAAAAATTTTAAGAAAAAGATATTTTGAAAAAGATTTAATTTTAAAAAGACTTAACTAACAAGAAACTACAAGATAAGATTCTAGAATTTAAAGATTGAACCTTTCTTAACAAGAAAGTAACAAACTTCAAATTTTTGAATCAATCACATTAATTATTAGCTAATTTTTGAAATTTTGATTTAAAGATAAGAAAAAGATTTTGAAAATATTTTGAAAAAGATTTTTAAATTTTCGAAATTAAAAAAAAATAAAAAAAATATGATTTTTGAAAAAGATTTTGAAAAGATAAGATTTTTAAAATTGAAATTTTGACTTGACTTGTAAGAAACAATTAATTTTAAAATTTTTTGACCAAGTCAAACCAAAATTTCGAAATTTTGGAGGGAAATAAGGAAAAGATATTTTTTTGATTTTTGAATTTTTAATGATGAGAGAGAAAAACAACAAAAATACTTTATGCATGAAATTTTTAGATCAAAACCATGAATGCATGCAAGAATGCTATGAATGTCAAGATGAACACCAAGAACACTTTGAAGATCATGATGAACATCAAGAACATAATTTTGAAAAATTTTTGATGCAAAGAAAACATGCAAGACACCAAACTTAGAAATCTTTAATGCATGAAAAATATGAATGCAAAGATGCACATGAAAAACAAGAAAAGACACAAAACAAGAAATCATCAAGATCAAACAAGAGGACTTATCAAGAACAACTTGAAGATCATGAAGAACACTATGAATGCATGGGATTTTCGAAAAATGCAAGAAAAATTTTAAAAGCATGCAATTGACACCAAACTTAAAAATTGACTCAAAACTCAAACAAGAAACACAAAATATTTTTAGTTTTTATGATTTTCTAATTTTTTTGTATTTTTATTAATTTTTTTCGGAAATAATGTTGATAAAAACGAAAAATAAAAGAAAAATTTTTTGAAAAAGATTTTTGAAAAGAAAATTACCTAATCTGAGCAACAAGATGAACCGTCAGTTGCCCATACTCGAACAATCCCCGGCAACGGCGCCAAAAACTTGGTGGACGAAATTGTGATCACATGTTCTTTTGTATACTCTTATGGCACTGTTTATTTTCACAACTCCGTTCAACTAACCAGCAAGTGTACTGGGTCGTCCAAGTAATAAACCTTACGTGAGTAAGGGTCGAATCCACAGAGATTGTTGGTATGAAGCAAGCTATGGTCACCTTGTAAATCTCAGTTAGGGAGATTAAAGGGTAATTGTGATTATTGGAATAACTAATAAATAAAAAGGAATAATAAAAGGGATAGAAATACTTATGCAGATTCATTGGTGAGAATTTCAGATAAGTGCATGGAGATGCTGTATGACTCACGGACGCTTGCTCTCCTACTGCTTCTACTCAATCCTTCTTACTCCTTTCCATGGCAAGCTTTGTATAGGGGTTCACCATCAGCGGTGGCTACTTTCAATCCTCTCGGGAAAATATCCTATGCGGCTGTCACTCGCACAGCTAATCATCTGGAGGCATCACCCATGGTTGATGACTACATCCCATCCTCGCAGTGAAAACTAATGCTCACGCACTCTGTCACAGTACGGCTAATCACTGGTTGGTTCCCGCGCCTACTGGAATAAAATCCCTTGATTCTTTTGCGTCTGTCACTAACGCCCAGCACTTGCAAGTTTGAAGCACGTCACAGTCATTCATTACCGGAATCCTACTCGGAATACCACAGACAAGGTGAGACTTTCCGGATTCCCAGGATCCTACTCGAAACACCACAGACAAGGTTGGACTTTCCGGATCCTCATAAATGCCGCCATCTATCTAGCTTATACCACGAAGATTCTGTTGGGAAATCTAAGAAATACACATTCAAGCTCTGTTGCATGTAGAACGGAAGTGGTTGTCAATCACGCGCGTTCATAAGTGAGAATGATAATGAGGGTTATCTAACTCATCACATTCATCATGTTCTTGGGTGCGAATGAATATCTTGGAATAAGAATAAGAGAGATTTGAATAAAAGAAAATAGAACTTCATTAATACTTGAGGTACAGCGGAGCTCCACACCCTTAATCTATGGTGTGCAGAAACTCCACCGTTGAAAATACATAAGCGAAAGAGGGTCAGGCATGGCCGAATGGCCAGCCCCCTAAAACGTGATCAATAGCCTCTTAGGATGAAGAATAAAACAAAACTGAGACCAAAGATGTCTAATACATTAGTAAATCATCCTATTTATAATAAACTAGCTCCTAGGGTTTACATGAGTAAGTAATTGATGCATAAATCCACTTCCGGGGCCCACTTGGTGTGTGCTTGGGCTGAGCTTGATCTATCCACGAGCTGAGGCTTCTCTTGGAGTTGAACTTTGAGTTATGACGTGTTTTGGGCGTTCAACTCCGGATCATGACGTTTTTCTGGCGTTTAACTCCAGAAAGCAGCATGTACTTGGCGTTCAACGCCAAGTTATGTCGTCATTCTTCGAATAAAGTATGGACTATTATATATTGCTGGAAAGCCCTGGATGTCTACTTTCCAACGCCGTTGAGAGCGCACCAATTGGAGTTCTGTAGCTCCAGAAAATCTATTTCGAGTGCAGGGAGGTCAGATTCCAACAGCATCAGCAGTCCTTTTGTCAGCCTTTTTCAGAGTTTTGCTCAAATCCCTCAATTTCAGTCAGAATTTACCTGAAATCACAGAAAAACACACAAACTCATAGTAAATTCCAGAAATGTGAATTTAACATAAAAACTAAGGAAAACATCCCTAAAAGTAGCTTGAACTTACTAAAAACTACCTAAAAACAATGCCAAAAAGCGTATAAATTATCCGCTCATCACCAAGCAAACAGCTAGCTTTTTGGAAGCCGGTTTCATCAAAAAACTTGACTATTCCACAGGGCTTTCGAATGTGGTTCTTGTGAAGAAGGCTAACTGGAAATGGAGAATGTGTGTGGAATACTTGGATCTCAACAAGGCATATCCAAAAGACTTGTTCCCCCTACCTAACATTGATGCCTAGGTGGATGCAGCGGCAGGGAACAAGTTTTTAAATTTCAAGGATGCTTACTCAGGATACAACCAGATCCAGATGCACCAACCTGATGAGGAGAAGACAGAGTTCATAATGCCAGGAGGGACGTATTGTTACAAGGTCATGCCGTTTGGCCTGAAAAATGCGGGAGCAACCTACCAAAAATTGATGAATAAGGTCTTCAAGGACTACATAGGCAGGTCAGTAATTCAGCCGCAACTTTAGTTATTTTTTCTTTAGAACTTCAGTCAATAAGCTAAGAATTCTTGTTAGATAAGCAATGATTTCATGATTTAATGAGCATTACTTTAAGTTAGTTTGAAGTCATTTGCTACAGAAGTAATTGGAGGAAAATTAGCAAAGATCAGGGATAAAGAAGAGGCAGCAGAAAGGTTGTTGGATTGAATAGAAGGCTTCTGGACCCAAATAGAGACTCCTTGAGATAACAACCTATGGGCACATCCAACGTGCCAAAAGCAAGCTCACATTTGACCCAAGCCAGGGCACGTCCAACGTGCCCCTAGAAGGAGCAAGCTTACGTCCAACCAAACAGTGGCACGTAGTGTTTATTTTCGGAGACATGACACAGAGACATGGACAACACATGTTTAAAAAGTGTTTGGAAGCAGAGACATGGACACTGAACACATTATCTCTGAGACAGTTTTTTATACTTTTGTGTCCACTCTTTTACGAAGGACAATGATGGACACGGGATTTGGAAGAATGGACACAGACATTTTTATAAATTGTTTTTTTTTTGTCCTTAGACATTTTTTATTATTCCACTATTACCTCCTTTGTATTTTTCCTATTGCGTTGTGCTCAAAGAGGTACTTTCTTCTTCCTTCTCTTTCTCTATCTCTGCGTTCTCCTTCATTTTTTCAGGTACTCTTTCCTTGTTGTAGAATTTTTTATTGGGCTGGATAATTTCTTCCTTCTTATCGTTCTTATTTCAATACCATTTTAACCTTGTATTATATTATTTGATTTAAATAAAAATAATAACAAAAATAATTAATCTTAAAACTTTTGGAAGATAAATATTATCAAAGGTAAAATTGATCTTTGAAAACACTAAAAAATAATTATAAGTTGTAATTGATTTTATATAATTTAAAGAAAAATCAGTTTTTTGAAAAGAAAAATCAGTTTTTAGATAAATAAAAATTGGTTTTCTAAATAAAAATATATTTTTTATGTGCAAAAACTAATTTTTTTCATTTAAAAACGGATTCTTTTTTAAAACTGATTTTTTATTTAAAATTAATTTGGCTTATTAACCTAAACAAAATTTTTTATTAATCAAACTTTGATTTATTTTTTTGTTAATCTTAATCATATGTGTTCCTACATATTAATAATAAATTTAAAAATAAAATAATTATATTTATAAATTTTATTTTAATGTTAATACTATTATATATTTTTTTGTTAAAATTTTTTGCCTCTTCAAATATTTTTTTCAAGTTACGTCTGTACTCCTACGTATTTTCATTCTCTATTAAATTAGTTAGTTCTTGATGTAGAAAATTTGAATTCACATGGCTATTTTAGTCATTTCATATAATATTTTAGTCTTATCCATTGTATCCAAACATAATATTGGACATTACATTAGTGTCTTGTACATCATATCCAAACACAATACATAAAGGATAATTTTTAGTGTATTCGTCCTATTGTCTCTATCTCAGTTTCATGTTCTGTCGTGTCTCTAAAAACAAACATAGCCATAGGGAACAAGCCATGTGTCCAACATGAGGGGGAGCACATCTAACGTGCCATTTTAAGCTCCCTTTAGTAGCTCACCTCATGTCCAATGCACTAGTAGCCTCCTCACCACATGTTCAATGTGAGCCAATACACATCCAACGTGCCAATTGGAAGCACCTCCAGTGTTTTATATCCAAGGCCACGTTCAACATGAAAAAGAGCACGTCCAACGTGCCTGAAGTGTGTCCAATGCATGGGCCTTCCACCCTCCAGGGACTCTTTATTTTCTTCACCAATCTCTAAGGCTCTAAGCTTAAATGAGGGAGTGAAGATTAGGCACAAGTTCTATGTCATCTAGCATTGATTGAGGATCCATTGGAGAATGATCTAAAGCTTAACTTGAGAAGGAGAACATTAATTAGTGGGAATTGATTTTATTTTAATTTGATTCTATTTTGAGTTTTGAATTTTAGGTTTCAGGTTAACATATATATAAGGATTGGAGCCACATACAAAATCTTCTGGGGCGGCAGTTTTACAATTCATAATTCTAGATTTTCTTTTAATCATGAGCAATTAATCTCCTCTGTAAGGTTATGAGCTCTGTTTATTACTATGGATTAATATTCTTACTTTTCTATTCTTGATTCATGTATTGATGTTTTCTTAAGAATTTGGTTTTCATTCATGATCTAAAGGGTTTGAGTTAATTGAAAAATAGCTTAAATCTGAATTGAATTATTTTGGAAAAGATTGTTTGATAGAATTAAGCATGAAAAGCTCTTCTCTCAATTCTGAAAGTTGTGAACTTGGATTGATAAGTGACATTGAATCAATTAGGTGTTAAATCTTAAGAATTGTGTGGCTTATGAATCAGTATGTGTGCTTAATCTCTTATTATAATTGATTGGTCAAGGAATTGACTATTAGCTTAAGTTAAGGAAAACAGATTACCAAGGAAATGGGATTTGGTTAATTAGGGTTCGTCATAAGATAAATCTTCGCATGATCAACGTAGATAGTAAAAGACATTCTTCTTGAAGTTTTAAACATCTCCGAAACCTTACCATCCCATCCATACTATTTTTTCTACAGTTTATAATTTATTTTCATTTAATCTTCTACTATTGCTATTTGATTTTACTGAAATCCTAAGTTAAAATTGTCTAGTTAGAATAATCAATTAAATCTTGTTTGATTAGTCTGTTAATCCTCGTAGGAACGATAACCCACTTTCGTGGTATTATTTGATACGATTCGATGTCCTTGCCGAGTTGTTGTTTTGCAAAATCCTGCATCAAGTTTTTGGTGCCATTGCCGGGGATTAATCAAGTTTGACATCAAACCGGTTAATTGATTGCCTATATTAGACCTTTATTTTTCTGTTTTTTGTTTATTTTTTAGTAAATGATCATTTGTACCCACGAAAGATACAAACGCTGACAAATGTAACCATAGAAGAAGGAAATTCACCTTGTAACCATGGAAGATGACCTCCGTGTGCCAGAAATACCCTGACCTTGGTTACGCACTTGGTCCGTTAATATCCGAACCTACGTTGCAACAAAACCACTCCAAACTTATCTACGTGAAATCCAATGTATACCTCTACAAAAACTGAAACCCTAGCATGCCTTTCTTGTTCCTTTCTTCTCTAATGTTTACCCTAACCCAGAAATTGAAACCATTTCATTTTTGTTTCTTCCTCAAACATGAACACTGACAAAGAAAAACCCTCTAACCCCTGGCCATGTCTCTGCGCAGATGTAACTCTGCTATAAGTAATGTAAGTTGCAGCAATACTTCGAGTTCGAGGAAGAAGAATGAAAAGAAGCTTGATGGGAGATGCTTCTGTGGACTGGAGGTTGCGTTAATGGAATCTGGCATCGTAACAAACCCAAATAGATGGTTCATCCGATGTCCTCTCTGGAAGGTAATGGCTTAGCATCTTTCTTTTTTCTTTTTTTTGTGTGAAGGTTCCATTTTTTTTTTTTAATTTTCGTTGACAGTTGGATGGGCATGGGTATTTTGATTTTTCAGACAACAGACTGCAAATACTTTATGTGGGTGGATGAGATCGAAGAAGGTTGGGAAGGTCTTTCAAGATCATTAGCTAAAAGAAATACAGAGCATTCTTATGCAATATGTGAAGATGGGTTGACAATCACTGCACTTAAAAGGGAGAATCAAGAAAATGAAAAAACTCAGGGGCGAAGTTAGAACAAGTAGAGTGTTGCTTGTAACTATAGCATTGGTGGCTGTGTTTTGTTTAACTTGTAATTTGTATTTAGTGATGAAAATATAGGATTAATGTAATCTAGAGATTGTTGTTTATGAGCATTGTTTGTTGTTAAGAATGACAAACTAGTTTGAACCAATTCAGTTTGTTATATTTGATAGGAGTAGTCATGAATGGTTAATTAGATGGCATAGTTAAGAATGACAAACTAGTTTGAACCAATTCAGGTCCTGTAAGATTAATGAGATGCTGTCTAAAATGTGCATTTGTCATGTATTAATTCCTATTGTACAAAACTACAACACAAGTTTATAATTCTATAACACTATCTTTAAAGGTTAAAACAAACTTCAATTTGTGATACATTGTGGATTCATAGAGAAACACAAGAGTGTAGTATTTGTTAAAGAGTACCTTATATTACTAAAATAAAATTAAAGAGTCTAGAGACTGTGCTCAGAACATCATAACAACAGAATGAAACAGAAGAGTCCTCATCTCTCTTGAGGAGTACTGTTAGTATCATATGGTGGGACTGGTTCTGATTCAGGGTTTGATTGTGAAAGTGGGTTTTTATATGGTTGTGGAATTTATTGGGTTACTTATTCAGCTGCTTGGGCCTCGTTCTCACTAGATAATGAGACAAAAACTGCACTTGGAGATGTTGAACCAGTAGTATGTATTGGTTGCTGCTCTTGTTCAATGGGATTTTATGAACGCTGTGATTGATTGGAAGGTGCCTCATCTGGTTGCACAGGTGTTGTAGGAGGCTGAGACATCTATTTTGTTGGAGATATTTGTTGGGCCACATTAACAACATCCTCCTTTTGGGACTCAACCTCAATATGGCTGCTTGCTTCATGGACCTCTTTCCTATTCTGGACCTCATCATCCATAAATCTTCTTCTTGGAGTCTTCTTTGGAGTTGGATTTCTCTTAGCACAAGTCTTCAATCTCACCTTTGATGGAGTAATATTCTGTTCAACAATAATAGGATCATTTATAGGGTGTTCTGTGTATAAGTAAATTCTGTTACCATTCTTCACAGCAGCCTCATATAACTTAACTATGTCCATATCAACCCTTAATAATTTCAACCCATTATCAAGCTTCTTACAAGGTTCTAGCCAATAAAAATCAGTAATGTATGTATATCCAATGTCCCTTAGCAAATCATTTATGAAAAATCCATTGAGAGAATCCACATTAACCCTCTCAATCTCTGTTACTTCCCCACCAACATACCCAAGCTTTCCATATGGACCTCGCTCAAATCTCCCCCTATGATTAATACACAGAGTAATATGCACAGTGGCCATCCCTGCAACCAATACAGTATAGATGTAAGGTACCATCCCATCTAATTATAGACAACAACATAGCAATTGAAAATCTAACTGATGTGCGGAAAACGATCCGACACAAAACTCACCGGCAAGTGTACCGGGTCGCATCAAGTAATAATAACTCACATGAGTGAGGTCGATACCACAGGGATTGAAGGATTGAGCAATTTTAGTTTAGTGGTTGATTTAGTCAAGCGAACTAAGTTTTGGTTGAGTGGTTTGTATTTAACAGAAGCTAAATTGCTTGGAATGTAAAGGGAGAGGGGAGAATTGCAGTAAATTAAAGAGCAGGAAAGTAAACTTGCTGAATCTTAAAGAACAAGAAAGTAAATGACTGAAACTTAAAGTGCAAGAAATGTAAATTGCAGTAACTTAAAATGCAAGGAATATAAATTTCTTGAATGTAAAAGGGATTTGAGGAATGGGATTTCAGAATCTAAGCAAAGGAAATTAAATTGCGACAATTAATAGAGCAGAAATTGAATTAGAAGCAATTAGAACTCAAACAGTAAGGAAATTAAGTGCAGCAAAGGTTCACAGAAGAACCAAAAGGAAATTGTAATCTCAGGACTCCAGAGACTAGGTAGCAAAGCCTAGATCTCAATTGCCTTCCCAGATCCAAGTTCTCAAAGCAATTGATAAGAAATTGAAGAAGAAGCAGTAAAGGGAATGTAAATAAATTCAATTATGCAGAAGAGAAATTAAAGAGCTCTTGAGTGGAGATTGAGACAGAATTTCCTCAATTCTTAACACACAAGACTCAAAAAAGAAAAGTAGAAAATGCCCAAGCAAGAACGAGGAAGAAGAGAGATCAATTCTCCTCCCTAATTCTCTGAAATCTCGGTCAAGTCTCTCAAAGAAAAGTTGCAAAATTCAAAGCTCCAAAGAAAGTGCAAAATTCAAAATCAAGTAAAAGTGAAAGTAAAAGTCCTCATTACATCAAACTAGCTCCTATTTATATACTTTCTATTCTTGGATCTTGGGATTTGGGTGGGCTTTTGATTTGGTGAAGAAATGAATTAAATTGGATTTTTAATTCAATTTTTGGCCCATGAAAAATTACTTCCAGGAGGCTGCCCTGCCCTTGTGGAGGGCAGGGCAGAAAATTGATGCGTGCAGCCTTGGTGCGAGCGTGGTGTGCGAGTTTGGTGTGCAGGATGCTGCCCTGCCCTTGCGGAGGGCAGGGCAGAAATTTCTGGTACGCCAGTTTGGTGCCTGTGCGTGCTCCTGGTGCTGCCGAACCGTCCCTTGGTGCGCCAGTTTGGTGCGTCTGTGCGTGCCACAACAAAATGCTGCCCTGCCCTCGCGGAGGGCAGGGCAGTGTTTCCAAATTGAAGTCCCGTGTTCGAGACTTGGCCGATGCACACGCTACTATTTTTCCTTGGCTTTCTTGGCACCATAATGAGGCCTAGTTCCTTGCTTCCTCATTGTGCCGTGTTCGATTCTTGTGGCAAGCATTGGTAGGCTTTTTCCTTTGATTTATTTTCCATGAAGGCCCGATACTGCCCTTGAGGAGGGCAGGGCAATGTTTTGATCTTCTTGATTCCAAGGCACAAATTTGTGCTTTGCCCTTGTCGTGGGCAGGGCAGAGTTGCCTTTCAAGCTTTGTTCCCTTATGTTGCCCTCCTAGAGGGCAGTGTGCCCTTGTGGAGGGCAATGCTTGCTTCCTCCCTTCCATGCGGCACACTTCTCCTTCCTTTGACCACGTTTTCTTCTCCTTGGGCCACGCTTTCTTAGGCCACGCTTTCTCTTTTCTTCTTTTCTTCACCTACAATAAACCAAAACAACCACTCCAAGTATCACTAAATTCACAAGGCTTATAAATCAATTAAAAATCAATTAAATTTAGCTTAAACCTCATGAGTTAACATTAATTTCATGGTGGTTGCTTGATTTAAAGAAGTTATGCATTTTCACTCCAAACCACTTACTTAGGATGCAAGAAAGTGCATAAAGACTAATAAAACAAGTGAAATTAGCTTGAAAAATGGGTATATGATGACCAGTCATCACAACACCAAACTTAAATCTTGCTTGTCCCCAAGCAATCATCAAAACTAAGAGAAATTGAAATGAACAAGAAAAGAATACATATCCTTATTAGGCATATAGCAGAATGTGATTCATGGGGTTTTTATGCAGACAATGATAACTCAATTATTGTTGCTGTTACATAATATACATCTTTCCTCAAAGGCTTGCTAAACTTGCTGTTATAAGACTTACTTTTTAATTACTCCCTTGCTAACTTTTCTTTCTTATAATGTTTGACAAGCTTATTCTTTTGGAGGTTTGGTGTCTAATGTTGCAGTAGTAGCCTTTGGCTTTATTTTTTTTTCTTTTACTCAACATCTTGCCACCACAGACACATGGCTCACTATTTCCTCCTAGGATCATTGATGCCCAGCATCTCTTTGGAAAACTAAATGTTCTGTATCTAAGTTGCTCTTTATTGTGGACTTTCAATTGGCCATCCCAAATCAGTTGATCTAAGTGACCGGGTTTTAAAATACCCCTTAGAATTTACTCATCCAAGCATATCTTAGTACAAGAACACCACAGGCATATGTCCTAGGGTCCAAGCTATTGGTGTCCAACCTTTATTCTTTGTTTTTCTTGCCACTTTGGCTTTTTCTTCTTCCTTTTCTTTCTGTTTTTGTTCCCAAGGGCTTTTTCTTTATTGATAAGGATCTTTATAACAGCAAGCTAACTCACACTTGAATGAGAATGATATTATGCAACAATTATTTCATGAGTTATGCATTTAATCAAACATATATACCACCATTAACTTCCATTCTTACTTATGCAACATTGGATTGTTACTTTTCAATTCAAACAGAATCTCTTTTATTCAAGCATATGGGAAACAAAACAAAATTAATGCTAAGTGATGAATGACAAGCATTATGCAGATCATGCATTCTTAACAAACAATTTCACTTGCAATCTAGATAAATGCTTTAGCAAATCATACAATGGTTTCCAGATTCAAAACACTTCACAGCAGCAAGGATTAGGTTTAGATACAACCTTTGAAGTTGCAGCCCTTTGATTTTTCCTTCTGTTGTGTTCTCTTTGAGTTAAGATGCATAATATCTTCAATTGTTGACTAATGTCCTGCATAGTTCTCAAAGTTGCTTGCTTCTCAAGCCCTTAATTGCATGGTCAGTATGCATAAACTGAGTGTGGTTCCTGGATTAATTTTGGTGTGGGAACACTAAACTTAATTGTTTGCCACTGCCTCTTATGCAACAATTTAACCATACGTGAAACCTTGTGTCCTTGCTAAAGGTTAATGAAATTAAAACTAGAAAGCAATTAAACAGTTGAATAATGTGTTTGGTTGCTTGGAGCTAGCATCATGCAAGAGGTGAGAATGTGTTTTTAAGTGACGTTTTTGGTGGAACACCAAACTTAGAATCTTTCATTCTCCTTTAATTTGTTTTGGTGTGCAACACCAAACTTAGCTCCTTGCAATCCATATCAATTATTCAACATTTTTATTGAAAAAGCTATGAAAAATAAACTACCTCAGGTTGGGTTGCCTCCCAACAAGCGCTCTTTTATTGTCATTAGCTTGACATCTTCTGTTTGTACTTCAAGAAGGATTTAAGTTCTGAACCTCTTTTTCCTTGTTCCATTGTCCTCCTAGGTATGGTTTTGCTCTGTGGCCATTTGCTGTAAACCGACTCTTTGTTGCTTCATCTAGCAATTCAATACTCCCATACGGAAAGACCTTAGTTACCAAATATGGACCAGTCCACTTAGACTTAAGCTTGCCAGGGAATATCTTGAGTCGTGAGTTGTACAAGAGTACTTATTGTCCGGGTTTGAATTCTTTCTTCAAAATCTTCCTGTCATGCCATCTTTAGCTTTTTCCTTGTATATCTTGGTATTTTCATAGGCTTCTAGCCTAAACTCATCCAGCTCATTTAGCTGTAACAACCTTTTCTCTCCTGCTGCTTCAGAATCAAGGTTTAGAAGTTTAGTAGCCCAAAAGGCTTTGTGTTCAAGCTCTACAGGGAGATGACAAGATTTGCCATATAACAGCTGAAAGGGGGATTTCCCAATGGGAGTTTTGAAAGCTGTCCTGTAAGCCCAAAGTGCATCTTCCAACTTCCTAGCCCAATCCTTTCTTGTGCTACCTACTGTTTTCTCTAGGATTTTCTTCAATTCTCTGTTTGCTAATTCAGCCTGCCCATTAGTCTGAGGGTGATATGGTGTGGCCACTTTATGGATAACTCCATATTTGTGAAGAAGTTTCTCCATTTGTTTGTTACAAAAATGCCCACCACCATCACTGATAAGACCCTTGGGTACTCCATATCTAGTAAAGATGTGCTTCTTTAGGAATTGAAGGACAATTTGTGCATCACAGGTAGTTGTGGCTATGGCTTCCACCCACTTTGAAACATACTCCACTGCTACCAAGATATATCTGAAAGAATGAGAAGGGGGAAAGGGTCCCATGAAATCAATGCCCCATAGATCAAACAATTATACTTCCAAAATAAAGTTCTGTGGCATCTCATTCCTTCTTGTCAATCCTCCTGCTCTCTGGCATTCATTACATTGGTGGACAAATTCTCTGGCATCTTTGAAGATAGTTGGCCAATAGAAACCACTTTGCAATATCTTTGAAGCTGTTCTTTCTGGACCAAAATGTCCACCATACGCCGAGCCATGGAAATGCCATAATATATCTCTTATTTCACTCTCAAGGACACATCTTCTAATTATTCCATCAGAACATCTTTTGAACAGATAAGGTTCATCCCACAAGAACTTCCTTGCTTCATTGATTAGCTTCTTCACTTTTTGCTTAGTGAATTCTTGGGGTATCTTTCTCCCAACTTTGTAGTTTGCTATGTCAGCGAACCATGGTGTTTGTTGGATCAGTAAAAGATATTCATCTGGGAAGGTTTCATTCACAGGTTGCGACGCTTCTTGAATTGTTTCTTGTGGCAACCTTGACAAATGGTCAGCAAATCGGTTCTCAGTGCCCTTCCTGTCCCTTACCTCAATGTCAAACTCCTGTAGAAGTAGTATCCACCTGATAAGTCTTGGTTTAGCATCCTGCTTTGACATCAAATACTTGAGGGCAGCATGATCAGTATAAACCACAATTTTAGATCCTATCAAGTATGATCTAAACTTATCAAATGCATAGACTACAGCTAATAATTCCTTCTCTGTTGTAGTGTAATTTTTTTGAGCCTCATTCAATACTTTACTTGCATAATATATGACATGATGCAAGTTTCCCTTCTTTTGTCCAAGTACAGCACCAATTGCAATATCACTTGCATCACACATGAGTTCATAGGGTAAGTTCCAATCCGGGGGTGTGATAATTGGTGCTGTTGTGAGTTTATGTTTTAAAGTTTCAAAGGCATGCTGGCAATTTTCATCAAAAACAAAAGGTTTATCAATCATTAATAGATTACTTAAAGGTTTGGCTATTTTAGAAAAATCCTTGATAAACCTTCTATAAAATCCTGCATGCCCCAAGAAACTTCTAACAGATTTCACATTAGTTGGTGAAGGGAGCTTTTCTATTACTTCCACTTTTGCCTTGTCAACCTCTATCCCTTTTTTTGAAACTTTATGACCAAGAACAATCCCCTCAGGCACCATGAAATGGCACTTCTCCCAGTTTAAAACCAAATTAGTTTCTTGGCACCGTTTCAAAACAAGAGTTAGATTATTTAGGCAAGTATTGAAATTATCACCAAAAACAGAGAAGTCATCCATAAAAACCTCTAAAAAATTTTCAACCATATCTGAGAAAATGGAGAGCATACACCTTTGAAAGGTGGCTGGGGCATTGCATAGTCCGAATGGCATTCTTCTATAAGCGAAAACTCCAACTGGGCATGTGAATGAAGTCTTTTCTTGGTCCTTTGGATCTACCACTATCTGATTATACCCAGAATAGCCATCCAGGAAGCAATAATAAGCATGGCCAGCCAACCTCTCAAGCATCTGATCAATGAAAGGGAGTGGGAAGTGATCTTTGCGTGTGGCATCATTCAGCCTCCTATAGTCAATACACATCCTCCACCCCGTCACAGTCCTTGTGGGAATGAGTTCACTTTTCTCATTAATAATGACTGTCATTCCACCCTTCTTTGGTACCACTTGGACTGGGCTTATCCATGAGCTATCAGAAATAGGATATATTATTCCTGCATTCCACAATTTCATTACTTCCTTCTGGACGACTTCCTTCATTGCAGGATTTAGTCTTCTCTGAGGTTGAATTACTGCTTTGGAATTGTCCTCCAAGAGAATCTTATGCATACACACTGCAGGGCTAATGCCTTTCAGATTATCAATGGTCCATCCTAAAGCATCCTTGTGAGCTCTGAGAACATCAAGAAGCTCTCCTTCTTCCTTCTTTGTCAGAGATGAATTAATTATCACTGGGAAGCTCTCTGAAGTGCCAAGAAATGCATATTTGAGATGAGAAGGTAATGGCTTCAGTTCTTGCTTTTGCGCTTCTTCTTTCTTGCTTGGTTCCACCTCTTTGTCAATGGAGATCTCAGCTGCATGTTCCTCTACTATTTCTTGATTTTCTTTTTCTTGCTCATGCTGATTAGTGTCTAATATTTCTTCCACCAGGCTCTCTATCATATCCACTCTCAAATGATCTTCCTGCTCAGGAGGATGTTGCATTGATTTAAAAATATTTATGATCATTTGCTCATTGTGTACTCTGAAAATCATTTCTCCTTTTTCCACATCTATAATGGCTCTTACAGTTGCTAGAAATGGTCTTTCCAAGATGATTGAATTGTTTCCTTCCTCTTCGGTGTTGAGGATTACAAAGTCTGCAGGGAAGATAAACTCCCCAACCTTCACTAACAAATTTTCCACAATTCCATTGGGTGTCTTGATTGATCTGTCGGCCATGACTAATGACATCCTGGTGGGTTTGAGTTCTTCTATAGCAAGCTTCTTCATCATGGATAAAGGCATTAAATTGATACTAGCTCCAAGATCACAGAGAGCTTTGTCCAAGGCTAGTTTGCCTATGGTGCAAGATACTACAAAACTCCCTGGATCCTTAAGCTTTGGTGGAATTCCTTTTTGAAGCACGGCGCTACATTCCTCATTGAGCATTACCGTTTCCTTCTAATTCCAGTCTCTCTTCTTGTTGATGAGCTCCTTTAAAAACTTGGCATACAGAGGCATTTGCTCTAATGCCTCAGCCAAAGGTATGTTGATTTCCAGCTTCTTGAAAGTCTCAAGAAATTTGTGGAAATGCTGATCCTTTGTCTCTTTGTGGAATCTCTGTGGATAAGGTATTGGGGGTGTCAAGCTTTTCTCCCCTTGAAGTTGTCTTGGAATCGGTTCTTCCATGATCTGCTTTCCCTTCTTCAAATTCTGTGGTTGGTTATTTTCCTTTGTGAGTTTTTCTGGGACATTCTTGCTTATCATGTCCTTGTTGATGGCTTCATTATTCTTTGTTGGTTCATTGTCATTATTCTTGGTTGCTCCTTGGTTACCATCCACTAACATCTTTCCACTTCTTAGTTGCACGACCTTGCATTCTTCCTTTGGGTTAGGAATGGTGTCACTTGGTAGTGAGCTTGATGGTTTTTCAACAGAGATCTGTTTGGAGATTTGTCCAATTTGCCTTTCTAAGTTCTTCATGGAAGCTTCTTGGTTCTTTGTTGTCAATTCTTGGTTCTTCATCATTTTTTCCATGAGCAGCTCTAGATTAGTGATCCTCTGAGATTCTTGTGAGATGGGTTGGTTTTGGGGTGTTGTTGGATGATGGTAAGTGCTTTGGTTTGTTGGGTGGTTATTGGGTAGGTGATGGTTAGAGTTGGGGTAATTATTTTGTGGTTTTCTGTATGTGTTTTGGTTAGTGTTTGGCTGGGGGTTGTGGTTTGTGCTTTTCCAATTGTTCTGACTTGAGTTTCTTTGCCATGGTTGTTGGCTTTGATTGTGGTTGTCTCCCCATCTGAGGTTGGGATGGTTCTTCCAAGATGGATTGTAAGTATCACTATAGACTTCATTTGTTCCAGGATTTTGGTTGTGCATGTATTGGACTTGCTCTTGCTGTTGCTCCTCTTGGGTTTCTTCACTTTGCACCCATGTGGTTGATGGTTGGCTTGTGGTGCTCACTGCTGCTACTTGCAGGCCATCAATTCTTTTGGCCATTTGCTCAAACTGTTGTTGAATCTGCTGCTGCATCATCTTGTTCTGAGCTAGAATTGAATCCACTCCTTCTAACTCCATTACTCCTCTTCTCTGTGATGGTTGGCGTTGTCTTTGATGAGCAAAGAAATATTGGTTGTTGGCCACCATATCAATGAGGTTTTGAGCTTCCTCTGTAGTTTTCATGAGTTGTAATGAGCCTCCAGCTGAGTGATCAAGTGCTTCTTGAGCCTTCAGAGTAAGTCCTTCATAGAAGTTTTGCAACTTATCCCATTCAGTAAACATCTCTGGTGGACATTTTCTCAATAGAGCTTTATATCTTTCCCATGCTTCATATAAATTCTCAGCCTCCATTTGAGTGAATGTCTGCACCTCAGTCTTCAGTCTTATGATTCTTTGAGGGGGATAAAATTTGGCAAGGAACTTGCTCACCAAGTCATCCCAAGTGTTGATGCTTTCCTTTGGGAACGTTTCTAGCCATTGAGTGGCTTTGTCCCTGAGAGAGAATGGAAAGAGCAACAACTTGTAACTGTCAGGAGGCACACCATTGGTTTTGACAGTGTCACAAATCCTCAAGAAGGTAGATAAATGTTGATTCGGATCCTCCAATGGCCCTCCTCCAAAAGAACAGTTGTTTTGGACCAGTGTGATGAGCTGTGGCTTTAGTTCAAAGTTGTTTGCATTGACATTGGGGGGAAGAATGCTACTCCCACAATGTCTAGCGTTTGCAAATGTGTAGGAAGCCAGTACTCTTCTTTGTTGTTGGTTATTGTTGGCCCCTCCTCCTGGTTGATTGAGATTTGATGGATCTCCTTCCATCTCTTGGAATTCCTCCTCAGATTCTTCCTCTCCAATGACGTTCTTTCCTCTTTCAGCTCTTCTTATTCTTCGAAGAGTTCTTTGGTCAATTTCAGAGAGGATAGGGGAAGATCTTCATGTACCTGACATACAAACACACAACAATAAACACACAGATCCAGATAACCAATGAAACTTCAATCTATAGCTAGAATGAAGTTTTAGTTAGTTTAAGCAAAAATTCAAACAGTTAGTGTGTTAGCCAAAATTAAAACAACAGAAAAGAAAAAGTGCTTGATCTAGACCTCCACTTCACTTAATCATTGTCAATCTATTTCAATCCCCGGCAACGGCGCCAAAAACTTGATGTGCGGAAAACGATCCGACACAAAACTCACCGGCAAGTGTACCGGGTCGCATCAAGTAATAATAACTCACATGAGTGAGGTCGATCCCACACGGATTGAAGGATTGAGCAATTTTAGTTTAGTGGTTGATTTAGTCAAGCGAATTAAGTTTTGGTTGAGTGGTTTGTATTCAACAGAAGCTAAATTGCTTGGAATGTAAAGGGAGAGGGGAGAATTGCAGTAAATTAAAGAGCAGGAAAGTAAACTTGCTGAATCTTAAAGAACAAGAAAGTAAATGACTGAAACTTAAAGTGCAAGAAATGTAAATTGCAGTAACTTAAAATGCAAGGAATATAAATTGCTTGAACGTAAAAGGGATTTGAGGAATGGGATTTCAGAATCTAAGCAAAGGAAATTAAATTGCGACAATTAATAAAGCAGAAATTGAATTAGAAGCAATTAGAACTCAAACAGTAAGGAAATTAAGTGCAGCAAAGGTTCACAGAAGAACCAAAAGGAAATTGTGATCTCAGGACTCCAGAGACTAGGTAGCAAAGCCTAGATCTCAATTGCCTTCCCAGATCCAAGTTCTCAAAGCAATTGACAAGAAATTGAAGAAGAAGCAATAAAGGGAATGTAAATAAATTCAATTATGCAGAAGAGAAATTAAAGAGCTCTTGAGTGGAGATTGAGACAGAATTTCCTCAATTCTTAACACCCAAGACTCAAACAAAAAAAGTAGAAAATGCCCAAGCAAGAACGAGGAAGAAGAGAGATCAATTCTCCTCCCTAATTCTCTGAAATCTCGGTCAAGTCTCTCAAAGAAAAGTTGCAAAATTCAAAGCTCCAAAGAAAGTGCAAAATTCAAAAATCAAGTAAAATTGAAAGTAAAAGTCCTCATTACATCAAACTAGCTCCTATTTATACACTTTCTATTCTTGGATCTTGGGATTTGGGTGGGCTTTTGATTTGGTGAAGAAATGAATTAAATTGGATTTTTAATTCAATTTTTGGCCCATGAAAACTTGCTTCCAGGAGGCTGCCCTGCCCTTGTGGAGGGCAGGGTAGAAAATTGATGCGTGCGGCCTTGGTGTGAGCGTGGTGTGCGAGTTTGGTGTGCAGGATGCTGCCCTGCCCTTGCGAAGGGCAGGGCAGAAATTTCTGGTGCGCCAGTTTGGTGCCTGTGCGTGCTCCTGGTGCTGCCGAACCATCCCTTGGTGCGCCAGTTTGGTGCGTCTGTGCGTGCCACAACAAAATGCTGCCCTGCCCTCACGGAGGGCAGGGCAGTGTTTCCAAATTGAAGTCCCGTGTTCGAGACTTGGCCGATGCACACGCTACTATTTTTCCTTGGCTTTCTTGGCACCATAATGAGGCCTAGTTCCTTGCTTCCTCATTGTGCCGTGTTCGATTCTTGTGGCAAGCATTGGTAGGCTTTTTCCTTTGATTTATTTTCCATGAAGGCCCGATACTACCCTTGAGAAGGGCAGGGCAATGTTTTGATCTTCTTGATTCCAAGGCACAGATTTGTGCTCTACCCTTGTCGTGGGCAGGGCAGAGTTGCCGTTCAAGCTTTGTTCCCTTATGTTGCCCTCCTAGAGGGCAGTGTGCCCTTGTGGAGGGCAATGCTTGCTTCCTCCCTTCCATGCGGCACACTTCTCCTTCCTTTGACCACGTTTTCTTCTCCTTGGGCCACGCTTTCTTAGGCCACACTTTCTCTTTTCTTCTTTTCTTCACCTACAATAAACCAAAACAACCACTCCAAGTATCACTAAATTCACAAGGCTTATAAATCAATTAAAAATCAATTAAATTTAGCTTAAACCTCATGAGTTAACATTAATTTCATGGTGGTTGCTTGATTTAAAGAAGTTATGCATTTTCACTCCAAACCACTTACTTAGGATGCAAGAAAGCGCATAAAGACTAATAAAACAAGTGAAATTAGCTTGAAAAATGGGTATATGATGACCAGTCATCACTAACCCTAACCCAAAAATTCTGAAAACATTCTAAGATGGAAAACTGGTAATGACATACCTCTGTTCTCTATGGAGTAGTAACGATGGTGGGCTATGGATAGTGGACAACGAGATGCATACAACAATAGTGGGCTACGGGAAGTGTGGACGGCGAGATGCAGACAATGGTGGCCTGCAGGTAGTGAAGCAACGACTTGATTAAGGAGGTGCTCTGGTCTTCTTCTTCGATTTGGAATGGCAGTGGTGACAACAATGTAGCTCTGCTAGGGCACAAAGAAGGTGTAAGGGTTTTTTTCTATTTCTTAATAAAAAAATGGGTTACACGTAGATAGGTTTGGAGTGGTTTTGTTGCTATGTAGGTTTGGATATTAACGGACCAAGTGCATAACCAAGGTCAGGGTATTTCTGGCACACGGAGGTCATCTTCCGTGGTTACAAGGTGAGTTTCCTTCTTCTATGGTTACATTTGTCAGCGTTTATGTCTTTTGTGGATACAAATGGTCATTTATTCTTTATTTTTCACCTTTAATTTTTTGTTTTTCTTTTATTCTTTATCTTACCCAGAATTTTCTTCACTTTGATGTAGAAAATTCTACCTTTTCTTGGTGTTTTTTTTATTTCTGCAGGACAACTAAGAACAGGAGCCTCTTTTATATGACCCTAAGATCGAGCTAAACCCCTAAGACAAAGAAAGAAAGCTAGAAGCAAGAGGGTAGTAGAAGAAATTGAAGAAGAGCTTGAGCCAGAAAGCATGGCAAATAACAACATGCAAATGCTAGAAAGACTATTGGTGACTTTCTTACCCCCATAAGTAATATGTATAGAAGTAGCATAGTAAGGCCTACTATGGAAACAAATAACTTTGAGTTAAAGCCTCAACTCATCTCTTTAGTGCAACAAAATTGCCAATTTAGCGAAAACCCTCAGGAAGATCCTAATTTGTTCATCTCTAGCTTCTTACAAATATGTGACACCATCAAACCCAATGGTGTCTCTGCTGAAGCATATCACTTGATGTTGTTTCCATTCTCTGTGAGAGACTGAGCCAAGCAGCGGCTTGAAACTCAACCGAAGGAGAGCATTGCAACATAGGATGATTTAGTCAATAAATTCTTAACCAAAATTTTCCCACCATAGAGGTTGACAAAGATAAGACATGATTTTCAAACTTTCACTTAGAAAGATGGAGAATTCTTCTATGAAGCTTGGAAAAGGTACAAAGAAATGGTGAGAAAGTGGCCCCAATATATGTTTGCTGATTGGGTGCAACTCCAAATCTTCTATGATGGACTCATCCCCACTTCTATGACTTTATTGGATTCCTCAGTTGGAGAATCCATGCATATGAAGACCACTGAAGAAGCCTTAGATTTGATTGAGATTGTGGCCAATAATCAGTATTTGTACTCCTTTGAAAGAAAAATGAAGAGAGGTGTGATGGAGTTGGATACTTAGGACACTCTTTTGGTGCAAAATAGAGCTATGTCTCAACAAATCAGTGCAATCAACAAGCAAATAGGACATTTGCAAGTTTCTGCCATAGGAACACAAGGACTCACCTATGAGGACCATCAAAGTGAAACTTCTGAGCTTTTCAATCAAGATCACCCCCCTATTAAGCAAGTTAACTATATGGAAAATTTCTTTAGACCACACAATGACTCTTATTCTAACACCTACAACCTAGATGGAGGAACTACCTTAACCTTGGTTGGGAGAATCAAAACCACAATCAAAGAACCAACAACTTCAATACCCTCCACAATCCTCACCCATCCCAAAAACCTCCTACACTACCACCACAAAACCCACAAAGACCAAACCTTCTAGAAAATTCCTAAAAATTCAAAGAAGTACCACTTTCATGGAAGAAACCTCTAATTTTATGCAAGAAATCGGAGCCACTTTTGAGAACCAAGAGGCCTCCATCAAGAACCTAGAAGTGTAAGTGGATCAACTTGTAATACAATTTGTTGAAAAACCCACAAATGGTTTTTCGAGTGACACAATTCCAAATTCCAGGGAAGAGTGCAATGCTATTAATTTGAAAAGTGGAAGGATAGTGGAAAAATAAGCATTGGAGGATGCCAACAACAAGCAATCTCAGAAAGAAAATGAGGACTCCACTCGAGAGGATGCACGAGCCTCTGATTCTCCAATTCCATTTCAAAAATGTAAAGCCTCGGTCTTATGGTCTTATAAGACAACGCCGCAATCTTCTACCAAGGAGACACCTTTCCAGCTCACTTACATCTTAGATGCCATCATTCCAATATAGATAGGACAACCCAGTCCAAGGTTACTATTGGGAGGAAGTGATGAGGCAATTGAAAAAAACCTGTTAGATGAAACCAGGACAATGGCCCATTTGTCATAAGCAGCGCTAAAGCAGAGATTGGCACTACGCTACAACCGCAAGGTTCATAATAGAAGATTTGAAGAGGGAGACCTGGTATTGTGATGCAACGACATCAGTCCACCAACCCCAGGGGAATGGAAGTGCTCCCCCAATTGGGAAGGACCTTACAGGGTAAAGAACGTGTAAGGAAAAGGTACATACAAGCTCAAACGACTACACAGGAAGGAGATACCAAAGACTTGGAATGCGGCAAACCTCAGAAGATTCAACTCCTTAGTTTTAGACAGTCTCCCGATTACTCGCCGACTACCGGTCACGATTTGGTTACCTTTCTTTCTCGAGTTCATTTCATACCGTGTGTTCATTTTTATTTACTTTGTTTTAATCTTGAAACCTACTTGCACTATCACGACATATGAAAGAAAGGGTACTCTCTCCCCTTCTCATTAGCTCGGAATGGCGGCAATGGATTTTGATGAGACTCATTTTTTCCAATTGTGTTAGAATTTTTTGTTTGAAAATTATTAACAAGTTATGAGTACGACATCTTGGGACTGATCACCCTAGGAGTCCCTGCACAAAGGCACAGGGATATCCATCGAGATACGGCTAAACAGCCAAGTAAACAAATGATATGCGAGTAAATGAGCAAAATCATACATAAAAATAACCAAAGTCTTAAACCTAAAGATCTCACAAATCAACAGTTCAGAAGGGCAACACACTGGCCCAACAACAAAATAGTTAAAAATTATGAGTCCAAAAGGGCATAACATTGGCCCAACAACAAAGAAAGTTCAACATTACAAATTTTTTACTTCCTCGGTATGTCAACAATCTTGCTGTCTTAGATCATTTTGAAAGCACCAATAGCTGAGTGTCAAAGTCAGGGGCAAGCAACGAGACTTTGGCTTTGATCGCCTCCTCGGTAACAGCTACCGCGTCTTGGGCATCTTTAATAATCTCTTTGTTCATTTTCTTCATGTTTGTGACCTTAAGGCAAGCTGCGTTCCCCAATCCCATGGCCTCTACTAGCTCCTTTTCCAGTTCTTTGACCTTACCCTCGGCCGCTTTGGCCTGACCTTGAGTAGTGTTGAGCTTCTTCGAAAGAGAAAAGTCCCAATATATAAGACACTGGATCTCATCGACTGCCTCCTTCATCTTTTTCTTAGCTTCGCTCAGTGTGGCCTCTGAGGTCTCTCCTTTAGCCTTTAACTTGGTAATTTCACACTGGCCTATTGATGAGCGGATATTTTATATACTTTTTGGGGGGTGTTTTTCACATAGTTTTTAGTAGGATCTAGCTACTTTTTAGTACAGTTTTTATTAGTTTTTATGCAAAAATCATATTTCTGGACTTTACTATGAGTTTGTGTGTTTATCTGTGATTTCATGTATTTTCTAGCTGAAATTGAGGGACCTGAGCAAAAATCTGAGTTAGAGGCTGAGAAAGGACTGCAGATGCTGTTGGATTCTAACCTCCTTGCACTCAAAATAGACTTTTTGGAGCTACATGATTCCAAATGGCGCGCTCTCAATTGCGTTGGAAATTAGACATCCAGGGCTTTCCAGAAATATATAATAGTTCATACTTTGACCAAGTTTAGATGACAAAAACTGGCGTTCAATGCCAGCTTTCTGCCCTATTCTAGCGTTAAACGCTAGAAACAAGTTACAATCCAGAGTTAAACGCCAAAAACAGGTTACAAACTGGCGTTTAACTCCATGAATAGCCTATGCATGTGAAAGCTTCAATTCTCAACCCCAGCACACACTAAGAGGGCCCCAGAAGTTGATTTCTGCACTATCTATCTTAGTTTACTCATTTTCTGTAAACCTCGGTTACTAGTTGAGTATAAAAACTACTTTTAGAGATTTATTTTGTACCTCATGACATTTTACATCTGAATTTGTATCTTCTACGGCATGAGTCTCTAAACCCCATGGTTGGGGGTGAGGAGCTCTGTTGTGTCTCGATGAATTAATGCAATTATTTCTATTTTCTATTCAATCACGCTTGTTTCTATTCTAAGATATTCATTCGCACTTCAACATGATGAATGTGATGATCCATGACACTCATCACCATTCTCAACCTATGAACGCATGCCTGACAACTACTTCCATTCTACCATAGATTGAATGGGTTTCTCTTGGGTTCCTGGTTCACGAGTTTGATTGCCTCTTCATGAGCGGATAATTTATACGCTTTTTGGCATTATTTTTAGGTAGTTTTTAGTAGGATCTAGCTACTTTTAGGGATGTTTTCATTAGTTTTTATGCTAAATTCACATTTCTGGACTTTACTATGAGTTTGTATGTTTTTCTGTGATTTCAGGTATTTTCTGGCTGAAATTGAGGGACCTGAGCAAAACTCTGATAAAAGGCTGACAAAGGACTGCTGATGCTGTTGGATTCTGACCTCCCTGCACTCGAAATAAATTTTCTGGAGCTACAAAACTCCAAATGGCGCGTTTTCAACGGCGTTGGAAAGTAGACATCCAGAGATTTCCAGCACTATATAATTTTTAACGCCAGTTCCATGCTGCATTCTGGAGTCAAACGCCAGAAACACGTCACAAACCAGAGTTAAACGCCAAAAACACATTACAACTTGGCATTTAACTCCAAGAGAAGCCTATGCACGTGTAAAGCTCATGCTCAGCCCAAGCACACACAAAATGGGCCCCGGAAGTGGATTTCTGCACTAATTACTTACTTATGTAAACCCTAGTAGCTAGTCTAGTATAAATAGAACATTTTATTATTGTATTAGACATCTTTGGATTATTTTTGGATTACATTATGATCCTTTGATCACGTTCATTGGGGCTGGCCCCTCGGCCATGCCTGAACCTTGATTACTTATGTATTTTCAACGGTGGAGTTTCTACACACCATAGATTAAGGGTGTGGAGCTCTGCTGTACCTCGAGTTTTAATGCAAAGTACTACTTTTTCTATTCAATTCATGCTTATTATTATTCTAAGATATTCGCTGCACTTCAATCTAATGGATATGATGATCCGTGACACTCATCATCATCCGTCCTTATGAATGCGTGCTTGACAACCACTTCCGTTCTATTTTAGACCGGGCGCATATCTCTTGGATTCCTTGATCAGAATCTTCGTGGTATAAGCTAGAATTGATGGCGGCATTCATGAGAATCCGAAAAGTCTAAACTTTGTCTGTGGTATTCCGAGTAGGATTCAGGGATTGAATGACTGTAACGAGCTTCAAACTCATGATTGTTGGGCGTGATGACAAACGCAAAAGAATCAATAGATTCTATTCTGAAATGATCGAGAACCAACAGATGATTAGCCGTGCCGTGACAGAGCATTTGGACCATTTTCACTGAGAGGATGGGATGTAGCCATTGACAATGGTGATGCCCTACATACAGCTTGCCATGGAAAGGAGTATGAAGGATTGAAAGTAAGAAAGCAGTATGTTGCTGAGATTCAACAAGGACAAAGCATCTCCAAACACTTATCTGAAATTTCCGCCAATGATTTACATAAGTATTTCTATCTTTATTTTATGTTTTATTTATTAAAATTTCGAAAACTCCATAACCATTTGAATCTGCCTAATTAAGATTTACAAGATGACCATAGCTTGCTTCATACCAACAATCTCCGTGGGATCGACCCTTACTCACGTAAAGTTTATTACTTGGACGACCCAGTGCACTTGCTGGTTAGTTGTGCGGAGTTGTGACAAAGTGTGATTCACGTTTGAGAGCACCAAGTCATTGGAGCCATTGTTGATGATCACAATTTCGTGCACCAAGTTATTGGCGCCGTTGCCGGGGATTGTTCGAGTATGGACAACTGACGGTTCATCTTGTTGCTCAGATTAGGTAATTTTAAAATCTTTCAAAAAATTTTTCTTTGTTTTTGTTTTTCAAAAAAATAAATTTTCGAAAAAAATATCCAAAAAAATTAATAAAATCATAAAATTAAAAATATTTTTGTGTTTCTTATTTGAGTCTTGAGTTAATTTTTAAGTTTGGTGTCAATTGCATGTTTTAAAAACTTTTGCATTTTTCCAAAATTCATGCATGTGTTCTTCATGATCTTTAAGTTGTTCTTGATAAGTCTTCTTGTTTGATCTTTAAATTTTCTTGTTTTGTGTCTTTAGTTGTTTTTCATATGCACTTTTGCATTCATAGTGTCCAAGCATTCAAAAATTTGAAGTTTGTTACTTTCTTGTTAAGAAAGGTTCAATCGTTAAATTCTAGAATCATATCTTTTAGTTTCTTGTTAGTCAAGTAATAAATTTTGATTTTAAAAATTAAATCTTTTTCAAAATATCTTTTCCATCATATCTTTTTAATTAAATCTTTTTCAATCATATCTTTTTATCCTTTTCAAAAAAATTTTAATTTCAAAATATCTTTTCTAACTTTTTATCTTCTCAAAATTGATTTTCAAATCTTTTTCAACTAACTAATTGACTTTTTGTTTGTTTTTTATCTTTTTCAAAACCACCTGACCACCTTTCTCTTTCTAATTTTCGAAAATCACTTCCCTCTTTTTCAAAAATTTTCTTAATTAATTAATTATTTTAAATTTTAATTTTAATTGTTTTTCTTCTCTTAATTTTCAAAAATCACTAAATTATTTTTTAAAATTTATTTTCGAATTTCTCCCTCTCTCATCTTCTTCTATTTATTCATTTATTTACTAACACTTCTCTTCATCTCAAGAATTCGAACCTATCTTCCCCCTTGTGTTTGGATTCTTAACTCTTTTCCTTCTTCTATTCCTTTCTTCTTCTACTAACATAAAGGAATCTCTATACTGTGACATAGAGGATTCCTCTTCCTTTTCTGTTCTCTTCTTTTTCATATGAGCAGGAATAAGGAAAAAGGCATTCTTGTTGAAGCTGATCCTGAACTTGAAAGGACTCTGAAGAGGAAACTGAGAGAAGCTAAAATACAACAATCTAGAGACAACCTTATTAAAATTTTCGAACAAGAAAAGGATATGGCAGTCGAACCCAACAACAATAATGCAAGGAGGATGCTTGGTGACTATACTACACCTACTTCCAAGTTTGATGGAAGAAGCATCTCAATCCCTGCCATTGGAGCAAACAATTTTGAGCTGAAACCTCAACTAGTTGCTCCAATACAATAGAACTACAAGTTCCATGAACTTCCATCAGAAGATCCCTACCAGTTTTTAACTGAGTTCTTGTAGATCTGTGAGACTGTTAAGACTAATGGAGTAGATGCTGAAGTCTACAGGCTCATACTTTTCCCTTTTGCTGTAAGAGATAAAGCTAGAACATGGTTGGACTCACAACCTAAAGATAGCCCGGACTCATGGGATAAGCTGGTCACGGCCTTCTTGGCTAAGTTCTTTCCTCCTCAAAAGCTGAGCAAGCTTAGAGTGGATGTTCAGACCTTCAAACAAAAAGATGGTGAATCCCTCTATGAAGCTTGGGAAAGATACAAGCAGATGACCAAAAAGTGTCCTTCTAACATGCTTTCAGAATGGACCATTCTGGATATATTCTATTATGGTCTATCTGAGTTCTCTAAGATGTCACTGGACCATTCTGCAGGTGGATCCATTCACCTAAAGAAAATGCCTGCAGAAGCTCAAGAACTTATTGACATGGTTGCAAATAATCAATTCATGTACACTTCTGAGAGGAATTCTGTGAATAATGGGACCCCTCAGAGGAAGGGAGTTCTTGAGATTAATGCTCTGAATGCCATATTGGTTCAGAATAAAATGTTGACTCAGCAAGTCAACATGATTTCTCATAGTCTGAATGGATGGCAAAATGCATCCAACAGTACTAAAGAGGCATCTTCTGAAGAAGAAGCTTATGATCCTGAGAACCTTGCAATAGCAGAGGTAAATTACATGGGTAAAACTTATGGAAACACCTATAATTCTTCATGGAGAAATCATCCAAATTTCTCATGGAAGGATCAACAAAAGCCTCAACAAGGCTTTAATAATGGTGGAAGAAATAGGCTCAGCAATAGCAAGCCTTTTCCATCATCTTCTCAGAAACAGACAGAGAATTCTGAGCAGAGCACCTCTAACTTAGCAAACATAGTCTCTGATCTATCTTAGGCCACTTTAAGTTTCATGAGTAAAACAAGGTCATCCATCAGAAATTTGGAGACACAAGTGGGCCAGCTGAGTAAGAAAGTCACTGAAACCCCTCCTAGTACTCTCCCAAGTAATACTGAAGAGAATCCAAAAAGAGAGTGCAAGGCCATTGACATAATCAACATGGCCGAACCTAGAGAGGAAGGAGAGGACGTGAATCCCAATGAGGAAGACCTCATGGGACGTCTCTCAAGCAAGAAGGAGTTCCCTATTGAGAACCCAAAGGAATCTGAAGGTCATATAGAGACCATAAAGATCCCATTAAACCTCCTTCTGCCATTCATGAGCTCTGAAGACTATTCTTCCTCTGAAGAGCATGAAGATGTAACTGGAGAGCAAGTTGCTCAATATCTAGAAACTATCATGAAACTGAATGCCAAGTTGTTTGGTAATGAGACTTGGGAAGATGAACCTCCCTTGCTCATTAGTGAACTAGATACATAGGTTCAGCAAACTTTACCTCAAAAGAAACAAGATCCTGGTAAATTCTTAATATCCTGTACCATAGGCACCATGACCTTTAACAAGGCTCTTTGTGACCTAGGGTCAGGGATAAATATTATGCCACTCTCTGTAATGGAGAAGCTGGGGATCATTAAGGTACAGCCTACCACATTCTCATTATAGATGGCAGACAAGTCAGTAAGACAAGCTTATGGATTGGTAGAGGACGTGTTAGTAAAGGTTAAAGGCCTTTACATCCCTGCTGATTTCATAATCTTAGACAATGGGAAGGAGGAGGATGAATGCATCATCCTTGGAAGACCCTTCCTAGCCACAGCAGGAGCTGTGATTGATGTTGACAGAGGAGAGCTAGTCCTTCAATTGAATGGGGACTATCTTGTGTTTAAAGCTCAAGGATACTCCTCTGCAACCATGGAGAGGAAGCATGAAAAGCTTCTCTCAATACAGAGTCAAATAAAGCCCCCACAATCGAACTCTAAGTTTGGTGTTGGGAGGTCACAGCCAAACTCTAAGTTTGGTGTTGAATCCCCACATTCAAACTCTATGTTTGGTGTTCGGAGTCTACAACATTGACCTGATCACCTGTGAGGCTCCATGAGAGCCCACTGTCAAGCTAAGTGACATTAAAGGAGCGCTTATTAGGAGGCAACCCAATTTTTATTTATCTAATTTTATCTTTTATTTTATTGTTCTTTTGTGTTTTATTAGCATCATGATCATGTGGAGTCATGATAAACCACTATTTTATGGTTTATATTGTGTTTAATTGTGTGGTTTTATCATGATCCTTACCCACTTATTCATTAAATTAGCATGCATTTAGATTTCCTTCCTGAATTTATTACATGGTTGATAACTGCTTCTTAGAGACTTTAATTATGTATTTTTAATTCTCCTTTATTCCATTCGATGCCGTGATCTGTGTGTTGAGTGTTTCAGGCATTACAAGGCATGAATGAATGGGAGATTGGAAAAGAAGCTGGCAAAAATAGAAGGAACACAAGAATTTGAGGAGATAACCAGCGAGAAGTGACGCGGTCGCATGACTCACGCGACCGCGCGAAGGGGAGCAAATAACAGTGACGTGGTCACATGGCTCACGCGGCCGCGCGGATTGGAAAAGCTCAAGCGACGCGGTAGCGTGGACGACGCAGACGCGTGGCATGGAAAAGTGCGAGTGACGCGTCCGCATGGGTGACGCGATCGCGTGACATGTGCGATCTGCATAATCTGCAGAATTCACTAGGGGCGATTTTAGACCTGATTTCGACCCAGTTTTCGGCCCAGAACAGCAGACTAGAGCCAGAAAACATGCAGAAACAGAGACAACATTCATTCTACACAGATTTTAGTTTTAGATCTAGTTTTCACTCCTCCTCTAGGTTTTTCTCTTTAGGTTTTAGAATTTAATTTTCAATTGGTCTTAGCATTGGAACATTGAGAATAGTTATTTCCTCATCAAGACTTCGTCATTCTAGTTCGTTCTCTTAACTTGGTGTTCATACCCTGACCGGGCTCCTCCAACTCGGCAAATCCATAAAAGGTCCGACCTCGTCCTAAGGCCCACGCCTAAAGGTCGGACCTCGGACAAATGAAGCAAAGGAAGGCCCATCAAAAGGAACGCAGCCCAAAGCCTAAAGGCCGAAAGGGCCCAGAAAAGGCGGTTCCACAAAGATAGAGATAAAACTCCCAAAAAGATAAGATAAGATAAGAATATCTTATCCAGGGAAAATCACGGCCAACTACTATAAATACACTGGAGCACCCAGGTATGAGATTCATTCCACATTCTACACATATCTGCTTGGACCCATGCTAACTTAAGCATCGGAGTGTCATTGCAGGTACAACCACCAACCACTCCGCACATCAAGCTCGGGTCCCTGAACCCCCACCTCGGGCCTCACCAGACGACCGAGCTACACGTTTCAGGTAACCCTCGGAACATTGGCGCCGTTGCCGGGGAACCTGGAAGTCATCCCTCTATCATGGCGGACGACCCTCTCAACAATGACCACGCTGCATCTGAACAAGAGGACGAAATTGACACCGGAGAACGACCGGACAGCCCTCTATCACCACGCACTCCAGGAGGAAACAAACAGAATCGCCCAAAGACATCACTCCCAAACAAAGATCCACAAAATTCCGAAAAAGAGAAGAACTCGGAGATTCTAGAAACAGTCCGGGCACAACAAGACCGACTGAAACAACTCGAAGAGGACATAAATAAGCAGAAAGAAACTGAACAAGATCTGAGAAGGGAGACTCGAAAGCGCAGAGAATTAGAAGAAAAACTGCGGAAAATAGAGGCCAACCTGAAAGACCGAACAGAACGCGGCTCCACCCCCGAAAGCAACCATGATCCCTTCACGCGAGAGATCATGAAGGAGAAGGTACCGCGAAACTTCAAACCACCCGATATGGACCTCTACGACGGCACCACCGATCCCAGTCATCACCTCAGCAACTTCAGAAGCAGAATGTACCTAGTCGACGCCTCCGACGCAATTCGGTGCAAAGCCTTCCCCACCACTCTCACCAAGTCAGCCATGAAGTGGTTCGATAATCTGCCACCAAGATCAATCACCAGCTTCGAAGACCTGACCAAAAAATTCCTAACAAGGTTCTCTATTCAAAAGGACAAGACAAAACATGCCCCCAGTCTACTCGGGATCAAGCAAGGTAACCAAGAAACTCTCCGAGAATACATGGAGCGATTCAACAAAGCCTGCCTGGACATACAACACTTGCCCACTGAAGCAGCCATCATGGGACTAGCAAACGGCCTAAAAGAAGGACCATTTAGCCAATCCCTATCCAAACGATACCCGACCTCCCTATACGAGATGCAAGAGCGGGCAGAAAAATATATCAACATGGAGGAAACCTCCCAGCTAAGAGACTCTTCTAGGAAGGAATCAACCTACCCACTCCGAGATCGGGATCGGGAACAGAAGAAGAAAGAAGACCCCAACTCGGACAAGCCACGGAAGTACCACAACTACACCCCCCTCCGAGTCTCCCTAGTAGACGTCTACAGAGAAGTATGCCACACCGAAAAGATCCCACCGCCCCGACCGCTAAAACACAAGAGAGCGGGAAGAGATCGGTCCGAATACTGTGAATATCACAAGCTCTACGGACATTCTACTAACGACTGCTACGACCTAAAAAACGTTATAGAAAAGCTAGCCAGAGAAGGAAAACTCGACAGATACATAGCAGAGAAAGGAGAAGAGACCAGAAAGAGAAGGCGGGGAGACAACGAAGATCGGGCCGAACAAACCCCGCGAACCCCTGAAAGACATGTTCACATGATAAATGGAGGTTTTGCAGGCGGAGGAACATCCAGATCCTCGCAAAAAAGACACCTCAAAGAAGTCTATCACGTCCGAGAAGACAGTCCCCTGCCCGAATTACCTACTATCTCATTTACCCGAGAAGATGCTCAAGGGATAATACCCGGGCACGACGATCCAATGGTAATCACCATTATCCTAGCAAACGCCAACTTACATCGAACCCTGATTGACCAGGGAAGCTCAGCAGATATCCTATTCAAAGCGGCCTTCGACAAGCTCGGACTTGAAGAGAAAGAGCTAAAGGCCTATCCCACCGACCTATTTGGGCTAGGGGACACCCCGATCCATCCCTTAGGATACATCTCGCTACACACTACCTTTGGAAGAGGCGAGCAATCTAAAACATTAAGCATCGACTACATTATAGTCGACGTCACTTCAGCATACAATGCCCTCATTGGGCGACCAACCCTAAACAGACTGGCAGCTATAGTCTCGACCCCACACCTCTGTATGAAATTCCCTACCGCAAAAGGAATCGCTACCCTAAAAGGCGACCAAAAACTAGCGCGGCGATAAAATACTGCAAATGGGCAGTGGAACTGTCCGAGTTCGACCTCCACTATGAAGCCCGGACTGCCATAAAATCTCAGTATCTAGCCGACTTCATCGCAGAATACACTGAGACCCCTGGAACCCCACTCTCATGGAATCTGTATGTCGACGGGTCCTCAAACAAAACAGGAAGCGGAGCCGGGGTTATACTCGAAAGCGACCAAGGAACGCGGATAGAACTATCCCTAAAATTCGAGTTCCAGGCTTCAAACAACCAAGCCGAATACGAGGCCCTACTAGCAGGTCTAAAACTAGCCGAAGAGGTCGGAGCCCAGAGAATTATGATCTTCAGCGACTCCCAGGTCGTCACGTCACAAGTAAATGGAAGCTACCAGGCCAAAGACCCAACTATGAAAAAATACCTGGACCAAACACAGGCGCAATTACGCCACTTTTCAGAAATACAGATCCAGCACATACCTCGGGAACAAAACGCCCGGGCAGACGCCCTCTCAAAGCTTGCCAGCACCAAGCCCGGAGGCAACAACAGAAGTCTCCTCCAGGAAACCTTACGATCTCCCTCCGTGCTAAAAGAGGAAGAAACGCTAAATATATCCAACCAACAGCAAGGATGGATGACCCCCATACTCGGCTATCTGAAGTCGGGAACTCTCCCCGCCGAAAGAAAGGAAGCTAAAAGACTCATGAAAGACGCCCAGAATTATACACTAATTCACGACGTATTATATAGAAAAGGATTCTCAAACCCCCTGCTTAGGTGCGTCCCGACCTCAGAAACAAAGAACGTCCTCGAAGAAGTCCACGGAGGCATGTGTGGGAACCACCTCGGAGCTCGGGCATTATCCAAGAAAGTAGTCCGAGCCGGGTTCTACTGGCCGACCTTGCAAAGAGACGCAACGGATTTTGTGAAAATATGCCCCCCCTGCCAAAAACATGCCAATTTTCACAAGGCACCACCCGAAGACCTTATCAGCATCACCGCACCATGGCCCTTCGCAAAATGGGGACTTGACCTACTCGGCCCGTTCCCCCAAGGACCGGGGCAAGTCAAATACCTTATAGTAGGGGTCGACTACTTCACAAAGTGGATCGAAGCTGAACCCTTAGCCACCATCACGGCCCAGAAAAGCCGCAAATTCCTATACAAAAACATCGTCACAAGGTTCGGAGTCCCCTACTCCATCACAACAGACAATGGAACACAGTTCACGGACACAAGTTTTCAGAACCTGGTGGCCGAACTAAAAATCAAACAGCAATTCACCTCAGTCGAGCACCCACAAGCCAATGGACAAGCGGAGGCTGCAAATAAAGTCATCTTGGCCGGGTTAAAACGAAGACTCCAAGAGGCCAAAGGGGCATGGGCCGAGGAGCTCCCCCAGGTGCTATGGGCATATCGGACAACTCCACACTCTACAACGGGAGAATCACCATTCCGACTAGCTTATGGGATGGAGGCAATGATTCCTATCGAAATAGATGAAGGGTCACCTAGAACCATCTTCTACAACGAAAAAGGTAACCCACAGGCACAAAGGGAAGAACTCGACCTCCTCCCCGAGGTCCGAGAAAGAGCTCGGATCCGAGAAGAAGCCTTAAAACGACGAACGGCCCTCAGATACAATCAGAAAGTAATAAAACGAAGCTTCTCTGTTCACGACCTGATTCTAATCCGAAATGACATCGGAACACAAAAGTCGGGAGAAGGAAAGCTAGCTGCAAATTGGAAAGGGCCCTACAAGGTAACAGAAGTCTTAGGAACAGGCTATTACAAAGTATCTGACCTAGAAGGCAATGAGTTGTCCAGGGCCTGGCACGCCTGTAATCTAAGACGATACTACAGCTAAAGATAACCCGAGGTGTACTCTTTTTCCCTACAAGAGTTTTTTAATGAGACACCCGGACAAGAAAAACACCCGACCTAGCCAAGGGTAAACACTCTGTAAATATTCTTTTCTTTTTTAATACTAATCGAATTTTTCTTTTTCTTTTCTTTTTCCCTTCTCGTGATAAAACAAATCCTGAAAAGTATCCCGCCAAGGCGCATTAATTTATGCTCGGAAAAACGCAAAAAATCATTTGCCAAGAGACCACACAAGGTCGGCAAAGATAAAAGCGACGAGGTTCAAATTAATGTGAGAAGTTATAAAGCAACTCTGAAAAGGCTCAAAAGCCAAAATAAAAGAAGTTGCAAAAATAACTTAAAGAACCGACCAAATAACAAGGTCGGACCCAACAAAGGGAATACACCAAAGTCCGAGTAAAAGCCCGGATACAAAAAGAAGCCTTAAAACGGCGAAAAGGCCAAAGAAAACAAGGATTTCGAAAAACGCTTACTAAAATGTTGCTATACAAAAACAACTAAAAAGTACAAGCGAAAAAACGAAATCAATTGGTAAAACAAAGTTCCAAAAAGCGCTAGCTAAAAGGTTGTTATCCAAAAAAACAACTAGAAAGCATAAAGCGGAACTACAAGCCAAAACGCAAACAAAACACCACATAATAAGCTAAAAAGTTACTACAAGTAGCTAATAGCAAAAAGGTGTTCAAAGTATTTAAACCATCCAAAAAAGAGCCCACAGGCCGGGCACAAAACCAAAGACAAAGGATTACAGAGAATCAAGATCCTTTCCGGACTCCACATCAGTAGGAGGCTGCGGAGGAAGAACCATAGAAATCAGGACAGCCTTGACAGCACCGTCATCTCGGTTTAAAACCTCCACACCAGACTCCTCCCCGGTCGGAGGTGAGGTCGGGTTCGCAACCGGAACTTCGGGGTCAGACACCGGAACCTCATCCTCATTGGGAGCAGGAACAATCCTTCCCTCCACGACAACATTATCCATACTAAATAAACTCAGATCCAGGTCAGGGGCAAGAACCCGAACCTGAGCCTTCAAATTCTCATACATAGCATCCATACCCTTAGCCACATGCCCTTCTAGCTCGTAAAAATCATCCTGAGCGGATTGCAACTTCTCCTTTGCCTCCACAAGCTCGGCCAAAGTTCGAGTATAACTCTCCTTCGCCGCCTTCGCCATCTCCTCAGATGCACTCGCTGCCGCCACAGCCGCGGTAGCTTTAGCTTTCTCCTTCTCCAAAGATGCCTCCAGTTCAGTAATCCTAGCAGCCTTCAGCTTACTAAACCTCTCGAGCTCAGACTGAGCTTTCTCAAGTCGGGAACTGGTCACACCAATGGGGGATTTCTTGAACTCCCGGGCAATAGCGGCATGAAGACTAGCCATCCGGACACAACTCCGCGCCATATACTGAAAATGGTGCTCCATAGACACATCATCAGTAGAAATAAAGGTCTGAGGGAGAATATGCTGTTCAATCCAACCAAGAGCATCAAAATCCTTGTCATTAAAACCCGCAAGCTCTTGAGAGGTCTTCTGTTTCTTGGGAGGAGGACCCGAGGACGAAGGCGGGGAAGAGTGACCGGGTCCAGAGGTCGGAGGATCTTGATTTACAGGTCGGAACTGGGGAGTCGGAATAGTCTTCGACCGAGTAGTGACACCCACAGTAGTCTTCTTCGGAGAAGATCGGGCAGAAGCCTCCACAGCCTCAATATTTCGAGCGGCCACAGACTTCTTCGTCCGACGAAGGTACTTCATGGAATCCGCCTGAGAAGACATCTCTGCAGAAATAAAAGAAAAGGATTACCACAACAGAAAAATCCACCAAAACAAACAAAGCCAAAATACTGAAAAAGATGAGTCTCGGAGAGGTCGGGAACTACCTAACTCGGAACGGAGAAGGCTTGGATCTCCCAACATTTTCTTCGTGTCCAAGTGAGGTGCCCGACCCCATAAACTGCTTACCACACCCACAAAAGCCTGCTCCACCTCATCTAGACTCTCAAAAGTATACTTAGTAGACACTACATTCTCCTGCCAACAAAGAGGAAAAGAAGGCTCCCCACTCTCATCTAGAAAGAAAGGTCGGACGTCTCCAGTAGCCCGGACCTTGAAATAAAAGTTCTTAAAATCGTGAAAGGACTCATCATACAGGGTACAAAACTTCCTTCCCTGGTTAGCCCTAAAAGAGACCCAAGATACCTTTCCTCCACCCGACCCCGGCTTCGTCAACACAAACAAATAGGAAAAAGAGAAATAGAGGGAGCAACGCCCAAAAACTGACACAAAAGTTGAAACAGCTTTAAAAACGCCCAAGAATTTGGATGGAGCTGCGTAGGAGCAAGATTACAAGACCATAACACCTCGGACTCCAGATCGGTAAAGGGAAGTCGGACATTCAGCTTAGAGAAAAAACAATCATAAGCATAAAAGAAGAGCTTCTCGGAACTATCTAGGGACGGGAAGCACACTCTCTCCTCGGAATCCGGGGCTACTAGTTCATAATCCCTCTCAGACTCTCTATTCTCACATATGCTACAATGCCTACGGAACCTAACTAGATACTCAGAATCTACCACAGAAGGGACTCTTAGAGGAGAAGGGTCTACCCAATCAAGACCACATGGAATTTTAGTCGACATCGCTTGAAGAACCTTTCGAGACATAAAATTCTTACCTACAAAGAAGAATACAACAGCAAGCAAAAATCACATAAAGAAGACAGCGAAAACCCATTCAAGCAATGCAAGAAACAAAGAACCCCACGAAAGAAAATGCGGCAACCCGGAACTAAAAATACCAGAGAACAAAAAGAGCCTCCCCCATATACAAACAACAAGCAATGGCGGCGCCTCTTTTCGGGGCAACCCAGGCATAAAGAAAAAGAAACAAGAGCCACACAAAGAACAGAAGCATATGTGCACAAGAAAAGAGAAAAATGGGAACAAACCTGGAAAAAGGAAACGAAGACGACAAGCTCCGGAGCAAGGAGAATGAAACGGCGGCACAGAGAAAAACCCCAGAAAGACACACAGAGAGATTCGGGGAAACAGAGCAAAGAGAAAGAAGAAGCAGTGCTCGAAAAAGGATAAAGAAAAACAAAACGCAGAAAAGGAGGAAAGGGGCAAATAAATAAAGCCCTCACAGGGCCCGAACGGAAATCAAGGAAAAAATGGTAAAATGCAATAAATGCAGGAACGGCCATTTTTTGAAATTTTGAAAAACTACTATGCCCGAGCTCGACCTCCCAAAAAGGACGAACTCGGGCAGGGGCACTGTTCATACCCTGACCGGGCTCCTCCAACTCGGCAAATCCATAAAAGGTCCGACCTCGTCCTAAGGCCCACGCCTAAAGGTCGGACCTCGGACAAATGAAGCAAAGGAAGGCCCATCAAAAGGAACGCAGCCCAAAGCCTAAAGGCCGAAAGGGCCCAGAAAAGGCGGTTCCACAAAGATAGAGATAAAACTCCCAAAAAGATAAGATAAGATAAGAATATCTTATCCAGGGAAAATCACGGCCAACTACTATAAATACACTGGAGCACCCAGGTATGAGATTCATTCCACATTCTACACATATCTGCTTGGACCCATGCTAACTTAAGCATCGGAGTGTCATTGCAGGTACAACCACCAACCACTCCGCACATCAAGCTCGGGTCCCTGAACCCCCACCTCGGGCCTCACCAGACGACCGAGCTACACGTTTCAGGTAACCCTCGGAACACTTGGTTTATTTCTTCCATGTTCTTTACTTTGTTCAATTTTGTCATTTGAATACTTTTATGATTATTTAATACAAGAATTATTTCTTTCATTTTAATCCATTTTACCTTCCAATAATCATGTCTTCTTTTAATTCCCTTTCATATGTTATGGATTTATTATTTACAATGAGCGAGTAATTCCCCTCACTTGATGGGGAGTTGATTGAAAGGAACTCTTGAGTTGGAAGGATTGAAAGAGAATTTGTAATTGGGTTAACTGTTGGATTGCTATCTTATCACTAACACCAATCCCTTTGAACTAAGTGGGTTGCAACTCGTGAACAGATCTATCATTCCAACTTGTTTGACTTTCCTTTACCTAGTAAAGGATAACTAAACAGAACAACCATTAATTATAAATTAATCCTAAAATCACTCCATCAATAATAGAGATTCCAACTAATCAACTCCCAGTCAAGGCTTTTATTTATATTATTCAAATTTCCTCAATTTAATTTTCCATCTACTTAACTCAACTTTTTGGAAACATCTAATTAATAAAATAGCACACTTTCCTGTAACTCGTTGGGAGACGACCTGGGACTCAAACTCCCAGTAATTTTTAATTTAAATTCTCTGTGACATATTTCTAAATTGATAGGCAGATTTTCGGTGAGTTAAGAACTATACTGGCAACATAATTAATTTAATAATTTTTAATTCACCACTTTTTGTGCTCCATCAAGTAACAAAATAATTACTAAAATTAAAAACAGAATCAAAAACAGCAGAAGAAACAGCACACCCTGGAGGAAGGGCTTACTAGTGTTTAAACGCCGGTAAGGAGCATCTGGCTGGCGCTCAACGCCAGAACAGAGCATGGATCTGGCGTTGAATGCCAGAAACATGCAGCAATCTGGCATTTAAACGCCAGGATTGCAAACTGAGGAAAGCTGGCGTTCAACGCTAGAAACATGCTGCAGACTGGCGTTGAACGCCCAAAACAAGCATGGAACTGGCGTTTAACGCTAGAAACAAGCATCAATCTGGCGTTAAACGCCAGGATTGTATGCAGAGGGCGTTTTACACGCCTCATTGGTGCAGGGATGTAAATCCTTGACACCTCAGGATCTGTGGACCCCACAGGATCATCCCAGGATCTGTGAACCCTACAGGATCTCTACCTACCTCAACTCACCCTCTCTCTCTTTTCCACACAATCCAATAAACACTCTTCCCCATTACCTCTTCACCACTCACATCCATCATCTCTTTCCCACCCAAACCCACCCTACATAGCCGAATACACACCTCTCTCCCTCTCCTCCATATCCTCTTCTTATTCTTATATTCTTTCTTCTTTTGCTCAAAGGCGAGCAACATTCTAAGTTTGGTATGGTAAAAGCATAGCTATTTTGTTTTTCCATAACCGTTGATGGCACCTAAGGCCAGAGAAACCTCAAGAAAGGGAAAAGAGAAGGCAATTGCTTCCACCTCTGAGTCATGGAAGATGGGGAGATTCATCTCAAGGGTCCATAGCTCAATAGTAGAGCATTTGACTGCACATCAAGAGAGCCCACTCATGGACCTAAACAAGAGCAGGAGGAATTCCCTCATCAAGAAATCCCTGAGATACCTCAGAGGATACATTTTCCTCCACATAATTATTGGGAGCAACTAAGGATAGGAGCACCAAAATCACTAGGGATCAAGCAACAAAGGCAAGGAAGAGACATAGAGGAGCTCAAAAATATAGAGGACCTCAGACGCTCCATTGATCTTCAAGAGGGAGACACCACCCACACTAAGGTGGACTCATTCCTTAATCTTCTTGTTTATTTATTTGCTGTTTTCGTTTTTATGCTATATGTTTATCTATGTTTGTGTCTTTACTACATGATCATTAGTGTCTAGTAACTATGTCTTAAGGCTATGAATAATTTCATAAATCCTTCACCTCTCTTAAATGAAATATGTTTCTAATTCAAAAGAACAAGAAGTACATGAGTTTCGAATTTATCCTTGAAATTAGTTTAATTATATTAATGTGGTGACAATACTTTTTGTTTTCTGAATGAATGCTTGAACATTTCATATTTTTGATCTTGTTGTTTATGAATGTTAAAATTGTTAGCTCTTGAAAGAATGATGACAAAGAGAAATGTTATTGATAATCTAAAAAATCATGAAATTGTTTCTTGAAGCAAGAAAAAGCAGTGAAAAAGAAAAAGCTTGTGAAAAAAAAAAAGAAAAAAAGAAGAGAAAGTGGAAAAAAATATATAAAAGAAAAAGAAAAAAGCAAGCAGAAAAAGCCAATAGCCCTTAAAACCAAAAGGCAAGGGTAAAAAGGATCCAAGGCTTTGAGCATCAATGGATAGGAGGGCCCAAGGAAATAAAATCTAGGCCTAAGCGGCTAAATCAAGTTGTCCCTAACCATGTGCTTGTGGCATGCAGGTCCAAGTGAAAAGCTTGAGACTGAGTGGTTAAAGTCATGATCCAAAGCAAAAAGAGTGTGCTTAAGAGCTCTGGACACCTCTAATTAGGGACTTTAGCAAAGCTGAGTCACAATCTGAAAAGGTTCACCCAGTCATGTGTCTGTGGCATTTATGTATCTGGTGGTAATACTAGAAAACAAAGTGCTTAGGGCCACGGCCAAGACTCATAAAAGTAGCTGTGTTCAAGAATCAATATACTTAACTAGGAGAATCAATAACACTATCTGAAACTCTGAATTTCTATAGATGCCAATCATTTTGAACTTCAAAGGAAAAAGTGAGATGCCAAAACTATTCAGAAGCAAAAAGCTACAAGTCCCGCTCATCTAATTAGAACTAATATTCATTGATATTTTGGGATTTATAGTATATTATCTTCTTTTTATCCTATTTGATTTTCAGTTTCTTAGGGACAAGCAACAATTCACTACAAGAAAAATACCCATTCAGCCACACTTTTTTTAAGCTACATTTGAAAAGCGTAGCCTATTCTATGAATAGGCTACGCTTTTCTCCGTGTTGCCTTTTTATGAGGGAAAAGAATACACAATTGTGGCATCATTTAAAAAGTGTAGCCTTAGGTATTATAAAAATCACTTATAAAGCGTAGCCTTAGATTAATATTTATGGGTTCACTTTTTGTATCAAAGGAAACGCTTTTAGAGGGTAACTTATTTGTTAAGTTTTAAGTACACTTAAAAAGTGATGCCTAATGTATCTAAAGCCAAAAACTTGACACTTGGTAACTTTTTTATCCCTCTTTTTCTCGAAACACTTAGTGAAATTTGTGTAAATTCCTCTTTTTTCCCTCTTTCTCCTTCATCCCTGCACTGATCGTGAAACCACTCTCCATCGCCACTGACCACTCACCATCGCGCAGAAACCCTCTCACCATCACGAAGAAACCCACTCATCACCACTCACCACTGACCGTCACTCCTGTTCGCTCTCATATCTGCGCTTCTCACCTTTGCCAACCCTGTTGCACACAACCCTTACCTTCGCCATTCTCGCCGTCGCTGATGACCATCGCTGTTGCTGCACTGACCATCGCTCTTCTTCTCCGTTCTACCCTAATCATCTTCTCCGTGCCCTAATCGCAGATGACCGTCGCTGTTCTGACAATCGCTGTTGCTGCACCACCGTCACCATTGTCATCTCCGTGCTTCTCATCATCGTCTTATCTGTGCTCATATCATTGAATATGTATGTATTGATTTCTATTTGGTCTGAAATTTCAGAGGTTTAGGGTTCCAATTTTAGGGGTTTTAATTTGCGAGTTTTAATCTGTGAAATACATATATATAGCTTGTTTTGATTTGCTTAACTTTTAGGTAAAAATTATATTTTATATATGAAATCTGTTCAATTTGCTTTGATTAAGGGTAATCTTATTTTTGCAACTTCATCTGATTGTTGTGTTTAATCAAGAAGGTTATATCTGTGAAGGCATTATCATTAATCTTGTTGTGGTGCAAACAAATAAGAAGTGATGCTCCACTAAACTCTGCTTTTATATTTATATGGCATTTCTTCTGGAGGAGTACCAGATCTCCCTGTTCCTGCTCAGAGGTGCTTGGCATTTACATGAATTTTGGTATTAAAGCATTGCTCCTTTTTCATGATTGAAGTGCGTGATGATGTCCTTTGGTTGCTATGCACTTGTCTCATGGTTATTCCCTAAGCTATAGATCTCGAATTTTGATTCGGAAATGGTGCCCAAATGAGTTATAGAAGTTAATTTCTAATTATTGAAGTGCCTGTCTTTTCCTTAGGGACATTGCCATCTTAAAATTCTGAAAGCCTTAACAGAGCAAGCAGAAAAGCTGACCCTGAGTTCTCGAGCCTTTTACAATGATTGGTTTCCACCATTTGCTGAGCATTTGACAAGTATGCTTGGTTATGATATGGTTCTTCCCATGAACACTGGTGCTGAAGGAGTGGAAACAGCTCTGAAATTAGCAAGAAAGTGGAGTTATGAAAAGAAAAGAATTCCCAAAGATGAGGTATAACAATGAGATCATCTTAACAGTAGTCATATCTTAATGTTTTACATTTTTCAAGGTTATGAGGTTGAAGTGAATGGTTGCTTAGTGTGGGTCTGTGGCCTAGTACACAAGGAATATTTCATGACATGCTAAGCTGAAATCCACAATACTTTATGACTTTATTTTTCCTCCCCCAACCCCCTTTTCTTTGTGGATATTAATAGTATTTGCAAAACTAAAGGGAGAAATGTTTTAGCTGTGGCCTGAAGAATCTGTTTTGACATATGTTCTCAATAAATATTTTGGAAACTAAATGCTTGTAAGATGTATTGGTACTCCTTCTCTGCAAAGATAAAATGAAGGAAGTCTACTCTTCAAAATATAGCATCTTCTTTTCTGTTTATGAGATGCAAATTTGAATTTTCCTGGTGTTTGTCTATTTATGTTCACTGATACTTGTGGCAGGCTATTATTGTGTCATGTTGTGGCTGCTTCCATGGCTGTACACTAGCTGTTATATCTATGAGTTGTGACAATGAAGCTACCCGGGGTTTTGGTCCTTTATTGCCTAGCCATCTTAAAGTTGATTTTGGTGATGCAGAAGCCCTTGAAAGAATTTTTAAAGGTTCTTAGTGCTCCCATACTTTGCTTTACATTTTCATCACTATATTTTAGTTTAAATTGACTGATCTTTAATTTTTTTTTCTGTGAAAAAATTCAGAAAAAGGAGAACACATAGCTGGCTTTCTTTTGGAACCCATCCAGGGTGAAGCTGGGGTATGGTCTTTTGAGAACACTTAATCTGCTTGGCAACAGTCACCTTGTTGGTTGAATTGAAAATTGAGATGCTAAAGAAGTTGCTATATACATTATACCCTGATGTTATAGTTTGATGGGGTTATTTCCGGTCTCACCATTTGATTGTTTTATATTATGTTTACATATAGTGGGAAATCTTTGTTGCTTCTTCAAATTCTTTGGCTAAGAAAAAGATAAGTGTGCTTATAGATTTCATTTTGGTCAAGAGCCATGACATTCGGTTGAATATTCATATTTTTATTATGTTCTGATTTCTCAAAGTACATATCTTGGTTGCATCTTTTGATATGTTTTTATTATTTATTTGAAGGTAATCATTCCTCCGGATGGCTATTTGAAAGCTGTTAGAGATCTTTGCACCAGATATAATGTGCTGATGATTGCAGACGAAATACAAACTAGGTTAGCAAGAACAGGGAAGATGCTGGCTTGTGACTGGGAAGAAGTTCGCCCAGATGTTGTGGTTAGGAAATAGAAATCAGCTTAACCTTGTGAATTGTATATCTTTTTATTCTTTCCCAGCACTATGAGTTGAACCTTATTCTGTCTTTTTACTCAAATACTAGGGAAAGCATTGGGTGGAGGAGTTTTTCCTGTGAGTGCAGTTCTTGCAGACAAGGATGTAATGCTTTGTATAAAACTAGGAGAGCATGGAAGGTTTGATTTTATCATACAAATGCTTTTTATAAATGGTCCTTATTATGATTCCTTTATTTACATTTTCTTGCCGATAGTTGTGACTGTTGTCTGAAGTTTTATATTTCTGTTTACCACTTGGCAATATTTTTTTGTCTTCTGTATAGGTCGAGTAATTTCATTTATTGAAATGAAAGCAAATTTGTTAATTAATTAAACAAGAGAAGAGTGCTGAATTTCTTTGTATATTATTGATTACAGTACCTTTGGCAGGAATCCATTGGCCAATGCTAAATTTTTTAAATCCTATGATTATAAAGTTTTACCTAAAGGAGCTAAAGCTACTGTCTCTCTATGGTTCAGGTACAAAACTTAATTATTTTTTGTATAATTAATTTACCTAGCTATCTATCTTTTGCTTTATAATATCAATTTCAATATATCATTCTGAATTTGAAATCACCTCTGTCAGTTGCATTTGATGAAGATTTTGAAGCTCAACTAGCTGACAACAATGATGCAAGACTGAAAGTGTCTCTATTGGCGAGGAGCCCTGACCAAGAGCTGACTAAAGTTAGTAACTCAATAGTTGAACAAGTTGGCTTATAATCCCCCCCCCCCAACAAAAATGTCCTTAACATGATGATATTTCTATGATAATAGAAGAACATACTGATTTGCAATTTATTATAAGTGTGTTATTTCTTTGAATTTCTTGAAGCTCGTAACTTTGTAGTAATTCGCCACTTCTCTTACCAGGCATTTATAAGTATAATTATTATAAGTGTATTATAAGTATAATTATGTATTTATTTTTATTTTATAATTTTCAACTCATTTAAATAAAAATGTAGAATTATTATATATGTAATCATATTATTAACTATTATGTTGTATTAATAATTATTAGATATATATATAGAAAAAAAATAGACCTAAGGCTACACTTATATACAGTAGCTGTAGTATACAAAAAAAAAGAGGGACCTAAGGCTACGCTTATAAAAAGTAGCTATGGTATACAATATGGCTACGCTTTACAAGTGATGCAGTAGCGTTGAAAAGCGTAGCCTATTTTGGAAAAATGAAAACTGAAAAGCGTAGCCTTTGGTCCTGGACAGCATCACTTGAAAAGCGTAGCCTATTTCCAAACATAAAAAACGTAGCCCTTGGTGCAGAAAAGCGTAGCCTTTAAGAATAGGCAACGGCTGAATAGGAATCACCCCAAAAAGCGTAGCCGTAGCCAAAAAGCGTAGCCGTAGCCTAAGGCATCATTTTTTTTCACTTTTGGCTACACTTTTTAAGTGTACCTGAATGGGTGTTTTTCTTGTAGTGATTTAAGTTTGGTGTTGTGATGAGCAGATAATTTATACACTTTTTGGCATTGTTTTTAAGTAGTTTTTAGTAGGATCTAGCTACTTTTAGGGATGTTTTCATTAGTTTTTATGCTAAATTCACATTTCTGGACTTTACTATGAGTTTGTGTGTTTTTCTGTGATTTCAAGTATTTTCTGGCTGAAATTGAGGGACCTGAGTAAAACTCTGATAAAAGGCTGATAAAGGACTGCTGATGCTGTTGGATTCTGACCTCCCTTCACTCGAAATGTATTTTCCGGAGCTACAGAACTCTAAATGGTGTGTTCTCAATGGCGTTGGAAAGTGGACATCTAGAGCTTTCCAGCAATATATAATAGTTCATACTTTATTCGAGATTAAATGACGCAAACCGGCTCTCAACGCCAGTTCCATGCTGCATTTTGGAGTCAAACGCCAGAAACACGTCACAAACTAGAGTTAAACGCCAAAAACATGTTACAACTTGGCGTTTAACTCCAAGAGAAGCCTATGCACGTGTAAAGCTCAAGTTCAACCCAAGCACACACCAAGTGGGCCCCAAAAGTGGATTTCTGCACTAATTACTTACTTATGTAAACCCTAGTAGCTAGTCTAGTATAAATAGAACATTTTATTATTGTATTAGACATCTTTGGATTATATTTGGCTTACATTATGATCCTTTGATCACGTTCATGGGGGCTGGCCTCTCGGCCATGCCTGAACCTTTGATCTCGGCCATTCTGGAGTCAAACGCCAAAAACACGTCACGAACTGGAGTTGAACGCCCAAAACACGTTACAACTTGGCGTTCAACTCCAAGAAAAGCCTCAGCTCGTGGATAGATCAAGCTCAGCCCAAACATACACCAAGTGGGCCCTGGAAGTGAATTTATGTATCAATTACTTACTCCTGTAAACCCTAGTAGCTAGTCTAGTATAAATAGGATAGTTTTCTATTGTATTAGACATCTTTTGACTGTTAAGTCTTTTGATCATTCGGTCTTGTGACCACATGGGGGCTGGCCATTCGGCCATGCCTGAACCTTTCACTTATGTATTTTCAACGATGGAGTTTCTACACACCATAGATTAAGGGTGTGGAGCTCTGTTGTACCTCAAGTTTCAATGCAAGTACTACTATTTTCTATTCAATTTGACTTATTCTTATTCTAAGATATTCGTTGCACTTCAACATGATGAATGTGATGATCCGAGACACTCATCATCATTCTCACCTAAGAACGCGCGTGACTGACAACCACTTCCGTTCTACTTTAGGCCGGGCGCATATCTCTTGGATTCCTTAATCAGAATCTTCGTGGGATAAGCTAGAATTGATGGCGGCATTCATGGGAATCCGAAAAGTCTAACCTTGTCTGTGGTATTTGGTGCACGAAATTGCAATCACACTTTTGCAATCCCGCACAACTAACCAGCAAGTGCACTGGGTCGTCCAAGTAATACCTTGCGTGAGCAAGGGTCGATCCCACGGAGATTGTCGGCTTGAAGCAAGCTATGGTTATCTTGTAAATCTTAGTCAGGATATCAGAAATTATCAGGATTGATTGTAAAAAGCAAAAGAGCATAAAATGGTTACTTGTATTGCAGTAATGGAGAATAGGTTGGGGTTTTGGAGATGCTTCATCTTCTAAATCTCTGCTTTCCTACTGTCTTCTTCACCAAACATGCAAGGTTCCTTCCATGGCAAGCTGTATGTAGGGTTTCACCGTTGTCAGTGGCTACCTCCCATCCTCTCAGTGAAAACGATTGCAAATGCTCTGTCACAGCACGCGGAATTCAGCTGTCGGTTCTCGGTCAGGCCGGAATAGAATCCATCGATTCTTTTGCGTCTGTCACTAACGCCCCGCCTGCTAGGAGTTTGAAGCACGTCACAGTCATTCAATCATTGAATCCTACTCAGAATACCACAGACAAGGTTTAGACCTTCCGGATTCTCTTGAATGCCGCCATCAGTTCTAGCTTATACCACGAAGATTCCGGTTAAAGAATCCAAGAGATAACTACTCAATCTAAGGTAGAACGGAGGTGGTTGTCAGGCACACGTTCATAGTTGAGAATGATGATGATTGTCACGGATCATCACATTCATCCGGATTAAGAACAAGTGTTATCTTAGAATGGAAGCAAGCATGATTGAATGAGAAACAGTAGTAATTGCATTAATCCATCAAGACACAGCAGAGCTCCTCACCCCCAACCATGGGGTTTAGAGACTCATGCTGTGGAAGGTACACAAAGAAAATGTGTAAAGTGTCATGATGTCCTGATACAATGTCAAAAGATCCTATTAATAGTAAACTAGTGACCTAGGGTGTACAGAAATGAGTAAATGACATAAAAATCCACTTCTGGGTCCACTTGGTGTGTGCTTGGGCTGAGCAATGAAGCATTTTCGTGTAGAGACCTTTTCTGGAGTTAAACGCCAGCTTTCATGCCAGTTTGGGCGTTTAACTCCAAGTTTTATGCCAGTTCCAGCGTTTAACGCTGGAATTTCTGAGGCCGAATTGCTACGCCGGTTTGGGCCATCAAATCTTGGGCAAAGTATGGACTATCATATATTGCTGGAAAGCCCAGGATGTCTACTTTCCAATGCCGTTAAGAGCGCGCCAATTGGGCTTCTGTAGCTCCAGAAAATCCACTTCGAGTGCAGGGAGGTCAGAATCCAACAGCATCTGCAGTCCTTTTCAGTCTCTGAATCAGATTTTTGCTCAGAACCTTCAATTTCAGTCAGAAAATACCTGAAATCACAGAAAAACACACAAACTCATAGTAAAGTCCAGAAAAGTGAATTTTAATTAAAAACTAATAAAAATATACTAAAAACTAACTAAATCATACTAAAAACATACTAAAAACAATGCCAAAAAGTGTACAAATTATCCGCTCATCACAACACCAAACTTAAATTGTTGCTTGTCCCCAAGCAACTGAAAATCAAAATAGGATAAAAAGAAGAGAATATACTATAGACTCCAAAATATCAAAGAAACATAGTTCCAATTAGATGAGCGGGACTAGTAACTTTTTGCCTCCGAACAGTTTTGGCATCTCACTCTATCCTTTGAAGTTCAGAATAATTGGCATCTATAAGAACTCAGAACTCAGATAGTGTTATTGATTCTCCTAGTTAAGTATAATGATTCTTGAACATAGCTAGTGTATGAGTCTTGGCTGTGGCCCAAAGCACTCTGTCTTCCAGTATTACCACCGGATACATACATGCCACAGACACATAATTGGGTGAACCTTCTTAGATTGTGACTCAGCTTTGCTAAAGTCCCCAATTAGAGGTGTCCAGGGTTCTTAAGCACACTCTTTTTGCTTTGGTTCACAACTTTATTTCTTTCTTTTTCTTTCTTCTTCTTCTTTTTTTTTTCGAAAATATTTATTTATTTATTTATTTATTTATTTGCTTTTTCTTGCTTCAAGAATCACTTTGATGATTTTTCAGATCCTCAATAACAGTTCTCCTTTCCCATCATTCTTTCAAGAGCCAACAATTTTAACATTCTTAAAACAACAAATTCAAGAGACATATGCACTGTTCAAGCATTCATTCAGAAAACAAAAAGTATTGTCACCACATCAAACTAATTCAACTAGTTTCAAGGATAAATTTCGAAATCCTGTACTTCTTGTTCTTTTGTGATTAAAGCATTTTTCATTTAAGAGAGGTGATGGATTCATAGGACATTCATAACTTTAAGGCATAAACTTTATTAATTATGAATTAAGAACAAGACTCAAATATAGATATAGGATGAAACTAAAAATATAAAAACAAAACAAAAGAAACGAAAAATATAGGCTCCTAATGATAGAGGTTTTCACAGAGTTAGGACTCAACAACCTTGATTTTGAGAAGTGGATGCTCCCTCAGCTTGAGAGGAGAGCTTTTTTTTTTTTTGCGTTTCATCTCTTGGAGTTCACGCCCCTGCTTCTCTTGTTCCTTCCATTGACTTCTTGGTGATTGTGTGTTCAATGGGTATGAACTCATCTGCTCCCATCTTCACCCCAGCCTCTTTACAGAGCAAGGAGATCAAGCTTGGGTAAGCCAGTTTGGTTGCAGTGGAATTCTTATTTGCAATTGTGTAGATCTCACAAGCAATCACATGATGAACCTCCACTTCTTTTCCAAGCATGATGCAATGAATCATCACTGCTCTCTTGATGGTGACCTCAGAACGGTTGCTAGTGGGCAATATGGAGCGCCCAATAAAGTCTAGCCATCCTCTTGTAATTGGTTTGAGGTCTCCCCTCTTGAGTTGGTTTGGGACACCCTTAGAATTGGTTATCCACTTAGTTCCAGGGAGGCATATGTCCTCTAGAACTTGATCCAACCCTTTATCTACTCTCACCATCCTCCTATTAAAGGAGTCAGGATCATCTTGCAGTTGAGGCAATTTGAAGATTTCTCTTATTTTGTCCAGATGGAAGTACATAACTTTCCCTCTGACCATGGTTCTGTAGGTATGGTAAGCAGTTCCAGTCATTCTCTGCTTATCTGTTAGCCACAGATTTGAGTAGAATTCCTGAACCATGTTCCTTCCAACCTTTATCTCAGGATTGGTTAGAACTTCCCATCCTCTGTTTCGAATTTGCTCTTGGATCCCCGGATATTCATCTTCTTTCAGATCAAATTTAACTTCCGGGATCACTGACCTCAGACCCATTATTTTGTGATAATGGTCTTCATGTTCTTTGGTTAAGAACTTCTCTTGGTTCCAAAGATTCTTTGGATTATTCTCTTTCCTTCCTCTTAAATTGGTTTGTTTTCCCTTAGGGGCCATGATCTTGATGAATCTTGGCTTAGTGATCACGGAAAAGCACACCAAACTTAGAGGTTTGCTTGTCCTCAAGCAAAAGAAAGAAGAGAAGAGAGAGAGGAAGAGGAAATTCGAATGGTGTGGTGGAATGAAGGGGACGAACGTGTATTTATAAGAGAGGGGGAGAAGAGATTTCGAAAAAAAATAAAAATTTGAAAGAAAATTTGAGAAGATATGGAAAGGATTTGAGAAAAGGGTGAGTTTTTGAAGAAGATTTGGGATTAATTTGAGATAGATTTGAAGAATGGTTTTGATTTGTGAAGATTTGAAAGTGAATGATGAAAGGTTGAAGTGTGATTTTGTAGAAAAGTATGGGTGAAAAAAAAAGAAAGTTTGAAAAAAAATTGAGTTGAAAACGAAATTGTGGTCACCCACCTTTCTGGCGTTAAACGCCCAGAATGGCACCCATTCTGGCGTTTAACGCCCAATTGATGCCCCTTTTGGGCGTTTAACGCCCAGCCAGGTGCCCTGGCTGGCGTTAAACGCCAGAATTCCTTTATCACTGGGCGTTTTTCCAAAACGCCCAGGATGCTGCACACCTGGCGTTAAACGCCCAGAATGGTGCCCATTCTGGCGTTTAACGCCCAAAATGGTACCATTACTGGCGTTAAACGCCCAGAATGGTACCCATTCTGGCGTTTAACGCCCAAAATGCCCTTTACTGGCATTTTTTTGCCAGCAAGCTCATTTTCTCTGCTTTTTGAGCTGAATCCTTCTGTAACTCTGTGAATTCCTTCATTTTTGATACTTGCCTCTGTAAGAACAATTCATACAACCTCCTAATGACTGGGTTGCCTCCCAGCAAGCGCTTCTTTACTGTCTTTAGCTGGACCTTCACTGAGAATCATTCAAGTCTCAGTTTTGAGCATCCCTGCTCAAAATTGCCTTCAAGATAATGCTTGATTCTCTGTCCATTAACAATGAACTTTTTGTCAGAATCAATATCCTGAAGCTCAACATATCCATATGGTGAGACTCCTGTAATCACATACGGACCCTTCCACCGGGATTTGAGTTTTCCTGGAAACAATTTGAGCCTAGAGTTGAAGAGCAGAACTTTTTGTCCTGGCTCAAAGACTCTGGTTGACAACTTCTTGTCATGCCATTTCTTTGCCTTTTCCTTATAAATTTTTGCATTTTCAAAGGCATTGAGTCTGAACTCCTCTAGCTCATTTAGCTGGAGTAATCTCTTTTCACCAGCTAACTGCGCATCCATGTTCAGGAACCTGGTTGCCCAATAGGCTTTATGTTCCAGTTCCACGGGCAGATGACAGGCCTTCCCATACACCAATTGGTATGGAGAGGTTCCTATAGGAGTCTTGAATGTTGTTCTGTATGCCCACAGAGCATCATCCAAGCTCTTTGCCCAATCCTTTCTTCGGGCTATTACAGTCCGCTCTAGGATTCTCTTTAGCTCTCTGTTAGAGACTTCAGCTTGCCCATTTGTCTGTGGATGATACGGAGTTGCCACTTTATGGCTGATTCCATATCTAACCATAGCAGAGTATAGCTGTTTATTGCAGAAATGAGTGCCCCCATCACTGATTAGCACTCTGGGAACGCCAAACCTGCTGAAAATATTTTTCTGGAGGAATTTCAGCACGGTCTTGGTATCATTAGTGGGTGTAGCAATTGCTTCTACCCACTTAGATACGTAGTCCACTGCCACCAGAATGTAAGTGTTTGAGTATGATGGTGGGAATGGACCCATGAAGTCAATTCCCCATACATCAAACAATTCTATCTCTAATATCCCTTGTTGAGGCATGGCATATCCATGAGGCAGGTTACCAGCTCTTTGGCAACTATCACAGTTACGCACAAACTCTCGGGAATCTTTATAGAGAGTAGGCCAGTAGAAGCCACATTGGAGGACTTTAGTGGCTGTTCGCTCACTTCCAAAATGTCCTCCGTACTGTGATCCATGGCAGTGCCATAGGATCCTTTGTGCTTCTTCTCTGGGTACACATCTGCGGATCACTCCGTCAGCACATCTCTTAAAGAGATATGGTTCATCCCAGAGGTAGTACTTGGCATCTGAAATTAATTTCTTTCTCTGCACGTAGCTGTACTCTTTGGGTATGAACCTCACAGCTTTAAAATTTGCAATATCTGCAAACCATGGAGCTTCCTGAATGGCAAAGAGTTGCTCATCTGGGAAAGTCTCAGAGATCTCAGTAGAAGGGAGGAACGCCCCAGCTACTGGTTCTATTCGGGACAGATGATCAGCTACTTGGTTCTCTGTCCCTTTTCTGTCTCTTATTTCTATATCAAACTCTTGCAGAAGCAACACCCATCTTATAAGCCTGGGTTTTGAATCCTGCTTTGTGAGTAAGTATTTAAGAGCAGCATGGTCAGTGTACACAACCACTTTGGATCCCACTAGATATGATCTAAACTTGTCAATGGCATAGACCACTGCAAGTAACTCTTTTTCTGTGGTTGTGTAGTTCTTCTGTGCGTCATTTAGAACACGGCTGGCATAGTAAATGACGTGCAGAAGCTTGTTATGCCTCTGTCCCAACACTGCACCAATGGCATGGTCACTGGCATCACACATTAGTTCAAATGGCAATGTCCAATCTGGTGCAGAGATAACTGGTGCTGTGACCAACTTGGCTTTCAGGGTCTCAAATGCCTGCAGACACTGTGTGTCAAACACAAATGGTGTGTCAGCAGCTAACAGGTTACTCAAAGGTTTTGCAATTTTCGAAAAATCCTTTATAAACCTTCTGTAGAATCCTGCATGCCCCAGAAAGCTTCTGATTGCCTTAACATTGGCAGGTGGTGGTAATTTTTCAATTACCTCTACCTTTGCCTTATCCACCTCTATTCCCTTGCTTGAAATTTTGTGCCCAAGGACAATTCCTTCAATCACCATAAAGTGACATTTCTCCCAGTTTAAAACCAGGTTAGTCTCTTGGCACCTTTTCAAGACAAGTGTTAGGTGATTAAGACAGGAGCTAAATGAGTCTCCATATACTGAAAAGTCATCCATGAAGACTTCCAGAAATTTCTCTACCATATCTGAGAAGATAGAGAGCATGCACCTTTGAAAGGTTGCAGGTGCATTGCACAGACCAAAAGGCATCCTCCTATAGGCAAACACGCCAGAAGGGCAAGTGAATGCTGTTTTCTCTTGGTCCTGAGGATCTACTGCAATTTGGTTGTAGCCTGAATAGCCATCCAAAAAGCAGTAGTAATCATGGCCAGCTAGTCTTTCTAGCATTTGGTCTATGAATGGTAAAGGAAAATGATCTTTTCTGGTGGCTGTGTTGAGCCTTCTGTAATCAATACACATGCGCCACCCTGTGACTGTCCTTGTAGGGACCAGTTCATTTTTTTCATTATGAACCATTGTCATGCCTCCCTTTTTGGGAACAACTTGGACAGGGCTCACCCAGGGGCTATCAGAAATAGGATAAATAATCCCAGCCTCTAGTAATTTAGTGACCTCTTTCTGCACCACCTCCTTCATGGCAGGATTTAGCCTCCTCTGTGGTTGGACCACTGGTTTGGCATTATCCTCCAATAGGATCTTGTGCATGCATCTAGCTGGGCTAATGCCCTTAAGATCACTTATGGACCACCCAAGAGCTGTCTTGTGTGTCCTTAGCACTCGAATCAGTGCTTCCTCTTCCTGTGAATTTAAAGCAGAGCTTATAATCACTGGAAAAGTGTCACCCTCTCCCAGAAATGCATATTTCAGGATGGTGGTAGTGGTTTGAGTTCAGGCTTAGGAGGCTTATCCTCTTCCTGAGGAATTTTTGAAAATTCCCTTGCCTCCTCTGGTTCTTCTTGATCAGGTTGAGCATCCTTGAAGATGTCCTCAAGCTCTGATTCTAGGCTTTCAGCCATATTGATCTCTTCTACCAGAGAGTCAATAATGTCAGCGCCCATGCAGTCTTCTGTTGTGTCTGGATGCTGCATAGCTTTTACAGCATTCAACTTGAACTCATCCTCATTGACTCTCAGGGTTACCTCCCCTCTTTGTACATCAATGAGAGTTCGTCCAGTTGCTAGGAAAGGTCTTCCTAGAATGAGAGTTGCACTCTTGTGCTCCTCCATTTCCAGCACCACAAAGTCAGTTGGAAAGGCAAATGGCCCAACCTTGACAATCATGTCCTCTATTATGCCTGATGGGTGCTTAATGGAGCCATCAGCAAGTTGGAGGCATATCCTGGTTGGTTTGACTTCTCCAGTCAACCCAAGCTTTCTGATAGTGGATGCAGGTATTAGATTGATGCTTGCTCCAAGATCACATAGGGCTGTCTTGGTGCAAGCGCCCTCTAATGTGCATGGTATCATAAAGCTTCCAGGATCTTGAAGCTTTTCTGGTAAGCTTTTCAGAATGACTGCACTGCATTCTTCAGTGAGAAACACTTTTTCAGTTTCTCTCCAATCCTTCTTATGACTTAAGATCTCTTTCATGAACTTAGCATAAGAAGGTATTTGCTCAAGTGCCTCTGCAAACGGAATCTTTATTTCAAGAGTCCTTAGATAGTCTGCAAAGCGGGCAAATTGCTTATCCTGTTCCGCCTTGCGGAGTTTCTGAGGATAAGGCATCTTGGCTTGATATTCTTCAACCTTAGATGCTGCAGGTTTATTCCTTACAGAAGTGGTTGAAGAAGCCTTGTTAGAGGGATTAATATCAGCACTCTCAGGTGTCTGATCCTCCCTTGGCGTTTGAACGCCAGGATTGGGTGGAAAATGGGCGTTTAACGCCAGCTTTTCCCCCTTTTCTGGCGTTTGAACGCCAGAACTGGGCAAGGAATGGGCGTTTAACGCCAGCTTTCCTTCCCTTTCTGGCGTTTGAACGCCAATAAAATTCCTCTCTGGGCTCTTACTGTCCTCAGAGGGATTTTGAACAGTGGTTTGGTTGTCCTCTGTCATTTGTTCCTTGTTTGGCTTTTTGCTCTTTTGAGCAGTGGTATTCAGTGTCTTCCCACTCCTCAGTTGAACTGCTTGACATTCCTCTGTTATCTGTTTAGATATCTGCTGTTTTGCTTGACTCAACTGCAGTTCTATGTTCTTGTTAGCAACCTTAGTATCATGAAGCATCTCTTTAAATTCTGCTAACTGTTCTGTCATCAGGAGTAGTTGTTGATTAAGCTCAATTATCTGTTCTTGAGGATTAGGGTCAGTGACTACTGCCATGACTTCCTCTTTTGGAGAGAACTCATTGCTAGAGTACAAATATTGGTTTCTAGCAACAGTGTCTATAAGCTCTTGAGCTTCTTCAATTGTCTTCCTCATGTGTATAGATCCACCAGCTGAGTGGTCTAAAGACATCTGAGCTTTTTCTGTAAGCCCATAGTAGAAAATGTCTAACTGTACCCACTCTGAAAACATTTCAGAGGGACATTTCCTTAGCATACCTCTATACCTCTCCCAGGCATTGTAAAGGGATTCATTATCCTCTTGTTTAAAGCCTTGGATGTCCAGCCTTAGCTGTGTCATCCTCTTTGGAGGGTAAAAATGATTCAGGAATTTGTCTGATAACTATTTCCATGTCTTTATGCTTGCTGTAGGTTGGTTATTCAACCACCTTTTAGCTTGATCTTTTACAGCAAATGGAAACAGTAATAGTCTATAGACATCCTGATCTACCTCTTTATCATGTACTGTGTCAGCAATCTGCAAAAACTGTGCCAGAAACTCAGTAGGTTCTTCCTGTGGAAGACCGGAATACTGGCAATTTTGCTGCACTATGATAATGAGTTGAGGATTTAGCTCAAAGCTGCTTGCCTTGATGGGAGGTGTACAGATGCTACTCCCATATGCAGCTGTAATGGGGTTAGCATATGACCCCAGAGTCCTTTTGGACTGATCAATCCCACTTATGTCCATAATGGACAAAAGGGAAATGACTATGATTGCAAACAGATAAATTTTGTTTTGTTTTGTTTTTTTTGAGTTAAACGAAAAAAATAAAATAAAACAGAAGAAAATTAAAATAAAAATTCGAAAATCAAAAAGAAAATAAGATCAAAGCAAATTGAGAACTGAATCAATTAAGTAATTAAAACGATTTTGAAAATAGCAATTAAAAAGATATGATTGAAAAATTTTTATGAAAAGATTTGATTTTTGAAAAGAGGAAAGAGAAAAACAACAAAAAGACACCAAACTTAAAATTTTTAGAAAATCAAACACTAATTTTCGAAAATTTTAAAAGAAAAACACAAAGAGGACACCAAACTTAGAATTTTTATGAATCAAAAAGGGACTAAGAACATGCAAAAACGAAAATCAAGAGAAAAATAAAAGCATGCAAAAGACACCAAACTTAAAATATGAAACTAGACTCAACTAAAAGACTCTAAACCAATAAAAACAAAACGGTCCTAATCTAAGCAACAAGATAAGCCGTCAGTTGTCCAAACTCGAACAATCCCCGGCAACGGCGCCAAAAACTTGGTGCACGAAATTGCAATCACACTTTTGCAATCCCGCACAACTAACCAGCAAGTGCACTGGGTCGTCCAAGTAATACCTTGCGTGAGCAAGGGTCGATCCCACGGAGATTGTCGGCTTGAAGCAAGCTATGGTTATCTTGTAAATCTTAGTCAGGATATCAGAAATTATCAGGATTGATTGTAAAAAGCAAAAGAGCATAAAATGGTTACTTGTATTGCAGTAATGGAGAATAGGTTGGGGTTTTGGAGATGCTTCATCTTCTAAATCTCTGCTTTCCTACTGTCTTCTTCACCAAACACGCAAGGTTCCTTCCATGGCAAGCTGTATGTAGGGTTTCACCGTTGTCAGTGGCTACCTCCCATCCTCTCAGTGAAAACGATTGCAAATGCTCTGTCACAGCACGCGGAATTCAGCTGTCGATTCTCGGTCAGGCCGGAATAAAATCCATCGATTCTTTTGCGTCTGTCACTAACGCCCCGCCTGCTAGGAGTTTGAAGCACGTCACAGTCATTCAATCATTGAATCCTACTCAGAATACCACAGACAAGGTTTAGACCTTCCGGATTCTCTTGAATGCCGCCATCAGTTCTAGCTTATACCACGAAGATTCCGGTTAAAGAATCCAAGAGATAACTACTCAATCTAAGGTAGAACGGAGGTGGTTGTCAGGCACACGTTCATAGTTGAGAATGATGATGATTGTCACGGATCATCACATTCATCCGGATTAAGAACAAGTGTTATCTTAGAATGGAAGCAAGCATGATTGAATGAGAAACAGTAGTAATTGCATTAATCCATCAAGACACAGCAGAGCTCCTCACCCCCAACCATGGGGTTTAGAGACTCATGCTGTGGAAGGTACACAAAGAAAATGTGTAAAGTGTCATTATGTCCTGATACAATGTCAAAAGATCCTATTAATAGTAAACTAGTGACCTAGGGTGTACAGAAATGAGTAAATGACATAAAAATCTACTTCTGGGTCCACTTGGTGTGTGCTTGGGCTGAGCAATGAAGCATTTTCGTGTAGAGACCTTTTTTGGAGTTAAACGCCAGCTTTCATGCCAGTTTGGGCGTTTAACTCCAAGTTTTATGCCAGTTCCAGCGTTTAACGCTGGAATTTCTGAGGCCGAATTGCTACGCCGGTTTGGGCCATCAAATCTTGGGCAAAGTATGGACTATCATATATTGCTGGAAAGCCCAGGATGTCTACTTTCCAATGCCGTTGAGAGCGCGCCAATTGGGCTTCTTTAGCTCCAGAAAATCCACTTCGAGTGCAGGGAGGTCAGAATCCAACAGCATCTGCAGTCCTTTTCAGTCTCTGAATCAGATTTTTGCTCAGAACCTTCAATTTCAGTCAGAAAATACCTAAAATCACAGAAAAACACACAAACTCATAGTAAAGTCCAGAAAAGTGAATTTTAATTAAAAACTAATAAAAATATACTAAAAACTAACTAAATCATACTAAAAACATACTAAAAACAATGCCAAAAAGTGTACAAATTATCCGCTCATCAGTATTCTGAGTAGGATTCCGGGATTGAATGACTGTGACGAGCTTCAAACTCCTGAAGGCTGGGCGTTAGTGACAGATGCAAAAGAATCATTGGATTCTACTCCAACCTGATTGAGAACCGACAGATGATTAGCCGTGCTGTGATAGAGCATTTGGACCATTTTCACTGAGAGAATGGGATGTAGCCATTGACAACGGTGATGCCCTACATACAGCTTGCCATGGAAAGGAGTAGGAAGGATTGGATGAAAGAAGTAGGAAAGCAGAGATTCAACAGGGACATGCATCTCCATACGCTTATCTGAAATTCCCACCATTAATTTACATAAGTATTTCTATCCTTTATTATTTAAGCAAGTATCTATTTATATTTCCCATAACCAATTATTATCTGCCTGACTGAGATCTATAAGATGACCATAGCTTGCTTCATACCAACAATCTCCGTGGGATCGACCCTTACTCACATAAGGTATTACTTGGATGACCCAGTGCACTTGCTGGTTAGTTGTGCGAAGTTGTGAATTAAATTTTAGACACCATGATATTGAGCACCAAGTTTTTGGAGCCATTATCGGGGAATTAATTCCATACAACAATAAAGAGTACGAATCACAATTTCGTCCACCAATGATCTGTGACACTCATCATCATCCGTCCTTATGAACGCGTGCTTGACAACCACTTCCGTTCTACCTTAGACTGGGCGTATATCTCTTGGATTCCTTGATCAGAATCTTCATGGTATAAGCTAGAATTGATGGCGGCATTCATGAGAATCCGAAAAGTCTAAACCTTGTTTGTAGTATTCCGAGTAGGATTCAGGGATTGAATGACTGTGACGAGCTTGAAACTCGTGATTGTTGGGCGTGATGACAAACGCAAAAGAATCAATGGATTCTATTCAGACATGATCGAGAACTGACAGATGATTAGCCGTGCCGTGACAGAGCATTTGGACCATTTTTACTGAGAGGATGGGATGTAGCCATTGACACCGGTGATGCCCTACATACAGCTTGCCATGGAAAGGAGTATAAAGGATTGAAAGTAAGAAAGCAGTATGTTGCAGAGATTCAACAGGGACAAAGCATCTCCATATACTTATCTGAAATTTCCGCCAATGATTTACATAAGTATTTCTATCTTTATTTTATGTTTTATTTATTAAAATTTCGAAAACTCCATAACCATTTGAATCCGCCTAACTGAGATTTACAAGATGACCATAGCTTGCTTCATACCAACAATCTCCGTGGGATCGACCCTTACTCACGTAAGGTTTATTACTTGGACGACCCAGTGCACTTGCTGGTTAGTTGTGCAGAGTTGTGACAAAGTGTGATTCACGTTTGAGAGCACCAAGTCATTGGAGCCATTGTTGATGATCACAATTTTGTGCACCACCTCTCCTGACAATAGAGCATTCAAAACCGTGAGATTAGAGTCTTCGTGGTATAAGCTAGAATCCATTGGCAGCATTCCTGAGATCCGGAAAGTCTAAACTTTGTTTGTGGTATTCCGAGTAGGATCCGGGAAGGGATGACTGTGACGAGCTTCAAACTCATGAATGCTGGGCGTGGTGAGAGATGCAAAAGGATCAATGGATCCTATTCCAACATTAGTGAGAACCAACAGATGATTAGCCATGTACATGGACCCTTTTCACTGAGAGGACGGCTGGTAGCCATTGACAACGGTAATCCACCAACATACAGCTTGCCATTGAAGGAGACCTGCGTGCGTGAAGAAGAAGACAGTAGGAAAGCAGAAATTCAAAGGACAGAGCATCTCCAAAACTCCAACCCATTCTCCATTACTGCGTAACAAGTATCCATTTCATGTTCTTTCACTTTTCACAATTAAAACTAAGAACCACTATTGATATCCTGACTAAGAATAATAAGATAACCATAGCTTGCTTCAAGCCAGCAATCTCCGTGGGATCAACCCTTACTCACATAAGGTATTACTTGGACGACCCAATGCACTTGCTGGTTAGTTGTGCGGAATTACATAGTGTGAGTGTAATTTTCGTGCACCAAGTTTTTTGCACCGTTTCCAGGGATTGTTCGAGTTTGAACAACTGACAGTTTATTTTGTTACTTACATTAGGAAAAATTTGTCTTTTTGGTTTAGAGTCTTTTACTTTCTTTTCAAAAAAAAAATTTCTTCAGAAATATTATTTTTTATTTATTAATTGTTAGTTTCTCATTGAGTCTAGTTGCATGTTTTAAGTTTGGTGTCCTTTGTGTTTTTGTCATCTAAAAAATAGTTTTTATCTGTTCAATCATTGCATTTGTTGAATGTGTCTATTTTCTTGGGAATAATTGCCCATTTGAGTCTTCCTTTCTAAAATCTTTTTTAAAATAATTTTTCTTTGATTAAATCTTGGGCCAAATTTTAAGTTTGGTGTTCTCCTGTTAATTTTTCTTTAGTTTTCGAAAATTTTATTTTGGTTTTCTAAAAATTTTAAGTTTGATGTTCTTTCTTTTTGTTCTTGTTGTTCTTGTGAGTCTTCAAAGTGTTCTTGAGTCTTCTTTGTGTCCTGATCTTAAAATTTTTAAGTTTGGTGTGCCTTGGTGTTTTCCCTCCAAAATTTTCGAAAACAAGGAGCATTGGATCTAAAAATTTTAAGCCTTGTGTCTTTTGTGTGTTTTTCTCATTCATAATAAAATTCAAAAAATATATATATCTTTTCCTTTAATTTCTCATAATTTTCGAATCCCTTGGGTTGACTTGGTCAAAATTTGTCAAATCATATCCTTTTAAGATTTTTAAAATCATATCTTTTTCAAAAAACATCCTAACCACTTTCTCTCTCCTCACTTTTTCGAAAATCTTCATAAAATATTTTCAAATCTTTTTTTATTTATTTTAGTTTTTTTATTTTTTTTTTCGAAAAAAAATTTAATAAATAAATATAATAAAATAAATAAAACAAATACATATCATCTCCCTTTCTCCATCATGGACCTAAGTGGAAATGAACAGTCTAGAAGGACTCTGGGCCATATGCTAACCCCACTACTGCTTCATATGGGAGTAGTATCTGTATACCCTCCATTGGAGTCAGTAGTTTTGAGTTGAATCCTCAGCTCATTATCATGGTACAGCAAAATTGTCAGTATTCCAGTCTTCCACAGGAAGAACCTACTGAGTTTCTAGCACAGTTCTTACAAATTACTGACACAGTACATGATAAGGAAGTAGATCAGGATGTCTATAGATTCTTACTGTTTCCATTTGCTGTAAAAGACCAAGCTAAGAGGTGGTTAAATAACCAACCTAAAGCTAGCATAAGAACATGGAAACAGTTGTCAGACAAATTCCTGAATCAATATTTTCCTCCTAAGAGGATGACACAGCTAAGGCTGGACATCCAAGGCTTTAAACAAGAGGATAATGAATCCCTTTACAATGCTTGGGAGAGGTACAGAGAGATGCTGAGGAAATGCCCCATTAAAATATTTTCAGAATAGGTGCAGTTAGACATCTTCTACTACGGGCTTACAGCAAAAGCTTAGATATCTCTAGACCACTCAGATGGTGGATCTATACACATAAGAAAAACAATTGAAGAGGCTCAAGAGCTCATTGATACAGTTGCTATAAATCAGATCTGTACTTAAGTAGTGAGTCCTCCATAAAAGAAGAGGCTAAGGCAGTGTCCACTGAACTTAGTCCTTTAGAACAAGTTGTTGAAATCAATCAGCATTTATGTTATCTAACAGAACAGTTTCCAGAATTTAAAGAGATGTTACAAGACACTAAGGATGCTAACAGGAACACGAAAGCACAACTTGACCAGACAAGACAGCAGTTATCAAAACAGATAACAGAAGAATGTCAAGCAGTTCAATTAAGGAGTGGAAAAATATTGAATACCTCAACTCAAAGCAGCAAAAAGCCAAGAAAAGAACAAATAATAAAGGATGAGCAGACTGCTATCCAAAATCCCTCTGAGGACAGTAAGAGCCCAGAGAGGAATGATTCTGGTGTTTAAACACCAGAAAAGGGTGAAAAACTGGCGTTAAACGCCCAGTGGACGCCCAGTTCTGGCATTCAAACACCAGAAAAGGGAGAAAAATTGGCGTTAAACGCCCAATCCATGTTCAGTTCTGGCGTTCAAACGCCAGAAAAGGGAGGAAATCTGGCGTTAAACGCCAATCCAGCCCTCAATCCTGGCATTCAAACACCTATGAGGGGTCAGACACTTGCAAGTGCTGATAATAACTCCCTCAAAAAGGCTTCTCAACCTACCTCTGTAGGAAATAAACCTACAGCAACTAAGGTTGAAGAATACAAAGCCAAAATACCTTATCCTCAGAAACTTCGCCAAGCGGAACAGGATAAACAATTTGCCCGCTTTGCAGACTATCTCAGGACTCTTGAAATCAAGATTCTGTTTGCAGAGGCACTTGAGAAAATACCCTCTTATGCTAAGTTCATGAAAAAGATCTTAGGTCATAAGAAGGATTGGAGAGAAACCGAAAAAGTTTTTCTCACTAAAAAATGCAATGCAATCATTTTAAAGACCTTACCAAAGAAGCTTAAGGATCCTGGCAGCTTTATGATACCATGCAAATTAAAGGATACCTGTACCAAGATAGCTTTATGATCTTGGAGCAAGTATCAACCTAATCCCTGCATCCACTATCAGAAAGCTTGGCTTGACTGAAGAAGTCAAACCAACCAGGATATGTCTTCAACTTACTGATGGCACCATTAAATACCCATCAGGCGTGATTGAAGACATGATTGTCACAGTTGGGCCATTCGCCTTTCCCACTGACTTTGTAGTGCTGGAAATGGAGGAGCACAAGAGTGTAACTCTCATTCTAGGAAGACATTTCCTAGCAACTGGACGAATGACGTGGCGGAAATTGGCAGATTAAGAAATTAATATAAGAGATACGTTGCAAGTACAATTCTTAACCAACAAAAATCCGCTTATCAATTTAGAAGGGTTGTCACAAAATTAGAATTAAAATATTGGGAGCATGAATCCCAGGTCGTCTCCCAACGAGTTGCAGAAAGGTGTGCTATTCTATTAATCAGAGGTTTTCCAAAATAGTTTTGAGTTTGATAAATAGGAAATTAAATCAGAGAGTTTATGTAAATTAAATAAAAATCTTGCCCGGGAGTAGATTAATCGGAAGTTCTATCCTTGTTGGAGTTCTCCCAAGATCAATTGATAATTGCAGGTTGTTCTACTTAGTTATCCTTTTCTAGGTAGAGGAAAGTCAAGTAAGTTGGAAGTCTACTTCTATTCACAAGTTCTAATCCTCTCCCATGGGAAGGATTAGTGTCAGTGACTAGAGAGCCATCCAACAATAAACCCAATTACAATTTTACTCTTGAGCATTCCAACTCAAGGTTCTCCTTTCAATCAACTCCCAATCAAGTTAGAGAACTACTCGCTCATCATGAATGTAAACTTCACAAAATAAGAAAGGGAAATAAAGGAAGACATGATAAACAATAATAAAAAAGATCAATTAAAAATAAAAATAGTTCTTGTATTAATAAGTTCTAAAAACAATCCAATGGTAACTTTGAACAAATTAAGGATATGAAAGAGTAAGTAAAGAGTAGAGAAAACAAACTAGAGAGATGAAGTCTTACGGAGGTAACAACTCTTCTCTTTATCCAATCCAAAAAGCAATAAAAACAAAATCCTAAGAACTATGAATGTGTAGAGAGAAAACCTAGAGGAGGAGTAAAATCAGATCTGAAACAAAAAATTATGCAGAATGAATGTTGTGTCTGGTCTCTGCATGTTTCCTGGCTCTAATATGCATTTCTGGGCCAAAAATTGGGTTGAAACGCGGCCCAGAATCCATGCCAGCGATTTCTACCAATTCTGCAGATCGCGCACGTCACGCAACCGCGTCATCCACGCGTTCGCGTCATCCAGCATTTTTCCTTGCCACGCGTGTGCGTCGTTCACGCATTCGCGTCACTTGTGCAACTTTCAAGCCACGCGTTCGCGTCAAGCACGCGAGTGCGTCACTGTGATTTCCTCCATTTCGCGCGGTCGCGTGAGCCATGCGCCCGTGTCACTTCTCGCTGTTCATCTCCTCAATTTCTTGTGTTACTTCCATTTTTGCAAGCTTCCTCTCCATTCTCTAAGCCATTCCTGCCTTATGAAGCCTAAAACACTTAACACACAGATCACGGCATCAAATGGTATAAAGAAAAATAAAAATATACAATTAAAAGATCTTTAGGAAGCAAGTTTTCAATCATAGAACAATTTTGGAAAGGACTTGTAATATCATGCTAATCATGTGAATAAGTGGGTAAAAGACTTGATAAAACCACTCAATTAAACATAATATAAATCATAAAATAATGGTTTATCAACCTCTCCACACTTAAACATTAGCATGTCCTCATGCTTAGTTGAAGGAGATAAATATGAATGAATAGGGACATGTAAGACTCATGCAATGCAATGCAACCTATATATATGAATGCAACTATATGATTTTGTCTATCTGATTAAAAATAAATAAGTTCTCTGAGACAAATCATAGAACATATTCTACTAATTCAAATCATACAGTAAAAGCAAGTAAATTTGTAAGAAGACAGCTCGTGAAAGCAGAGAACATAGAATCAAGCATTGTACCCTCACTGGTAGTGTATATGCACTCTAATCTCTCTAGTGTATAGGGTAATTCACTCTACTCTTCTCTAATCATACTTTCTAAACGTTGTTCTTCATCTAACCACTCAACAAATATTTAATGTACCAATGCAAACATCATGAGGTCTTTTCAGGGTTGTAATGGGGCTGAGGTAAAGGTAAGGATGTATATATAAGGCTAAGTGAGCTAACAAAGTGAATCCTTGATTAGTCTAAGATCTCACCTAACATATACATACTTTATATATTTTAAAAGGCTTTACCTAGCTACCCAAACTTTTTCCACTTTTGTATTACATGCTCATGCATCAAATTTATTTTTGAATTTTGTCCCATGTGCATTGGTTCTTTTATTTTGCATTCGGGTAATTTTTGTATCCCCTTATTTAATTACTTAAAAAAATTTTATTTTTTTTAGATGCGCATGGTAATTTAATTATTTTGATTTCACATGAGCATGCTTCCCAAACCTTGAAATAACTTATTCAATTTAATTCCCGTTTTTCCTATCATCTCATGTTCCCATAAAATTCCCATACTTAAATTATACACAATATCTATCTTAAGCTAACCAAGGATTCAATTTGGAATTTTTAATTTATTTTTCTGCTTAAGGCTAGCAATGTGGTTATAAAACAGAAGGGAATTAAAAAGCTCAAAGTGGCTAACAAGGGTGACATAAAAGGGTAGGCTTATTTAGCATAAGTGAGCAAAAACAAGTAATGGCCTCAATCATATGCAAGCATGTAAATACACTAAATAGTGGACATTTAGAATGGAACAAAGCAAAGATTGCAGTTATAGAGAAGGAAACACACAAGAATAAAAATTTATGGTTAAATAATGTAACCATGTAAATAAGCTCAAAATCTCACAGGTTGTGTGTCTTTTGGCTCAAAAACCATGTTCCAAATACAACTTCCAAACAAGTTTAACACAAATTTTTCAATTTAAATTAGTGAAATACTATAAAAATTTCTTGAAAAAGAAAATATTACTTCAACCAAGTAGTAACTAAATGCATAAAATCAAACAAACATTCAAATGCAACAATTAACAAATTAACATTGGTGTTGAAAAAAGAAGAAGTAACTAACCCACGAAGATCGGTATCGACCTCTCCACACTTAAATATTGCACCATCCTCGGTGCATGGTAAGATGTACAGGTGGATGGGTGGCTCCGCAGCTAGTGCTCTTTTTGTTCCTTTCTTTTCCGGTGGTTTGGGAGTAGCTTTCTCTTTACCTTTCTTGGTGGCCATCCTGAAAAGGGAAAAAGAAAGTAACATGTAAAGCTAGGGGTTCGAGCAAGGAAGAGAATGGTATAGGTGATAATCGATGCACGGTAAAGAAGGATGTCGTTAACACATGGTCATGACTACATGTGAAAAGTTCATCAATGAAAATATAGCAAGTGCATGTAATGACAATTAAATGCAAGATGTTTATTGGCATGCTGGCAAAGGCATGAGTAGCATAGATCAAGCATTAAATGCCCAATTTGATTATCATCTCTTTCAAACGAACAATCTGTTTGTATTGACAATTATATTTCAATTAATAAAATATAAAAGGGGTTTTGTGAAAAACAGGCATTAAAGTAGTAGGATAACATAAAAGTGGTGCATGATGCCATACGGGCTTTTTCACAAACACGTAGCATGCATGGTAAATAAGTTATTGAAAGTATTAAATTGAACATGCAAGCAACCCTATAAAAAGTAATATATAATTGTCAAATAATTCCTTAATAATCCACAAGCAAAATATAGAAATAATGACCCAAATAAATTTTTAACACCAATGAAAATAATGCAATGAATGAAAGTATGCAAATAAATTAAATGAAATAGAATAGAAGTGAAGAGGGATGAGAAGTTAAAGAGATGAAGAAGAAGAAAGTAAGAAAAGGAAGAAGAAAGAAGAAAAGATAGAAGAAATTAGGATTAGAAAAGAAAAGATAAGATAATTGGTGCTGATCTGGATAAGTTGTGCGGCGCAGGCGACGCGGACGCGTGAGGGACGCGGTCGCGTGGTGTGCGATAAGGTCAGGTGACACGGACGCGTGGGTCACGCGATCGCGTGGGTCACGCGATCGCGTGGCCTGATTTGTGCGATTGGCGCGACTGCAGCCTCGCATTCACGCAACTCTCTGTTTCAAACTCATTTTGCCAAAAATCTGGTGACGCTTTCGCGTGGGTGATGCAATCACATGAATGGCCATATTTGCAAAACGACGTGAGCACATGGGGCACGCGTTCGCGTGGTAAGGCTTGTGCTTCTAGCACCATTCCAGCCCCACTCCATCACAACTTTCTGCTATACACCTTATTACGTTGATTTTACAGAGCCACGCGTTCGCGTGGGTGACGCGGACGCGTGGGAGGCTATTTTTCCCACATGACGCAAACGTGTGGATTAATTTGTGCCAAAGGCACGCCTCCAACCACGCTTTAGCGTGACTTTCTGTAAAATTTCTTTTTTTTCCTAAGGCATAGATGATGCGAACGCGTCGGCAACGCTGTCGCATCGCGTGCCATTTTTTTTAAATAATGTAGTATGCAGAATGCAATGCTAATATGAATGTTATGCATGATTACAGGTCCAATCAAAACTCAAAAGCAAACAAAACAGACTAGAATTAAAACTAAAAAAGGGAACGATCATACCATGGTGGGTTGTCTCCCACCTAGCACTTTTAGTTAAAGTCCTTAACTTGGACATTTGGCGAGCTCCTTGTCATGGTGGCTTGTGCTTGAACTCATCTTGAAACTGCCACCAACGCTTGGACTTCCAATAAACTTCATCATCTCCAAATAAATTCACCAAGCGTTGATGAACTTTTTCACAAGCTTTGAGCTCCTAAAGTTGATCCTCATATATTCCTGGATCCCAAATCTTTTTTCTACACCCGTCTTCAAGTGGATTATCATGATTCCATCTGGGTGGTTCAGCTTTAGAATTCTTACTGAAGCGTCCAAACAACTTCCTAGACCCATTCAATTGAGTTATACACCAACCTTTACATTTAAACTTTGAGATTTCAACCATAATGAACCTTGCAGGACAATTCTTACCACTGACCATCTTCCTCTTACTCTTAATGCCACAAAGAGCTCTAAGCTGACCATCCGTCTCTAGTAGCCCATATTCAAGTGGGAAAGTAAAGGTCAAGGATAAGAATTTTACCCACTTGAACGTTGTGTTGGACGGTAATGGCCTTGGGAGAGGTGTTTCTAATGAACTTGCAAGCTCCATTCTCTTGTGCTCTTCTTTGACAACTACCACCTCTTTACAAGTTTCTTCAATATCAACCTCTACCTCTTGGTAGCTTTTTTCCAATTCAATCTCTTCTTCATTACTCACCAAGCGCATGGGAGGTTGTGCCTCTTCTTCTTGAATCTCCATCTCTTGATCAACCTCTTCCAAGTCTTCAACTATGATATGCCTTGGAGGTTGTACACCTTCCTCAACATCAACATCAAACACCTTGGAAGGAGGCTCTATGACTTGACCTTCCCATGGAAGTTCAGCATCTCCTAAGTTTGCAACTACTTTTTCCTTTTCAATAATTACTGCTTTGTCCAGTTGTTTAAGTATAAAATCGTACTCCTCCTTGATGATTTCATTTCTATGACAACTCCCTTCAACTACTCCTTCATCTTCAAAGGTCTTTTCTACCTTCACCTTTAGTGCCTCCTCTAGCTCCTTATGAAGTATGGATTCGCGAAGATGATCCCTTCTCTCTTGTTCCATGTCAATAGCATCATTGGGATCATGTTGCTCTTGGATTTATGGATGTGGGTGCCCTTCCATGGAGGGTGGTGATGGGATGGGTGGATCATTATGTGGTTGAAAAGGAAGTACACTAGAGCTTGAGGGTTGAATATTGGAGGTAGAGTGTTGGTCCATGCAGGATATAAGATTTTAGAGTTTAGAGATGAGACCAATGAGAGAGGTAAGTGTATTCTCCATGGAGGTTTGGGGTGGATAGGAGGGTTCATTATTTTGGAGAAAGGGTTCATGGTAGGAAGGTGGTTCATCTTGATAATGATAAGGAGATGGTGTATATTGAGGTGGTGGTTCATGAGAGTAATTGTGTTGGAATGGGGGTGGTTCTATGTATGGTTCATTTGGTTCATAAGGTGGTTGGTATGGTGGATACGGGTTAGGGTCATATGGAGGTGAATGGTGGAAAGAGGCTTGTGAGTATGGTGGTCCAAAGTCATGTTGAGGAGGGGTTCATAGGCATACGGTGGTGGTTGTTGATAATCAAAAGAGCGCTCACCATAGCCATTGCCTTGATATGCATCACAGAACAGTTGTTGATAGTTCATTAGAGGTGGTTGTTGCCATGAGGGTTGATTAAATCCTTGTGGCTCCTCCCATCTTTGATTGTTCCATCCTTGATGCATGTTCTCATTGTAATCTCCTCTTTCTGCAACATAGTTGTAACCAGACTCATAGTCAAAGTTGTGAGAGTTCAAGGTAGCTAAAGGAAATAAAAACAAAAAACTAATAAAAAAATTGATGAAAATAAACTCCTAAAACTAGAAATACTAACAACAATATAAGATAAAAATTTGAAAAAGGTTTAAATTTTGAAAAGGTTTGATTTTTAAAATTTTAAATTTTAATTTTGAAATTTGAATTTTTGAATTTTGGAATTTAAATATTGAAATTTGAAATTTGATTTTGAAAAAAGATACGATAAGATTTTGAAAAAGATATGATTTTTGAAAAAGATTTGAATTTTGAAATTTAAAACTAAGATAAGATAAGATAAAAATTTTAAAATAAAAATCTGAATTTTTTTTTGTAATTTTCAAAAAAATCAATTAAAATAAAGAGAAAGATATTTTTGAAATTAATGAGGAAAGAGAAAAATAATAAAATAACACCAAACTTAGAATTTTTAGATCAAAGCAAAGAAAACAAACAAGAAAAATATTTACAATAACCAATAATAAGGCACACGTTTGTACTTCCCCAGCAACGGCGCCAAAAATTGATGTGGCGGAAATTGGCAGATTAAAAAATTAATATGAGAGATACGTTGCAAGTACAGTTTTTAACCAACAAAAATCCGCTTATCAATTTAGAAGGGTTGTCACAAAATTAGAATTAAAATACTGGGAGTATGAATCCCAGGTCGTCTCCCAACGAATTGCAGAAAGGTGTGCTATTCTATTAATAAGAGATTTTCCAAAATGGTTTTGAGTTTGATAAACAGGAAATTAAATAAGAGAGTTTATGTAAATTAAATAAAAATCTTGACCGGGAGTAGATTAATCGGAAGTTCTATCCTTGTTGGAGTTCTCCCAAGAAAAATTGATAATTGTAGGTTGTTCTACTTAGTTATCCTTTACTAGGTAGAGGAAAGTCAAGTAAGACAGAAGTCTACTTCTATTCACAAGTTCTAATCCTCTCCCTTGGGAAGGATAAGTGTCAGTGACTAGAGAGCCATCCAACAATAAACCCAATTACAATTTTACTCTTGAGCATTCCAACTCAAGGTTCTCCTTTCAATCAACTCCCAATCAAGTTAGAGAACTACTCGCTCATCATGAATGTAAACTTCACAAAATAAGAAAGGGAAATAAAGGAAGACATGATAAACAATAATAAAAAAGATCAATTAAAAATAAAATACTTCTTGTATTAATAAGTTCTAAAAATAATCCTAAGAACTATGAATGTGTAGAGAGAAAACCTAGAGGAGGAGTAAAATCAGATCTAAAACTAAAAATTATGCGAAATGAATGTTGTGTCTGGTCTCTGCATGTTCCCTGTCTCTAATCTGCGTTTTTGGACCGAAAACTGGGTTGAAACGCCGCCTAGAATCCACGCTAGCGATTTCTGCAAGTTCTGCAGATCGCGCACGTCACGCAACTGCGTCATCCACGCGTTCGCGTCATCCAGCGTCACTCATTCGCGCAGTTCACGCATTCGCATCACTCGTGCAACTTTCAAGCCACGCGTTCGCGTCAGGCACGCGAGCGCGTTACTGCAATTTCCTCCATTTCGCGCGGTCGCTTGAGCCATGCACCCGCATCACTTCTTGCTGGTCATCTCCTCAATTTCTTGTGTTCCTTCCATTTTTGCAAGCTTCCTCTCCATTCTCTAAGCCATTCCTGCCCTATGAAGCCTGAAACACTTAACACACAGATCACGGCATCGAATGGTATAAAGAAGAATAAAAATATACAATTAAAAGATCTTTAGGAAGAAATTTTTCAATCATAGAACAATTTTGGAAAGGACTTGTAATATCATGCTAATCATGTGAATAAGTGGGTGAAAGACTTTATAAAACCACTCAATTAAACACAATATAAATCATAAAATAATGGTTTATCAACGAACCCTCATTGACGTCCAAAAAGGGGAAGTAACCCTGAGAGTCAATGAGGATGAGTTTAGGCTGAATGCTATTGAAGCAATGAAGCACCCAGACACATCAAAAGACTGCATGCGTGTTAATATTATTTACTCCCTGGTACAGGAGATCAGTATGGCTGAGAGTCTCGAATCAGAGCTAGATGATATTTTTAAAGATGTTCAGCCTGATCTGAAAGAACCAGAGGAAATAAAAGAACCTCTGAAAATTCCTCAGGAAGAGGAGAAACCTCCTAAACCCGAGCTCAAACCAGTTCCACCATCCCTAAAATATTCATTTTTGGGAGAAGGTGAAACTTTTCCTGTAATCATAAGCTCTGCCTTAGAACCACTGGAAGAGAAAGCACTAATTCAGGTGCTGAGTATAATGCCAAACCAATGGTTCAACCACAAAGGCGGCTGAATCCAGCCATGAAGGAGGTGGTGCAAAAAGAGGTCACTAAATTATTATAGGCTGGGATTATTTATCCCATTTCCGATAGCCCCTGGGTGAGCCCTGTCCAAGTTGTGCCCAAAAAGGGAGGCATGACAGTGGTTCATAATAAAAAAATGAATTGATTCCTACAAGAACAGTTACAAGGTGGCGTATGTGTATTGACTACAGAAGACTCAATACAGCCACCAGAAAGGATTATTTTCCTTTACCATTCATAGACCAAATGCTAGAAAGGCTAGAAGGTCATGACTACTACTTTCTGGATGGCTACTCAGGCTACAACCAAATTGCAGTAGATCCCCAAGATCAAGAAAAAATAGCATTCACATGTCCATCTGGAGTATTTGCCTACAGAAGGATGCCCTTTGGTCTGTGTAATGTACCAGCAACCTTTCAGAGATGCATGCTCTCTATCTTCTCTGATATGGTGGAAAAATTTTTGGAAGTCTTCATGGATGACTTCTTAGTATTTGGAGACTCATTTAGCTCCTATCTTGATCATCTAGCACTTGTTCTGAAAAGATGCCAAGAGACTAACCTGGTTTTAAACTGGGAAAAATGTTACTTTTTGGCGACTAAAGGAATTGTCCTTGGGCATATTCGAACAAAGGCATAGAGGTGGATCAAGCTAAGGTGGAGGTAATCGAAAAATTACCATCACCCACCAATGTTAAGGCAATCAGAAGTTTTCTGGGACATGCAGGATTCTACAGGAGGTTTATAAAGAATTTTTCAAAAATTACAAAACCTTTGAGTAACCTGCTAGCTGCTGATACACCATTTGTCTTTGACACAGAGTGTTTGCAGGCCTTTGAGACTCTGAAGGCTAAGCTGGTCACAGTGCCTGTCATTTCTGCACCGGACTGGACATTACCATTTGAACTAATGTGTGATGCCAGTGACCATGCTATTGGTGTAGTATTGGGACAGAGGCATGACAAGTTTCTGCACGTCATTTACTACGCCAGCCATGTTCTAAATGACGCGTAGAAAAATTACATAACCACAGAAAAGGAATTGCTTGTAGTGATTTATGCCAATGACAAGTTCAGATCCTATTTGGTAGGATCAAAAGTGATTGTGTACACTGACCATGCTGCTCTTAAATATCTACTTACAAAGCAGGATTCAAAACCCAGGCTCATAAGATGGGTGTTGCTTCTGCAAGAGTTTGATATAGAAATAAGAGACAGAAAAGGGACAGAGAATCAAGTAGCAGATTACCTATCCCGGATAGAACCAGTAGAAGGGATGTCTCTCCCCCTCACTAAAATCTCTGAAACCTTTCAAGATGAGCAACTCTTTGCCATTTAGAAAGTGCCATGGTTTGCAGACATTGCAAACTATAAAGCTGCAAGATTCATTCCCAAGGAGTACAGTAGGTAGCAAAAGAAAAAATTACTTTCTGATGCGAAATACTACTTGTGGAATGAACCATATCTCTTTAAGAGATGCGCAGACGGAATAATCTGTAGGTGCGTGCCTAGAGAAGAGGCACAGAGAATCCTATGGCATTGCCATGGATCACAATATGGAGGACATTTCGGAAGTGAGCGAACAACCACCAAAGTGGCTTCTACTGGCCTACAATCTATAGAGACTTTCAAGAATTTGTACGTAACTGTGACAGTTGCCAGCGAGCTGATAATCTGCCTCATGGTTACGCCATGCCTCAACAAGGGATCTTAGAGATTGAGTTGTTTGATGTATGGGATTTTGACTTCATGGGGCCTTTCCCACCATCTTACTCAAACACTTACATTTTGGTGGCAGTAGACTACGTATCTAAATGGGTGGAGGCAATTGCAACACGCACTAACGATACTAAGACAGTATTGAAGTTCCTCCAAAAACATATCTTTAGCAGATTTGGTGCCCCTAGAGCACTAATCAGTGATGGAGGCACTCATTCCTGCAATAAACAGCTTTATACTGCCATGGTCCAATATGGAATCAACCATAAGGTGGTGACTCCATATCATCCATAGACTAATGGGCAAGCTGAAGTCTCTAATAGATAACTAAAAAGAATCTTGGAACGGACTGTAATTGCCCGTAGAAAGGATTGGGAAAAGAGCTTGGATGATGCTCTATGGGCATACAGAACAGCATTCAAGACTCCTATAGGAACCTCTCCATACCAGCTTGTGTACGGGAAGGCCTGTCACCTGCCCGTGGAACTGGAACATAAAGCCTATTGGACAACCAGATTCCTAATCCTTGATGCCAAATTAGCTAGAGAGAAAAGATTGCTCCAGCTGAATGAGCTAGAGGAATTCAGACTCAATGCTTTTGAAAATGCCAAAATTTACAAGGAGAAAGCAAAGAGATGGCATGATAAGAACCTGTAATCCAGAGTCTTTGAGCCAGGATAAAAGGTTCTACTGTTTAACTCTAGGCTCAGGCTATTCCCTGGGAAACTAAAATCCCGGTGGAAAGGACCATATGTGATTACAGGTGTGTCACCATATGGATATGTAGAGTTTCAAGATATTAATTCTGACAAAAAGTTCATTGTTAATGGACAGAGAGTCAAACATTATCTTGAAAGCAATTTTGAGCAAGAATGCTCAAAACTGAAACTAGATTAAAGTTCAGTAATGTCCAGCTAAAGACAATAAAGAAGCGCTTGTTGGGAGGCAACCCAGCCATTACTGTAGTTTATTTGTTATTTAAATAATAATTATAGGAGTTTAATAAATTATCATCAGAACTAATTCTCATTTACAGGAGTTCACAGAATTACAGAAGGATTCAGAGCAGAGAGCAGAGAAAAGAAGCTCACTGGCACGAAAATGCCAGTAAGGATATCTTTCTGGGCGTTAAACGCCAGAATGGGTGCCATTCTGGGCGTTTAACGCCAGAACTACTGCATCATGGGTGTTTAGAAAAACGCCCATTGATAAAGACTTTCTAGCATTTAAGGCCAGCCAGGGTACCTGGCTGGGAGTTAAACGCCCAAAACAAGCAGCAATTGAGCATTAAACGCCCAAAACAAGCAGTGTTTGGGCGTTTAACGCCAGGAACGTGGAGGGGAGGTAATTTTGTTTTCCAACCCAATTTTTTTTTATGTTTTCATCCATAATTTCTTGCATAAACATATTTCAAATCCTCATCTTTCAATTTCAAATTTCAAAAAAAAATAACTCTTAATCCTAAAAATATTTTCTTCTTTTCAAATCTTTTTCAAAATGCATAGAGGCTGGAAGAAGATGAATATCCAGTGATCCAAGAGCAGATTCAAAATAGAGGCTGGAAAATTCTAGCTAATCCTGAGACAAAGGTGGGTAGAAACATGGTTCAGGAATTCTACTCAAATCTGTTGCAAACAGAGAGGCAGAGAATGACTGAAACCGCTTTCTATACCTTTCGAACCATGGTCAGGGGGAAGATTATTTACATCCACCTTAACAAAATAAGAGAGGTCTTCAAGCTGCCTCAACTACAAGATGATCCAGAATCCTTTAATAGGAGAATAGTGTGTGATGATAAGCACTTAGACCAAATTCTAGAGGACATGTGCATCCCTGGAGCCAAGTGGATAACCATCACAAAAGGTGTTCCAAACCAACTCAAAAGAGGGGATCTCAAATCAGTTGCTAGGGGCTGGCTGGATTTCATTGGGCATTCCATACTGCCTACCAGCAACCGCTCCGAAGTCACTATCAAGAGAGCAGTGATGATCCATTGTATTACACAAGGAAACAAAGTAGAGATTCATCATCTGATTTCTTGTGAGCTCTGCACAATTGCAAATAAAAACTCCAAGGACGCCAAATTGGCTTACCCAAACTTGATTTCTCTGCTATGTAAAGAGGCTGGGGTGAAGATGGGAGTAGATGAGTTCATCCCAGTCGAACATCCAATCACCAAGAAGTTAATGGAGGGACAACAAGTACAAGAAAACTCCATCAAAAGGAGGGCGCAGGAGTTCCTCCCAAAAATCCCGCAGATTGACTACTGGACCCGCCTAGAAGCATCAGTCACCAAGCTGCAAGAAACTATGGATCAACTTAAGGAAGAATAGCAGAATCAAAATAGTATGATCTGCAAACTGCTTAAGGAACAGGAGAAGCAAGGGCGTGAACTATAGGAGCTGAAGCGCCAGAAGCTTTCTCTTGAAGGTCCAGACAACCCAAAATTGAAGGAGCATCCATCTCCCAAAATAAAGGTTGTTGAGTCCTAATCTTAATTCTGTGATAACTTCTGCTATTAGAAATCTATCTTAGGAGTCATATGAGTAGTAGTAATTAGTATTTTTATTTTTTATTTTTATAATCTCCAAGTAAGCTATAATTTATTTTTTCATCATCATTAGAGATGAATAAAATAGTAGATATTTTTAGAATAAGGAGGCAATTTTTTTCGAGTTCTTAATAAGAAAAATTCAAATTATTTATATGTGGTGGCAACACTTTTTGTCTTCTGAATGAATGCTTAAATAGTGCATATTTTTGGATCTTGTTGTTTATGAATGTTAAAACTATTGGCTCTTGAAAGAATGATAAAAAAGAGAAACATTATTGATAATCTGAAAAATCATAAAATTGATTCTTGAAGCAAGAAAAAGCAGTGAAAAAAATAGAAAAAAAGAAAAAAAAAGAAAAAGCCAATAGCCCTTAAAACCAAAAGGCAAGGGTAAAAAGGATCCAAGGCTTTGAGCATTAATGGATAGGAGGGCCTAAAGGAATAAAATTCTAGCCTAAGCGGCTGAACCCAATTGTCCCTAACCATGTGCTTGTGGCATGCAGGTCCAAGTGAAAAGCTTGAGACTGAGTGGTTAAAGTCGTGATCCAAAAGAGTGTGCTTAAGAACTCTGGACACCTATAATTGGGGACTTTAGCAAAGCTGAGTCACAATCTGAAAAGGTTCACCCAGTTATGTGTCTGTGGCATTTATGTATCCGGTGGTAATACTGGAAGACAAAGTGCTTAGGGCCACGGCCAAGACTCATAAAGTAGCTGTGTTCAAGAATCAACATACTAAACTAGGAGAATCAATAAAACTATCTGAATTCTGAGTTCCTATGGATGCCAATCATTCTAAACTTCAAGGGATGAAGTGAGATGCCAAAACTGTTCAGAAGCAAAAATCTACTAGTCCCACTCATCTAATTAGAATTGAGCTTCATGTAAAACTCTGAAATTGCCTCTTGATCTTCGTGCTATCCTATTTTATTTATCTAGTTGCTTGGAGACAAGCAACAGTTTAAGTTTGGTGTTGTGATGAGCGGATATTTTATACGCTTTTTGGGGGTGTTTTCACATAGTTTTTAGTAGGATCTAGCTATTTTTTAGTACATTTTTTATTAGTTTTTATGCAAAAATCACATTTCTGGACTTTACTATGAGTTTGTATGTTTTTCTGTGATTTCAGGTATTTTCTGGCTGAAATTAAGGGACCTGAGCAAAAATCTGATTTAGAGGCTAAAAAAGGACTGCAAATGCTGTTGGATTCTAACCTCCCTAAACTCGAAATGGAATTTTTGGAGCTACAGAAGTCCAAATGGCACGCTTTCAATTGCGTTGGAAAGTAGACATCTAGGGCTTTCCATCAATATATAATAGTCCATACTTTGCCCAAGTTTAGACGATGCAAGATGGCGTTCAACGCCATCTTTCTGCTCTATTCTGGCGTTAAACGCTAGAAATAAGTTACAATCCAGAGTTAAACGCCAAAAACAGGTTACAAACTGGCGTTTAACTCCAAGAATAGCCTATGCACATGAAAGCTTCAATGCTCAGCCCCAGCACACACCAAGTAGGCCCCAGAAGTGGATTTTTGCACTATCTATCTTAGTTTACTCATTTTCTGTAAATCTCGGTTACTAGTTGAGTATAAAAACTACTTTTAGAGATTTATTTTGTACCTCATGACATTTTACATCTGAATTTGTATCTTCTACGGTATGAGTCTCTAAACCCCATGGTTGGGGGTGAGGAGCTCTACTGTGTCTCGATGAATTAATGCAATTATTTCTGTTTTCTATTCAATCACGCTTGTTTTTATTCTAAGATATTCATTCGCACTTCAACATGATGAATGTGATGATCCGTGACAATCATTACCATTCTCAACCTATGAACGCGTGCCTGACAACCACTTTCGTTCTACCTTAGATTGAATGGATATCTCTTGGGTTCTTGGCTCACGAGTTTGACTGCCTCTCTTGACAACAGAGCATTCAAAACCGTGAGATCAGAGTCTTCGTGGTATAAGGTAGAATCCATTGGCAGCATTCTTGAGATCTGGAAAGTCTAAACATTGCCTGTGGTATTCCGAGTAGGATCCGGGAAGGGATGACTGTGACGAGCTTCAAACTCATGAATGCTGGGCGTGGTGACAGAGCAAAAGGATCAATGGATCCTATTCCAACATTAGTAAGAACCAACAGATGATTAGTCATGTACAAGGAAACTTTTCACTGAGAGGACGGCTGGTAGCCATTGACAACGGTAATCCACCAACATACAGCTTGCCATGGAAGGAGACCTGCGTGCATGAAGAAGAAGACAGTAGGAAAACAAAAATTCAAAGGACAGAGCATCTCCAAAACTCCAACCCATTCTCCATTACTGCGTAACAAGTATCCATTTCATGTTCTTTCACTTTTCACAATTAAAACTAAGAACCACTATTGATATCCTAACTAAGAATAATAAGAAAACCATAGCTTGCTTCAAGCCGGCAATCTCCGTGGGATCGACCTTTACTCACGTAAGGTATTACTTGGACGACCCAGTGCACTTACTGGTTAGTTGTGCGGAATTACATAGTGTGAGTGTAATTTTCGTGCACCAGCTATCCTGTACTTTCCATCTAATACCTGACACTAGGCCAAGACCGGCTCTATTTTCCTGGCAATGGTGGTAGCTTGAAGAAGGATCTGATATGTCCACCTTGCTTGGGTGGCCAGGTCCTCATCTCGAAAGACGTTTTCAGTTCTCGGCAGTAGCTAGGTGTCGATGAAGAAGCCCGTGTTGAATTTTTCTCCATCAAAAAAGAACTTTCCCGAACTAGAGCGATTTTCTTTTCTTGGGGTTGGGGATGCCAAGCACTTCTGGCTCCTCAATCGGAGCACCCGAAGACTGTTCAACCCCCCACCGCTTTGCCATAGGCAACGTCACCACCAGCTCTATTCTTGGGATGTGGCCTAGGTGGAGGCTGAGATTGAACCACTGGCTCGTCGGCTTGAGGGATCTTGGCTTGAAGAGTGGAGGAGTCAGAGTTGTCGCATCACCAGGGAAGAAGTGAGTCATCAAATGACTAATTAAGGTATTCCTAGCAGCCATTCCAACTATAAAAGAAAAAGAAAATCAGGTTACAAAATCGGCAATAAAGTAACAGTACATAAATTGGGACATTTTTAGAATAACAAAAAAAACATGAACTTACCTATGCAGTCCCATCCAACTTCTCAGTCACCCATTAGGAGGTGAAGGTTAAGGGAATAGGAACCAAATATTGCCAGCAAGACATTGGCAATCTGCTGGTTCTACCGACCTAAATCTTCATAGGTCATTTTTATCAAGTAGTTAGTGCCGACGCCAAAACTCCAATAGTTCAGAATGCACCTCTCCCCGTCCAAGGTAAGCCAGAAGGGATGATGACCTTGTGCTGGCCTTATTTTGAAAAAAAGTCTCTTTAAATCCATAAAAAGAATCTTCAAAGAGGCCAAAGATTCTACGATTCTGCATAGCACAAAAAGAAAGGTATCCCTTTTATGCTTACCCTCCCAAGAAGGGTTCGTGAGTAAAAAGAAGAAGAGGAAGACTCCGACAGTGGCTGGGAGCTCCAGGTACTCGCAGACCATTTTAAAGCACCAGATGGCAGCCTAGTTGTTCGGGTGAAGCTGCGAGAGGGCAACATCACACCGATTTAAGAGAGCCATAATGAAAGGAGAAAAAGGAAACCAAACTCCCAAGGTAGTGAACATGGGTTTATACACTCACATCCAGTCAGGGACATGAGGAGCCTCAAGATTTAGTTGGCAAACGTGTTCCCGAGGGTCTGACATTAATAGTTCGTAAGTTGTCTCCTCAGGGCCATCTCCGCACAATGCTCTCGAGTCACGAAACTCTGTTAACTCCTCTGCGGTTACCCTGGAGGACGTGCTCGTGACATCGGTAGTAAGCCAAGCATAGTGATTCACATGGGGTCACTGCACCGTACCTACTACAGGGGCACTACTTAAATCGTGAGGTCGGGAGAAGATTCAAAGCAAAAACTAAGTTATTTTACACTTAAACCAAAATCATTCTAAACTACACCATTCTAGACAAAACCATGGAAAAGACACCTATGGCACCCCAGCCCAATAAGTGCCGGAGGTCTACCAAACATTCCCACGACCTGGCTATATGGCGAGACACCCATCACATGACATGACCTTGATGTTAGGACTTTATCGTCGATCTAGATTTTCACAAAGTAGAATTCCATCGTTGAAAGTATAGTCTAGACCAACAATTAACTCCCAAATCAAATATTTTAAATTCAAATTATAATAACTGGTGGACGAAATTGTGATCAAAGAGTTCCAGGCACTGTTAGAGAAGCTCACAACTCCGTTCAACTTAACCAGCAAGTGTACTGGGTCATCCAAGTAATACCTTACGTGAGTAAGGGTCGATCCCACAGAGATTGTTGGTATGAAGCAAGCTATGGTCACCTTGTAAATCTCAGTTAGGCAGATTAAATTGGTTTTGGGTTTCGAAAATTAATAAATAAATAGAGAATAAAAAGGGATAGAAATACTTATGTAAATCAATAGTGGAAATTTCAGATAAGTGTATGGAGATGCTGTGTTCCTCTTGAAACTCTACTTCACTACTCACTCTTCCTTCAATCCTTCTTACTCCTTTCCATGGCAAGCTGCATGTAGGGCATCACCATCATCAATGGCTACTTTTAATCCTCTCGGGAAAATGGTCCTCTGCGCTGTCACTGCACGGCTAATCGTCTGGAGGCATCACCTTTGTTGATAGCTACATCCCATCCTCTCAGTGAAAATGGTCCAAATGCTCTGTCACAGCACGGCTAATCATCTGTCGGTTCTCAATCAGGTTGGAGTAGAATCCATTGATTCTTTTGCGTTTGTCACTAACGCCCAGCCTTCAGGAGTTTGAAGCTCGTCACAGTCATTCAATACCGGAATCCTACTCGGAATACCACAGACAAGGTTAGACCTTCCGGATTTCCAGGATCCTACTCGGAATACCACAGACAAGGTTAGACTTTCTGGATCCCCATGAATGCCTCCATCTATCTAGCTTATACCACGAAGATTCTGTTGGGGAATCTAAGAGATATGCGCCCGGCCTAAGGTAGAACGGAAGTGGTTGTCAATCACGTGCGTTCATAGGTGAGAATGATGATGAGTGTCACGGATCATCACATTCATCAAAGTGTTGTGCAACGTATATCTTGGAATAAGAATAAGAGAGAATTGAATAGAAAGTAATAATAATTGTATTGAAACTTGAGGTACAGCAGAGCTCTAAACCCTTAATCTATGGTGTGCAGAAACTCCACCGTTGAAAATACATAAGTGAAAAGTTCAGGCATGGTCGAATGGACAGCCCCTAAAACATGATCAATAGTCTCCTAAGATGAATGATAAAACAAAACTGAGACCAAAGATGTCTAATACAATAGTAAACTATCCTATTTATACTAGACTAGCTACTAGGGTTTACATGAGTAAGTAATTGATGCATAAATCCACTTCCGGCGCCCACTTGGTGTATGCTTGGGCTGAGTTTGATCTATCCACGAGCTGAGGCATTTATTGGAGTTGAACTCCAAGTTATGACCTGTTTTGGGCGTTCAACTCCGGATCATGACGTTTTTCTGGCGTTTAACTCCAGACAGCAGCATGTACTTGGCGTTTAACGCCAAGTTACGTCGTCAATTTCTGAATAAAGTATGGACTATTATATATTGCTGGAAAGATCTGGATGTCTACTTTCCAACGCCGTTGAGAGCGCGCCATTTGGAGTTCTGTAGCTCCAGAAAATGCATTTCGAGTGTAGGGAGGTCAGAATCCAACAGCATCAGCAGTCCTTTTGTCAGCCTTTTTCAGAGTTTTGCTCAAGTCCCTCAATTTCAGCCAGAAATTACCTGAAATCACAGAAAAACACACAAACTCATAGTAAAGTCCAGAAATGTGAATTTAACATAAAAACTAATGAAAACATCCCTAAAAGTAGCTTGAACTTACTAAAAACTACATAAAAACAATGCCAAAAAGCGTATAAATTATCCGCTCATCACAACACCAAACTTAAATTGTTGCTTGTCCCCAAGCAACTGGAAATCAAATAGGATAAAAAGAAGAGAATATACTATAAATTCCAGAATATCAATGAATATTAATTATAATTAGATGAGCGGGACTTGTAGCTTTTTGCTTCTGAACAGTTTTGGCATCTCACTTTTTCCTTTGAAGTTTAGAATGATTGGCTTCTTTAGTAACTTAGAATTTTTGATCGTATTATTGACTTTCCTAGTTAAGCATGTTGATTCTTGAACACAGCTACTTATGAGTCTTGGCTGTGGCCCTAAGCATTTTGTTTTCCAGTATTACCACCGGATACATAAATGCCACAGACACATAACTGGGTGAACCTTTTCAGATTGTGACTCAGCTTTGCTAAAGTCCCCAGTTAGAGGTGTCCAGAGCTCTTAAGTACACTCTTTTGCTTTGGATCACGACTTTAACTACTCAGTCTCAAGCTTTTCACTTGGACCTTCATGACACAAGCATATGGTTAGGGACAGCTTGATTTAGCCGCTTAGGCCTGGATTTTATTTCCTTGGGCCCTCCTATCCATTGATGCTCAAAGCCTTGGATCCTTTTTACCCTTGCCTTTTGGTTTTAAGGGCTATTGGCTTTTTCTGCTTGCTTTTTCTTTTTCTTTCTATTTTTTTTTCGCCATTTTTTTTTCGCAAGCATTTTACTTTTCACTGCTTTTTCTTGCTTCAAGAATCAATTTCATGATTTTTCAGATCATCAATAACATTTCTCTTTGTTCGTCATTCTTTCAAGAGCCAACAGTTTTAACATTCATAAACAACAAGATCAAAATTATGCACTGTTCAATCATTCATTCAGAAAACAAAAAGTATTGTCACCACATCAATATAATTAAACTAAATTCATGGATAAATTCGAAATTTATGTACTTCTTGTTCTTTTGAATTAAAACATTTTTCATTTAAGAGAGGTGAAGGATTAATGGATTTTATTCATAGCTTTAAGACATGCTTACATACTAATGATCATGAACTAAAGACACAAAACATAGATAAATACAACTTTAAAAATCGAAAACAGAAAGAAATAAAGAACAAGGAATGAATCCACCTTTAGTGGCGTCTTCTTCTTGAAGGACCAACAATGTCCTTAAGCTCTTCTATGTCCCTTCCTTGCCTTTGTTGCTCCTCCCTCATTGCTCTTTGGTCTTCTCTTATTTCTTGGAGAATGATGGAGTGCTCATGATGTTCCACCCTTAATTGTTCCACATTGTGGCTCAAATCTTCTAAGGAAGTGTTGAGTTGTTCCCAATAGTTGTTGGGAGGAAAGTGCATCCCTTGAGGCATCTCAGAGATTTCTTGATGATGAGCTTCCTCATGCATCTCTTAAGAACCGTGAAGGGTCTCTCTTGCTTGCTCCATCCTTTTCTTGGTGATGGGCTTGTACTCTTCAATGGAGATGTCTCCTTCTATGATAACTCCAGCTGAGTAATATAGATGGCAAATAAGGTGAGGAAAAGCTAGCCATGCCATGGGTGAGGGCTTGTCGGCTATTTTGTAGATTTCATTGGAGATGACCTCATGAACTTCTACTTCCTCTCCAATCATGATGCCATGAATCATGATGGCCCGATCCACAGTAACTTCAGATCGGTTGCTAGTGGGAATGATGGAGCGTTGAATGAATTCCAACCATCCTCTAGCTATAGGCTTGAGATCCAGTCTTCTTAGTTGGACTGGCTTGCCTTTGGAGTCTCTCTTCCATTGAGCTCCTTCCACACATATGTCCATAAGGACTTGGTCCAACCTTTGATTAAAGTTGACCCTTCTAGTGTAGGGGCGTTCATCTCCTTGCATCATGGGCAAGTGGAATGCCAACCTCACATTTTCCGGACTAAAATCTAAGTATTTCCCCCGAACCATTGTGAGATAATTCTTTGGACTTGGGTTCATACTTTGATCATGGTTTCTAGTGATCCATGCATTGGCATAGAACTCTTGAACCATTAATATTCCGACTTGTTGCATGGGGTTGGTTAGGACTTCCCAACCTCTTCTTCGGATTTCATGTCGGATCTCCGGATACTCATTTTTCTTGAGCTTGAAAGGGACCTCAGGGATCACCTTCTTCTTTGCCACAACATCATAGAAGTGGTCTTGATGGCTCTTGGAGATGAATCTTTCCATCTCCCATGACTCGGAGGTGGAAGCTTTTGTCTTCCCTTTTCCTTTTCTAGAGGATACTCCGGCCTTAGGTGCCATTGATGGTAATGGAAAAACAAAAAGCTTATGCTTTTACCACACCAAACTTAAAATATTGCTCGCCCTCGAGCAAGAGAAGAAAGAAGAGAAGAAGAAGAAGAAGAAAATATGGTAGAGGGGGAGAGATGTAGGTTCGGCTAAGTGGGAGAAGAGGGGTTTGTGTTGTGTGAAAATGAAGGAGAATGGAAGGGTATTTATAGGGAGAGGGGGTGTATGTTCGGCCATTTTGGGTGGGAATGGGTGGGAAAATGGTTTTGAATTTTTGAAGGTAGGTGGGGTTTATGGGGAAGAGTGGATGGATGTGAGTGGTGAAGGGGGTAATTGGGAAGAGGAATTGAGGTGATTGGTGAAGAGTGTTGGGAAGTGTGACATGGGGAAGAGTAATCACAAAAACTAGGATTAGGAGGTAAGGTGGGAATATGGTAGGTGGGGATCCTGCGGGGTCCACAGATCCTGAGGTGATCCTGTGGGGTCCACAGGTCCTGAGGTGTCAAGGAATTCCATCCCTGCACCAAATAGGCATGTAAATTGCCTTTGCACACCATTCTGGCGTTTAAACGCCGTGTGGTGCACATTCTGGGCGTTCAACGCCCATGTAAAGCATGTTTCTGGCATTGAACGCCAGGTTCATGCTTGTTACTGGTGTTCAGCGCCAGCTTTTCTTCTCTGGGCACATTCCTGGCGTTCAGCGCCAGAATGTTGCTTGTTTCTGGCGTTCAGCACCAGAATGATGCTCTGTTCTGGCGTTGAACGCCGGCCAGATGCATCTTACTGGCGTTGAACGCCAGCCTGTGCTTCCTCCAGGGTGCGAATTTTTTTCTGCTGTTTTTGACTCTGTTTTTAATTTTTATGATTTTTTTCGTGACTCCTCATGATCATGTACCTAATAAAACACAAAATAACAATAATATAGAATAAAATAAAAATTAGATAAATAAAATTGGGTTGCCTCCCAACAAGCGCTTCTTTAATGTCAATAGCTTGACAGTGGCTCTCATGGAGCCACAAGGTGATCAGGTCAATGTTGTATAGTCCCAACACCAAACTTAGAGTTTGGATATGGGGTCTTGACACCCAATTTAGAGTTTGGTTGTGGCCTCACAACACCAAACGTAGAGTTTGACTGTGTGGGCTCTTCTTGACTCTGAACTGAGAGAAGCTCTTCATGCTTACTCTCTTCTGTCACAGAGGGATGGCCATGTGCTTTAAACACAAGGTAGTCCCCATTCAATTGAAGGACTAATTCACCTCTGTTGACATCTATCACAGCTCCTGTTGTGGCTAGGAAAGGTCTTCTAAGGATGATACATTCATCCTCTTCCTTCCTAGTGTCTAAGATTATGAAATCAGCAGGGATGTAAAGGCCTTCAACCTTTACTAACACGTCTTCCACTATTCTATAAGCTTGTCTCATTGACTTGTCTGCCAGTTGTAATGAGAGCAAGGCAGGTTGTACCTCAATGATACCCAGTTTCTCCATTACAGAGAGTGGCATAAGATTTATCCCTGACCCCAGATCACATAGAGCTTTTTCAAAGGTCATGGTGCCTATGGTACAAGGTATTAAGAATTTGCCAGGATCTTGTTTCTTTTGAGGTAGAATTTGCTGAATCCAGGTATCCAGTTCACTAATGAGCAAGGGAGGTTCACTTTCCCAAGTCTCATTACCAAACAACTTGGCATTCATCTTCATGATAGCTCCTAAGTATTGAGCAACTTGCTCTCCAGTAACATCTTCATCCTCTTCAGAGGAAGAATAGTCTTCAGAGCTCTTGAATGGCAGAAGGAGATTTAATGGAATCTCTATGGTCTCTATATGAGCCTCAGATTCCTTTGGATCCTTAATAGGAAACTCCTTCTTGCTTGAGGGACGTCCCAAGAGGTCTTCCTCACTGGGATTTTCGTCCTCCTCCTCCCTTGTGCATTCGGCCATATTGATTATATCAATGGCCTTGCACTCTCCTATTGGATTCTCTTCTGTATTGCTTGGGAGAATACTGGGAGGAGTTTCAATGATTTTCTTACTCAGCTGGCCCACTTGTGCCTCCAGATTTCTGATGGAGGATCTTGTTTCACTCATGAAACTGAAAGTGGCCTTTGACAGATCAGAGACTAGATTGGCTAAATTAGAAGTGTTTTGTTCAGAATTCTCTGTCTGTTGCTTAGAAGATGATGGATATGGCTTGCTATTGCTCAGCCTATTGCATCCACCATTGTTAAAGCCTTGTTGAGGCTTTTGTTGATCCTTCCATGAGAAATTTGGATGATTTCTCCATGATGAGTTATAGGTGTTTCCATAAGGTTCACCCATGTAATTAACCTCTGCCATGGCAGGGTTCTCAGGATCATAAGCTTCTTCAGAAGCTGCCTCTCTAGTACTGTTGGATGCATGTTGCCATCCATTCAAATTTTGAGAGATCATGTTGACCTGTTGAGTCAACACTTTGTTCTGAGCCAATATGGCATTCAGAGTATCAATTTCAAGAACTCCTTTCTTCTGAGGTATCCCATTATTCACGGAATTCCTCTCAGAAGTGTACATGAATTGGTTGTTTGCAACCATATCAATGAGTTCTTGAGCCTCTTCAGGCGTTTTCTTTAGGTGAATAGATCCACCTGCAGAATGGTCCAATGACATTTTCGAAAATTCAGATAGTCCATAATAGACTATATCTAATATGGTCCATTCTGAAAACATGTCAGATGGACATCTTTTGGTCAGCTGCTTGTATCTTTTCCAAGCTTCATAGAGGGATTCACCATCTTTTTGTTTGAAGGTTTGAACATCCACTCTCAGCTTGCTCAGCTATTGAGGAGGAAAGAATTTATCCAAGAAGGCAGTGACCAGCTTATCCCAGGAGTCTAGGCTATCCTTAGGTTGTGAATCCAACCATATTCTAGCTCTGTCTCTTACAGCAAAAGGGAAAAGCATGAGTCTGTAGACTTCAGGATCAACTCCATTCGTCTTTACAGTCTCACAGATCTGCAAGAACTCAGTTAAAAACTGATAAGGATCTTCAGATGGAAGTCCATAAAACTTGCAGTTTTGTTGCATTAAGGCAACTAGCTGAGGTTTCAGCTCAAAGTTATTGGCTCCAATGGCAGGAATGGAGATGCTTCTTCCATCAAACTTGGACGTTGGCTTTGTAAAGTCACCAAGCATTCTCCTTGCATTATTATTATTTTCGGCTGCCATCTCCTTCTCTTGTTCGAAAATTTCTGAAAGGTTGTTTCTGGATTGTTGTAATTTAGTTTCTCTTAATTTTCTCTTCAGAGTCCTTTCAGGTTCAGGATCAACTTCAACAAGAGTGCCTTTTTCCCTGTTCCTGCTCATATGAAAGAGAAGAAAACAAGAAAAGAAGAGGAATCCTCTATGTCACAGTATAGAGATTCCTTTGTGTTAGTAGAAAAAGAGAGGGGAGAAGAATGAAGAAGAATGGTTCGGATTTTTAGATGAAGAGAGGTGAAGAGAAGTGTTAGTAATTAAATAATTAAATAGAATAAGAAAAGAGAGGGGAAATTTCGAAAATAATTTTGAAAAAAGGGGTTAGTATTTTTGAAAATTAAAAGATAAGATAGAATTAAAATTAAAACAATCAATTAATTAAAAAGAATTTTTGAAAAAAAAAGAGAGAGGTATTTTCGAAAATTAGAGAGGGAAAAGTAGTTAGGTGGTTTTGAAAAAGATAAGAAATAAACAAAAAAATTAGTTAGTTGATTGAAAAAGATTTGAAATCAAAATTGAAAAGATAAGAAGATAAGAAGTTTAGATAAGATATTTTGAAATCAAATTTTGAAAAAGATAAAATTTTGAGAAGGATAAGATAAAAAGATAAGATAAAAATTTTAAGAAAAAGATATTTTGAAAAAGATTTAATTTTTAAAATGACTTAACTAACAGAAACTACAAGATAAGATTCTAGAATTTAAAGATTGAACCTTTCTTATCAAGAAAGTAACAAACTTCAAATTTTTGAACCAATCACATTAATTGTTAGCTAATTTTCGAAAATTAGATATAAAAGATAAGAAAAAGATTTTGGAAAATAATTTTTAAAATTTTCGAAAATAAGAAAAAAAATGGAAAAGATATGATTTTTTGAAAAAGATTTTGAAAAGATAAGATTTTTAAAATTGAAAATTTGACTTGACTTGTAAGAAACAACTAATTTTGAAAAATTTTGACTAAGTCAATTCAAATTTTTGAAAATTATGAGAAAAATAAGGAAAAGATATTTTTTTTATTTTTGAATTTTTAATAATGAGAGAGAAAAACACAAACATGACCCAAAACATGAAAATTTTGGATCAAAACACATAATGCATGCAAGAACACTATGAATGTCAAGATGAACACCAAGAACACTTTGAAGATCATGATGAACATCAAGAACACAATTTTGAAAAATTTTTGATGCAAAGAAAACATGCAAGACACCAAACTTAGAAATCTTTAATGCATGGAAAATATGAATGCAAAAATGCACATGAAAAACAAGAAAAAACACAAAACAAGAAAATATCAAGATCAAACAAGAAGACTTACCAAGAACAACTTGAAGATCATGAAGAACACTATGAATGCATGGGATTTTCGAAAAATACAAAAAAAAAATTTTAAAGCATGCAATTGACACCAAACTTAAAAATTGACTCAAGACTCAAACAACAAGCACAAAATATTTTTGATTTTTATGATTTTATGATTTTTTTGTATTTTAATTGATTTTTTTTCGAAAACAAAGTTAGGAAAAACGAAAAAGAAAAGAAAAATTTTGAAAAAGATTTTTGAAAAGAAAATTACCTAATCTGAGCAACAAGATGAACCGTCAGTTGTCCATACTCGAACAATCCCCGGCAACGGCGCCAAAAACTTGGTGGACGAAATTGTGATCAAAGAGTTCCAGGCACTGTTAGAGAAGCTCACAAATCCGTTCAACTTAACCAGAAAGTGTACTGGGTCATCCAAGTAATACCTTACGTGAGTAAGGGTCGATCCCACAGAGATTGTTGGTATGAAGCAAGCTATGGTCACCTTGTAAATCTCAGTTAGGCAGATTAAATTGGTTTTGGGTTTCGAAAATTAATAAATAAATAGAGAATAAAAAGGGATATAAATACTTATGTAAATCAATAGTGGGAATTTCAGATAAGTGTATGGAGATGCTGTGTTCCTCTTGAAACTCTACTTCACTACTCACTCTTCCTTCAATCCTTCTTACTCCTTTCCATGGCAAGCTGTATGTAGGACATCACCATCATCAATGGCTACTTTTAATCCTCTCGGGAAAATGGTCCTATGCGCTGTCATTGCACGGCTAATCGTTTGGAGGCATCACCTTTGTTGATAGCTACATCCCATCCTCTCAGTGAAAATGGTCCAAATGCTCTGTCACAGCACGGCTAATCATCTGTCGGTTCTCAATCAGGTTGGAGTAGAATCCATTGATTCTTTTGCGTTTGTCACTAACGCCCAGCCTTTAGGAGTTTGAAGCTCGTGACAGTCATTCAATACCGGAATCCTACTCGAAATACCACAAACAAGGTTAGACCTTCTGGATTCCCAGGATCCTACTCGGAATACCACAGACAAGGTTAGACTTTCCGGATCCCCATGAATGCCGCCATCTATCTAGCTTATACCACGAAGATTCTGTTGGGGAATCTAAGAGATATGCGCCCGGCCTAAGGTAGAACGGAAGTGGTTGTCAATCACGCGTGTTCATAGGTGAGAATGATGATGAGTGTCACGGATCATCACATTCATCAAAGTGTTGTGCAACGTATATCTTGGAATAAGAATAAGAGAGAATTGAATAGAAAGTAATAATAATTATATTGAAACTTGAGGTACAGCAGAGCTCCACACCCTTAATCTATGGTGTGCAGAAACTCCACCGTTGAAAATACATAAGTGAAAGGTTCAGGCATGGCCGAATGGCCAGCCCCCAAAACGTGATCAATAGTCTCCTAAGATGAATGATAAAACAAAACTGAGACCAAAGATGTCTAATACAATAGTAAACTATCCTATTTATACTAGACTAGCTACTAGGGTTTACATGAGTAAGTAATTGATGCATAAATCCACTTACGGGGCCCACTTGGTGTATGCTTGGGCTGAGTTTGATCTATCCACGAGCTGAGGCATTTATTGGAGTTGAACTCCAAGTTATGACGTGTTTTGGGCGTTCAACTCCGGATCATGACATTTTTCTGGCGTTTAACTCCAGACAGCAGCATGTACTTGGCGTTCAACGCCAAGTTACGTCGTCAATTTCTGAATAAAGTATAGACTATTATTTATTGCTGGAAAGCTCTGGATGTCTACTTTCCAACGCCCTTGAGAGCGCACCATTTGGAGTTCTGTAGCTCCAGAAAATCCATTTCGAGTGCAGGGAGGTCAGAATCCAACAGCATCAGCAGTCCTTTTGTCAGCCTTTTTCAGAGTTTTGCTCAAGTCCCTCAATTTCAACCAGAAATTACCTGAAATCACAGAAAAACACACAAACTCATAGTAAAGTCCAGAAATGTGAATTTAACATAAAAACTAATGAAAACATCCCTAAAAGTAGCTTGAACTTACTAAAAACTACCTAAAAACAATGCCAAAAAGCGTATAAATTATCCGCTCATCAATAACCGAGAGTAATTAAACCTCGGGTCGTTCTCCCTAGGAGTTGCAATGAAATGTACAATTATTGGCTATGAGAGAGAGCTTGGGGGATTGTGAATTGGGAAAGCAAGAGAGGCAAGGAATGTAAATAGCAAAAAAGTAAATGACCATACAAGGAATTAAAAGAAAGCAAGTAAAGGCAATAAAAATGGAAATTAAGTGCTAAAAAGGGCTCTTGGTGAGAATTAGAGAATTTAGGATTCCTATCCTAGTTATGGACTACAAACATGGCAATTGTGTGGAGTCAATCCAAATTAGTTAATCCTCCTTGAGAATTAGTCAAAAGGGCATAATTGATCTCAATCCATAAGTCCTAGTCAACTCACTAATTACTTAGTGAAAGACTAGCGTCAACGGAAACCAAACCAATTAGCCATTCCCACACAATGCGGAATGGACATCCACAACTCAATTCCACCCAAACAACCAATTTCTCATCCAAGAGTGTGAAAACTAAACATGCAAGAAATTAAACATGCAAGAAATAAAGGTCAAAGCAATAAAAGTCAAAAGCAATAAAATGCAAGAAACCTCTTGGCAAGTAATTGAGAGATAAGGTTACCTATCCTAGACATTGACCATAAACACATGATGATTATGAAGAGTTAATCCTACTTAGTCAACCTTACATCGAAGATAAGTCAAATAGGCATAGTTAATTTCAATCCTTAAGTCCTATGTCAACACTAGGGGTCACAGAGAGTCAAGGGAAATCAAATTAACTAACTACTCTAATATATCAAACAAGGATGGACATCAATGACTCAAGGGACACCAAAGTCAACAATTCCAAGCCAAGAGTGGAGAAAAACTAAGTGAAAACTAAGCCAAGCATTTTATCAAACACTTGGTGCGCATTAGAATAAAATAATATTAAATTGTAATAAAATAAATTCTAAAACTATCAAAGCAAGAAAGTAACAATAACAACTAGAAAAGGCAATAAATGACATGAAATCATAAAATTGCATTAATTAGAATTAAAACAACAAAAGTGTTCATAACATGAAAATGACATAGAAGAGAAAATAATAAAAGAGATGAAGAAGATAAAGACAAGAAAGCATAGAAACATAAATGAAACTACACTAAAACAAGAATTAAAGTGCCGAAATTAAAAGGAAAATAAGCTAAAAACCCTAATTCTAGAGAGAGGGGGAGCTTCTCTCTCTAGAAAATGACCTACAACATGATAAAAACCTAAACCTAATTGCCCTGCCCGCTTCATCCATCTTCAATTTGGCCTTAAATTGCTTCAGAAATAAGTTGGATTGGGTTTTGGGGCCCAGAAATTGCACCCAGCGATTTCCAATTAATGAGCTCACGTGCAGGGACCTGTGCGGATGCACAGATGTGTGTGTCCGCACACTTGCCAAATCCTGACTTGTGCGTACGCACAAGTACCTGTGTGTACGTACACATGCTTATTTCCACTATAGCAAATTATATATCATTTCGAAGTCCTGGACATTAGCTTTCCAATGCCACTAAAACTGCCTCATTTGGACCTCTGTAGCTCAAGTTATGATCAATTTAGTATAGAGAGGTCGGGGCTAGCAGCTTTCCGAATCCCATTTCTTCATTGTTTCTTCCCTTTTGCATGCTCTTCTCCTCACTTATCCAACCCATGCTTTCCTTGTAAACCTAAAATCACTTAACAAATACATCAAGGTACCAAATAGGATTAAAGTGAATAAATTGACTAAATTAAGCACAAAAGAGCATGTTTTCACTTTCAAGCACAATTTAGGAAGAAATCTCAAAAGCATGCTATTTAGGTAAATAAATGTGGGTTTATGTGATAGAATCTACTCATATCAATCCAAAATATATCGTAAAATATGGATTCATCAATTTTCCCACACTTAAACCAAGCATGTCCTCATGCTAAACCAACCAAAGGAGATGAATGAAGGGGTAATTATTAATGTAACTACCTACATGCATGTAACTATACTAAATGCTATCTATATATATCTATACTATGATTCCTATTGAATTTGGTAAAAATAAACAAAAGAATCTCAATCAATCCAAAATAAAGCTTAGGGCAAAGACAAAGCAAATATAGCAATGTAATCAATGTCCGAAGACTGATTTGAAATTTTCAAAAATAAGTTCAACAACCTGCAAGAAAATACAAGATAAGGGATGGAAACCTAGAATTGAGCGATTGAACCCCTCATCGGATGTGTTTACACTCTAGTCGCTCAGTGTTTAGGGCTTAATCACTCAATCCCCCTTTAATCATGTTTCTCAAAGATTTGCAAGTCGTCTAACAATCAACTAATATTTGGTGCATGAATGCAAATATCATGAGGACTTTTGTGGGTTGTAATGGGGCTTAGGTAAGGGTAGGATTAATATAGTTAAGTGGGCTAATAGATTGGATCTTTGATTAGCTCAAGTATCCCACCTAATCCTATATCATCCTATATACATAACAAAACAACCTAACTACCCACTTATCCTTTTTTCTCTCATTCACTCATGCATGCTTCTTTTTAATTCAACCACATATGCATCTCTTATTTACATTCTTATTATTATTTCTTTTTTTTTTTTCTATTTCTTTTTTTTTTTTTTTTTTCTTTTTTTATCTTACAAGAGAGATGCATATGTTCCAAGTAATGAATGCATGAGTGTTTTCCCACTTTTCCAAATACTCTCAATGAATACCCCAAAGAACTAACTACCAATGTTTTCTCACAAATTCCCCACACTTGATTAACACACACACTCAAATCCAAGCTAATCAAAGATACAATTCAAGGACATAATGGTTTTTCACTTAGGGTGAATGATGTGCTTATAATGAAAACAAAAGGGGAATTAAAAGGCTCGAAAGTGATTTGCAAAGGTAGATGTAAGGGTTGGCCATATGGGTTAGTGAGTTCAATTTCAAAGATGGCCTCAATCATACTAAAAGCAATTCAAAACATCAAACATAGGACATATAGACTAAAGCAAATCTAATATTACAATCATAAAAGGAGTTTAACACACAAGAACAAAAATTATGGTTGAAAATGTGCAACCACACAATCAAAGCTCAAATCTCACTTGGTATTTGTTCAAGCTCTTTTCTATGTTCCATAAAAGGATACTTCAAGCAAGTTCAAAACCAATTTTCAAATCCATCAATGGTATGCCCAAAAAGAGATTTCATGAAAATTTCTTGTAATTTTACCAAACTTATTTATCCTACTATGCAAATGCAAATATTTACTAAAATAAAACTATAAGCACTAAAGAGATATGTACAAACAATACCAAACAAAGTATAATGCAATAAAAGACTAACAAATATTCACAAAAATATACTATCAAAACTAGAAAAATAGTGCAAGTGTTGAGAAAGAGAGAATTTACGCCCCAAAAGATGTGGATCCTCCCCCACACTTAAACATTGCACGGTCCTCCGTGCATGCACTCAATCCGGGGGTGAAGAGATGCTCCAAAAGGCTCCACCTTCAGCTGGTGGACACCGAGGCTTCGGGTTGCTATAGAAAATAAGAATTGAGGAAAGGTTAGATGCGTGGTATGGTAAAAGACAATGTGTGTATCCTAAGTATGCGCACACTTTAGAACATATACATTGGCCGGGTGAAAACGGCAACCACATAATCAAAAGAGATAGCATGTTCCTCAATTAAGAAGCCTAGGGTGCAAGTAAAGAATAAGCAAATCTTAAGGCACAAGCAACCCTAGGTAACTACAACTAAAGGGAATTGAATGTATAAGAGATTGGATATTGAAATTGTGCAAGTGAAAGCGCAAAATTAATAGAAAATGGCACAATTAACAATAAGAAATTCAATGATGAAAAACAAACTACTTATTCATCCTTAGGAATAATGAAATAATCACATGTATAAGGTGCTTGTTACAAAAAGTGACAAGTCTTGATAAGAATTAAGTCATGTCAACTCAAAAAAATGCAAAGCATTAGCAAGGAACAAATACCTTGTTATGTGATTATATTCACTTTAAGAACCATGATGACTAAGTAGTTCAACTCAATTCACTAAGGTAAAAGTGCACAATTCAAAATGCCACACAAGGATAAAGTCTAATGCATATGGTAGCTACAACATATGAATCAAACTCACAATTCAACTAGGCAATTAAACAAGGCTTTCATGCTCAGTGCACATATTCATCAACAATTACACTAAAACTTAAGCAAGAAGCATCCCAATCAACATCAAGCAAACACTTGCAACCTATTCAATTAACAAACAACTAAACAAAAACTAATATAATTACCAAAATAAAAATGAAATGCAAACAAAACAAAGTAAAACAAGTAAAGAAGAGGGCAGAAGCAAGGAAAGAGAGGGGTGGAGGAGAGAAGAAGAGAAGAAGTAGAGAAAAGAAAAGAAAAGAAGTGTAGTGGTGAAGAAACAGGGGCGTGCATACGCACAGGGACGTGTGCGTACGCACACTAGGTGGAAAAGGGGTTGTGCGCGCGCACAACAACGTGCGGGTGTTGCGAATAGAAGGGGTGTCACGGCCTGTGCGGATGCACAAGGACTTGTGCGCGCGCACAGAAGGAAAAAGGGTTTGCGTTCACACGCACAAAGGGTGCGTGCGCTACGACCAGAGGGGGATTAAGGGGTTGTGCGTGCGCACATAGCTATGCGCACACACAGGTAGGATTTTTTTTTGACATGAAGCATCAAAATTGTCAGCTATCACTCCATCTGTCTGTACGCACACAGGTCCATGCGCACGCACAAGGCGCAAAAAGAGAAGGCTGCGAACGCACAAGGCATGCGAACGCTCCCAACAGAAGGGGTGTAAGCTGGTGTGCGCATGCACAAGTGGGTGCGCGCGCATAGAACATGAAAATGGGGTTGTGTGCGTATGCACAGGTGTGTGCGCACACACATGCTCTATTTTTCTCAAAAAATTTTAGTGCTCTAAGGCACCAAACTTGATATCCAAAATAGCTTTTCAACCCCAAAACATATTATCCATCAAAAACACATAATCAAAGCTAAAATCTAATCAAATTAAGCTTGAATTTAAACTAAGCATAAGCTATCTACAAGAGACAAAATGCAATAAATGGAAACTATGTACAAAGAGAGAGTTAGAAGGATGTTACCATGGTGGGGTGTCTCCTACCTAGCACTTCTATTTAGAGTCCTTAAGTTAGACTTTATTGAGAAGATCTAACAATGCTTGGGTCTCCATATTCTCTATTGATTGCACCAAGCTTTAGTGGAGTGTCCAACAAGCTAGTAGCTCCCAACAAGGAAAACAAAAAGCAAACAAGAGAAATATATTCACAAAAGCCAAAAACAAGTAAGCAACATATGTACAATCAACCAAAAAATAAGCTATTTACATATTAACATATTAACAATATCCAAAAACATACACCATTGCAATTCCCTGGAAACGGCGCCAAATTTGAGGTTAGGAATTTATCGTCGATCTAGATTTTCACAAAGTAGAATTACATCGTTGAAAGTATAGTCTAGACCAACAATTAACTCCCAAATTAAATGTTTTAAATTTGAATTATAATAATCAAGAGTAATTAAACCTCGGGTCGTTCTCCCTAGGAGTTACAATGAAATGTACAATTATTGGCAATGAGAGAGAGCTTGGGGGATTGTGAATTGGGAAAGCAAGAGAGGCAAGGAATGTAAATAGCAAGAAAGTAAATGATCATACAAGGAATTAAAGAAAGCAAGTAAAGGCAATGAAAATGGAAATTAAGTGCTAAAAAGGGCTCTTGGTGAGAATTGCAGAATTTAGGATTCCTATCCTAGTTATGGACCACAAACATGGCAATTGTGTGGAGTCAATACAAATTAGTCAATCCTCCTTGAGAATTATTCAAAAGGGCATAATTGGTCTCAATCCATAAGTCCTAGTCAACTCACTAATTACTTAGTGAAAGACTAGCGTCAACGAAAACCAAACCAATTAGCCATTCCCACACAATGCAGAATGGACATCCACAACTCAATTCCATCCAACAACCAATTTCTCAACCAAGAGTGTAAAAACTAAACATGCAAGAAATTAAACATACAAGAAATAAAGGTCAAAGCAATAAAAGTCAAAAGCAATAAAATGCAAGGAAAGGAAACTTCAAATGCAAGAAACCTCTTGGCAAGTAATTGAGAGCTAAGGTTACCTATCCTAGACATTGACCACAAACACATGATGATTATGAAGAGTTAATCCTACTTAGTCAACCTTACATCGAAGATAAGTCAAATAGGCAGAGTTAATTCAAATCCCTAAGTCCTATGTCAATACTAGGGGTCACATAGAGTCAAGGAAAACTAAATTAACTAACTACTCTAATATACCAAACAAGGATGGACATCAATGACTCAAGGGACACCAAAGTCAACAATTCCAAGCCAAGAGTGGAGAAAAACTAAGTGAAAACTAAGCCAAGCATTTTATCAAACACTTGGTGTGTATTAGAATAAAATAATATTAAATTGCAATAAAATAAATTCTAAAACTACCAAAGCAAGAAAGTAACAATAACAACTAGAGAAAGCAATAAATGACATGAAAACATAAAATTGCATTAATTAGAATTAAAATGACAAAAGTGTTCATAACAAGAAAATGACATAAAAGAGAAAATAACAAAAGAGATGAAGAAGATAATGACAAGAAAGCATAGAAACATAAATGAAACTACACTAAAACAAGAATTAAAGTGCTGAAATTAAAAGAAAACTAAGCTAAAAACTCTAATTCTAGAGAGAGGGGGGAGCTTCTCTCTCTAGAAAATGACCTACAACATGATAAAAACCTAAACCTAATTAGCCCCCTTCATCCATCTTCAATTTGGCCTTAAATAGCTTTAGAAATGAGTTGGATTGGATTTTGGGCTCACGTGCAGGGACCTGTGTGGACGCACAGATGTGTGCGTCCGCACACTTGCTAAATCCTAACTTGTGCGTACGCACACATGCTTATGTCCACTATAGCAAATTATATATCATTTCGAAGCCCTGGACGTTAGCTTTCCAATGCCGCTGAAACCGTCTCATTTAGACCTCTGTAGCTCAATTTATGATCAATTTAGTACATAAAGGTCGGCATTGGCAGCTTTCCAAATCCCATTTCTTCATGGTTTTTTCCCTTTTGCATGCTCTTCTCTTCATTTATCCAACCCATGCTTGTCTTGGAAACCTAAAATCACTTAACAAATACATCAAGGCACCAAATAGGATTAAAGTGAATAAAATTGACTAAATTAAGCACAAAAGAGCATGTTTTCACTTTCAAGCACAATTTAGGAAGAAATCTCAAAAGCATGCTATTTAGGTGAATAAATGTGGGTTTATGTGATGGAATCCACTCAAATCAAACCAAAATATATCGTAAAATATTGATTCATCAGACCTCCTGTAAGAGGATTTAGACAGCTGGCAGAAGCTTCTAAGGGGCTTGGCCCGAGTGAGAGGGCTTAACCGACGAATGAGGATAGCGGAGAGGGACCTACCCCTCTCCCCAGGTACGTCACTTTTATCCTAATTAGCCGCCTCCTCATATGGACGCTTACTTTGGCATCAAAGTGTCCTTGCAGATGGCCCTACCCGCCGACCCACCGATGACTACTTGCTTCACACCTCTTCTCAACTCTCGTGCTCAGGTTCCAACCCTCACCTTCAACGATTTATACTCCACCGGTCCGACGAACAACCGAACAATAAAAATTATTATCATATTATATATGTTTGATACAAAATTTTACAATCTTGCATAAATTCACGGTGAGTGAGTGTTGATCCCACGAGGATTAAAGAATTAAACAACCAATGGTTGATTGAGTATTCTAGTCAGGCAATTCATATGGAAATGACGAACAAAATTTTAAACTAGAACTTAAATGACTTGAATTAAAAGAAAGAAATAATGTGACTAGAAGGTAAAGAACATAATATAAAGTGGTATAAATTTAAATTGCAATAAAGTAATTAGTAGGAAAGTAAATTGCAAGAAAACTAAAGTACAAGAAAGTGTGCAAGAAAGTACAGTGCATGAATGTAGAGTGTAAGAAAGTAAATGAAGCAACATAAAATAACGTTAATTAAAACATCAATCAAATAGCTTTCATCTCCTCTTCAATCATGCAATTCATTGATCTCTTGGCAAATCATAAGTGATTAAATTCCAATGTCTTGGTAATTCAGTCCCTCTTAACTTGATTGATTGCCAATGTTTTGATCTAATTGCTCATGAAAAGAGAGGAAGATTGGTCTCTGATTTAAAGCCACACAATTTCATGAATCAAGTTATGGGTTGATTACATGTCACATCAATCCCAAATCCAAATTCACCAAATTGGGAGATAGATCTTCAAGCTCAATTCTATGATTTCTCTCTCAAGTTTTCATAGAATTCAAGTGAGATTAAAACTATCTCTCAATAGATTTTGAATCCTTGGAATGAAGAACAAAGATTCTTTCTAAAGAAGCAAATGAAAGATGAATTGAAGATGAAGAGTAATCACAATTGATCCATTAAATTCAATAGAGCTCTTTTCTCCCAATCAAATAGGGAATTAGCCACTCATGGCTTAGAAAATGTGAAAAGTAAAAAGAACTCAAAGAGCTAGCTAAATTCCCCCCAAAGTTTTCCTTCATCCTCAATTTAAAACCTATCTAAAATTACAATTCAAATGAAATTCAAATTACCTTAAATTCAAGATTAAATTGAGATGGATTCCATGGGCTTGATCTAATTGGAAGATTGAAAAATTAAGGAATGAATGATGAAGTTGAGCATTGGAGGTTGGAGGTTGAATGTGGAGCACAATGCAAAGCCAAACTTTTTCATCAAAGGATAGCCCAAATCACGCCTCTGTCGTGCTACGCCAATTGCTTTCTTTCCTTAAATTTGTCCAAAAATTGATAAGTGAGGCAACTAACGTGAGATGATAATAGGCTTGGCATGACACTTGAATAAGCCCAAATGTCTTAGTATGATGCTGAGGCGTGGTACGTCGAGGACTTGGCGTGACACTTCAATGACTATTTAGACCAAATTTGTGAAATTTAAGTCACAGGCACGATACGGGACAACATTGGCATGGGACGTTAGTTTGCAGTTGTGCGTACGCATGCTTTGAAGGTGACGCCTGTTGTGCGTACGCATGAAGTGATGCATACACATGACTTACTGAATTCGTCATTTGTGTATACGCATGGGTGCATGCGTATGCATGCTTTTACTTAATTTGGACAATTGTGCATATGCATGAATGCATTCGTACGCACGATTGTCGTGGCATGCCAGCACTTTTACGTGGGAAGTCAAAGCTTTCCAGGCCCAGATGTGTTGGTTTTTGTCTTTGGAAAAAGTGTTTCCTTAGCTTTCAAAGCGTGCCCTTTCTTTCAAAGCATGTCTTTTGTTTCCTCCTTTGTTCTTTTGATTTTTGTTTCATTTCTTATACTTATCAAAGCACAAAACAACTGCAAAGAGCATTGATCAAGGCACCAAAAGTCTCATTTAAAGCAAGAAAATTTCTATCTTAAATTTTAAAAAAGAAATATTAAGAATATAGATTTAAAATATGAAATTCCTAATAAAAACACTAAATTACTACCACTATCTAAAGAAATAATAACTAAAAACTATTAAAGATATGCGTGCATCAATGTTTTACTTTCACTATTAAAATTTTTTAGATTTGTCATTGCCAATAACCCAATTATCAATAAAAATAAATCAATATTTATTTTATAAAAATTTATATTTACTGATGCCCTAGCCGAGGTGGAGATCGTGGAGCTATGACTGGAGCATCATAGGATGAGGATGAGTCACTCGCATCTTGCGCATAAAGAAGTACATGTAACGATGCTCGTCCACTAATTGAGATTGGATAGCTGCGTTTTGACAATCAGTTGGAGGCGGGTATCTGCTTCTCATACCTCTATTGAACACGCCGCTACTCCTCCTACACATACTAGTAGCGTGCCTCGAGCTCTATGAATCTTGTCCTATTCTGCTCCAGATCCTTGTTGAGCAAGATAACATGCTCTTGCTCCCTAATGTCGATTGTTCTATTAGAAGTAGACTCAGTATTAGAATAACATGGAGTAATGGCGATACAGACACGTTCAATCCCGTAGATCCTTTTCTCCTTGCATCTGGCTGCTGTCTACGTCCACAAAGGCATCCTCCGAGACTTGAGGGGGTCTGGCCCCTTCAGCGACCCTGGTCCCACGTTGGTTAATTAGATATTTAATATTGAGGAGTACTACACATACATGTTATTTGGTTTACAAGTCATACAAGTTGGGAGAAACTTAACAAAAAGCACGCTGGCCCATATACAATTTTCATGGCGTGCTTTGCGTTTCTCCTCCTCCTCCTCCTCTTCCTTCTTCTTCTCCTTCTTCTTCTCCTACTCTTCTTCTTCTTCCTCCATAAAAACGAGTTTCTTGTCAAATTTGTTCGATCTCCTTCGTTCGTTCTCTCTTTGCCTTTTCATTCGTTGTTTTATCTGCGTTTATCATTGGTATTCTTGCTTCATTTTTTTTTTCGATTTTCATGATTTCTGAAATCAAGCTTTGAAATCATTTTGAAGATAATGGAACTTCAGAAATACACCCAAATAATTACAGAAATACACCCAACCGATTACAGAAATACACCCAAACGGTTACAGAAATACACTCAAACGGTTACATGAATTCACCCAAATGATTATAGAAATACACCCAAAGGATTACGAAAATACACCCAAAGGATTTAAAAAATACACCCAAAATTCGTTGAAGTACACCTTATACATAATTCAGAACTCTTCCTCTTTCTCCTCCTCATCTTCTACAGCTTCTTCTTCTTCTTCATTTTCTTATTTCATATTCTCATAATTCTTTTTGAGAGGAAAAAATCAAACAAAGAAGAAAAAAAATACATAATGTTGCAAAATCAAAAGAAGAACGAGGAAAAACACGATGATGAAGATGAAACACATCAAAAACGAAGAAGAAGAAGAAGAAGAAGAAGAAGAAGAAAAAGAGGCACAAAAAAAGAAGAAGAAGGAGAAGAAAAAGAGGAGGCATAGAGAAAGAAAAAGAAGAAGAAATAAATGACTTGTATGACTTGTATGGGAAAACACTACTTGTATGTGAAGGATTCCTCTTTAACATTTCAATATGCCCTTTTCTATAAAAAAAAAAAAAAAAAAGAAAAAAAAAAGAGAGATGACTTAATTACAATATTTAACATTTTAATATGCTCTTTCCTAACGTCAGAATATGATGTTGAGATGTTTCTTACATTAAGGTCATTTATGAAGGGAAACAAGCCATATATCAAACTATCAAAGGAAATGATGATGACTTATTATTCCGATGAATTAGGCCACTACATGTAATAAAAAGTAGTGTAATAACGTGTTGAATTCACAATTTAAAAGAACCCAATTGAGAGCTCCCATTTAGGTTCTTGGCAAAATATTTTGCTAAAAATTCCTTTATTGTGGCCTTTCTGTAGATTGCAGGATTTTCTTCTGAAAGTAGTTCCTTGATAGGACCATAGACCTTAGGAGTACCTTCAACTGGATCCTGTGCATTCACAAAGAAGCTTGCTATAGAAATTCTTGGTCCTGTTTTCTTTGATAACACCCGGTGATAAATACTGATGAATTTATCATTTGTGATAAGCTGCAACATTCAAAGGGAAATTGATAAATATACTATACACAATTGAAGAAACAACAGAAGTAGTTCATATTTCTATTTTTTTTTATGCTTTCTTCTTTCACCTACCGTCAGTCCAATTAAAATTTAAGGGCTTTTTGTTTTTTCTTTATTTTCCCCTAAACAATTTAGTTGTTTTATCCATGAAAATGGTTGATTTTGGCCCCCCTTTAGAGTGTAGTATTTGAACGTGCATTAGAAATATTAATAATCTATACAACTATTTATAACGGGATATGAACTAAGATAGACCATTTTTTTTAACCTAAAATATATTTATTTGATATAATCTATAAAAATTATATTTTGTTGTTTCTAAGTATAATAAGATGCTTATTATTTTGGATTTTTGGGCAATGCTATATCTATTATTTTTACATACATTTAATTTAATAAATAAAAAAGTAGATTAACGTCTGGTCATACACTAGTTATAAAATAAAGGAGAAAATATGCATTTTTTTCACTCACATTGATGACAAGCTTTAAAATTATAATTAACTTTTAATATTATTTAATTTTATACTTAGTGTTCGAAATAAATGTCAATTCTAATTGCTACATTTGCTTTTCTATAATCTACATATTATCAAATTTAAGGTTGACAAAGAGACAAGTAGAGACGAATTTTGAACTATTCAATCCACTTCACCCTACTCTATCTTATATAGAACTCGTACTACTCTTACGCGTAGGTTTTGAAAATATGTATTTTAATTTTTTTTAAAGTTAAAAATTGAAACTTAAATTTAAAATTTTTATTTAAAAAAAGTTATATTATTTAAAATATAGTTCGTTCTCTATTTTTTTTTCTTTTGTTATGAGAAACTTATCAACACTAAATCATCAGAGTGGTACAGGACTTTCTCTAATACTCATCACAGCCCATATGTATTCTAAGTTTCTAACCTTACCGTTGAGTAATATCATATATGTATTTGAATAAAAATATATATATATTCAATTAAAATCGTAATTTATAATCTTATATTTTTATATTTATTTTTCTATTATTTTTAATATATAATAATTATTGTAATTATATATGTGTGCACACGTAGGCGCGCACGTGTATGTGCATGTGTGCTTGTACGTATCTCATCCCACATTGTAGTGAAACTAGCCACAAAGACAACCCGCCCCCTCACTGAATCAAGTAATTACCTGTCTTAATTGATTGGAGAGAATGATACTTGTGGGTTCGGTTACTATTATCTTCTATTTTCTAATTTGCCTTTTATTCAATGTTCTAAAAATCGGATTAGGCCGGGTAGTTTGATCGAATTATTCAGGAACCGGTCTTTTGATTGGTGTGATTAATATCTAAAATTGGTTTGCAAAAAATTAGTATAAAAACCGATCGAATTGACAGTTAATTAGTAAACTGACTGAATCGGCCGATTTGCTTTTCACGTTAGGGTTAAGTATGATTTTGGTCCCTAACATAGACTCTAAAAATTTATTTTGTCCCCGACTATTTTTTCGCTACAAAATGGTCCCGAACGTTTAAGTTAGCTTTAAAATCATCTTTGGACAAAAATACCCCTCCTTCTTCTTTCCCAAAATCAACCAGAAGCAGAATCACAGAAGCACAAGCAAATGCAAAAAACAGAAGCAGGCAAAAGTAGAAAGCAGAAGCAGAATAACAACAATCGAACAACAACAACCAGAAGAACAACAACAACAACAATAACAATAGATAATGAAATCAGAACAACAACAAAAGCAGATTCAGAAGTAGAAACAAAAACAGAAGCAGGCAGAAGTAGAAGCAACAAGAAGCATCAACAACAATAATGGAATAAAAGGAATAAACAAACAGAAGTATCAACAACAACAATGGAATAAATAGAAGCAAAACACCTTCCTTTAAATTTGAAAAATTAAAGAAAAAGGAATAAAAAATTGAAACAGCATTGCGGTGGTGGTGGGGGAGGAAGGGGTGCGGCAGTGAACTGCGAATCGCGAGGGGAGGAGAGCTGCGGTGGTGGTGGCGGATCGCGTGGAAAGGGCTGCGGCAGTGGTGGCAACGCCAGGAATTGCAACGAGAACAGCGATGCGGTGGTCGTGGGCTGTGAATCGCGACGAGAAAGGCGCTGTGGTGGTTGGCGGTGCTGCGAATCGCGACGAGGGCCCGGGTGTGGTGACGAGAAAGGCTCCGTTCCTCTCTTCTCATTCTCTCTCCCTCTGCTCTCTCCTATCTTGACGTTAGTGTGAGTGTGTGCTAACGAAGAAAGGAACAGCGACGAGGAAGCAATGACGATGGCGAGGAGCAACGGCGGCGATGTGGAGATTCACTACAAGACACACGGAGGTTTGCGGCGGTAATTTGGGGGCGGTTTATCAAACCGCTGTGAATGGAAGAATTGGGGCGGTTCAACTTGAGGTTTTTGAGTGCGCAGCTAGACAATTTTAATTTGGGAGGTTTTTATCAAACCCCAATCCGTTCTCTCCCTCCCTGATTGAAATATGGTGAATAACTTCTAAGGGTTCTCTGCCTTTCCTTTGCATTCAAAATTGCACCTTTCTCATCTTATCGAGTTTTGGCGTTGCTCAATCTCCTTGCTTCGCCATGAATGTGTATCCTCTCTCACTACCAATTCAGTCCACCTCTACCTGCGAATCCCGCGAACAAATCTCCATTCAATCCGTCACCCACGCACTGCCCTTCGATCGTTCTGGTCGCGACCTAAGTTTCTGAGATCGAGAGAGAAAGCGCATCTTCCTTCAGCACATCTCCTCCGCCAACGACGTCGTTGCTCTCTTCGTTATCAAGCTATCAATTTTTGCACTCTCTTCTTTTTTCCACTCATCTTCTATTTCTGGTGTCTTTCTCCTTCCCTTTCTATTCATTTATTTGTTTTTTATTCTGATATTCTGATTGATTTGCTCTTTGATATAACAATATTTAATGAGTTTTAGTTTCTCTTAATTGAATTGTTTGAAATTCTCAAGCATTCCAGGTATTTGATGAAATACTTATTAGTTTTTTTTCTCACTAAATGCAGTAATTGATGTTGATTTAGTAAAAGATTATTAATTTGTGAGGGAGGACCAAAATATGAGTGAGGATGTTAATAATGATTCCTCAAACATGGTGGTTCTATCTTTTTAGTTTTTGGAATTCCCTTATTTTTATGGATTTTATGAGCTTTAGATTTTATCTTATTTTGCTTAGTAACTGAGAGCTTAATAACCATGTTGTCATTGTATTTTTCTTGAAATCTCTGTAGGCAATCATATGTTTGGAATTAGTTTTTGTTAAAATTATTAAATATAATTGCTAGCTACTAGTCATTCTATCCAGGTTCGGGGAAGATAGGGCTTTGATAGTTAATCCCTTAATCAGTTATGCCAAGGTACTATATTCTTGGCTTGATAGCAATAATTAAGAGATTGACAAAATTTGGTTATGTCTAGGTGATCATGGGGTGAATGTAATCAAGTGATTGACAAATTTGGTTATGTCTAGGAAATCATGGGTAAATGCAATCAAGAGATTGACTCCTTGATCTAGCTCTGATGTTTAAGTGAGTACCTAGAATAAGAAGTCTCAGAAAAAGAGTGTGCATGTTCATGTAAGTTTGTGTGAGAGAGTGACAAAATGAGCTAATATTCATATACTTAGAGGCGTTTACAGGTGAGTAATCTTGACTTGTCACTGACTAGGAAGTCAGAATAGTTGGTATGAGATCTTCTATGATTGTTTTTTTCCTCTGTTGAAGTTTCTTCTCCCATTGTAAAATCAGACAACCCCATGCATAGTAAGCTAGTTAGTATGAACCCATTTGAAAATTCAAATTGTGAGCATCTGGCTTAATGGACAATGAACGTGTTATATCAGTGTTGTGTTACCCATTTCGCAGTCCAATTCCAAGTTTCTATGTGTTGATTGTGTTTTTTATATATCTTAATTGGTTTTATCTGATGTCTAAATCTGTTTCTATGTAATTTTTTTTCCTCAAAATTCTATGTAGAGGGTGCCACCTTCAATTTGAGGTTACTTTTCAGTCTTAAAAAGTTACTTGAGATTTAAAGGTTATTAACTTCCTGCTTGTCCCAGTCTCCCAAGAACTAGGTTGGTACAGTGATAGTTAAAAGTTTTTATTACAGAAGGGGCAAGGGAATTGGTAGATTATTTTTTTGGTGCATGTGTGGCATTGGCATGGATTGTATCAAGTGCTGTAAATAAAATTCATTGGTCTAGGCTGCAGCAGCAAGAGAACTGGATAGCTTTGTCGTAAGTAATTTTTATCATTGTTAGTTTCTTTTAATGGTAATTTCTCTGTGCTTCCTATCTATTTCTTTGCATTAATTATTTGTTTTTTTGTTTTGTCTAATTTATGCATTCATTAACAGTCTGATGTGAAAAACAACACTTATTACATTGATTTTCCTGGCTGCTATGGTGCCCTGCTTAGAGCCTTCGGATGTCCTCTCCTTTGATTGGAACTTCAAAAATATGGTTGAGGATGATGACAATGATTCCTCAAACACGGTCATTCTATCTTTTTAGATTTTGGAATTAGTTTATTTTTATGGATTTTTATGAGATTTGGGTTTTATCTTACTTTGCTTAGTAACTGAGAGCTTAATAACCATGTTGCTTCAAGGAAGATATGTCTAATTGAATTAGCAGTTGTTGAATTTTTTATTAAGCAAGTCAAATTATTGATTAATAATGAATTTGTTAACAAGTGATTTTTGTTGCAATTGAAGGGAGCATAAGTGTAAGTATAGAAGATTGTAAGAATCGAGTTTGAATTTCGATCACTCCCCCTTTTTGAAACTTTATGCAATTCTTCTAGATCATGTAGTAGTATATACGAAATTGGATGAAGAATTTAGAAAAGGTTTAGTGCATTTAAAGAGCAAATTAATCTCGTTGAGGCTAACAAAAGATTTAGTGCATTTAAAGAGCAGTGTTGCGTTGCAGAGTTTTGAAATTTTTTTTATGTTATTTATCTCTGGTTTTGGGACAATTTGTAGGGATGAGCTTAGTGGTTTCTCATGGAAGTAGCTAGATTTGGAAATATATTTAAAGATCCACAATGGCACAATCTACTTCAATGTTTCTTAAGGTTCGTTTGTTTTACATGGCCTATCACATGATTATACATTTAAACTTTTTTCCATGATTGAATTCTTAGAGTATTAATGTTTTACAAACATTTCTCATTAGAATTTTGTGCAAATATTTTTAGATTAGACTTAGACCATGCTTTGAGTGATATGCAATCCACAGAAGAAGCAGAAAAGACAATGTAGGAATGTTTTTCATGAAAGTTTTTCACATGAGTTTTGCAAAGAGATAGCTGACATGGTTTTAAAAGAACACAATATTATAGTACTAATTAATCACTGTCACTGAATTATTTTGCAACTTGAATATTTAGGTATGTTCTTGTCCTTTTGGTTTGATTATTATGTCTCCAGTTTTATTTATAATCATTGAATTATTAGAGTAAAATCTGTTATTGTCTACAAGGGAAACTAAAGAGGTGGTGGCCATCATTTTTTTACTCTTCAATACTAGGGATGGATAATTAGCAAATTATAAGGAGTATTTGAACTCCCTTTCGAAGGCAGGTTTGTCTCCCCCATTTAGTGTTCTTCTTGTGTGTTATTCACTCTTTTTTTGAATACTTTTTCTCTTTTTATGATTTTATAAAAAGCAATGCTATTTGAAGCGATTTTAAATATGAAAAACGTAATTTCTAATGTAGGCTTTGATATTTAATTACCACTTATCAATCCAGCATCATTGACGCCATTTTGTATCTAAATGCATTTTTGGTAATTCAATTATCTATTAATGCATTTTTATTTTGAATTTATTAGATACTATGTTAGTTTTGATTAACATATAGATTGGTGTTTTTGAATTTATTAGATACTCTATATTTGGCTTACTTATTTCTTTTTTGTTTTTCTTTTTTCCATATGGAAAGGAACAAGAGCCGCAATGAAATCGTGACCTTAGCTCTATGATACCAAGAAGACTTAACAAGAAGGTAAGAAGACAGCGAATTAATAAATTCTGTAGAATATCCGATTCAGTGATTGAGAACTGTGGTGGTTTGTATTGTTGTGTGTACAAATTTATTCACCACTTCACGTATGAATTAGCAGTCTATTTTTGCATGCACCTAAGAGCCAATATATGTTGACTTTTGAGTCATCTTCTGCATAAAATTGATCAAATTGTGATTTTCAATTATAAGAATCATCTAACACTATTTATTATATTTGTCACTAAAAATTGAATATAATATTGTTTCAGAATTTAACAAAATTATCAAGTTTTAGTATTTCAGCATTTTATAGTAACTTATTTCACTTGAAATATTTTTGTTTTAGACTTGAAGACTAGTCTAACGGCATAACTTGATATTGTCATGTTTATTTTTTTGAGCTTTGGAATTGGCTACTGTGATGTGGACTTCTGTAAACTATGCGTTTGTTAACAACTTTAAGATCTAATATGCCAAGCATTTAGGTCCAATGAATAGTTCATGTAACCATGATTAAAAAAATGTGGTTGCTTTTTTTAATTTTGGCATTTTGATTTTTCTCTTTTTAAACCTTATTTAGGAATTAGGAGGATATTTAGGAAGTGGGAGGGTATATCATTACCCTTTTTTTCCTTTCAATTTTAATTTTGGGAGAGGCAATGGGATGTATCGACTTGCTAATAATTTCCGGTATTAAATGCCGAATTCCCAAGAGATTATAACTTCTGAAAGTTTTGAAGGCAATATTCTAATCATGTTTGGTTTAATCTATATGTCAACTTGTATAAATAGACTTTTTTTTGTATTCCATGACATTGTTAGATTGATTGAAGGAACGTGTTATTTTGCAGGGAACTATTATAGGGTCATTGATAATTATAGTCATGATTGCTCTGAAGGATTTGTATGCTGAATTTGTTCTTAAAAAACCTAAAGGAAAGGTTATGCTGGCAAACCATTTACATTTGCTTTATATGTGTTGGTAGCTACAATTCTACATTTAATTGATTAAGTATTTTTTTATTTACAAAAAAATGGCTTTTGGAAAGTTCTTAGAAAGTTTTTACAATTTGAATAATATCACTCATAATTGGTGTGTTTTTTTTAAAGCTCGTGTATGATAATTGCGGCGGTTCAAAACCATCGCATCTTTAAAAAAAATCCACCCAAATATATGGCAGTTTTAAAACCGCTACAGATTTTTTTAAATTCACTGACTAAAGTAGCGGCGGTTCTGCAACCGCTGCAAATCATTTTTTTTAAAATTCACTTATTTGCAGTGGTTGTGCCAGCGGTTTTCCAAAACCGTCGCAAAATCAATTTTTTAAATTCACTGACTAAAATAGCGGCGGTTCTGCAACCGCTGCAAATCATATTCTTTTAAAATTCACTTATTTGCAATGGTTGTGCCAGCGGTTTTTCAAAACCGTCGCAAAATCAAATCCCCGCCCCTTAATTGAAAACGCTTGTGGAACCGTTGAAATTTTGTTTCGCGGCAATTAAAAACCGCCACAAATCCCTAAAAAACCGCCACTATTCGGCGTGTCTCTTGTAGTGATTCCCTACCTTCACTTCCCCCTTCCCCTTCTTCCTTGGAAATAACACCTCCCCCCCCCCAAAAGCGCGACCTTCCCTTCCCCCTTTCCCCGTTTAATTTTTTTATTTTATATTTTTTTAGTTAGGAATAATTTGGTAATAAAAATAAAAACTTAGTAAAAAAGACGATTTTAAAACTAAGTTAAATCTTTGGGACCATTTTGTAGCCAAAAAAAGGCCAGGGACGAAATAAATTTTTGAACTCTACGTTAGGGACCAAAATCGTACTTAACCCTCCACATTATAACAGCGTCATTATGATTTCTTTCCCAAAAAAAAGAAAGCCCAAACGGGCAGAAGGCCAGAAGCCCATCTCTATCTCCCCAAAATCCCTAGTTTTTAAATTGTGCAGCTAGAAGCAAACATATCCCTTTCTCTCTTCTCTCTCTCTTCCCAAAATCCAACCTTAATTTTTGTAACTCTATCAAAGCAAACAGTAAAGGCACGTCGGCGGCACGCCCCTCTCACAGAAAACTCACGTTGCAGTCGAACTAGCATCTTCATCCTGTCGGCATCACTCAGTTTCATTCACTTTTGACTCTCGCTGACATGTTTCAGATCTGTCATGGATTTCTCCGATCCCTCCCTGTAATTTGCATTTGTTCTTCTCATCGGCGCTATGTCGCAGTTCTCTTCCCTACATCACTGACGTTTGTTTTCTCCTTGGCGTCTCTCTCTCTCTCTCTCTCTCTCTCTCTCTCTCTCTCTATCTCTCTCTCTCTCTCTCCGAATTTGCTCCATGTCATCGCTGATAAGCCTCCAGCTCTCCATTGCTTCTTCAATTTCATTTGTGAGCTAATTGTTTTTTCTGATTATTTTTTTGACTGTTGATTATTGTTAACAGGAATATGGATTGTTATTGATTGTTTTTAACGAATTCTGGTGGTGTCTGATATGTGATTATGATTATGATTTGTGATGAGTAGTAATTTTTTATTTAGTTGAAAAGTTTGTTATTGTTTTTGTTTTTATTTTTGTTGGTGGAATGTATTTGTTAATTATGTATACTTTGATTTTTTTTTATTATAAACTTTGTTATTTGTTCATATTTGTGAATTTTTAAAGATAAATTATAAACAAGTTATTCTATAAAATTATAAAATTTTAAATTTTATTAGTTTAAAAATTATTATATTTAAATATTTGAATTTTATATTAAAATTTTAATATATATTTATTTTATATTTAATTATATCAGTTCAATTACGGTTCAACTCCAATCGAACCATTAAACTATTAAATTAGTTATCTCAGCGGTTCGATACTCACAAACTTGTTTCTACCATATCATCCATCATGGTGACCATCACATCAACAAATCTGGTTCTCACTATCAAATTTCCACCCGACTGCACCTTATCCTACACCACATCATACCACCCCAATTCACTGTCATCGTTGACACCATTACCTTTAAAAGCAAAGTTGTTTGGTTCTTTTTTTCTCCATCAATTTCACTCTTCAGCTTGCTGACAATGTAAATTTGAGTGGTGTAGCAGTGGGTGAGGTGTGCTGGCGATGAGTTAAAGGTGATGATAATGGGTGTACTGGTAGTGTTAGATAAAGGGAATGGTGTGTACAGTGATGGTGTGAGAGGTGATGATGGTGAGACGATGATAACAATTCAGTACTTATGAGTTAATAGTCAAAATCGTTCTTGAAAGATATCCCGATCTCCATTTTGGTCCTCGAAAGACAAAATTAATCGAAATCGTCCCTAAAAGATACACGGCTTGGTCACATTAGTCCTTCCGTCAGTTGGGATGATGACGTGTCATGTTAAGTGCCACGTGGCATGATGACATGGTGGGGTTAATGCCACGTGTCACAAGACGATTGGTTAACGTGTCTGCCACGTGTCACTTGACATGTAAAAAAGTTATCTATAATAAAAATAGTCCTTGAAAATTCAGACGTAAGTCATTTTCATCTCTAAAATTTTAAAAATTAATCAAGTTAGTCTTTATATAATTTTTTATTTTTTCTTCATAATATTAAATTTGAAATATTGTTTGATACTACTAATTTTAATAGAAATATAATTGACAAACAAAAAATTAGTAATTATAACTTTTCTTCTTAAAAATTTTTTCAAAAAAAATTATCTCTCCTTTAATTCTTCTTAAAATCTCTCTTATTCTTTTATGTTCTAAAATATTTTTCTTACATTATTACATTTTGCTGGAATATATATATATATATATATATATATATATATATAATATATAATATATATATACTCAAAATTGAAATGTATGATTTGTTAACCTAAATAAAGTTATATGCTCAAAATAAAAAATTATGTATGTTAACCTAAACAAAGTTATATCGCTATTTTTTTACTACATATTTTTTTTTTCCGTTACGGTATTACTTACATATAGGATGTAATGGTAGTAATATTTAGAGTCAAAATTCAAGAAGATCTACAAATTTTGCTTCAATTTCAAACTTTACAGAATATTAAAAATTTGTTGTTTAATTATTATTATTATTATTATTATTATCATTATATATGCTAAACAAATTGCTTCTTAAGCGTACTACATGCAAAGATCATAATAAATTTTTGTGTGTTCCATATGTTTGAGATAGATTATATCATTTTTCTTTTAATATCACTACCATTACATCCTATATGTAAGTAATAGCGTATTGGAAAAAAAATAGTGGTATAACTTTGTTTATGTTAACATACATAAATTTTGATTTTGAGCATATAACTTTATTTAGGTTAACAAATACATACATTTTAATTTTGAGTATATATATATGCCAGCAAAATATAATAATGTAAGAAAAATGTTTTAGAATAGAAAAGAATAAGAGAGATTTTGAGAAGAATTAAAGAAGAGAGATAATTTTATTGAAAAAAATTTTAAGAAGAAAAGATACAATTACTAATGTTTTGTTTGTCAATTACATTTCTATTAAAATTAGTAATATCAAAAAATATTTCAAATTTAATATTATGAAAAAAAAATAAAAAATTTATATAAGGACTAATTTGATTAATTTTTAAAATTTTAGGGATGAAAATGACTTATATCTGACCTTTCAAGGACTATTTTGATTATAAATAACTTTTTTACATGTCAAGTGACACGTGGCGTGTCAGGTGTCACTGATCTGACACGTCAACCAATCATCTTGTGACATGTGGCATTAACCCACCACGTCATCTTTTAATTGACGGAAGGACTAACGTGACCAAGTCGTGTATCTTTCAGGGACGATTTCGATTAATTTTGTCTTTCGAAGACCAAAATAGAGATTGGGGTATCTTTCAGGGACGATTTTGACTATTAATTCCAGTACTTATAATAAAAAAAATAAAAAAAATTAATAGTAAGAATAAAATTTAAACTTATGTTAAACGTTAGATAAATTTAAATCAAATTAACATAATAAGGTTAATTTAAATTTCTTACATATGCTAAAAACAAAAAATATACTTGATTAAGTATATAATGTATTAGTATTGTTAATTTTTTTATAGATATTTCATTCTGTAGAATATATACTTCCTATATAAATTTTAAAATAACCAAATTCAAATAGGTTTAAAAAAATCACATTTATCATCGTGATTCTTTTACTGTTATTGTTGATGATTTTTTTATTTCTTTTTCTTTTCTTTTCTTAAATAATTATTGCAATATTTTTTATTTTTTTGTTTGATTTTTTTATTTTTTTTATTTTTTTTATTTTTATTCTTGTTAAAAGATGAAACAGAAAAAATTATGAAAATGTGAAATAAAAAAAGAAGATAAAGAAGAGAAAAAAAAGAAGATGATAAAAAAGAAGAATAACAAAAAAGATTTTGAATTGTACAGAATTTATCAGAAAAAAGCATTATGATACATAAAATTTCTTAATTTTGATACTAACATTTTTTAATCGTGATATATGTTCTGGTTAAGAGGGTGAAATAAGGATGATAATTTTGAATTATGTAGAATTTATCAGAAAAATAGCAACGAAATTTTTTAACTGTGACACAGGAATTCTTTTATTTTGACACCGAAAATTCTTAACCGTGAGACAAAAATTTTTTAATATGTTATTTTCAACTAAATGATGTATTTTTCTTATCATTGAACTATTTGTTCCTGTGTCATTTGCAACAAATTGATATATTTTTAGTTCTAAAACATATTTGAATATATTTTGTTAGTTGAGTGAATTTAGGTTTTCGCCTTGTGATTCTTTAAAGATTTTTTGTGTCATTTACAAAAAATTCCTATGCCATTTCTAACTAAATAATGTATCTTTGTTATCACTGAAATAATTGTGCGGTATTGAACTAATATATAAGAGAATTAGTCATTTATGTGTTATTTACAATAATTTAATATATCTTTTAAATATAAAACATATTTAAATATATTTTGTTAATTGAGTGAGTCGGTTAACTAAGTGTGTGATATTTAATGATGATGATAATGATTATGTGTAATAACCTAGATTTTCAATAACGGACTTTTCAGGCTTCATATGCTAAAAATTTACAATATTTGAGTGATATAGTTAGATTTTGTTTAACGAGTCAATTTTGAATTTATAGAAAAATAAATAATAATATTTTATTTAATAACAATTTTATTATATTAATATTTTATTATAACAATATTTTATGATAATAATATAATAATAGAAACCAAAGTTCAACCAGTAAGAATTATTATGATATTCCCAGATCAGTACTATGGCACTAGAACACTCTAGAGATATTCTAGAATAGTGATAATCATAATATATTGATATGAGTGTCATTTATACTAATATATAAGATATTTAGTCTAATAAAGTAAAAGTATGGAATCAAATATGGGTCCATCTACTGTATAAATATACTTTTGTACAGATTTACAGATTTTTGTTTTTTATTGATTTAAAAGCGTGTCACTAAAAGTGTTGCTTAAAGAGAAAGTGTTACTCTTAATCGTTAACTTGGCTCTGATACCAATTTTTTAAAATGTAATTTCTTTTTCAAAATTTCTATTAACTCTTCATATTTTGTTTCGAATAAGTTTATAATTTGTATAGATTTGGTTGGTAGTACTTTATAATTTACAATTTTATAATCAAAAGTATTGACCATTTCTACTATTACTAATTCTGATTTCATTTTTATAGTTTTTCAATCTTGTTTTAGTTTATAATATTCTTTTTTGCATGGATTATTGTATATAAAATCTTTTATCTGTTGTCTTTTTCTTAATATAATTTTTCAAATCCTCAAAACTTCTTTTATTTCTACACTTTCTGTTGTTTCTAATATTTTTTAATTTTTCAACTTCATTCTCCATTTTTTCTTTCACAGCTTTAATTCTTTTAGGTCATAATATGGTGTTCTAGGCATTATAGATTTTTTAAGTTTAGCTCCAACTTTTATATTTGTTTTTATTTCTATCCTTTTTATTATAAGGTCATAATTTCGAACTGAAGATTATTTAATTCCCTTTTATACTCCTTTATTTTATTTTTAATTTTTTCGCCCTTTTTCTTTTTATTTTGTTTTCTGGTCTTTCAATTTTGTATACTTCATTATTTATCTTAGAATTTCTACAAATTCTATCATCGATTCATCACTATTTTCTAGAGATTCTATTAATTTTTCTAACTCTTCAACTTCTCCTTTTAATTTGTCATAGATTATTTAACTAGATAACGGGCTATTAATTTTGGATTCTCTTATTTGAAAATTTGATGAAACTAATTTTTCTGATAGTTCTTTAGTAAAGAACTGAGTTTTCAATAGCTTTATATTTTGGTATTTCTGTCTTTACAATTTTCTGAAATAATTCATCGACATAATCTTTCTCTATTTTTAAATATTATACTATGATGGCTTTGTTAAAGCATATTGCATATGTAATTGAAAATGGTTCATCGTGTTGTTCCATTAGATTTTTTCTGTGAAATTTATAAGCCAAACTTATAGATCTTCCAAGATTTTCAGTTGATAAAGGTATAGCATATCCAAGATGGGCATTGAATTTACATTTACGTTTGTCAAGTTTCCATGAACAATTCCAATTATTTGATCTATTGGGTCATCAGTAATTCTTTTGTCACAGATTGCTAAACTTATTGGTGAATTAATTCCTTTCATATATGTAGATTTGATTAAGACTTGTATAGTACTAATATGAATCCATCCATTTTAGATCTTTTTTTTTGATCCTTAATTTTTTCAATCTGTTTACTAAATTCTTCATCATTTATCAAAGCTATCTCAAGTTCTCCATTGGCGGATTTTATCTTTATAGGGGCTTCAAGTTGAATTTTTCCATAGTATATTATATTTTTCTATTAAAAACTTCTTTTAAAAGATTTTGTTTATTAAAATTTTCATTTGATTTGAGATTTAATTCTGTTTTTAGAACAGCCTGTTTTTCATTATCTATAAGGCAGATAATATAATAATCAGATTCTTCCGTTAATTCTAACTTTCTAAATAATTCATAACTATGAGATTAGGATAAAGGCGTACCTTTCTGGAGAAAAACTTCCTTTATTTAGAATATTTACATAAGATGTTTTTATCTCCAGAGGGGAGATTGTAGATACTAACTCCAGAGGGGAGTTTAGAATTGGTTTTTCCTAAGGGAATTCTTCTTCAAACTATAGAATCGCCTCGGCAGCTTCCTCCTTGCTCTCCTAGCATATGAGTACTCTTAGCCTCCTGCTTTCTATGGTTTGATGCCTTCTACAATTGCCTAAGCAACCTATTTATAATGGTTGGGTCTGATGGACAATTTCCATCCTTACCCTTCTTATGACGTCATTGCTTACGTCATTGTTTATTATCTTGCACCAGCTACATTGTTGGTGCTCTATGACCTAAGCGCTTACGTCATTATGCAATAATGTTGAGAGATGCTTCAGATGTGCTGTCCTCCTCTTTCATTATGTGGCCTTCAGATATGTTGTCTCCTTCCTTTATCATGTGGGTTGATTCCGTTTCATTATTGCTTTCTTCAGATAACTCTGAGACACATAGCTGGCACTTGTGGTCTTCTCTGTCTTTTATCAAATAGCAGAGATTCCTCTTTATCCCTTCGGGGAGCTTTTCTAAGAGCCCAGATAAGTTGTAGAATGCTGATTCAAATTCCACTAAGAGTCCCATCTCTCTTTCTTCAATTTCATTCCTTTTACTGGATACAAGCAAAGTATTTCTGCTTTTATAATTGATTATTGTGTGAGATTCCCTTGTTATCCTTTGAGTTCTTTCGAAGACCCTTGCTAGTGTGCTGGCTAGTCTTCCTTCATGACTGTAGATTGTTAAATCTTGAACTTGATCAATTGGTTGAAAATTTCCTGGGAAGACGGACATGAAGATTACTTGATGTGCTAGAACCAAGCATTCTTCTTCTTCATTAAAAATAAGTTGACTATTCATAAATTTTAGGGATATATCCCTTGGATTTACGTTGTCAATCATATTTTTAAATCTTTTACTGCTCAACGAATCCTGCAGGAAACTCACTAATAATTTTTAAATCATTAAAAATTAATATTGTATCAATTAATCCATACTGGAAAAACTGATAGGTGTCAGATGGGGAAGCATCTGGAAATATAACCAGCTTTGTTAACTGTTCTTTGGCAATAGGATAATATCCCAAGATTGCCCTTTTTTCTTCAGTCCAATTTAGGACTATGTTAAGGGTTTCTCTGAGATTTGATCTACAGACCCTTTTCTTTTCCTTGATTTCAGCCCTTGTAGGAATGTTTCTTATTATCCCTGTTCTCTGGGTTTGAATTGGAGTTTTATCTGCTCTTTTTAGGGTTTGCTCTGGATGAAGAGCTTCATATTCCCTGAAGGATTCTTTTGCTTCTTCCAGTGTTAAAAACCCTCCTTTATGAATTATCCTTGATTGATGTGTAAATGGTGCTGCTTTTTCCCAGGCTTCATATACTCCTTTCATGGGGCCATTATAAATTACATAATATTTTTTATCTTGGGTGGATTTTTTGATAATTTCAGCAATTGTTTTATTTTCTGGAATTTTTTCTTCACCTGATTTGTCCACCACGCTTAGCTGGCTGAACTCTGATGGTTTTGGTTGTTGTGTTGATTTCATTGCTTCGATGGCCTTCTTGAGGGATTGGATTTGTATCCTTATTTACTGACAATGCTTGCATTTTTCGAGTTCTTGTTCGTATTTTTGAATTTCTTGATCTAATGCGTTGTAGACGAACTCCATTCTCTTGTCAATGTATCTGCAATAACATTTTTGTCACCCTTAATATATTCAATTTTTATTAGATATTGTAACAAGAATAATTGCCATCTTACCAATCGTCCATGATTATAATCAACTTTTAAATTATATCGTATAAAACCTGTTAGATAACTTGAATCTGTCCTTAATGTAAATTCTTTGGGTAGTAATCGATTTTCCATTTCTTAAGATTTAATTGCTGCCAGAGTTTCCTTTTCATGAGTGGTATCTCTGTTCTGTTGGAGTAAAAGTTCCTGAAATATACCTGCAAAGTAATTCCTTTGGGGGATATTAGAATCTAGTGATTCTTTTTCTTGTTCTAAGCTTTTTATAGCTTTCTTAGCTTTTAGACATCCTGACCAGGTTATGTCTGAGGCATCTGTTTCTACTATTAAGTAGTCATTTTCCTCTGGATAAAGTTCTGGAAGTTTTTCATATAATTCTTTAATTCTTTGAATTTGTATACTATCTTTTTCATCCTATTTCCATTCTTTTTAGTACTTATTTTTGGAAATAAGCTTTTAGTGTATTCTGTTATATTCTTTAAAAATCCTTGATCAGAAATATAATTTATACACCCTAAAAATCTTTGTAATTATTTTCTATCTTCTATTTTATTAGAAATAAATTTACTTTTTCTAGAACATTTGGTTGTAGTTTTAGTTTTTCTAGAACATTTTGGTTTTAGCTTTCCTTCAGTGGATAGAATTAATCCAAGAAACTCTATTTCTTGTTTTGTGCTATTCTTGCTTTCTTTTTGCTAAGAACTAATCCTTTTTCTTTACATCTTTCTAAAACTATTAATAATTTTTGAAGATGATCTTCTTTATCCTGTTTTGTAAAAATTAGTATATCATCAATGTACACTAAAACAAATTCATTTAACTCCTTTAGATTTTCTTCCATAAATCTTTGATAAATACCTGGGGCTTGTTTTAATCCGAATGGTAATACATTCCATTCATAGAGCAACACACTTGTTGATTCTTTGTTGGACAAGTAAAAGCAGTTAATTTCTTTGTTTCTTCGTCTAAACGAAGTTGCCAATATCCTGATTTTGCATCAAGAGATGAAAACCAAGTTGCTCCTTTGATTTTTTCTAAAATAGAATCTTTTCTTGGAAGTTTATGAGCATCACTAATAGTTGCTTCATTCATTTTCTTATAGTTTATTACCATTCTTCGTTTTCCCCTTTTAATTTTATTGTTTTCAACGTAAAAAGCTGGAGCCGCATGAGGACTTTTACTTAATCTTATAATTCCTTTTTCCAAAAGATCTTTACATTCTAGTGAGAACTCTTCTCTATCTCTTGCAGAATAAGGAATTTTATTTGGAACATTTATCTCTTTTGTGGGATCTTTTAATTTAATGCTTACTAATTCGTTATTTGTATTTTTAATATCTAAAGGATTTTCAGCACAAATTTCATCCAAAAGTTCTTCTATCTTTATTTCAAGATTATTTTTTAGAATATTTATCTGAAAGTATAGATTTAAATAACATGTTTCTAATATAGAAAATATTTTAAATTTTAAGATCTTATCTATAGTAGTAGTTGGTATTTTTATACGTTTTGATTTTTGATTTATTGAAGAATCGTGTGGAGCTTTTAAAACTATATATGTTAATTCTTGAATGAATGGATGATATAGCTTTAAAAAGTTATTTCCTATGATAAAATCCATTCCAGAATCTAACATATATATAGATGGAACAATGAATCTATAATTTTGAATAAAAATTTCAACCATCTCTGCTTTTTGGTCAATTTTATGTATTGATTTGTCAGCTATTCTAACTCTTAATGGTTTCTTAATTTTTTTCAATCAAGTTTTATATTTGAACTAGCAAAGCATTGTGTTGCTCCAGAATCTATGAAAGCATTTATAAATTTTTCTGTTATTTTTATAGTAATAAATGTAGCATTATTACTCAGTCTCTGAGTCTGTTTCTGAGACATTCAAAAATATAGTCTAAGTTATCATCAGATTCTTCTAATGGTTCCATGAAACAAGACTTAGCAATTTCTATTTGTTTAGTAAGATCCTTTTTATCCTTCTTTTTTGGGCATTCATTTGCGTAGTGTCCTTCTTCTTGGCAATACCACATTTACAATTTTCTTTTTTATTCGGGCAATAGTTATTTCTTTGTCTTTTGTTTTTATTGTTATTTTCTTTCCTAAAATCTCTTTTTTCTCCCAGTTTGGATAGTATTTTCTTCTTCTAATTGATTTTTCTTTTTCTTTGAAAATTTTTATTAAGACCATATTTTGAGGTATCTCTTCATTATCCTGACAGCAAATTCTAATTATATTTGCAAATCTTTTTTGAGTTGCTTCTTGCATACAACGTTCTTTTATTTCCTCTTATTGCAGAGGTTGCTCCACCAAAATTATTTTCAATTGTTCCTCTATTTATTTCTCTTATAAATCTTCCCATTATAAATTCATTAGCAGGATATGGAAGTTTTGTTATACATACTGAGATAATGATTTTATCTTCTTCTTTTAATTTGTAATAATGTATTCTATATTCACATATATAAGATTCCACATTACATAAATCATATATCTGAATATTAGCTAAATGGTTTTTTGCTTCTTGATATTCTTTATTATAGACTTCTTGTCTATGATCTATAATATTTTCCAAAAAATTCTTTATATAGAATCATCATTATATATAATATCTTATCATAAGCTGTTGTTTTTGTTTCTAATTCTTCTATTATTTGGTTTTCTATTGATGTCATATCTCTTATAATTCCTTTAGTATGAAATCCTATGTAATCTAAATATCTCTTCCAGACAATTCACTAAGCTTTGGATTAGTAAAAGCTTCTAATAAAGGAATTCAACCAATTTTCGAAAATTTCTTTTTCATTCTTTTTACAGTCTAAATCAAGCATTCTTTCTCCTTCTATTTCCTGGATTTAGGAACGTATTTTGATGGTATTTTTGTATATTTTGAATCTTTATTTATAAACCCTTTTTTAAAACATAATTATCAAAACCTGTTTCCCATTTATATTGAGATTGGTTATCTTTAGATGTTCCAGCTTCATTTTTTACTTGTATTGGAATTGCTGGTTTTTCGTCACTTGAATAATCTAGGATGTGTTCTTCGTTTTCTATATTTTTGGAATTTACTAATTCTTCTTCTATTTGAAATCCTTGTTCCATAATATTATTTTCTTGAGCCATTTTTAATTGTTTAAAAAGCATTGTAACTTCTTCTAATTTTTCTTCAATATTCATAATTTTAGTGGTGGTTTTACTTTTAGATCTGTTATGTTGATTATTTTTGAAATTTTTTCTTCTTTGGGATTCTCTTTTTCTTTATTTCTTTGAAATTTTATGGATACTAATATTTCTTCAAGCATATCTACTATAGAATTTAATTGTGGGTTAAAAGTATGATAAAGATGTGGGGAATCATTTCCATGGTAACATTTCTTAGAAATTCCGTGTGAAAAATAAGTTTTTTCAGGTTTTTGAAGTCCTTCAATAAAACTTATAGTAAAATAAAGATTTTGAGAAAAATCATTTTGTATTGATTTTAAGAATTCGGTGTCATTACAGTTAACATTTGTTAAAATCATTAATTTTTGATCTATTAATTTTGATAACTTGATTATTTCTTCTCTTAAATCTTCTAATTTACTTTTTTCCATTAGGTGACGCTTTTCTTTGTGAAGAGTTACGGTTTAAAGTGTGGCTTTAGAAAGTGTGGTGTAAGCAAATCTTTAAATCTGTACCAATTTTGATCTGTATACTAAAATTCACCATCAAATATATCTATCTTTAATAATTATTCATAAAATTTAACTTTTATTTCGAGTTCATCTTTATCCCTCATAAAATTTCGGTCATCTTCTCTCTCTCTCACTCCTCCAAATTACTTTCTTAAAGTTTCATGAAACCATAAGAGAGAAAAAAGAAAGAAAAACCTTTATGGAAGTTTACTTTCAAGCTTGGTAAATGAAGGATTCAAAATTCAAATCAAAGTTCTAAACCGATTAAAGTCTTCTTCTCATCTTTTTTTTCATCCTCATATCAATTTTCTGAAAGTAAATTGAAGTATAACTCTCCTTTTTTCTTTTGAAATTCAGCCATATGGTCGTCATGAAGGAAACTTCATGTTCTTGATTTTTTGCTTAGGAAATCCTATCTAAAAGCCTCAAGGAACAAAGAACAATCAATTTCTAACTTGAAAGGTGAAGAAAATCTATTTCTCTTTGTTTGAAAAGGTTCGATTGGATGGAACATTAAAGGAGTAATCATACTTTGTTCTATTCCTTGTATGAATCATGCTCTAGGTGTTATAAGAAATTCAAAGCCACAAGTCTCAAACTCAAAGGGTAAGTAAAACTCTCCTTTTTTTCTCATGAGCAATTCGCTTTAAGAGTTTCTTTGTGTTAAAAATTATTTTTGATTAAAATATAGGTAAAATTTGGTGTTAAAAAGCTTCTAAAAAGTGATTAAAAGGTTTGGAATCAAAGTAAGGATTTAGTTAAAATAATTGTATGATTATGTATGTTTGATCTATAATTAATGATTTTATTTTTGGTGAATAAAATTGAGTATTTAAATGCTTAATTGGTGATGTTTGTATGTTGATTGCAAACTTAAAGCTTGATGTTTCTTAGAAGTACCATGGCTGAATTGGCTAGGTGCTTATAAGAAACCTTGTTCAAATCTTGTTTAAATTTTAATTTGTGAAGTAAATTTGAAAGTTTAATACATTGAAACAATGTTGCTGGAAAAGATTAAAAAAAAGCTTAAGGAAGATGTCAAGAAATAAAAGAGAAAAGAAAAAGGAATGCTGTAGTAAGAGTAGAAGAAGATTTAGTCCAAGAGAAAAAGGTGATAAGGTAAAATATTAATAAAAACAAAATGGTCTTTTAATAAAAGATTAAGGTTAAAATAGTGATTTGAGGACACAAGGATATATTATGGTCATTTAATAAAATATGTGAGGGTAAAAATATTCATTCAAGATTTTAGGGATAAAAAGGTAATTATGTAAAAGTATAATGGTAAAAGTGTAATTATAAAAAAGATAAGGGGCTAAGATATAAATAGATAAAAACTCTGGGACAAAATATAAATATGAAAAGTTAAGGAATAATTATGTACTTAAATAAAGTATAAGGGACATAAATATAATTATAATAAAAGCTTAGGACATAGTGATAAAATTAAGAGAAGATTATGGGCGTAATGGTAATTTTTAATAAAGAAGTATAGAAAATGTAATTTAAAGCCAAGAACTTAAAACTCATTTACATAATAGATTTAAGGTACAGATAGATTTTTGAGAAAAGAATAATTGATGATTAAAAGAGAAGAAGACAAATAATGAAAAAAGGTTAAAATGAGGAGTGATAACTGAAAATTGATAATTGGGAAATGAGGAATTAAACTGATAAAGAATAAATAGAAATTGAGAACAGAATAGTTAATAAATGAAAAAGAGAAAAGAGAAGTGAGAATTAATAAGTGGGAAATGATAAATGATAACTAAAAACTGAAAGCCAAGTGAATGACTCCAACCATAAGACTTAAGTAAGAGATAACTGAAAGTCAACTGAATGGCACTATTCATAAGACTTAAATAACTAAAAATAGAAAACTGAAAAAGATGAATGAAATGATTGAAAATGCTAAATGAATGACTAAATGTCTGGCAAAGTCAAGGGTTTTGTCCCGCTTACTCAGTGCTTGAATATAATAGTAAGGATGTTCACAAACTGAGAACTATTTTTCAAATGTAAGTATACTAGTGCAAAGAAAAGTTAACTGAATGTCTATGTCATAAGGCTTATTGCAATTCTAGAAGTCAACTGATATGGTTTCATCATAAAGGCTTGTACAACTGAACATCTAAAAAGTCATGTTTAGGACTAGCGCTCAGGTAATGTTGGGTTTTGGAAAGTCAACCGATGCATAAGTCATGGCCTATATAAGGCTAGACATGCATCATACTTGTCTGCAACATAATTTTTGTGATCTTGTATTATGCTTGAATTCTTGTTGTTGTGCTTTATGACTTGCTTGTATTTTGATTGTGTGGCTTATCTATGATTGTCTGTTAATGATTGACTACTATGAGATTAACCTTAAAGTTGAAGATGAAAGGCAAATCGTAAGGAATAACATAAAAAGAAAAATAAGGCTAAATCGATTATGGAGTAAAAATTAGTAAGATTATATAATCTAGGATAAAAAAGATTACGCGGTCAATTACTTCTACGCTAGATCGCTATCCTATGATAATGAAGGATTTATTACCCTCGTTAGTACCCTACTGGGAACCATAGGTTCTCACTCCCTTCCCTTCACTGTTCCTACAGGCAGAGCTGATAGCAACTCCCATTAAATAGTTGGTGCCGCTCTTTTTGCTACATCCTAGACTTAAAGTATATGTACATTTAAAAGATATCTGATGGTATGTGAAGTTATAGAGCCTAGAGTGTTTTTTCCTCTTCTTGTTAGAATTTTTCTTGAAAGATAAGACTTATCTAGGATGAGTTCCAAAATAGAAATTTTTTAGATGGGTTAGGACTCAGGATGTCATATATAAGTAGGAGTCTGTACTATATATATGTAATATACTAAAGGTGTCTAACTCTGGACTAATACTATTTACGTTTGTTTGACTAGTGCTACTTTATTCTTCCTTGCTGTTTGTATGAAGTTTACGTATCTATGTTGTGAATTAAGTTTATTTACGTTTTTTATTATGATTTATAACTTATTGTGTATGACTGATATCATTTGCAATGCATTTAAAACAAAGAAAAGCTTACCTCAAAAATGCATTTATGTTTCTAACGGCGAACCAGGCTCATATGTTATATTAATAAGGAGTTAGAGTTTTAGGAGAATAGGTTGGTAACACCTTATTTCTAGTGCGATTATGATGTGCTAGAAATTAGATCGTTACAAAAAGAAAAAAGATAGAAGAGATAAAAATCAAATGAGAAAGAGAAGGAGAAAGCGGTGGTAATAATAATGGCAACGATGATAATGTAAAAGAAAAAGAAAGAAAAAAAGGAGAAGAAGAAAAGCAAAAATAACAACAGTGCATAAAAATAAAAATGACTTGGTTAAAAATTGGTTAACAATTTATTAATTGTCTAGTTTTTCTAAAAATATATAGCAAATGTAATCTTGAAAACACTTAAATTTGTTAAACTAAATATAAACACAAGCCTAAATTAAACTAAATAAATTCCAAGATAACAAACGTGTAGAGACAGAAGAATTAAGATAGTTTGATAAATCTCATTATGTCTTCAACTCGACATCCACCATAAAAGATTAATTATTGATTTGTGAGGGTGCACATTTTAAAGATAAATAACTAAAAGGGTAAAGATTTTCAGATATATTTAATTAAAATCGAAACTATCCCATTAACATACACACAAGAGCCAGCAATCCTAACAATTTTGACTAACACATACCTAAAAAATCACATACATTCCCAACCCGCAAATCTAAGACATCCAAACCAATTATAGTTACTGTTATGCCCGTTAAATTGCACTTTATGTTATTATTCTGAATGAATTGCATATATAACAATTTAATACCACACTGATTATTCAATATCTATATCTGTAAATAAAAAGATAAAAGAATAGTATAGAAATAAATAGCTTCTAAACACAGTTTTGTGTATAAAAGTGACTATTAATTAATTCACCATTTTGAAAAAAAATTCAAAGCATATCATAATAAAAAATAGTCATTTTTAGTCATAAAAAATTTGAACACTAACAAAATTGACAACAAAAAAATTAAATATCCGTAAAAAATGAATATTATTTGACAAAAATATTCGATCATTAAATTTTAAATTAATCTCGTTAAAATTTTATAAAATTTTCAAATTAACATTTCTATCATCTTCTCCACCAAATCTTTTTAACCTAACGTCTTCAAAATCAGAATCAACCTTAATAACCCTCAGTCACTCACTTTCATTCTCTCTCTCTCACCTAACTCAACCCAATCCTCACCTCTCTCATTCTGCTTCACTCACCTAACTCAGCCTTTCATTTTGACATCTCTCATTCTCTATGACTAACTGAATCACTTCCCCCATCCTCCTTCAATTGCCACTCTCACCTGCTCAACCTTACTCACTGAATCATAGAAGCAAGCTCATCTTCCTTCACACTAGCATCGTTATCTCGTCATGATCACTGGCTTGTCTGCTACTCTGTGCTGCCAACAGCTTCTCGCCGAAGAAATTCCAGAGTTCATCTTATTATTAAATTTTAGGCTTTCATCTAGGTGAGTTGATCTTCTTCTTCTTGTATTGAAGTATTGATTATTGCTTTTGCTATTTCTGAATTGAAAAATTCTGCTATTCTAGCTTGGTTCCATACTTTGTTAGAAAGAATTAAATCTGAGACCTAAATTGGTATCCATGCCGAATTAGGGATAGATATAGGTGTGATTGCAGTATATGCTTTAACCCAAGAGTCAACCTGAATATTGACTGAAATTCTTCTGCCTACCATCTAGAGTAGTCCTTTTTCTAGCACCTTCCTACCCTCCAAAATATTTTTCCAACCCCAAGAAGGATTATTACCAGCTTCTAATCGTAGGAAATTAGTAAACCTAAAATACTTGCTCCTATACACCTTATAGATTAGGGAGTTTGTTTGGATTATAAGCTTCCAACCTTGTTTTGCAAACATTGCAATGTTGAAAGCTTTTAAATCTTTAAAGTTTAAACCTCCTTGTATTTTCGATGCACAACTAATCTTCCAACTTACACATTGCATCTTTGTTTCTGTTCCTTTTTTGCCCTACCAAAATTAGAGAATAGGTAGTTTGTCTAAGAAAATCTCTAACAACTTGAAGCAATTTTGTATGTAAATTGGAACCACCGTAGCCACTACCTTAATCAAAATTTTCCTACCGTTTGGGGATAGTAATGCTCTTTTCCAATGTTGACGCTTTAGAGTTATTTTATCTTTGATGTAATTAAATGTGGCCTTTTTTATCTCAAAACTAGCGAAGATAAATCCAAGTACTTGTTTTTATTTCCAACGTGAGGAACCATTAGAATGTTGGCTAAGTTTCTCGGGTTTGTAGTGAGGTGTTATTGCTGAAAAACATTGACGACTTATCTAAATTAACCATTTTCCCACTTAATTCTTCATATACTTGTATGGTATGCATTAGGCCCTGACAGTCCTCTTAACTAGCTCTACTAAATAGAATTGAGTCATCTGCAAAAAATAGGTGGTTGATCTTTAGACATCTGTGATTACGTCTTAAGCTAGTAAACTCCTATCTTTGTTCTCCTCTGTTGAGCAATTGGGAGAGCCCTTCTGCACAAAATAGGAAAAGGCAGGGGAAGAGAGGGTCGCCTTGCCGCAGCTCTCTACATGGTTTGAAAAAACCATGAGGTTGACTGTCCACACTAACAGAATAAGAAACTGTCATCACACATTCTTTGATCCAGTCCATCCATTTGTTACGAAAACCCAATTTTTTCATCATAACCTAGACAAAAGGCCACTCAACTTTGTTATACACCTTGCTCATGTCAAGCTTCAGGGCTAGATCATACTGACCACATCTTTTGTTCTTTAGAAAATGCATGAATTCATGAACAATTAGAATATTATCACTAATGAGTCTTCCTTTAACTGCTACTAAGACTTATTGGTTGATTTTCTTCATTGAACTGGCATTAGCAACTTTTGGAATTAAGCAAATATTTGTGTGATTAAATGTTTTAAAGTTTTTACCTTCCAGGAAAAAAACTTCTTAATGTTTTAACCTCATCCTCTTTGATCGTTTCCCAAAAGAATTGAAAGATTTGTCAGTAAATCCATCATCCCCAGGTGCTGAAAATGGATTGATGGAGAAAACTGTAGACTTGATCTCCTTCTTTGTCGTTGATCGAATTAACAGCCTATTAGTGGTATCATCAATTTTTCATGGTTACTTCTTGGATTTCCTCTTTAGGATCCCTCGAATTGGTTGATGAGAATTGTTCTTCAAAATACTGTCGAGCAATCGAGGCTATCCCTTCCGATCAGTTGCTGAATTGCCATATCCATCCTACAAAATGTATACTTTATTTTTTTTATTCCAATTTTTAAACTTGGAATGAAAGAACTTAGTGTTTCTATCCTCTCACTCCAATCACTGCAATCTTGATTTTTCCCTCCAATACATTTTCTCCTCCATCAAAGCCTTCTCTAATTCTACTTTCACCACCCGAACCTATATAGGATTGGCCCTGTCTCCCTTCCCTACATCAATTAGCCGCTATGTAATGCACAAATTTTGGTTTGGGAACTAGTTTGTGTCGATAATTTTCAATTTTTCAGACAGTTTATACATTGATAAGCCATCAATATCTATCTTCCAAGCTTCCTTAACGAATGAAATCACTTCGTCCTTCTCACAACATCTTTCCTGGAATCGAAAGCGTCTTTTATACTTCCTCTCCTACTTGTCAGCACTTAATAATAGTGGTCTATGGTTTGATCCAAGGTCTTCTAAGTGTGTTACAAAGGCATTCGGCCAAGCTATCTTCCACCCATTCGTCACTAGCACCCTGTCAAATCATTCCCAGATAAGGTTGCTACCAAATTGATGGTTATTCCATGTAAATTGCTCCCCTTCATACCTTAAATTAGCAAGTGATGCGTGAGCATTTTATCTATATTTTCTATTTATTTTATATACAAATTAAGTGAGCTTCAATCTTATTTTAGTGTTTGGAATCTCTTTGGATGCTACTTTGAGTTGCTTTGGTGTTTTAATTATCTCAGGTGAAGTTCAGATCAGTTTGGCAGAGTTTGTGTGCCAGAAAAGAGAAGAATTGGAAGCTGCCAAGCTGGCGCTAAACGCGGACCTGGGTGTTTAGTGCCAGCAGCTCAGAAGCGCGAGAGAGCTCTCTCTCCACAAGGGAGCTAAACGCTAAACCTGATGTTTAGCGCCAGCAAGCCAGAATGAATAGAAACGTTTCTGCCACCTAGGGTGCTAAACACCGAATCTGGCATTTAGCACCAACAATGCGGATCACACTTCATCAAAAGAGTATCTTTAGTTAGATTTAACTTTTAATTATTCTATTTTATTTTATTTTATTTTAGTTATTTTTAATTATAAATAAAATCTTTTAGGTTTAGAATTTATTATTTTATTTTAGTTTCAAATCAAATTAGGTTAGATATAAAAGGGAAAAGATTCAGGCCTTTGGGGGATCTTTTCTCTTCCGCACTTTCACATTTTTTGAACCCTAATTTTCTCTCGAAGTCATGAGCCGTTAAACCTCTTTGGTTAAGATTAGAAGCTCTATTTATTTCTATGTATTAAGACTATTATTTTTCTATTTTAATTAATGTATTGATTCAGTTTTAAGGATTATTATCGTTCTTCATCTTATGAATCTAGATATATCAGAAGAATAACCTTTATTCTATATGCATTCTTGTGATTTTCGGAAGAGTTATCTCAGTTGAATACCAGCTTGAGAGTAAATTCCTCCTAAATTGCTAATTACTTGAACTTAATAGGATATGTGACATATAATCCTTTTATATTTGGGTAATTAGGGTTCTGTAGCCAATAAACTAGAATTGAACATAACCCTCTAATCTATATTAAGTGACATATTAAGTGACTAAGACACTGGCGGTTGATTAGGTTAGAAGAGACTAAATCACTAGGAATTAGGGTTTCGCCAATTACAGTTTGCCATGAAATGAATTTGCATGATTAAAATAGTTGGTAAGAAAACTTAATCCGGACAAATAAATAACTCCAAAATTTTAATTGTTTTCTCCCATATATTTAACAGCAATTTATTGTTTGCTTTCTGATTCTCTGATTTTACTGTTTAATGCAATTGAACTCTGTAAACATAATTTTCTATTTGCCTGACTGAGTAATTCATTCGACTATCGTTGCTCAGTCCATCAATCCTCGTAGGATCGATCCTCATTCACTTGATGTATTACTTGGTACGACCCGGTGCACTTACTAGTTCAGTTGTGGTATTCTAATTGCGCACCAGCAAGTTCTTCTGAGTTAATGAAGTCATTAAAGTCTTGAATTGACTTCGCTGAGTTATCTTTGCCTCCTTCCTTCTCATGGTGAGCCCGTATTACATTAAAGTCTCCCATAACAATCAGATTATTATTGCTCCTTTCAATTATCTGCAATATGGTAGCAAATTGATCCCTTCTTCTATTCTCATTCGTAGCCAGATACACCCCAACAACCTCCCATTACTTGTTTGTTTGCAAGTGGACATTTTGAAGTGAATGAAAAAGCATTTTTTATTAAAAAACTAAACATCTGTCCCATCCTTCCACACACAATTGCCAAACCACATAGTTTCCCTCTTAGGTCCACTCACTCCACTGCCAAGGCAATGTTCTTAGTTTCACATAGGAATATTACTTCAGGGGAATGAGACTTAGCAATTCCTTATGTATATATACATGTGTTATTTATAAATTTTTAATGTAAATTTTATATTCTGACATATATTCTATATATGTGGTTAATTTAGTGTATACGTTAAAATTAAGACTACACATAAAAAAGTTCAAGAAAGCAAGATTTAAGAACTTACCTAACTAACTGCACAAACAGATTTTTTGTTTTTATTGGTTTTTCTATTTTCTAACTAGTTACTATGCTAGAGATGTAGTAAGATGTATGTGTCATGTGTGTATATAAGATGGATCATTTAGATGAATGGATGTATGAGGATTCTAGCTATTTATTTTGAACACAAAACAATTCTCTTTTCTGAATTTCTCTACTTTCTTTTCTTATAAGCACAAGCAATTACTTCTGATTTCTATTATGGTATCTAGAGCTTAGAAATTTTTTTTCTTTTCTCTATACCATGGATTCTGTAGGTGAAATCTCATCCATCAACATTGATCCTCCAAGCAACAATGCTGGAAATTCTTTTCAACAACCATTTATCATCAATCAACGATCTTTCACACTTATTTCTGATAAATCGGGTGAAAACAATCACAAAATTTGGCTGCAGCAAGATCTAGCTGCTATTAGAGGCCAAGATCTAGAAGAACACCTGTATGCAGATCGAGTTCCATCCCAAAAATCAACAACAACACAAGGTTCCTCCACAAACACAACAACTTACAAGTAATGGTGTCAAGATTATCAAAATTTAAAATTCACCTGATTTTAAAGGATATAGATGCCTCTCTTCTAGTGAAAAAAATGTACATTTCAAGAAGTGTTCATTTTGATGAAACTCAATTTTCATATTCTGAATTATTCACTCTATTGATAGAATTATAACTAATGACACTGATAATCATGATTTTGCATCCTCTTTCACCAAACACTCTTTACTGCATACAGATCATCATCGTATTACTACTGATACTACTTCTAAATCAAACACTAGTCACATTAATTCTCAAATTGATTGTCTTGATATTACTGAGAATGACATTAATAATGAATTACATAATTCTAATTTACCCCCTAAATTCCTCCCAAATTCCAATTTCAAGCATAGAAATACAACACTCTGCCTTGGATACTGATGCCATTGAACTAAATTTACCTCATATTCAACGTTGTGCACTTAATGCTAATAGACACTATGGTTACTAGGTCTAAGGCTAACAACAACAATCCCAAAGTCTTAAATTCTATCATTACTTCCCCTGATTACACACAACAACCACCAAAATCTACTAAAATAGCACTTACTATACCTCATTGGCATAAAGTCATGATGATGGAAGAATATCAAATCCCTGTGAAAGCTAAGACATGGATTGTAGTTCCACCACCACATCATGCTAAACCCACAGGCAGTAAATGAATTTTTACCATTAAGAAGCATCTAGATGAAACTATACAAAAGTACAAAGCTAGACTTATTGCTCAAGGCTTTCATTAAGAGGAAGGCTTTGATTTTGAGCAAGTCTTTAGTCCTGTAATTTGGTCATCTACAATTCGATTAGTTTTAAGCATAGCTTTATCAAAAAATTGGATTTTGAGGTAGTTTAATTTTAATAATGCATTTCTAAATGGGGATTCAAATCAAATCTTATATATGTATCAACCAGTTGGTTTTGAACAAATTCTATCTAACTATGTTTGCAAGTTGCATAAATCCATTTATGGATTGAAACAGGCCCCTAGACAATGGTTTACTAAACTAAGTACTACTCTTTACTCCTTTAGTCTTCATAACACTAAATCTGACACACCTTTATTTGTTAAACAAATTCTAGTTCAGTTATCTATCTTTTGTGCTATGTAGATAACATAATCATTATAGAGAACAATGCTACTAAAGTTCAATCCTTAATCAATTCATTGGATAAAGTGTTTTCTTTGAAAAATTTAGGAAATTTAAAATTTTTTTGGGCATTGAGGTTCAAAGAACTAACTTAGGACAATTATATCTCTCATAAACAAAGTATATCACTGATGAGTTGTTAACCAAATTGGGAATGGCATGATCCAATTCAATGCCTACTCCAATGATCTCTTCCCTTCAACTCCTCTCAACAGGTTTAGATACCTTTGAAGATCCTAATTCTTCAGAATAGTGATTGGATCTTTGCAATACTTAACCATCACAAGACCAAATGTGGCATATGCAGTGAACAAGATTAGTCAATTCATGCATTCACTCTTCTTGTTCACTAGAAAGCTGAAAACGAGTTCTAAGATACCTTCAATGAACTAAAAAGCATAGACTTATGATACATAGATGCCAGAATTATAGACTATATAGTTTTTCAGATTCAAATTCGGCAACTGATCTTGAAGATTGCAAGTCTGTTTCTGGTTTTTGTGTGTTTTCAGGTACTAGTCTAATTTCTTGGACATACAGAAAACAACACACAATTAGCAGATCATCTATAGAGGTAGAATTTCAAAGTCTTGCATCATGTGAAGCTGAGTTGGAGTGGCTCAAAAACTTGCTCCTAGAATTATAAATTCTTCTCAAGACAACACCTACAATATTCTGTGATAACATGAGCCAATTCTTCTAACGGCAAAGCCCTACTCGAGTTTGAAGAGTGTATTAAAACTACACATAGAAAAGTTCAAGAAAACAAATTTCAAGAACTTACCTAACTAACTGCATATATAAATTTTTGTTATTACTGGTTGTTCTGATTTCTAACTAGCTGCTATGCTAGAGCTGCAATAAGATGCATGTATGTGTCATGTATATAAGGTGGACCATTTAGATAAATGGGTGTACGGGGATTCTAGCTATTCATTTTGAATACAGCATATAATTTTCTTATCTGAATTTCTCTTCTTTCTTTCTTACTGCACAAGCAATTACTTCTGATTTCTGTTAGCTAATATATACATAATTGATTCTTATTGCATTTAATAATTATATTTTAAATAATTTAACTAAAACTATGAATAAACCGGTGCAAAGCAGGGGCTAAACTCTAGTTGTTTTCTAATGCTTAGTAGCATGAGTAGTTGAGATTTTTGTGTGACTCTGTTTGTGGTGTTTTCTCATTCACTCTATTTGCATCCTTAACACCAGACAATCATGACCCAAAAAAAAAAAAAACATGAAACAAAAGGATAAAATAATGAAAATTATTGGGTCTACGCATATAAAAATAAATAAAGATTAAACGAAATAAAACTTTTCGTACTTCTATTATCCAAGAAATATTTTATTGAGAAACTCAGCAAAGAAAAAAGACAAAGAAGCTTAGTAAGGATATAACAGATTGCCTGTCATTATATTTCGTGGTAGTTGTCTCAAAGAAAAAATCTCCATTGATTAATATTTGCCGTGACAGTCCTTAATACATTTTCTTTTTCAGTTGTTCCTATCGATCCTTTTATACAAAAATTTTTAATAATTTAATTTTTGTTCCCAATTATACGGATAGTCTAATATACTTGAGCTATTATTTGTCCGTTTCTTTTCTTTTTTTTTTTGAATGATGAAATCATTACCAATAAATTTTAAAATTATGTGGAAACTTTCTTCCAGAAAAATTTTATCAGGACCACATGAGATCAGATGTGTGATAGCTATATTCTAATTAGTGCTAGACTGTGTGCATGAAAATAAATACCTATTTAAAATGGAATTAATAACTAGTTACTTGGTAGTGCATTAACATCAAGAAAAAAAGATTGAATAGTGAGTCTTCAAACTAGACCACTAGTGGAAGTCATAGAATGAAAAATTGGCATTATGTATGTGAATAATGTAGAGCATCTATGCATAGTGGCACCTCATATATGCAACTTTCAAATCAGTAATGGTAGGAACGAAGAGTTCTTTTTCGTGTGTTCCTGTTTTTACTGTAAACTTATTATTTTATTATTATTATTATAAAATAAAGTGGCCACTATATGGAATCAAAATATATGTCAGATATATATAGCACTAAAATATTAAGTAAAGTATTTTATTAAAATTGGCTCAAGCCCGAAAAATAGGCAACCAAAATACACATCTTAAGGAATTAAATATTTTTATATATGTTTATTGTGTATTATTCATCACCTTACTAACTTGAAGATGAAATATTGTTTTCAACAAAGTAAAAATTAAAATCATCTTATGACGTGTGAAAGAATAAATTAGAATTAACAAAATAAAATAAAATAAAACAAAATAAAATAAAATAAAATAAAAATATTGTTTATGGATAATATATCATTCATGTATTTATATCTAATATTTTAAATTTTTAAAATAAATAATTTTATAATATAATATCATAATTTTATCACCAAAATATTTAAAATTTAATTCTTATTATTTATTTCACATGTAAGAAATTTTAATAATAATAACTTAAACTTGTTGAATAAATAATTTCATGACCCCATTCTGCCACTCTCTCTTTCTTTCCCAAGCCTTTTGAAAAATTGATATAATTAAAAGCTTAATAAAACCATTAAAATGCAGATATTTTTGTTAACTTACGAAAAAAAAATGCAATGATAACTTCAATTCTTCGAGCATTTACCTGTAGAAGATCTCCTATGTTTACTATTATAGCTCCATGCACAGGAAGAACATTGACCCATTGATTCTGGTGAAGAAATTGAAGCCCACCATGTTGGTCTTGCAGAATTAATGTCATGAAGGTGCTATCAGTGTGCTTGGTGGCTCCCATTGTTAATTCAGGTTCAGGGCATGGTGGATAGTAGTGACCCAAAATGTAGAGTCCTTCGGCACAATCTAACTCCTTCAGGTAAGAAGGATTAAGGCCAAGGGCCTCTGATAATAACTCAAAGATGGTGAAACCCAATTCCATTATCTTCCTTGAGAATTCAATCACAATATCTCTGTGATAAGTACGTAATAAACTCATCATCATGGGTTGAAGTAATTCAATCGGACAAGATCATAACAGCAACCGAAATTCACTTGCAATAGTAATTTCCCATCATTTAATGTACAACAGCCTAAGTTATTACAGCTGAGAATTTGCACGTGCACTTGCAAGATGGAAACATTTGGTAACTAAAATAAATTAGTTAAAATTAATCAGAATTTATCTTATTTAATCTTCATTAATTGTTTATAAATAAAGTAAGTTCTTATTTTTTTTCTAGACTGCTTGCAAAAATAAAATAGTATTAATGAAACATAATTTAGGATTTTTAAATATTTTAATTATCAAAATAATTATTTTAATTATCAAAATAAATGTGGTGTAAATAGGTAAATACATTATAAATTATTTATTTTAGTAATTAAAATAATTAAATTATTTATTTAAAAAAATTCATAATTTAACCTTTATAATTTTATGTATATAATATTTATTTATATATTTATTATATTTAAAATTATATAATTATTATAACTAATTCTAATGTCTCCCAAACATGATTGCAAAAGTATCTAAATATTGTTTTACCTTCTTTATAACACAGACCACATAATATAAAAAACGGTATTACCCATTATAAGTTAAATTGTTCAATATATAATCAAATTATCTAGTCTTGATCAATGATATATGACCAATAAAATTTATTATTTTTTATCAACTTTCTAAGAATATTTAATACTAAATTTTAAATCTTAAATTTTAAATTTTAAATTTTTATAGTAAAAAAAAAATGTTGAGCCAAAATGTTATGCCAAAATTGATAAAGAGTGAAGGTCTCTTAAGATTTTTGTTTTAGATATATGTATTTAGTACTATAATAGACAACTATCTTGAAGACAAGGGATGGAGTAACTAAATAACTTAACTTCTAATAGCTAATGAGCACTTGAGCTTAAATTGGAATCAAGCTGATAATGTTTTCTATTACCTGCATATTTCTGGTATTTCTTCTGGTTTGGGTGGATGAGGAGCAACCAACATAGTAAGAGTATCTCTCCAATTAGCAGCCTGGTTAGTATTAGCTCTAACACTGGAATGATACAAAACTTTCTTCTTTACAAGATCCCTGCAATAAAACTCTTTCCTTACCTTAGCATCTTGTTCATGGAACAGCCTAATCCCATCGATCATACCGTCCAAGATGCTGACTGGAATTTCATGATTAATCACCTGAAAAATTCCCCACTCATGGCATGCCCTGCGAATATTTTCAATTACTTTGGCGCGGAAAGTTGTGCTGCTCTTTATGTCTCTGATGTCGACGATGGGAACATTGGAATCATAGGCAGTTGCTTGAGTTTCGTTGGCGTCCAACTTGCCGGAGTGGAACATGCGTGGGATTTTGGTCACACCGGATTCTATAAGGCCTCTAACGCCGACTTTGGAATCTTCGAATGCTTTCCCTTCGGCTTTTCTGTCATAAGTGGAATCACTTGTAACTGCTTCCTCTAACTGCTTTGTGTTTTCTCCTGCCATGTTGAGAGCGGAGTTACAAAAATTGAAACAAGGTCCTGCTATGAAAAAAAGTCGGTGTGGAATTGAGAAAAACTAACCGAAGACTCGAAAGGAATTATATAGGCGAGAAAAGAGAAAATAATCACAAAGCAACCAATTATGAAGTACATGGATATAGAATAATAAATTATTAAAAATTATTCTTGTTTTGTATATTTAGTAAATTGATGGTGGTTTGATATCTAATAGTATGAGAGCGAAACCTACTCCTCTTTTGCAGATATCAGTTTTCTATAAGTGTATCAAAGTATCTTGAATTAGATGAGTATTGAAATAAACAATAAATTAAAATTTGTAAAGGAATAAAAGAGATGTAAAATAAAGAATTCGAAAGGTAAATTGACTGGAATTGAAAAGGGTTGCATTGAAATTTAAAGAAAGCAATAAAATGCCTTCGACTGTGTCAAAGGATTTTGGACATGAAAATTAAAGGTACTGAAATGTAAATTGAATTCGAAAATTAAACATTGCCTGAAACATAAACTTGTTTGAAAGATAAAGTTTTTGCAGAAAATGTAAATGGAAAGTAAAGACATGTGGAAGGAACCCTACAGAAAATTGACTCGAAGCAGAAAGTCCCTGGGATGTGAGTGTGCGTGAGTAATTTTTGAAGCAAAGTTCCAACCTTTATTTTTTAAAACTTTATAATATTTATAACCCATGTCTGTAACCGATCCTTAATTACACGACATTGCCTTGTATGCGGATTCTTAGGTAATCGTTCACGCTCTTCTACCCATAGACGTTACCCATAAATTCCTCACTTGAAGAATGCCTTCAACTTCTCTATTAATCGTAACCGCTTGATTCTTTATTCGAGCAACTATTCGATTTCTCATCCAAATGTTTGCTCGACCGTGCTTGCTCAATTTAATATAAGGTGTCTAATATCGAGTCCGTGTTGAGTAACTCCCAATTAACGCCTGCACGTGCACCTTTTCGATCTCTGCTTTCATCCTAATAATCTCTTTAATATTTCGAATTAGCTTTTCCCAGTTGAAAATATTTTTCGACTAACAAATTGCCCGCTTGGATTAATGTGTTTGTCTTTGAAACCGTTTCTTGGAAGATGAAACACTTAATCCAAATTCAAAACTTCAATCTCATGAATCAGTAATAATTACCATTTAACTTCCTAATTAATACTGACCCTCCCACGATTCGCACTTTCTTTCTCCACCACTTTGCCTTCTTCGCAAAGTTACCTCTTTTTCCTTTGAGCTCTATCTGCGATAACAACTACAGTGAAAATCCCTTTTAAATTCGACACTTCCATCTTTGTTAAACTTTCTCGAACCTTATTCTCTCGATTTCTCTTGCATCTATTTTTCCTACACAACCTCTATTCTCCAATCTTCGTTCCTCTTTACCCTTCAATGGCTGCCTCTTCATCTCATGCCGCTATCCAAGACAAAGGCAAAGGCCCCATGGTGGAACCACCGGCTCCTCCACCTCTTCATGTGTTGAATCAAGTCAATGATGATGTCATTGACGACCCACAACTTCCAACCAATAATTCCAGAATCCTAATTCCTTTCATAGTAGGTGGAGACGTCCATTGTTTCATTGGACCTATCAAAAACCTGGAAAGGGCAAACAAGAAACTCACTTTCTTCCCCAGTTTTCAGGGGAAGGATTTGTTAATCAACCAAAACTTCGATATCTCTTTCTTCATCAGCCAAAAACCCTTCAGGAATAACCCAAAGATTAACCCTCAAGGGACTGACTTCACAGCTTGGTATGAATGCCTTGCTCCCACAAAAAGCACTACTTGGGGGCTTTTGGGATCCAGGACCTTCTGAGACTCTCCCACTTCTCACCTTCAACTCTCTCTTGGATGATTGGAGCCGTAAATTTTTTTTGGAATAGGACTACCAACAATTTCCACCTTCCTTGTGGAATGATTGGTATGTCTCTTTTGGACGTAGCCGCCATTACAGGACTATCAATAAATCCTCTAGACCTCACTTCTGGCATGCAACCCAGACATCAATACAACATTACCCCCACAAATTCTTATAGTGACTTTATTGCTCATCACTTGGGTGCAGAAGGCATTGCTGTTACAGATGATGAACATGTAGCTTTTCTATTCTATTGGCTAAATGAAATCGTCTTCTGCTCCCGAAGTGTCCAAATGTCAAAGATTTTCCTTCCTCTTGCTGCTCTGCTTCATGAAGGAAACAATCTTAATTTGGCCAAGCTTCTTCTAGGGAATATTTTCGAAGAGCTTGGCTAGTTCGTGAATTGTCTTCGAAACAATTATTTAATCAGTACAGGTGGCCCTCTCTAGCTTCTCCAACTATGGCTTAATGCCATTTTTGAAAAATACATGATAAAGTCTGGAGGTGGTGCTACGGATAAACAGCACATCTAAGGCTTCTGATTGGCTGATTTCAAGTCAGATTTTCCAGACACACAATCGGATGAAGACCAATTTTGAGTTGTTTTTTCTCTCTTCCATTCAAGTAATGACTTTTACAATGAAAACCTCAATTTCACCCCTTTTTTGCGTCGAAATTGTGGTCCTGCATGGCTTGAACGCTTACTCTTTCCAAACGATGCTGAAGAAAATGAACTTGCTAATCGAAATTGGGCGAATTTGTTGGCTGTTCAAGTAATTCCTACAGGACTGCTGGTGGACGAAATTGTGATTCATACATAAATTGTTGCTCGAAATTGATTGTCCCAGGTAATGGCCCCAAAGACTTGGTGCTCAATATTATGGTCCAAACATAATTTCACAACTTCGCTCAACTAACCAGCAAGTGTACTGGGTCGTCCAAGTAATAAACCTTACGTGAGTAAGGGTCGATCCCACAGAGATTGTTGGTATGAAGCAAGCTATGGTCATCTTGTAAATCTCAGTCAGGCGGATAATAAATGGTTATGAGTTTTCGAATAATAATAATAATAAATAAACAGAAAATAAAGATAGAAATACTTATGTAAATCATTGGTGGGAATTTCAGATAGGTGTATGAAGATGCTGTGCTCCTTCTGAATCTCTGCTTTCCTACTACCTTCATCCAATCCTTCTTACTCCTTTCCATGGCAAGCTGTATGTAGGGCATCACCGTTGTCAATGGCTACATCCCATCCTCTCAGTGAAAAAAGTCCAAATGCTCTGTCACGGCACGACTAATCATCTGTCGATTCTTGATCATGTTGGAATAGAATCGCTTGATTCTTTTGCGTTTGTCATCACGCCCAACAATCGCGAGTTTGAAGCTCGTCACAGTCATTCAATCCCAGAAACCTACTCGGAATACCACAGACAAGGTTTAGACTTTCTGGATTCTCAAGAATGCCGCCATCAATTCTAGCTTATACCACGAAGATTTTGATCTCACGGAATGGAAGGCTCGGTTGTCAGGCGAGGGCAACCATGCGTCGTGCATCAGGAATCCAAGAGATACACACTCTAGCTTTTGCTTGTAGAACGGAAGTGGTTGTCAGGCACGCATTCATAGGGACGGATGATGATGAGTGTCACGGATCATCACATCCATTAGGTTGAAGTACGAATGGTATCTTAGAACAGGAATAAATCGAATTGAATAGAAAATAGTAGTGATTGCATTAAAACTTGAGGTACAGCAGAGCTCCACACCCTTAATCTATGGTGTGTAGAAACTCCACCGTTGAAAATACATAAGTGAAGGTCCAGGCATGGCCAAATGGCCAGCCCCCAAAACGTGATCACAGGATCAAAAAATACAATCCAGGATCCAGGATAAAAATACAATAGTAAAAAGTTCTATTTATACTAAAACTAGCCACTAGGGTTACAGAGATAAGTAATTGATGCATAAATCCACTTCCGGGCCCACTTGGTGTGAGTTTGGGCTGAGCTTGAGCTTTACACGAGCTGAGGCTTCTTTTGGAGTTAAACGCCAAGTTGTAACGTGTTTTTGGCGTTCAACTCTGGTTCGTGACGTGTTTCTGGCGTTTGACTCCAGAATGCAGCATGGAACTAGCGTTGAGCGCCAGTTTACGTCATCTAATCACGAATAAAGTATGGACTATTATATGTTGCTGGAAAGCTTTGGATGTCTGCTTTCCAACACCATTAAGAGCGCGCCATTTGGATTTCTGCAGCTCCAGAAAATCTATTTCTAGTGCATGGAGGTCAGAATCCAACGGCATCAGCAGTCTTTTGTCAGCCTTTTATCAGAGTTTTGCTCAGGTCCCTCAATTTCAGCCAGAAAGTACTTGAAATCACAGAAAAACACACAAACTCATAGGAAAGTCCAGAAATGTGAATTTAGCATAAAAACTAATGAAAACATCCCTAAAAATAGCTAGATTATACTAAAAACTATCTAAAAATAATGCCAAAAAGCGTATAAATTATCCGCTCATCAGCTGCCCCAACACAAAAAAGAAAGATTCAAAGTGACTTTATACGCCCCTCATTTCACAGCCAGGCAATTGGACTTCTCACAAGCCATCCCAACCTCACTCCCTCGGAACAATAAGCCATTTTGCCATATCACTCTGGCTTCCAAAAGAGAGCTTCATGTCTACCTCTTGAAAAACCAACAATAGAGAGATAATTTCAATTACCTCGTTTATGATCGAAGTTCATACATCATCAAATCTTGCTTCGAATGGTGGACTGCTTACTATTCTAGGTACAGTCGTACCTTGGAAGTTATCAAATGCTCTGTTTGTAACGGCCTAGCCTTTAGCCTCAAAGAAACGACGTTTTTTCGGGGTCAAACAGAATTTTTATGGAATTTTTAGGAATTTTACTGCATATAAGTACCTCAACTGCACAGGTGCTGTGTCATCAAGCTACTTAGTTAGCAGCTTGACTGCACCAGGCACCTCTCCTAATCTAAGCAGGCACGTCACGAAAAGTTGCATTTTTGAGCCACTTCGGGTCCGAATTTCAAAATTCTGATTTTCATGGTTAGTCTCATTGTGACAAGCCAGTCTCGAATTTTGAGAGAAAAATTATATTAATATAATATTTATATATTATTATTTTATTCAAAATATTATATTATTATTTCTTCTGTTGTGGTTAATGTTGATCTATGTTTAGTAATATAATAACTGAGCTAGAAATCTTCTGGTAGTAGATAATACCGGCATTCTTAGATGAACTTAGCAATGCTAATGCTTCATTATATATCTTTTATTCTCATGATTATCATGTTACTAGTATCATTTATACTATTAACGCTCATGCTTATCCTTTAGTAGTGTAATTTGATGTATCTAGTTTTAGTAATTATCCTCAGAATGATATTTTATTATTAAACTTTGATGAGTCAGGACCTTGTGACACGTGGCTCTCGTAGAGTTAGCCACCACATGTTTTCTTTCTTGCTCTCCAAGCAAAGCTTTCTTAAGGAAAAAGTAAGAAATACTTGTATTATAATACATCTAGCTTCAGTAATTATCCTTTCTTGAGATATTTTTACACCAAACTTTAGGATAATGCTTATCCTCACCCCATGGGTCCCTAGACTCATCATTACCATCATCTTTTCTTCCAAGGCAAGCTAAAGTATGAAAATTTCATGAAAGGAAAATGATAGAACTTCCATGAAAGCTTCAAGCTTCTTTCTCCGTTCTTTCTCAAACTAAAACCCCTGACAAAAATCTAATCCGACGAAAGTGTTCACCTCATCCTCATCTTCATTTCTATATCAATTTTCATGGAGTAAATCAAGGCATGATGGCTGCTCTTCCTCCTTGAAGTTTCATCCATGGTGGAAACTCAAACTGATGATGTTTTCTTCATGTTTTCTCTTAGGATCTCTTGTTCAGTCACCATGGGCTCTAAGAAAACGTGATTTCTAGCTGCCTTGAGGTGAGAATAACCTTCTTTTCATCATCATGAAGCTTCAGCCTTCATGGTTCATAAGGTTCTAAAGTTGTTTTTGATGTTAAAATAGGCGTAAAAGTGTTTTTTGAAGCTTATTGTTGGTTCAATTCTTGGCAGCTGCAAAGGAGGTAAGGTTTGGTAAATTAATCGATGATTGGTTGTGTTCTTGAAGTGCTAAATCAGATCTTGTTGCTTGAGGCTTGATTTTGAGTTTTTGTGTGATAGTTTGATCATGAAATCTTGTTGTTTAATGCTTGAAAATTAAGTTTATGATGGTTTTGAAGTTGTTGTTGTTGCATCTAGAAAATGTGGCTTTCCAGCCATGAGATTCAAGAGATTTGATGTGTATTTGATGACTGAAACGTTTCTCTTTGGTTTGGTAAAAATCAGGTAAAAATGGATTACCGAAAAGATTGAAAAACAAGCTGAAAATCAAGTGAAAATCTGATGAACTTTCAGAAAAGTATTTTTGGTTTTGAAGAATGTGAAAACGTTTGGTTTTGATGATTTTGGGGTCAAAACACAATTATTAAAAAGTTTAGGGTTAAAATTTAATTAATGAAAAGTTGAGGGGCCAAAGTGCAAATATTAAAAGATAAAGGGGTCAAAATAAAATTTCTAAAAAAATCGGGGGTCAAAATGCAATTTTTGAAAGTTGAATAAAATATTATTATTTTAATATTAAAATATTAAAATATTATTTTATTGTAAATATTATTTTATTAATAATATTATTTTATTAATAATAAAATATTGATAAAAAGGTAGTTTTTCCTAAAAGTCTCAGGATGGCAGTTTTGAGTCTAGAACTCCCTAATTCTCTTTATTAAACACCTAAGTGAAGGTATAAGATAAGATATCGAGAAATGTAAGGTAATGAAACAATTTTTAAAAACTTGCAAACATGTTAGAAAGAAATGGAGTTAAAAACTATATAGCAGTGTGCTGTTGTGATGTTGTGATGTATACAGAGAATTGTGAAATGAGATCACTGTGATGCTTGACTTATGATTGTGGAAAGATGAGAGAGATAATTTCTAAGTGATGGAAAGTATGGTTATATGTGACTTATGAGCCTTCGGACGATGCCTGAGAATGGTTATGTAAGAATCTGTTGCAGAGAGGCAGTTAGATAGATGGTGGTGCGACCACTGAGAACACTTTCCTGGGATACTTAGCCATAACGCTATTTTGTAAGTCAGAGGACTCTTACAGAGGTATCGAGAAAACACAACTAGCATATGCTCCTGTAAGTCAAAGGACTCTTACAGTGAGTGTGTGTGTGTGCTCTTGTAAGTCAAAGGACTCTTATAGTGAGTGTGTTGGGTAGACTAGCTCCGTCCTGCAAGTCAAAACACTCTTGTAGTGGGTAGCTAGTGCCACTCTGCAAGTCAAAGGACTCTTGCGGTGGTTTGTCTCGAAAGTCAAAGGACTCTTGCGATGTGTATTGCCAATAGGAAAGTCTTACCTGGTCAAAGGACTCCGGGTAACGTCGGGAGCGGGTATGTAACCAACAAATGAGCTCATTACCTGCAGTAGGACCAGACATGCATCATACTTGTTTGTGCATATTTTAATTGATTTGCCTATGTGAATAATTCTATTTAATTGCTAACTGCTATACTTGATGTAATTGCTCTTGATTGTGTTTGAACCTCATTACTTGTGTTTGTAACTGATTGTTTGGATTGTGGTGATTGGATGTTGATTGAGTTGCTTGGGCTTAAGGCCCTGGTTGATTTGTTTGATGTCTAGCTCTGTATAAAGAATCTGACTGGTTCATCATAGACTTAATGAACTTATGCTCGGAACAGGATGATCATTTATACCACGTAGGTAACTACTTTTATGTTTATGGTCTAGTAAAGTATGGAAAATCAACCTCTTACAGCATATATTTAATTGAACCTATGCTTGGGACAAGTTGGTCATTCATATGATTAGGAAACTTTTAAGATTCTTATATCTGGAAAAGAAGTTTGGATTTCTGATTAATTAACTGATTTCTTTTAAAAATGTTTTGAATATTTAATTGTTAAACCATCAATTTTCAAAGAATTTAGAAACTTGCAAACAGACATTATAAATGGACTTAACTAAAAACCCCGACCTTACTAAGAACTCCCCAGTTCTTACCCCTTACACCTCTTCAGATGGACACAGGAGTCCTGCCCTACGAGATTAATCATCCGTACATCCACGACGACCCAGTGCGCAGCTGCGAGTGTTACATCTGTTGTGCGGTACCTTGTGTACGTAATTAAATAGTACGTGATCCTGAGATTGAGGATATCTCTTCTGGCAGTAATGAGCTAGATGAGGCACCAGCGAGCAGGCATCATCACCTGCCCAATGATTTTCTGAGAGGGGCTTTTGGATCAGAGACGAGGAGACCTTTGAGGCGTTCACTCTAACTCCGATACCTTAGAATGTCTCCCTCACTTTTACTAGCAGGCTTAGAGGGAATAGGCATGTCATAGAGTTAGGGTAACCTGGGTGTCAGCTTAGGGGCTTTTGGATAGGCCAGGCCCCGGGACGTCTTATGTATATATGTGTATATATTATATGAGTAACTAACTGAATGATACTGTATTATAGCTCTTTACTGGTATAACTGAGCCACTTCTGTATTATGATGTGTATTATGGTGTGATGTTCTATGTAATGCCTTCTACTTTTCTCTGAATGTGTGTACTCATGTTTCCTTGTTATACTGTATGTATACAACTCTAAACTACTCTTGTTATACTGTATGTATATTATGCTTTTGACCCAGTTTTTAGCCCAGAAAGCACATATCAGAGGCTGCAAAGTGAAGGAATCAAGTGGTCTCCATCCATCAATTGAAGACTTGCTGATTCCCATAATTAATTCTGATTTAAAGTTAATTTTAAAATAGGAAAAGATTTTTTTAATTTTAGAAAGTAGATTTTAAATTTATTAGGATTAGATATAAAATGATTTGGAATTAGTTAACTTTTGGATGCCATCAGATTGGAACTCAGTATATTTTACCAGAATCCTTATTTTCTCTCTGAACCATGAGCAACTAAACCTCCACTGTTAAGGTTAGGAGCTCTGTCTGTTTGTATGGATTGATTTTATTACGTTTTCTATTTTAATTCATGTATGGATTTATAATTTAAGAATTGTTTTCGCTCTTCATCTTATGAATTTGGGTGGAACGGAAGTATGACCCTCTTTCTATTTGAGTTCTTGTATAACTTGGAAAAGCTCTTTACTTGAACAACAGCTTGAAAACATATTCTCCTAAATTTTAATTATCTGGATTTAACAGGATACGTGACATATAATCCTTTTATTTTTGGGTAATTAGAGTTTTTGTGGCATATAAACTGGAATTTGATCATCACCCTCTAATTGGAATTAATTGACCAAGAAATTTGCAGTTGATTAATTTTAGGGGAGATTAGAAATGTCTAAAGAATTAGGGTCTAGTCACATATACTTTGCCATAAATTAAATCCTACATGATTAAAATAGTTAGTAAGAAAAGTTAATTCGGAAAAATAGATAACTCTAAAACCTTAACTGCCCTCTCCATACTTTATTCCCAACCCATTTACTTTACTATTTTAATTTATGTACAATTGTTTAATGCTCTTTGAATATTCAAACACTCCTTTCTGTTTGTCTGACTAAGCCAATCAATCAATCATTGTTGCTTGATCCATCAATCCTCGTGGGATCGACCCTCACTCACCTGAGGTATTACTTGGTATGACCTGGTGCACTTGTCGGTTAGTCTGTGGTTGTTAAATCACTGCACCAGAGCCCAACTGGTTGCGACTGTCTATCTTAAGGGCTGTTTAAGATATTATTCGATGGACCAGGTTTACGATGTCTCTGACTACCTGGTAACTTTAAATATTTTTTTAAGTAATTTTCCTTTTGTAGAAAATAAAGGTGGTTCCTCTGATAAAGTGGAATCATTTAGGAATGCAAGTTCTCTTCTTAGTTGTAACAACTCGATGTTTTCAATCGAGTTCAGTCATGGTTTAATTTTTTCTCCCTTATGTAATTTGAATGATATTCCATGTCAAACTGCTGATTTAATAGTAGAAGTTCATTGTGTGGAAAATAAAGCTAATGTTAATCCAGCAAATTATCAAGTTCATTTTATTCCTAATGAATCTGTTGATTTTTCTTTTGATTGCATCTATAATTTCATCTATGATTTAGAACCTTCAGGTTTCAAAAAATATTCAGTAAAAGATTATGAACATTTTAAAGGGTTTGAATCTCAAGATTTCTTAAAAAAGATTAATTTGGGGACTCTTGATAACATTCGAATCACCTAAATCTGTAAAGATCTTGTTGATTCTTTTCCATCTTTTACATGAGTTTAAAGATTGTTTTGCTTGGGATTATCATGAGATGCCTAGTCTCAATCGTTCTCTTGTAGAGCATTGATTAGCATTAAAACCAAATGCTTGACCTGTAAAGAAAACTCCTTGTCGTTTTGCTCCAGAAATCAATCAAATGATTAAGGAAGAAATAGAACGGTTGATTAAAGTGAGGTTTATTCGAACCGCACGATATGTTGAATGGGTTTCGAATATTGTTCCTATAATGAAGAAAAATAGGAAGTTAAGGGTATGCGTTGATTTTCAAGATTTGAATAATGCTACTCCGAAAGATGAGTACTTTATGCCAATTGCAGATATGTTGATCGATTCTGCAGTGGAAAACAAAATTTTAAGTTTTATGGACGGTTATTCAGGATATATCCAAATCTTCATTGCAGAAGATGACGTGTCCAAAACTGCCTTTCGTTGTCCAGGGGCATTAGGCACTTATGAATGGGTGGTTATGCCTTTTGGTTTGAAAAATGCTGGTGCAACTTATCAGCGAGCAATGAATGCTATATTCCATGAGTTTATTGGGTGATTTATGGAGGTATATATCGATGACGTTATGGTCAAATTAATTTCGGTGAATTAACACATTGATCACCAAAGAAAAGCATTTGTCATCATGAGGAAGAAGGGATTAAAGATGAATCCTTTAAAATGTGCCTTTGGTGTATCGGTTGGGAATTTCTTAGGTTTTGTTGTTCATAAGAAGGGAATTGTAATTGACAAAAGTAAGGCCGATGCAATATTAGCATTGTCTGTGCCTAAATCAAAAAAATAAGTACAATCATTTCTGGGAAAAGTGAATTATCTCCGAAGGTTCATTTCGAATCTTTCTAATCGAACTCGAGTGTTTGCACCTTTAGTGAAACTAAAGAATGCTTCACAGTTCAAATGGACAAATGAGCATCAACAAGCATTCGATTCAATAAAGGTTTATTTACCCAAGTCTCCGATTATGGCGAATGTTCGTCCATATGAGCCCTTAAAATGGTACATTGCAGCATCTACAAACACAATTGGGTGTATGTTAGCCCAAGATGATATGAATGGGCATGAACAGACAGTTTATTATCTTAGTCGAGTTCTAACTGATATCGAATCAAGGTATTCCCCGATAGAAAAATTATGTTTGTCCCTATACTATGCTTGTATGAAATTAAAGTGCTATATGGTAGCTAAATTGGTAAAAGATATAGCACAAACTGATCTCATCAAATATATGTTGAGTTTTCTGATGTTACGAGGATGTTTTGGGAATCGAATGCTAGCTTTGACAGAATTCGATTTACAATATGTCTTGGCTAGAGCTATGAAAGGCTAGGTCATTGCAGATTTTCTAGTTGATAATTTGAATAATCTGAATGACCAGGGGGCAAATGTACTCGACATTAAAGTCGATTATTGGAAATTATATTTTGATGGATTAAAGCACAAAGATAGTACAGGGGTTGGAATTCTTATTATCTCTCTAGAAGGAATTCAATCAGCATTCTTGTTTGAGTTAAAACATCCTTGCTTGAATAATATGGCAGAGTATGAAGCTTTAATTCTGGGTCTTGAAATATTGATTGATAAAGAGGCATTGGAAGTCCAAATCCTAGGGGATTCTCAGTTAGTTCTAAAGCAGTTATCGAAGGAGTTTAAATGTAATAATGAGAAGTTACAAAAATATTTAGCAACGGCTTGGGAGTTGTTAACTTCTTTTCGAAAAGTTTCTTTGGTTCACATCCCAAGGATTCATAATGAGATTGCTAATGAGTTAGCCCAAATTGCTTCAAGATATAGAATCGGCCTAGAAACGTTAAAAAAGTTAGCTAGTATCCATCAAATATTAGTGCCTGCAGATGAAAGGGAGGCTTTGTGTTCAGGCGAATGGGAAGATAATGATTGGAGAAAGCCTATTGTTGAGTATTTAAAGAATCCTAGCATCCCAGTCGATAGAAAGGTAAAATTACAAACAATAAATTTTGTCTTGATGGCTGATGAGCTGTATAAGAAAGGAATCGATGGAAGTCTATCGAGATGTTTAGGCCAAGATGATAATGACATTGCTTTGAGCGAGGTCCACAAAGGGATATGTGGTGCTCATCAAGCTGGAAAAAAGATGAAATGGGTATTATATCGCAACCATGTGTACTGGCCATCTATGATCAAAGATTGTATCGAATATGCAAAGGCGTGTCATGAGTGTCTGAAGCATGGTTCGATACAATAGATCTCAGCTTCTGAGTTGCATTCGATTATTAAGCCTTGGCCGTTTAGAGGATGGGCTTTGGATCTAATCGGATTGATTCACCCTCCTTCATTGAAACATCATAAATTTATTCTGGTAGCAATTGACTATTTCGCAAAATGGATTGAAGCAGTTCCTCTAATAGAAGTTAGTCAAAATGAAATAATAGACTTTATCTAGGAACATATAATCCATCGATTTGAAATTCCTCAAACATTGAGCACTAATCAAAGGACTATGTTTACTGGTCAACGAATTAAAAATTTTGCAGCCTCAAGGAATATCAATATGGTTACTTCAACCCCTTATTATGCACAATCTAATGGGCAAGTTGAGGTAGCAAATAAAATTCTGATAGGTTTGATAAAAAAAACAAATTGAAAATAGACCTCGAAATTGGCATGAAACGTTAAGTCAAGTACTATGGGCTTATCGAAATTCACCAAGAGGTTCAACAGGTACGTCGCCCTATAAATTGGTGTATGGTCATGATGCTGTGCTTCCATTGGAAATTAATCTGAATACTTTGAGAGTGTCCAAATAAAACGATTTGCCAGTCGATGATTACTGGAATGCAATTTTTGACAAGTTGAATGAGTTAGATTCAAAACGAATATTGGCACTTGAAAATATGATACGACAAAAAGAAAGTGTTGCTCGAAATTATAATTGTCGAATAAAGGATAAGTGTTTCAGTATAGGTGAGTTGGTTTTAAAAGTTATTTTTCCAATGGAAAAGAAATCGAGAGTTCTTGACAAATGGTCCCATACTTGGGAAGGCCCTTTCCAAGTGATAGGGTTGTATTCGGGAAATGCATATCGAATTAAGAATATTGAATCGGGAAATATAATCAACTTGATTAACGGTAAGTACTTAAAGCAATATCATTATTTGTTGAATCAAAATCAAAATGCATAAGTCCGAAAGGGCAAAATAATTAAAATACCAAGTGCATTGATAAGAAGGTATTAAATTGATAAATTATTTGAAATTTGGGTGCATGCTCATGTAAAGCCAAAATAATTAAAATACCATGTGCATTGATATGTTGTGTTTATTTTTCAAATTAAAAAAAAAATCCTATGATTAAATAAATAAATAAGGAGACAAAATTACCCCAATATTAAATTTAGTGAAAGATCAATGCACATGTGATAAAATTAAAAGAAAAGTTGATGCATGAGTATGTGATACAAAAGTGGGAAAATTGGGTAACTATGCATAATTTTAAAATTGTATAGAGTATGTATATGTTAGATGAGATCTTAGACTAATCAAGGATTCAATTTATAGCTCACTTAGCCTTATATATATACCCTCACCTTTACCTTAGCCCTATTACAACCTTGAAAAGACCTCATGATGTTTGTATGTATACATTAAATATTTGTTGATTGATTAGATGAAGAACAAAGTTTTAGAAAGCATGACTAGAGAAGAGTAGAGTGATTAACCCCAAACACTGAGTGATTAGAGTGTAAACACAAATCCAGTGAGGGTTCAATAGCTCAATTCCATATATCCATGTTTAATCTTTGCTTATCTTGAAAGTTTGTGAATTCTTTTGATTAACTCAACTTAATGGTGAATATGTTTTAACATGATTTGGCCTTGCATTGTGTATATATGTTTCCTTGAGAAATTTGACTCAATTTGACCACATGTAAGCTCTATGAGTATATAGGTGGATAGTAATTAGAATTACATGATTTATTTAGGTAGCTTGCATTTAGATAGATTGCATTGCATAGATTCCACCATTCTACTTTCACCCTTTATAGTTTCTCTTGGATTAAGCATGAGGACATGCTAATGTTTAAATGTGGGGAGGTTGATAAATCACTATTTTATGATATTTCTTGTACTCAATTGAGTGGTTTTTATCAAGTCTTTGCTCACTTATCCATATAAATTGCCTGGCTTTACAATTCCTTCCTTATTCTTTGATGTATATGAAAACATGTTTCCCGGACCTTAAAACTATTAATTTTAATTATCATTTATCACCATTCGATGCCGTAATCTGTGTTAAGTATTTTCAGGATTTACAGGGCAGGAATGGCTTAGAGCATAGAAAAGAAATGTGCAAAAGTGGAAGGAACGCGCGAAAATGAAGTTTTGAAGAAAATGGCAGTGACGCGCATGCATGGATGACGCGGACGCGTGCCTAGCGCAGAATACAAGCGACGCGCATGCATGGACGACGTGGACGCGTGCCAAGCGCAAAACACCAGCGACGCGTACACGTGACTGACGCGTACACATGACAAGGAAAAAAGCCAAATGATGCGCACGCGTGACAGACGCCATGTGCAGAAAGTTGCAGAAAATGTTCCCAGCGATTTTTGTACTCGTTTTCGGCCCAAATCCAAGCCCAGAAATGAAGAATAGAGGCTGGAGAATGAGGAAATCAATGAAGAAATCAATTCATTCATCAAGGGAAGAGGGGAAACATTCAATATATACAATTTTAGTTTTAGATGTAGTTTTTCTAGAGAGAGAGGCTCTCTCCTCTCTCTTAGTTTTTAGGATTTATGATTTCTCTTAGGTTAGGTTTACTTCTTCTTCATTCCAGGTTCAATGTTCCTTTACTTTGGTTTCTCTTCTATTTTTATTTATTCTATTACTTTGATTTATGAGTTGTCATCTTAGATTTGATTTTATATTTAATATAATTTGAGGTATTTCAGATTTATGATTGCTTTCTTTTATTTATGATATAAATAATTTGGATTTTCCCCCTGATGAGCGGATAATTTATACGCTTTTTGGCATTGTTTTTAGTATGTTTTTAGTATGATTTAGTTAGGTTTTAGTATATTTTTATTAGTTTTTAGTTAAAATTCACTTTTCTGGACTTTACTATGGGTTTGTGTGTTTTTCTGTGATTTCAGGTATTTTCTGGCTGAAATTGAGGGATCTGAGCAAAAATCTGATTCAGAGGCTGAAAAGGACTGCAGATGCTGTTGGATTCTGACCTCCCTGCACTCGAAGTAGATTTTCTGGCGCTACAGAAGCCCAATTGGCGCGCTCTCAACGGCGTTGGAAAGTAGACATCCTGGGCTTTCCAGCAATGTATAATAGTTCATACTTTGCCCGAGATTTGATGGCCTAAACCGGCGTTGCAAATCAGCTTCAGAAATCCCAGCGTTTAACGCTGGAACTGGCATAAAAGCTGGCGTTTAACTCCAGAAAGAGCCTCTATACGAAAATGCTTCAATGCTCAGCCCAAGCACACACCAAGTGGGCCCAGAAGTGGATTTTTCTGTCATTTACTCATTTCTGTAAACCTTAGGTTACTAGTTCACTATTAATAGGATCTTTTGACATTGTATCTGTACCTCATGACACTTTACTCATTTCTTTGTGTACCTTCCACAGCATGAGTCTCTAAACCCCATGGTTGGGGGTGAGGAGCTCTGCTGTGTCTTGATGGATTAATGCAATTACTACTGTTTCTTATTCAATCATGCTTGCTTTCGTTCTAAGATATCACTTGTTCTTAACTCGGATGAATGTGATGATCCGTGACACTCATCATATTCTCAACTATGAACGCGTGCCTGACAACCACCTCCGTTCTACCTTAGATTGAGTAAATATCTCTTGGATTCTTTAACCGGAATCTTCGTGGTATAAGCTAGAATTGATGGCGGCATTCAAGAGAATCCGGAAGGTCTAAACCTTGTCTGTGGTATTCTAAGTAGGATTCAATGATTGAATGACTGTGACGAGCTTCAAACTCCTGAAGGCGGGGTGTTAGTGACAGACGCAAAAGAATCACTGGATTTTATTCCGGCCTGATTGAGAACCGACAGATGGATAGCCGTGCCGTGACAGGGTGCGTTGAACATTTCCACTGAGAGGATGGGAGGTAGCCACTGACAACGGTGAAACCCTACATACAGCTTGCCATGGAAGGAGCCTTGCGTGTTTGAGGAAGAAGACAGTAGAAAAGCAGAGATTCAAAAGGCCGAGCATCTCCAAAGCCTCAACCTATTCTCCATTACTGCAAAACAAGTACTTATTTCATGTTCTTTTGCTTTTCACAATCAATCCTGATAATTTCTGATATCCTGACTAAGATTTACAAGATAACCATAGCTTGCTTCAAGCCGACAATCTCCATGGGATCGACCCTTACTCACGTAAGGTATTACTTGGACGACCCAGTGCACTTGCTGGTTAGTTGTGCGGAATTGCAAAAGTGTGATTGCAATTTCGTGCACCAAGTTTTTGGCGCCGTTGCCGGGGATTGTTCGAGTTTGGACAACTGACGGCTTATCTTGTTGCTTAGATTAGGATTGTTTTATTTTTGTTGGTTTAGAGTCTTTTATTTGAGTTTAGTTTTATCTTTTAAGTTTGGTGTCTTCTTTGTGTTTTCCTTTAAGTTTTCGAAAACTTGTGTTTGATTTACTAAAAATTTTAAGTTTGGTGTCTTTTGTGCTTTTATTCACTTAAAGATTTTTCAAAAATTTGTTCTTGGTGTTCATCTTGATCTTCAAAGTGTTCTTGGTGTTCATCTTGACATTCAAAGTTTTCTTGTTTGTTCTCTTTGTTTTGATCTAAAATTTTTAAGTTTAGTGTCGTTCTGTTGTTTTTCTCTTTCCTCATTAAAATAAAAAAATATCCCTTCCTTGTTTTACTCATAATTTTCGAAATTTTGCATTAAATTAGTCAAAGATTTTCAAAATCATATCTTTTCAATCATTTTTATTTGCAATCATATCTTCTCAATCATATCTTTTTCAAAATAATTCTCAATCATATCTTTTTAATTGCTAAGTCCAAAATCTTTTTAATCAACTAATTGATTCAGTTTTCAATTTGCTTTGATCTTATTTTCTGTTAATTTTCGAAATTTTATTTTATTCTCTATTTATTTTTATTTTATATTTTTTCGGTCACTTTAAAAAAAATAAAAAAAAATAAAAAAAAATAAAAAAATCAAAAAAAAAAATAAATAATATACTTGCAATCCATATCATTTCCCTTTCTCCATCATGGACCTAAGTGGAATTGAGCAGTCCAGAAGGACTCTAGGGTCATATGCTAACCCCATTACAGCTGCATATGGGAGTAGCATCTGTATACCTCCCATTAAAGCAAGCAGCTTTGAGCTAAATCCTCAACTCATTATCATAGTGCAGCAAAATTGCCAGTATTCCGGTCTTCCACAAGAAGAACCTACTGAGTTTCTGGCACAATTCTTACAACTTGCTGACACAGTGCGTGATAAAGAGGTGGATCAGGATGTCTACAGACTATTACTGTTTCCATTTGCTGTAAAAGATCAAGCTAAGAGGTGGTTGAATAACCAACCTACAGCAAGCATAAAGACATGGAAACAGTTATCAGACAAATTCCTGAATCACTTTTACCCTCCAAAAAGGATGACACAGCTAAGGCTGGACATCCAAGGCTTTAAACAAGAGGATAATGAATCCCTTTATAATGCCTGGGAGAGGTATAGAGGTATGCTAAGAAAATGCCCCTCTGAAATGTTTTCAGAGTGGGTACAGTTAGACATCTTCTACTATGGGCTTACAGAAAAAGCTCAGATGTCTCTAGACTACTCAGCTGGTGGATCTATACATATGAGGAAGATGATTGAGGAGGCTCAAGAGCTTATAGATATTGTTGCTAGAAGTCAACATTTGTACTCTAGCAATGAGTTCTCTACAAAAGAAGAAGTTATGGCAGTAGTCACTGATCCTAATCCTCAAGAACAGATGGTTGAGCTTAATCAGCAACTACACCTGATGACAAAACAGTTAGCAGAATTTAAAGAGATGCTCCAAGAAACTAAAATTGCTAACAAGAACATAGAATCACAGTTGAATCAGACAAAATAGTAGCTATCTAAACAGATAACAGAAGAATGCCAAGCAGTTCAACTGAGAAGTGGGAAGACATTGAATAACACTGCTCAAAGTAGCAAAAAGTCAATGAAGGAACAATTGACAGAGGATAGCCAAACCATTATCCAAAATCCCTCTGAGGACAGTAAGAGCCCAGAGAGGAATACTATTGGCGTTCAAACGCCAGAAAAGGGGGGGAAAGCTGGCGTTAAACGCCCATTCCCTGCCCAGTTCTGGCGTTCAAACGCCAGAAAAGGGGGAAAAGTTGGCGTTTAACGCCCAATGGGTAGCCAAGTCTGGCGTTCAAACGCCACAAAGGGGTCAGACACTTGCAAGTGCTGATAACAACCCCCTTAAGCAGGCTTCTTCAACCACTTCTGTAGGAAATAAACCTGCAGCAACTAAGGTTGAAGAATATAAAGCCAAGATGCCTTATCCTCAGAAACTCCGCCAAGCGGAACAGGATAAGCAATTTGCCCGCTTTGCAGACTATCTAAGGACTCTTGAAATAAAGATTCCGTTTGCAGAGGCACTTGAGCAAATACCTTCTTATGCTAAATTCATGAAAGAGATCTTAAGTCATAAGAAGGATTGGAGAGAAACTGAAAAAGTGTTTCTCACTGAAGAATGTAGTGCAGTCATTCTGAAAAGCTTACCAGAAAAGCTTCAAGATCCAGGAAGCTTTATGATACCATGCACATTAGAAGGTGCTTGCACCAAGACATCCCTGTGTGACCTTGGAACAAGCATCAATCTAATACCTGCATCCACTATCAGAAAGCTTGGGTTGACTGAAGAAGTCAAACCAACCCGGATATGCCTCCAACTTGCTGATGGCTCCATTAAATATCCATCAGGCATAATTGAGGACATGATTGTCAAGGTTGGGCCATTTGCCTTTCCAACTGACTTTGTAGTGCTGGAAATGGAGGAGCACAAGAGTGCAACTCTTATTCTAGGAAGACCTTTCCTAGCAACTGGACGAACTCTCATTGATGTACAAAAAGGGGAAATAACCCTGAGAGTCAATGAGGATGAGTTCAAGTTGAATGTTGTTAAAGCTATGCAGCATCCAGACACATCAAATGACTGCATGAGCACTGATATTATTGACTCTTTGGTGGAGGAGGTCAATATGACTGAAAGTCTTGAATCAGAGCTAGATGACATCTTTAAAGATGTTCAGCCTGATTTGGAGGAACTAAAGGAAATAAAAGAAATTCTGAAAATTCCTCAGGAAGAAGATAAGCCTCCTAAACCAGAGCTCAAACCACTACCACCATCCCTGAAATATGCATTTCTGGGAGAAGGTGACACTTTTCCAGTGATCATAAGCTCTGCTCTAAATCCACAGGAAGAGGAAGCACTAATTCAAGTGCTAAGGACACACAAGACCGCTCTTGGGTGGTCCATAAGTGATCTTAAGGGCATTAGCCCAGCAAGATGCATGCACAAGATCCTATTGGAGGATGATGCTAAGCCAGTGGTTCAACCACAAAGGCGGCTAAATCCAGCCATGAAGGAGGTGGTGCAGAAAGAGGTCACTAAGTTACTAGAGGCTGGGATTATTTATCCTATTTCTGATAGCCCCTGGGTGAGCCCTGTCCACGTTGTCCCTAAGAAGGGAGGCATGACAGTGGTTCATAATGAAAAGAATAAACTAGTTCCTACAAGAACAGTTACAGGGTGGCGCATGTGTATTGACTACAGAAGGCTCAATACAGTCACCAGAAAGGATCATTTTCCTTTACCATTCATAGACCAGATGCTAGAGAGACTAGCAGGTCATGAATACTACTGCTTTTTGGACGGCTACTCAGGTTACAACCAAATTGCAGTAGATCCTCAGGACCAAGAGAAAACAGCATTTACATGTCCTTCTGGAGTATTTGCCTACAGAAGGATGCCTTTTGGTCTGTGTAATGCACCTGCAACCTTTCAGAGGTGCATGCTCTCTATCTTCTCAGATATGGTAGAGAAATTTCTGGAAGTCTTCATGGATGACTTTTCAGTATTTGGAGACTCATTCAGCTCCTGCCTTAACCATCTAGCACTTGTTCTGAAAAGATGCCAAGAGACCAACCTAGTTTTAAACTGGGAAAAATGTCACTTTATGGTGACTGAAGGAATTGTCCTTGGGCATAAAATTTCAAACAAAGGAATAGAGGTGGATCAAGCTAAAGTTGAAGTAATTGAAAAATTACCACCACCTACCAATGTTAAGGCAATCAGAAGCTTTCTGGGGCATGCAGGATTCTACAGAAGGTTTATAAAGGATTTTTCAAAAATTGCCAAACATCTGAGTAATCTGCTAGCTGCTGACACTCCATTTATTTTTGATAATGAGTGTCTGCAGGTGTTTGAAACTCTGAAAGCTAAGCTGGTCACAGCACCAGTCATCTCTGCACCAGACTGGAGATTACCATTTGAACTAATGTGTGATGCCAGTGACCATGCCATTGGTGCAGTCCTGGGACAAAGGCATGGTAAGCTTCTGCACGTCATTTATTATGGCAGCCGTATTCTAAATGATGCACAGAAGAACTACACAACCACAGAAAAGGAGTTACTTGTAGTGGTTTATGCCCTTGACAAGTTCAGATCTTATTTAGTAGGATCAAAAGTGATTGTGTACACTGAGCATGCTGCTCTTAAATATCTACTCACAAAGCAGGATTCAAAACCCAGGCTCATAAGATGGGTGTTGCTTCTGCAGGAGTTTGATATAGAAATAAGAGACAGAAAAGGGACAGAGAATCAAGTAGCTGATCACCTGTCCCGGATAGAACCAGTAGCTGGAGCATCTCTCCCTCCTACTGAGATCTCTGAAGCCTTTCCAGATGAGCAATTATTTGCTATTCAGGAAGCTCCGTGGCTTGCAAACAGTGCAAACTATAAGACTCAAGGTTCTCCTTCTGTAACCATGGAGTGGAAGCATGAAGAGCTTCTCTCAAAACAGAGTCAAACAGAGCCCCCACAGTCAAACTCTAAGTTTGGTGTTGGGAGGCCACCACCAACTTTTAAGTTTGGTGTTGAACCCCCACATTCAAACTCTAAGTTTGGTGTTGGGAGGTTCCAACATTGCTCTGAACATCTGTGAGGCTCCATGAGAGCCCACTGTCAAGCTACTGATATTAAAGAAGCGCTTGTTGGGAGGCAACCCAATGTTACATTTATTATTTTCCTTTGTTATTTTATGTTTTCTATAGGTTGATGATCATGGGAAGTCACAAATTCAATTGAAAAAGCAGAAACAGAATGAAAAACAGAAAGAAAAATAGCTCACCCTGGAGGAAAACCTTGCTGGCGTTTAAACGCCAGTAAGGGCAGCAATTGGGCGTTTAACGCCCAGTCTGGCACCATTCTGGGCGTTTAACGCCAGAAAGGGGCACCAGACTGGCGTTAAACGCCAGGAATGGGCACCAAGCTGGCGTTAAACGCCAGAAATGGGCACCAGCCCGGCGTTTAACGCCAGGATTGGTAGTAGGAGCATTTTTGCTCGCCACTTGATGCAGGGATGAATTATCCTTGACACCTCAGGATCTGTGGACCCCACAGGATCCCCACCTACCCCACCACTCTCTATCTTCTTTCTTATTTTGCTCGAGGACGAGCAAACCTTCTAAGTTTGGTGTGGTAAAAGTGTTGCTTTTTGTTTCTCCATAACCATCTATGGCACCTAAGGCCGGAGAAACCTCTAGAAAGAGGAAAGGGAAGGCAAAAGCTTCCACCTCCGAGCCATGGGAGATGGAGAGATTCATCTCAAAGGGATGCACTTTCCTCCACAAAACTATTGGGAGCAAATCAACACCTCCCTAGGAGAATTGAGTTCCAACATGGGACAACTAAGGGTGGAGCACCAAGAACATTTCATCCTCCTCCATGAAATTAAAAGAAGATCATAGAATCATGAGAGAGGAGCAACAAAGGCAAGGAAGAGACATTGAGGAGCTCAAGCACTCCATAAGATCTTCAAGAGGAAGAACAAGCCGCCATGACTAAGGTGGACCCGTTCTTTAATCTCCTTGTTCTTTATTTTCTATTTTTCAAATTTTTATGCTTATGTTTATCTATTCTTGTGTCTTATTACATGATCATTAGTATCTTAGTGTCTATGCCTTAAAGCTATGAATGTCCTATGAATCCATCATCTCTCTTAAATGAAAAATGCTTTAATCACAAAAGAACAAGAAGTACAGGATTTCGAATTTATCTCTGAAACTAGTTGAATTAGTTTGATGTGGTGACAATACTTTTTGTTTTCTGAATGAATGGTTGAACAGTGCATATGTCTTTTGAATTTGTTGTTTTAAGAATGTTAAAATTGTTGGCTCTTGAAAGAATGATGGAAAAGGAGAGCTGTTATTGAGGATCTGAAAAATCATCAATTGATTCTTGAAGCAAGAAAAAGCAGTGAATTCAAAAAAAAAAAGAAAAAAAAGAAAAAAAATCGAAAAAAAGGGGAAGAAAAAGAAAGAAATAAAGTTGTGATCCAAGGCAAAAAGAGTGTGCTTAAAAACCCTGGACACCTCTAATTGGGGACTCTAGCAAAGCTGAGTCACAATCTGAAAAGGTTCATCCAATTATGTGTCTGTGGCATGTATGTATCCGGTGGTAATACTGGAAGACAAAGTGCTTTGGGCCACAGCCAAGACTTATGACATAGCTATGCTCAAGAATCATTATTCTTAACTAGGAGAATCAATAACACTATCTGAGTTCTGAGTTCTTATAGATGCCAATCATTCTGAACTTCAAAGGATAGAGTGAGATGCCAAAACTGTTCGGAAGCAAAAAGCTACTAGTCCCACTCATCTAATTGGAGCTAAGTTTCCTTGATATTTTGGAGTCTATAGTATATTCTCTTCTTTTTATCCTACTTTGATTTTCAGTTGCTTGGGGACAAGCAACAATTTAAGTTTGGTGTTGTAATGAGCGGATAATTTATACGCTTTTTGGCATTATTTTTAGTATGTTTTTAGTATGATTTAGTTAGTTTTTAGTATATTTTTATTAGTTTTTAGTTAAAATTCACTTTTCTGGACTTTACTATGGGTTTGTGTGTTTTTCTGTGATTTCAGGTATTTTCTGGCTGAAATTGAGGGATCTGAGCAAAAATCTGATTCAGAGGCTGAAAAGGACTGCAGATGCTGTTGGATTCTGACCTCCCTGCACTCGAAGTGGAATTTCTGGAGCTACAGAAGCCCAATTGGCGCGCTCTTAACGGCGTTGGAAAGTAGACATCCTGGGCTTTCCAGCAATGTATAATAGTCCATACTTTGCCCGAGATTTGATGGCCCAAACCGGCGTTGTAAATCAGCTACAGAAATCCCAGCGTTTAACGCTGGAACTGGCATAGGAATTGGAGTTAAACGCCCAAACTGGCATAAAAGCTGGCGTTTAACTCCAGAAAGAGCCTCTATACGAAAATGCTTCAATGCTCAGCCCAAGCACACACCAAGTGGGCCCAGAAGTGGATTTTTCTGTCATTTACTCATTTCTGTAAACCTTAGGTTACTAGTTCACTATTAATAGGATCTTTTGACATTGTATCTGTACCTCATGACACTTTACACATTTCTTTGTGTACCTTCCACAGCATGAGTCTCTAAACCCCATGGTTGGGGGTGAGGAGCTCTGCTGTGTCTTGATGGATTAATGCAATTACTACTGTTTCTTATTCAATCATGCTTGCTTCCGTTCTAAGATATCACTTGTTCTTAACTCGGATGAATGTGATGATCCGTGACACTCATCATATTCTCAACTATGAACGGGTGCCTGACAACCACCTCCGTTCTACCTTAGATTGAGTAGATATCTCTTGGATTCTTTAACCGGAATCTTCGTGGTATAAGCTAGAACTGATGGCGGCATTCAAGAGAATCCGGAAGGTCTAAACCTTGTCTGTGGTATTCTGAGTAGGATTCAATGATTGAATGACTGTGACGAGCTTCAAACTCCTGAAGGCGGGGCGTTAGTGACAGACGCAAAAGAATCACTGGATTCTATTCCGGCCTGATTGAGAACCGACAGATGGATAGCCGTGCCGTGATAGGGTGCATTGAACATTTCCACTGAGAGGATGGGAGGTAGCCACTGACAACGGTGAAACCCTACATACAGCTTGCCATGGAAGGAGCCTTGCGTGTTTTTGGAAGAAGACAGTAGAAAAGCAGAGATTCAAAAGGCCGAGCATCTCCAAAGCCTCAACCTATTCTCCATTACTGCAAAACAAGTACTTATTTCATGTTCTTTTGCTTTTCACAATCAATCCTGATAATTTCTGATATCCTGACTAAGATTTACAAGATAACCATAGCTTGCTTCAAGCCGACAATCTCCGTGGGATCGACCCTTACTCACGTAAGGTATTACTTGGACGACCCAGTGCACTTGCTGGTTAGTTGTGCGGAATTGCAAAAGTGTGATTGCAATTTCGTGCACCACCCCCCTTTGGCTTTGATTGAGTAATTGGAGTCACTTGAGTTATCAAACTCCTCGTTTATTGAAAATTGGAATTCTTTGCTGATTGATTTGAATTCCCCTAACTCTAATCTTTTCTTAGGAATTGACTAGGACCTGAGGAATCAAATTGATTTATCCACTTAACATACCTTCATAGTTAGAGGTTGATCAAGTGGGAGCAAAAGCCAATTCTCATCACAATTGATAAGGATAACTAGGATAGGACGTCCATTTCTTATACCTTGCAAGGGTTTTCATGATAATTAGTTTACTTCCTTGTCATTTACATTCCATGTTCAAACCTTTCAAAAACCCAAAAAGATACTTTTCTCATAACCAATAATAACACACCTCCCTGCGATTCCTTGAGAGATGACCCGAGGTTTAAATACTTCGGTTATAAATTTTATTGGGTTTGCTTTAGTGACAAACATGTTTTTTGTACGAAAGGATTTTTGTTGGTTTAGAAGTTATACTTTCAACGATAGCTTATTTGTAAAATTCTAGACCACGCAAGAATCCGTTCGTCAGCGTCAGTCACGCGTATGAGTCAGGCACGCGTACACATCACCGTGCAAATCTTCAAATCACGCGTACGCATCAGCCACGCGCATGCGTCACCATTGAAAGCTACAAATCATGCGCACGCGTCAAGTAAGTGCACGCGTCGCTCCTTGCTGGTTTTCTCCTTCAATTTTTGTGCTGCAGAAACTCCATCAAATCCAGCTGAATGCTACCTAAAATAAACAGAATTGCACAAGACTCAAAGTAGCATCCATAGTGGCTAAAATATAATTAATTCTTGATTAAACTCAATAATTTAAGTACAAATTCATTAGGAAAAAATAAGAAAGATGCTCATGCATTAGGCTCACATCCAGATGCTGATGGCGCAACTTCACGGTTAAACCTTCTGAAGACAAGTAGCAACATTTGCAATTATAAGAATTCAACGCCCTGTCAACATTCAAAAGCTTCAGTTTTGGGTTATACATCCTGAAATTGACATGCAGTTGTTCAACATAAAGATTCGAATCTGCCTTAACAACTTCAGGCTTGCCATCCTTCGTCCAAAGAAGTACACTTTGATGCACAGTACAGCTCCAACTCTGTGAATCCAATCTCGACCCAATAAAGCATTATAACTTGCTTTCCATGGCACCACCACGAATACAGTGTTTCATTCGAATGAACCCACCTACACTCCCAAAGTAACAAGACCTTTTGCTGGGGTCGAACAACTACTAAAGTCTGTTACATCAATATTAGTGGGAACCAGGTCATCAGGATGCTTCCCAACCTTCATCAGCATCCTCTCTGGTAAGAGACTTATTGTTGCTTCACTATCAATCAAGACTTCATTTACTTTAATCCCACTCAGAGTAGTGGTGATATGTAGTGGGTGGAGATGGAATTTTTGCTTTTCAGTAGGCCTCAGGAAATAACCCGATTCATCCTCATATCAGACGAAGGAGAAAGCTTCTTCGGCCTCTATATCATAGTCTTCTTCTGGGTCACCTTCATATTCCCCCAAATACTTGGTTGGAATAATCAAAATAGTTCCAACCATCTCATCATCTCCTTCTTCAAAGTATTCTTCATCCAAATCAACGTCTTTGCCTTTATCAACTCCTGAAGAATGGGCTATTGACTTACCTTTCTCCATCTTTGTAGGAGATGAAATTCTCTTTGGGCATGTCTGCTTGAGGCATTATCCCCTTGCTTCTGTCTGCTTGAGGCTTTTTTTTATTAAGATTCTGTCTACCTCTACCCCTTGGGTATCCTCTGACTTGACCACAGTGATAGGGATATTGGTTTCAAGGAGGTCTTCGATGTCCCCATTGTGGGTTCCGTCGATAAAGAGCATCTCGATTCTGGAATTCCTGACGATTCTGAATCTATTGGACACCTATAGCCTGAGATCGGCTCAAAAGTGCAACAATATTTTGTTGAGGGGCCTTGGAGTGTTGTCCCTCCATACGCCGAATTGGATGCCTTTAACGAGCTTGCTCCTCTCTATGAGCCAATTCCTTCTTCATCCTTTCTTTTTCAAAAATTACTGCAGCTTTAGCATCAAATACAGCATTACATCGTGGACACAAAGATACATCTCGATCCTTGATCTTTTGCTGTACCAGGAAGTCTAGCAAGCCATCCCCTGCTCGAGGATATACTGTTCGAACATGTGACTCAAAATCATCCAGAGCCACATCGAAGTCATAAGACATAACAACCATATTCACTCCAAAATAGGGTTCGACAAAACTAGCATCAGCGTCGAAAGGATCCACATCAACTTTTATTTTTTTCTTCCCATCATCAAACTTCAATCGTCCTTCCATTATAGCCTCCTGAATTATGTCCCTGAAACGAACACATCTGTTAGTCGAATGACTGGTTGCTTGGTGAAATTTACAATAAGGTTTCCCTTTTAAATCTTTCACCGAAAGTAAGGTTCTACCTTCGGGCAGAATTAATTGTTTATCTTTAAGCAACACATCGAAAATCTGATCAGATTTCAAAATATCAAAACAATATTTTTTCTCACTCTTTAGTTTTGAATCATTTGACTTTTTATTACTAGGGAGCTTTTTATCTAGGGAGCACACATATGGAGGACCTTTCTTAAGTTCATCCAAATCGACCTCTGTGTCGAGATCAAATTCCTCCTCTGAGGATTCCATAGTCACATAAGCGACTTTTTCTCTTCGAGTAAAAGGCTTACTCTTTAAGTTTCGCTCATCCTTATGCTTCTCCTTTTCTTTTTTCATAAGTTTGACTTGACGAACCTTTTCAGCCAAATGGACTAAATCAGGGATATGCACATTAAGCAACTTTCTACGTATATAAAATCCTAACACCATAACTGCTATTTTCCCCACTTCACTCTCAGGCAATGACACATAGCATCTACTTTTAGCATTCTTAAAACATATCATATAATCATCAATGGTTTCACCATCCTCACATTTCAAAGAAACTAGATCAGTAACTGCCACATTCAATTCCCCTTGATAAAATTGAGCGTGAAAAGCAGTTTTCAACTGATTTCATGTCGTTATCGAATTTGGTCTGAGATTCAAAAACTAAGTAAACGCATTCTTCATTACCGAAGAAGGAAAAAATTTTATTTTCAAATTCTCATCATTGGCTAAATTTCTAATCTCGACCAAATATCGAGCGATATGTTCAGTAGTTGACTCTCCAACCTCCCCAGCAAATTTTGTGATTATCTTTGGATTTTTCACCCCTCTTGACACTTCAGCCATTTGAACAACTTGAGGAAAAACAGACACAAAATATGGTCGATTCATAAAACCAACATTCAAACCAACTCGATTAAGCACTTCTTCCACAATTCTTGTGACTTGATAACGGTCGCCACCACGATTAGCATGTAATCTGGCTAGAACCTCATCTGCATCTTGACCAAGGGTAATTATTTGAGGATTATCTTTGTTTAAAACATCATTTTCATTTTGAAACACATTTTCGAATCGCTCATTATTCCCCCTGGCGTCATGCCTATCACCTTCCTTACAATCTACGATTCGAGCAATTCGTTCAACTTACCTGGCAAGGCATTTAAATTTCGATTTGTGATCAGCCATCATAGAATTTAGAACTGTTGTCATTTGTTTAGTCAACAAGTTGACTAAGTCATGATGACTTTCTTCTACATATTGTCGATATACTTCCACAGAATTAGCAGCATTTGAGGTAGAGCCCACATTATAATCACGAGAATACTCAAAAATCCTGTTGTGGGTTTTGAGGATTATTCACTCCACTCATACTCCCGAAATAAATAGGAGAAGCAAAACCACTCACTGTTGGAGTATAATCAGGAGGTAGACCATAAGGAGGCCATCCCGTGGTTAATGGAGGCTGAATTGGTGGCAAATTACCATGTGGTCGAATATTACGTCTAACACTTCCAGTTTGTACAGTAGTAACCGCTATATTTTCACTTCCAATTACACCTTCCGAATGTGAAGTCACATCCGCAGATTGCACAATTACTGGTATGTTATCATTGGTGGATGAACCACCGTTCACATTTGACAATTCATCAGCCATGTGAATGATCTTTCCACTTCTTAATCATTGGTGGATGAACAACTTTTTGACACACTTCAATTTAAACTATCCCACTAGGCGTGCCAATTTGTTTTGTTAATTTTTAGCAAATCGATGGTGGTTTGATATCTAACAGTCTAGGAGTGAAACCTACTCCTCTTTTGCAGGTGCCCATTTTCTATAAATGCATCAAAGTGTGTTGAATTAGACGAGTATTGAAATAAACAATAAATTAAAATTTGTAAAGGAATAAAAGAGATGAAAAATAAAGAATTCAAAAGGTAAATTAAATAGAATCGAAAAGGGTTGCGTTGAAATTTAAAGAAAGCAATAAAGATGCCTTCGATTGGGTCAAATGATTTTGGACACGAAAATTAAAGGTAATGTAAATTGAATTCGAAAATTAAACATTGTTTGAAACATAAACTTGCTTGAAAGATAATGTTTTGCAGAAAATGTAAATGAAAAGTAAAGACATGTAGAAGGAACCCTACAGAAAATTGACTCGAAGCAGACTCAGAAAGTCCCTGGGATGTGAGTGTGCGTGAGTAATTTCTGAAGCAAGGTTCCAACCCTTATTTCCTAAAACTTTCTAATATTTATAACCCATGTCTGTAACCGATCCTTAATTACAATATTGCCTTATATGCAGATTCTTAGGTAACTATTCCCGCTCTTCTGCCCGTAGACGTTACCCATAAATTTCTCACTTGAAGAATGCCTTCAACTTCTCTATTAGTCATAACCGCTCGATTCTTTATTCGAGCAACTATTCGATTTCTCATCCAAATGTTTGCTCAACCGTGCTTGCTCGATTTAATAAGGTGTCTAATGTAAATCATGTTGCTTGTATGCGAAGTTTGTATTCGTAGGTTTTGATGAATGACAAACCAACAAACGACATGAAAGACAAACCAACAAACAACTTGAATGAACAAGCATGTTGAAAGATCAACCAACATTCAACGTTGAGGAATGAAGAGTTGAAAGCAACACAACAACAACAAGAAACTCAAGTCCACAACATTTGAAGACAAGTATAGTGTCTTAGGACTTAGGTAACTTCTTGTTAAGAACCAATTGCTAAATCTCTCAACACACACTCACAAAATGTTTTGATGCACATCTTGCAATTCGATGCTAGCCAAATGGTTTAAAACTTGTTTTCAAAGGTACAAAAGCATAGGAATTGACTCCAACAAGTTTGAGATCAATCCTAAGTATTTTGAAGTGATTTTAAGCCATTCTTTAAGGTTTGCATCGATGCACACTCATCTTGCATCGATGCAAAGCATGCGACGACTTGTTGCATCGATGCAAAGATGTTTGCATCGATGTAACCTAGCTGAAAATTCAAATTTCAGCTTCAAAGACACATTTGCATCGATGCAAAGTGTTATGCATCGATGCAAATGATTCAAAAACATAAAAAAACGGCTAGTTTTGACAAAAAGGCTCCATCCCATTAACTCCCCAACGTTTCTAAGGTTTGGGGAGTCTATAAATAGATGGATTGAAGCCTTATTTCAAATACTTGAGTATTTGCAAACTATCTTGTTCATATTCTTTCATTCTACACATTTTTTAAGGTGTTATAATACACAATTTGAGAGAGCAATATCAATTGGTTCAATAGTGCTAAACTTGTAATCATACACTCTTCTAGAGAGTACTCATTTCGTCTCAACAATTCTCTGAGAATTGTTTTCTTGTACACTTTGTAAATTGGAGTGTGATCTCCAAGGTTGAGTCAAGAGTTATAAACACTATAGTCGGTGAGGATACCAAAGAGGTATACTAAGTACTCAAGGCAAATCTTAGAGAAGGTATCTCTAAGTGGAGTGGGTTAGTATACGAGTGGTGATCATATACCGTGAGGTGTTAGAAACTAAGGACTCGGATTGTAAAAGGTTTTGCGCGAGCACCTTGAAGCTTGGCAATAGTGGAACTTCTCAATAGCGATTGAGAAAGAAAGTGGACGTAGGACAAGGATTGTGCCGAACCACTCTAAATAGCGTTTGCATCTCTCCAAACTCATCTCTTCAATATTATTGTCTTTTACCTTTGAGCAAATAAATTGTGATCGAAAAGTAGCTTCGTAAGTACTTAAGGAATAGCTTAAGTCCGATTGGTGAAAAGCTTGATCAATTTATTTGAGTTGGTGTCTATTGGAAAGTAAAAGCTCCTTATAAATGCTTAGCAATTGAGTTAAGCTCTTGGAAAAATACTAGTACAATAACACTTTTGTATATTGTCTTTAACTTTCGCAAAAAGATTCATTGTTGTTGCAATACTCAATTCACCCCCCCTCTTGAGTAATTGTGCATAGGTTCTACATCTAACATCGAGTCCGTGTCGAGTAACTCTCAATTAATGCCTGCATGTGCACCTTTTCGACCTCTGCTTCCATCCTAATCATCTCTTCAATATTTTGAATTAGCTTATCCCAGTCGAAAATATTTTTTGACTAACAATTCTAAAGTTTGTTAACCCATCAATTTTTAACAAAGACTATGAAGATACATCCATTTTCAAAGTTTGTTAACAAATTTGTATCATATCTATAATTTCTCAATTGTAAAAGTTTATTAACACAAAATGGAATATATATAAAATATTATAATTATTCTCAAAATAATGTAATAATTAAATAATGTCTCGATATCTATATTGTTGTCATATAATTTCATGGTTAATAATTAGTAATATATATTGGTTATCATGAAATTACTTTTATATTTTAAATTTAAACTGATAAGAGGAGTCAACATAAATAATTATATATTTGAGAATACTCCTCAAGCAATAATCTTTTTTGAGTTTGTCTGATTTTTTTGAATAGGCTTTTTTTGTTTACTAATGATCAAATTTTAGATTTTTTAAATATAAAATTCTAATAGTATTCTATGAAATTATTTTTCTAAAAATTTAAATGAATAATTAAAAGACAATATGAATAATTATATCTCTAACCTTGGTCATAAATGCCATGTAAAAGAAGTAAAAATAGCTCACGTAGAGAACTTTGGCGGCAACCTCCCATATGTGATGCATATGTCCATGTTATGAGAAGCACAACTTTTATCGACATCAACCAAAGGAGGAAGAGAGAGAGTTTGCGAAGGAGAGAGGAGGAGGCATTGTTGCCTAGTCACCGTTCATGCCTCCCGTTGTCGCTAGCTTCGTCGTTGAGCTTCCATGGCCGTCACCGTCACCCAGTTTCATTGTCAACGTCAAGCCCGTATCGGAGAAAAGGAGTCACCACCGTTTGTTCCTGCTAGCTCTTCCTCGTCACTGGCTGTGCGTCGCCGTGTTTCTATCGTCGTTGAAGTTGCGTCATGTAAACCCCGCAAAACTAATAAATAATTAGCTAATAAAAAATTATCATTCAAAAAAAAATAGAAAATTAAATTTGGTAATTTAGAAGAGTAGAAGCAATTAAAATATGAATTTTGACACTAATTTTAAATATTTTGGACCAAAAATGGGCTAACAGACCAAACCGATTAGACCGGATCCAAACCGGACCCAAGGCCCTACCTATAAAACACCAAACGAGCTTTCGTTCTCCCCATTTTCTGCATTGGAATCACGTTGAAGAAGAGAGAATCGGAGAAGAGAACCCTAATCTATTTAAAAATTCAATTCTACATAACTTTCAAACCAAAGCTTCGATTGACAAGTCATTTGCGGCCACGCATTCGTGTTGGAATTCTCTTCAATTCTATCCAAAGTAGTAAAAAATTTACATTTCTCACCCAGTTCTTTTCCTCCTCAATTTCATGGATTTTGAGTTTACATATTGAGGAATTGAATGATTTTGATGGTTTGGGTGAACTCTAGCAGCGGGTACTCATTGGATTTTGTCCAATTGATCTGTGAGTAAGGTAAGAAACTGTTGAACCCTTGCGAATCATTGAATTAGTAAACCTTATGATGATTATAGTGATATTGTATGAATTGATATTTGAAAGCATGGAGATTGTGAAAGAAGAGGTTTTTGAGGTGTTCCGAGCTTAGGGAGGAATTGGCCAAGGTATGATTTTGGTTTCTCGTGGTTAATGTTTAATGTCACGCAAAAACTTAGGTTAGAAGACATTAAGATAGGAATGAAGTGAATGAATTATTAATGAATTATGTATATGGTATAATGATGTGTGTATAAAGGATGAATGAATTTTTATGTATTGGATTATGACTTTGATGAGTATAAAATAATGATGATTGTTGATGTGTTGAGTGTAACACCCTAATATACAGATCCTTATGCTCGAGTCATAAGTCAACGATATTATGGTGGTATGACTCAAGGTGGAATAATAGTATATATATATATATATATATATATATATATATATATATATATCTGTGTGTGTGTGTGTGTGTGTGTGTGTGTGTGTGTTTAAATAAAAGAATTAGTAAACGAGAAGCCTGAAAAGGAATAAAATAAAATCACAAAGTTGTAACACTCACGTATCGACAATTAAAAGAAAAAGTGTGAATCGAAAAGGATACAAAGATAAAACCATAAGGAAGAGTAAGAACAAGACAAAGCATATATATATATATATATATATATATATATATATATATATATATATATATATATATATATATTTAATAAGTAAATAGCCACTAGTCGCGACCCATGAAGTTTAGGCCTGCTAGGGTACATTATAAAAGTAATTGACAACAATATCTCCTAGTCTCTCCCAAAAAAGGATACAAAGATAAAGCCATAAGGAAGAGTAAGAACAAGACAAAGTATATATATATATATATATATATATATATATATATATATATATATTTAATAAGTAAATAGCCACTAGTCGCGACCCATGAAGTTTAGGCCTGCTAGGGTACATTATAAAAGTAATTGACAACAATATCTCCTAGTCTCTCCCAAAAGATACATAAGGGCCTCTATAGGCAAGTTTCAAAGGATTAAATACATAGCATAAGTTTTCAAAACAAAAGTGGAGAGAATCTAAGAAAAATATAAATCAGAGAATTTCAAAGGTCTTTACCATCTTTCAGATAAACCACAGCTCACTGCTGAGCACCTGGACCTGTATCTGAAAAATAGAGAATATATACGCGGATGCGGTCGAGGCAGAGGCCGGAATAGTAATGCGGAACCTGAAATAACTACAAATAATCTCGTGAACTTTTTGAACACCCTGGAAAATATGGCAACTGCTATGTAGGCAATGATGACGGTACTTGGTCAGCAAGCTAACAACGGAAATGGGGTCAACGACAAAAATGGGCCAATGACTTTAGCAACTTTTATGAAGATAAATCCACCAATTTTATGAAGAACCAAAAATTCCACAGAGGCTGATAATTGATTTCAGGTGATGGAACGAGCTTTACAAGCACAACAAGTGCCTGAGGACCAATGTGTTGAGTTTGCCACTTACCAGCTGGTGGGTGAAGCTTAGTATTAGTGGCAGAAAACCTGACGTCTACTGCAGCAAGACAACGCTGTGATACCCTAGGATACTTTTCAATCTGAGTTTTATACGAAATATTTCCCATGCTCAGTAATGACGGCAAAGGAGCTTGAGTTGCTACAGTTGAAGTAGGGTCCTATGTCAGTGGCAGAGTTCACCAATCAGTTTAAGGAATTGTGTTGGTTCTCTAGGATTTGTCAGGGTGCTCCAGGGGATTTTGAAGAGTGGAAGATCAAGTTTGTAAGTGGGCTTTGGAGCGACATTCTGTGTACAATAGTACCAATGGAGATCATAACTTTTTTAGAATTAGTAAACAAAAGCCGAGTCGATGAGGATTGTGCAAGAAAGGCCATGTTAGATGGTGCACGAAATTGCAATCACACTTTTGCAATCCCGCACAACTAACCAACAAGTGCACTGGGTCATCCAAGTAATACCTTACGTGTGTAAGGGTCGATCCCACGGAGATTGTCGGCTTGAAGCAAGCTATGGTTATCTTGTAACTCTTAGTCAGGATATCAATAATTCTCAGGTTTAATTGTGAAAAGTAGAAGAACATGAAATAAATACTTGTTTTGCAGTAATGGAGAACAGGTTGAGGTTTTGGAGATGCTCTATCTTCTGAATCTCTGCTTTCCTACTGTCTTCTTCTTCAAGCACGCAAGGCTCCTTCCATGGCAAGCTGTATGTAGGGTTTCACTGTTGTCAATGGCTACCTCCCATCCTCTCAGTGAAAATGTTCAACGTGCTCTGTCACAGCACGGCTAATCATCTGTCAGTTCTCAATCAGGTTGGAATAGAATACAATGATTCTTTTGCGTCTGTCACTAACGCGCAGCCCTCAGGAGTTTGAAGCTCGTCACAGTCATTCAATCTTGAATCCTACTCAGAATACCACAGACAAGGTTTAGACCTTCCGTATTCTCTTGAATGCCGCCATCAATTCTAGCTTATACCACGAAGATTCTGATTAAAGAATCCAAGAGATATCTACTCAATCTAAGATAGAACGGAGGTGGTTGTCAGGCACACGTTCATAGGTGAGAATGATGATGAGTGTCACGGATCATCACATTCATCAAGTTTAGGAGCAAGTGATATCTTAGAATAGAAACAAGCGTGATTGAATGAAAAACAGTAGTAATTGCATTAATCCATCAAGATACAGCAGAGCCCCTCACCCCCAACCATGGGGTTTAGAGACTCATGCCGTAGAAGATACAAAAAGAAACGTGTAAAGTGTCATGAGGTAGAGATACAATGTCAAAAGGTCCTATTAATAGTGAACTAGTAACCTAGGATATACAGAAATGAGTAAATGACGTAAAAATTCACTTCCGGGATCCACTTGGTGTGTGCTTGGGCTGAGCATTGAAACTTTCATGTGTAGAGACTTTTTCTGGAGTTAAACGCCAGCTTTTATGCCAGTTTGGGCGTTTAACTCCAATTTTTGTGCCAGTTCTGGCGTTAAACGCCGGGAATTCTGAAGCTGATTTACAATGCCAGTTTGGGCCATTAAATCTCGGGCAAAGTATGAACTATTATACATTGCTGGAAAGCCCAGGATGTCTACTTTCCAACGCAATTAAGAGCGCACCAATTGAACTTCTGTAGCTCCAGAAAATCCACTTCGAGTGCAGGGAGGTCAGAATCCAACAGCATCTGTAGTCCTTTTTCAGCCTCTGAATCAGATTTTTGCTCAGGTCCCTCAATTTCAGCCAGAAAATACCTAAAATCACAGAAAAATAGACAAACTCATAGTAAAGTCCAGAAAAGTGAATTTTAAATAAAAACTAATAAAAATATAATAAAAACTAACTAAAATCTACTAAAAACATACTGAAAACAATGCCAAAAAGCGTATAAATTATCCGCTCATCACAACACCAAACTTAAATTGTTGCTTGTCCCCAAGCAACTGAAAATCAAATAGGATAAAAAGAAGAGAACATACTATAGACTCCAAAATATCAATGAAACTTAGCTCCAATTAGATGAGTGGGACTAGTAGCTTTTTGCCTCTGAACAGTTTTGGCATCTCACTTTATCCTTTGAAGTTCAGAATGATTGGCATCTATAGGAACTCAGAATTCAGATAGTGTTATTGATTCTCCTAGTTAAGTATGTTGATTCTTGAACACAGCTACTTTATGAGTCTTGGCCGTGGCCCAAAGCACTCTGTTTTCCAATATTACCACCGGATACATCCATGCCACAGATACATAACTGGGTGAACCTTTTTAGATTGTGACTCAGCTTTGCTAGAGTCCCCAATTAGAGGTGTCCAGGGTTCTTAAGCACACTCTTTTTGCTTTGGATCTTTTTCTTTATTTTTACCCTTGCCTTTTGGTTTAAAGGGCTATTGGCTTTTTCTGCTTGCTTTTTCTTCTTCTCTCTCTTTTTTTTTATTTTTTTTTTATTTTTTTATTTTTTATTTTTGCTTTTTCTTGCTTCAAGAATCAATTTGATGATTTTTCAGATCCTCAATAACATTTCTCCTTTTCCATCATTCTTTTAAGAGCCAACAAATTTTCTGTGGTTGTGAGTAGATATTTAAAAGCAGCATGGTCAGTGTACACAATCACTTTTGATCCTACTAAATAAGATCTGAACTTGTCAATGGCATAAACCACTGCAAGTAACTCCTTTTCTGTGGTTGTGTAGTTCTTCTGTGCAGCATTTAGAATACGGCTGCCATAATAAATGACATGTAGTTGCTTGTTGTGCCTCTGTCCCAATACTGCACCAATGGCATGGTCACTGGCATCACACATTAGTTCGAATGGCATTGTCCAGTCTGGTGCAGAGATAACTGGTGCTGTGACCAGCTTAGCTTTCAGAAGGTCAAACGCCTGCATACACTCCTTATCAAAGATAAATGGCGTGTCTGCAGCTAGCAGATTACTCAGAGGTTTTGCAATTTTTGAAAAATCCTTTATAAACCTTCTGTAGAATCCTGCATGCCCCAGAAAGCTTCTGATTGCCTTAACATTGGTAGGTGGTGGTAATTTTTCAATTACTTCAACTTTAGCTTGATCCACCTCTATTCCCTTGTTTGAAATTTTATGCCCAAGGACAATCCCTTCAGTCACCATAAAGTGACATTTTTCCCAGTTTAAAACTAGGTTGGTCTCTTGGCATCTTTTCAGAACAAGGGCTAGATGGTTAAGGCAGGAGCTGAATGAGTCTCCAAATACTGAAAAGTCATCCATGAAGACTTCCAGAAATTTCTCAACCATATCTGAGAAGATAGAGAGCATGCACCTCTGAAAGGTTGCAGGTGCATTGCACAGACCAAAAGGCATCCTTCTGTAGGCAAATACTCCAGAAGGACATGTAAATGTTTTTTTCTCTTGGTCCTGAGGATCTACTGCAATTTGGTTGTAACCTGAGTAACCGTCCAAAAAGCAGTAGTATTCATGACCTGCTAGTCTCTCTAGTATCTGGTCTATGAATGGTAAAGGAAAATGATCCTTTCTGGTGGCTGTATTGAGCCTTCTGTAGTCAATACACATACGCCACCCTGTAACTGTTCTTGTGGGAACCAGTTCATTCTTTTCATTATGAACCATTGTCATGCCTCCCTTCTTGGGGACAACGTGGACAGGGCTCACCCAGGGGCTATCAGAAATAGGATAAATAATCCCAGCCTCTAGTAACTTAGTGACTTCTTTCTGCACCACCTCCTTCATGGCTGGATTTAGCCGCCTTTGTGGTTGAACCACTGGCTTAGCATCATCCTCCAATAGGATCTTGTGCATGCATCTTGCTGGGCTAATGCCCTTAAGATCACCTATGGACCACCCAAGAGCTGTCTTGTGTGTCCTTAGCACTTCAATTAGTGCTTTCTCTTCCTGTGGATTTAAAGCAGAGCTTATGATCACTGGAAAAGTGTCACCCTCTCCCAAAAATGCATATTTCAGGGATGGTGGTAGTGGTTTGAGCTCGGGTTTAGGAGGTTTCTCCTCTTCCTGAGGAATTTTCAGAGGTTCTTTTATTTCCTTTAGTTCCTCCAGATCAGGCTGAACATCTTTAAAGATGTCCTCTAGCTCTGATTCGAGACTTTCAGTCATATTGACCTCCTCCACCAAAGAGTCAATAATATCAGTGCTCATGCAGTCATTTGATGTGTCTGGATGCTACATAGCTTTGACAACATTCAACTTGAACTCATCCTCATTGACTCTCAGGGTTAATTCCCCTTTTTGGACGTCAATGAGGGTTCGTCCAGTTGCTAGGAAAGGTCTTCCTAGAATGAGAGTTGCACTCTTGTGCTCCTCCATTTCCAGCACTACAAAGTCAGTGGGAAAGGCAAATGGCCCAACCTTGACAATCATGTCCTCAATTATGCCTGATGGATATTTAATGGAGCCATCAGCAAGTTGGAGGCATATTCGAGTTGGTTTAACTTCTTCAGTCAAGCCAAGCTTTCTGATAGTGGATGTAGGTATTAGGTTGATACTTGCCCCAATATCACATAGAGCTTTCTTGGTACAAGTACCCTCTAATGTGCATGGTATCATAAAGCTTCCAGGGTCTTTAAGCTTCTCTGGTAAGCTTTTCAGAATGACTGCACTGCATTCTTCAGTGAGAAAAACTTTTTCAGTTTCTCTCCAATCCTTCTTATGACTTAAGATTTCTTTCATGAACTTAGCATAAGAGGGTATTCGCTCAAGTGCCTCTGCAAACGGGATCTTTATCTCAAGAGTTCTGAGATAGTCTGCAAAGCGGGCAAATTGTTTATCCTATTCCACTTGGCGGAGTTTCTGAGGATAAGGCATCTTGGCTTTATATTCTTCAACCTTAGTTGCTGTAGGTTTATTTCCTATAGAAGTGGTTGGAGGAGCCTGCTTAAGGGGGTTATTATCAGCACTTGCAAGTGTCTGACCCCTTTGTTGCGTTTGAACGTCAGGATTGGCTACCCATTGGGCGTTTAACGCCACTTTCTTACCCTTTTCTGGCGTTTGAACGCCAAAATCATTCCTCTCTGGGCTCTTACTGTCCTCAGAGGGATTTTGGGTAGTAGTTTGGTTATCCTCTATCAGTTGTTCCTTTCTTGGCTTTTTGCCACTTTGAGCTGAATTATTCAATGTCTTCCCACTCCTTAGTTGAACTGCTTAACATTCTTCTGTTATCTGTTTAGATAACTGCTATTTTGTCTGATTCAACTGTGATTCTATATTCTTGTTAGCAGTTTTGGTTTCTTGGAGCATCTCTTTAAATTCTGCTAACTGTTTTGTCATCAGGAGCAATTGCTGATTAAGCTCAACAATGTGTTCTTGAGGATTAGGATCAGTAGTTACTGCCATAGCTTCTTCTTTTGTAGAGGACTCACTGCTTGAGTATAGATGTTGATTTCTAGCAACAGTATCTATGAGCTCTTGAGCCTCTTCAATCGTCTTCCTCATATGTATAGATCCACCAGCTGAGTGGTCTAGAGACATCTGAGCTTTTTCTGTAAGCCCATAGTAGAAGATGTCTAACTGTACCCACTCTGAAAACATTTCAGAGGGGCATTTTCTTAGCATACCTCTGTACCTCTCCCAGGCATTATAAAGGGATTCATTATCCTCTTGTTTAAAGCCTTGGATGTCCAGCCTTAGCTGTGTCATCCTTTTTGGAGGGTAAAATTGATTCAGGAATTTGTCTGATAACTGTCTCCAAGTTTTTATGCTTGCTGTGGGTTGGTTATTCAACCACCTCTTAACTTAATCTTTTACAGCAAATGGAAACAGTAATAATCTATAGACATCCTGATCCACCTCTTTATCACGTACTGTGTCAGCAATTTGTAAGAACTGTTCCAGAAACTCAGTAGGTTCTTCCTGTGGAAGACCGAAATACTGGCAATTTTGCTGCACCATGATAATGAGTTGAGAATTTAGCTCAAAGTTGCTTGCTTTAATGGGAGGTATACAGATGCTACTCCCATATGCAGCTGTAATGGGGTTAGCATATGACCCCAGAGTCCTTCTGGACTGCTCAATTCTACTTAGGTCCATGATGGAGAAAGGGAATATGATATGGATTCACAAGTAAAGTAAATTTTTTTTATTTTTTATTTTATTTAATTAAAAGTGACCGAAAATAACAAAATAAAATAAATGAAAAATAAAATAAAATTTCGAAAACTAAAAGAAAATAAAATCAAAGCAAATTAAAAACTAAATTAATTAATTAATTAAAAAGATTTTGGAATTAGCAATTAAAAATATATGATTGAAAATTATTTTGAAAAAGATATGATTGCAATAAAAAAATGATTGAAAAGATATGATTGAAGAAATTAAAAAGATTTGATTTTTGAAAAAGATTTGAAAAGATCAATTTTTGAAATTAGAATTTTGACTTGACTAAAAAAAAGATATGATTTTGAAAATCTTTGACTAATTTAATGCAAAATTTTGAAAATTATGAGTAAAATAAGGAAAGGATATTTTTTTATTTTTTAAAATTTAATGAGGGAAGAGAAAAACAACAAATCGATACTAAACTTAGAAATTTTAGATCAAAAGAAGAGAACAAATGAGAAAACTTTGAATGTGAAGATGAACACCAAGAACACTTTGAAGATCAAGATGAACACCAAGAACAAATTTTTGAAAAATTTTTAAGTGAATAAAAGCACAAAAGACACCAAACTTAAAAATTTTTAGAAAATCAAACACAAATTTTCGAAAAACTTAAAGGAAAACACAAGGAAGATACCAAACTAAAAATATGAAACTAAACTCAAATAAAAGACTCTAAACCAACAAAAATAAAACAGTCCAAATCTAAGCAACAAGATAAACCGTCAATTGTCCAAACTCGAACAATCCCCGGCAACGTGCCAAAAACTTGGTGCACAAAATTGCAATCACACTTTTGCAATCCCGCACAACTAACCAGCAAGTGCGCTGGGTCGTCCAAGTAATACCTTACGTGAGTAAGGGTCGATCCCACGGAGATTGTCGGCTTGAAACAAGCTATGGTTATCTTGTAACTCTTAGTCAGGATAACAATAATTCTCAGGTTTAATTGTGAAAAGTAGAAGAACATGAAATAAATACTTATTTTGCAGTAATGGAGAACATGTTGAGGTTTTGGAGATGCTCTATCTTCTGAATCTCTGCTTTCCAACTGTCTTCTTCTTCAAGCACGCAAGGCTCTTTCCATGGCAAGCTGTATGTAGGGTTTCACCGTTGTCAATGGCTACCTCCCATCCTCTCAGTGAAAATGTTCAACGCGCTCTGTCACAGCACGGCTAATCATCTGTCGGTTCTCAATCAAGTTAGAATAGAATCCATTGATTCTTTTGCGTCTGTCACTAACGCCCAGCCCTCAGGAGTTTGAAGCTCGTCACAGTCATTCAATCCTTGAATCCTACTCCGAATACCACAGACAAGGTTTAGACCTTCTGGATTCTCTTGAATGCCGCCATCAATTCTAGCTTATACCACGAAGATTCTGATTAAAGAATCTAAGAGATATCTACTCAATCTAAGGTAGAATGGAGGTGGTTGTCAGGCACACGTTCATAGGTGAGAATGATGATGAGTGTCACAGATCATCACATTCATCAAGTTTAGGAGCAAGTGATATCTTAGAATAGAAACAAGCGTGATTGAATGAAAAATAGTAGTAATTGCATTAATCCATCAAGACACAGCAGAACTCCTCACCTCCAACCATGGGGTTTAGAGACTCATGCCATAGAAGATACAAAAAGAAACGTGTAAAGTGTCATGAGGTAGAGATACAATGTCAAAAGGTCCTATTAATAGTGAACTAGTAACCTAGGATATACAGAAATGAGTAAATGACGTAAAAATCCACTTCCGGGGTCCACTTGGTGTGTGCTTGGGCTGAGCATTGAAGCTTTCATGTGTAGAGACTTTATCTGGAGTTAAACGCCAGCTTTTATGCCAGTTTGGGCGTTTAACTCCAATTTTCGTGCCAGTTCCAGTGTTAAACGCCGGGAATTCTGAAGCTGATTTGCAACGCCGGTTTGGGCAATCAAATCTCGGGCAAAGTATGGACTATTATACATTTCTGGAAAGCCCAGGATGTCTACTTTCCAACGCAATTGAGAGCGCGCCAATTGGGCATTTGTAGCTCCAGATAATCCACTTCGATTGCAGGGAGGTCAGAATCCAACAGCATCTGCAGTCCTTTTTCAGCCTCTGAATCAGATTTTTGCTCAGGTCCCTCAATTTCAGCCAGAAAATACCTGAAATCACAGAAAAACACACAAACTCATAGTAAAGTCTAGAAAAGTGAATTTTAAATAAAAACTAATAAAAATATAATAAAAACTAACTAAAATCTACTAAAAACATGCTGAAAACAATGCCAAAAAGCGTATAAATTATCCGCTCATCATTAGACAAGGCCGATCAATGAGCTTTTGTTAGGAGAAATCAGGGGAGGAACTTTTTGCCTAGGGGCCAAAATTTCAAGCAAAGCGGTTATGTCTCACAATAACATTTGGGTCAGAATAACTTCCAGAGATTCAATAATAACAACCAGGGAAAAGGTAAAGGAAAGCAAGCTCAGATTCCATAGAATGACTTGACTTATAGGAGGTGTGGGAAATACCACCTGAATACTCTGTGCAGAGGGGGTTTGGGTGTATGCTACTAATGAGCAGATAATTTATATGCTTTTTGGCATTGTTTTTAGATAGTTTTTAGTAGGATCTAGCTACTTTTTAGTATATTTTTATTAGTTTTTAAGCAAAATTCACATTTCTGGACTTTACTATAAGTTTGTGTATTTTTCTGTGATTTTAGGTATTTTCTGGCTGAAAGTGAGGGACCTGAGCAAAAATCTGATTCAGAGGTTGAAAAAGGACTGCTGATGCTGTTGGATTCTGACATCGCTGCACTCGAAATGGAATTTTTGGAGCTACAGAAACCAAAGTGGCACGCCCTCAATTACGTTGGAAATTAGACATCCAGGGCTTTCCAGCAATATATAATAGTCCATACTTTGCTCGAGTTTTGATGACGCAAATTGGCGTTCAAACGCCAATTCCCTGCCCTATTCTGGCGTTAAACGCCAGAAACAAGTTACAAGCTAGAGTTAAACGTCCAAAATAGGCTGCAAACAGGCATTTAACTCCAAGAGAAGTCTCTACACATGAAAGCTTCAATGCTCAGCCCAAGCACACACCAAGTGGGTCCGGAAGTGGATTTCTGCATTATTTACTTATTTCTGTAAACCCTAATAACTAGTCTAGTATAAATAGAACCTTTTACTATTGTATTGGACATGTTGGCCTCACGGCCATGCCTGGACCATCATCACTTATGTATTTTCAACGGTGGAGTTTCTACACACCATAGATTAAGGGGTGGAGCTCTGCTGTTCCTCGAGTATTAATGCAATTACTACTGTTTTCTATTCAATTCATGCTTATTCTTGTTCTAAGATATCCATTTGCACACAAGAACATGATGAATGTGATGATTATGTGACGCTAATCATCATTCTCAACCTATGAACACGTGTCTGACAAACACTTCCGTTCTACATGCAAACGAGCTTGAATGCATATCTCTTAGCCTTCTGGTTCACGATCAGAGTCTTCGTGGTATAAGCTAGAATCAATTGGCAGCATTCTTGAGATCCGAAAAGTCTAAACCTTGTCTGTGGTATTCCGAGTAGGATCTGGGATGGGATGACTATGACGAGCTTCAAACTCGCAAGTGTTGGGCGTGGTGACAGACGCAAAAGGATCAATAGATCCTATTCCAACATCAGTGAGAACCGATAGATGATTAGCCGTACGGTGACAGCGCATTTGGACCATTCTCACTGAGAGGACGGACGGTAGCCATTGACAAGGGTGATCCCCCAACATACAGCTTGCCATAGAAAGGAGTATGAAGGATTGGATGAAGGTAGTAGGATAGCAGAGATTCAAAAGGAATAGCGCATCTCCATACGCTTATCTGAAATTCCCACCAATGAATTGCATAAGTATGTCTATCTTTATTTTATGTTTTATTTATCTTTTAATTATCAAAACCCTATAACCATTTGAATCCGCCTGACTGAGATTTACAAGATGACCATAGCTTACTTCAAGTCGACAATCTCCGTGGGATCGACCCTTACTCACGTAAGGTTTATTACTTGGACGACCTAGTGCACTTGCTGGTTAGTTGTGTGAAGTTGTGAAAAAGAGTTGAGATTACAATTGTGCATACCAAGTTGTTGGCGCCATTGAGATCACAATTTCGTGCACCAAGTTTTTGGCGCCGTTGCCGGGGATTGTTCGAGTTTGGACAATTAACGGTTCATCTTGTTGCCCAGATTAGGTAATTTTCTTTTTGTTTCAACCTTTATTTTATTTTCAAAAAGTTTTCAAAAATCTTTCAAAAAAAATTTTGTTCTTTTTCGTTTTTCCAAAATAATTTTCAAAAAATCCAAAAAAGTTAATAAAATCATAAAAGAACCAAAAAAATATTTTGTGTTTCTTGTTTGAGTGTAGAGTCAAGTTTTAAGTTTGGTGTCTTGCATGTTTTTAATTTTCAAAAAAAAAATTTCGAAAAAAAATTCATGCATGTGTTCATCATGATCTTCAAGTTGTTCTTGATAATTCTTCTTGTTTGATCTTCATATTTTCTTGTTTTGTGTCTTTTGTTGTTTTTCATATGCATTTTTTAATCCATAGTGTCTAAACATAAAAAATTTCTAAGTTTGGTGTCTTGCATGTTTTTCTTTTCTTGAAAGTTTTTCAAAAAAAAGTTCTTGATGTTCATCATTATCTTCAAAGTGTTCTTGGTGTTCATCTTGACATTGATAGTGTTCTTGCATGCATCATTTGTTTTAATCCAAAATTTTTATGTGTTGAGTCATTTTGTGGTTTTTCTCTTTCCTCATTAAATTTTAAAAAATCAAAAAAATATCTTTCCCTTATTTCTCTCATAAATTTCAAAATTTTGGGTTGACTTAGTCAAAAAATTTTAAAATAAGTTGTTTCTTGTTAGTCAAGTCAAGATTTCAATTTCAAAAAAAATTATCTTTTCAAAATCTTTTTCAAAATAAAATCTTTTTCATTTTTTTCTTTTTCGAAAATTTTCAAAAATCTTTTTCAAAACTTTTCAAAATCTTTTTCCTATTTTTACCTCATATTTTTCGAAATTAATACTAACAATTAATGTTTTGATTCAAAAATTTCAAGTTTGTTACTTTCTTGTTAAGAAAGATTCAAACTTTAAATTTTAGAATCATATCTTTTGATTTCTTGTGAGTCAAGTCATTAATTCTGATTTTTAAAAATTAAATCTTTTTCAAAATAAATTTCAATCATATCTTGTCAATCATATCTTTTCAAACATATCTTTTTCAAATCATATCTTTTTCAAACTTTAATTTCAAAATATCTTTTCTAACTTCTTATCTTTTCAAAATTAATTTCAAAATCTTTTTCAAAACCACTTAACTAATTTTCTCTCTCTAATTTTCTAAAACTTCCTCACCCTTTTTCAAAATTCTTTTAATTCTCTAATTGTTTTAAATTTTAATTTTAGTTTTATCTCTTCTCTTAATTTTCGAATTCTAACTAAATTTTAAAATAAAAACAAAAATATTTTCCTTTTTCTTTTAATTATTTTCGAATTCTTCGCTTCTCCTTCTCCTATTCTTATCTTCTTCTACTCACATAAAGGAATCTCTATACTGTGACATAGGGGATTCCTCTTCTTTGTTGTTCTCTTCTTTTTCACATGAGTAGGAGCAAGGATAAGAACATTCTTGTTGAAGCTGATCCAGAACCTAAAAGGACTCTGAAGAGGAAGCTAAGAGAAGCTAAAACACAACACTCTGAAGAGGACTTTACTGAAATTTTCGAAAAAGAAGTAGAGATGGCCGAACCCAATAACAATGGTAGAGGTGCAAGGAAGATGCTTGGTGACTTTACTTTACCAAATTTCAACTTTCGTGGAAGAAGCATCTCAATCCCTGCCATTGGAGCAAACAATTTTGAGCTAAAGCCTCAATTAGTTTCTTTGATGCAACAGAATTGCAAGTTTCATGGACTTCCATCAGAAGATCCTTTTCAGTTCTTAACTGAATTCTTGCAGATCTGTGATATGTTAAGACCAATGGAGTTGATCCCGAGGTCTATAAGCTTATGCTTTTCCCTTTTGCTATAAGAGACAGAGGTAGAACATCGTTGGACTCTTAGTCTAGAGATAGCCTGAACTCTTGGGATAAGCTGGTCACGGCTTTCTTAGCCAAGTTCTTTCTTCCTCAAAAGCTGAGCAAACTTAGAGTGGATGTTCAAACATTCAGGCAGAAAGAAGGTGAATCCCTCTATAAAGCTTGGGAGAGATACAAGCAACTGACCAAAAAGTGTCTTTCTGACATGCTTTCAGAATGGACCATCCTGGATATATTCTATGATGATCTGTCTGAATTGTCTAAGATGTCATTGGACCATTCTGCAGGTGGATCTATTCACTTGAAGAAAACGCCTGCAGAAGCTCAGGAACTCATTGAAATGGTTGCAAATAACCAGTTAATGTACACCTCTTAAAGGAATCCTGTGAGTAATGGGACGCCTCAGAGGAAGGGAGTTCTTGAAATTGATGCTCTGAATGCCATATTGGCTCAGAACAAAATGTTGACTCAACAAGTCAATATGATTTCTCAGAGTCTGAATGGATTGTAAAATGCATCCAACAGTACTAATGAAGCATCTTCTGAAGAAGAAGCTTATGATCCTAAGAACCTTGCAATGGCAGAGGTGAAGTACATGGGTGAAGCCTATGGAAACACATATAATCCCTTATGGAGAAATCATCCAAATTTCTCATGGAAGGATCAACAAAAGCCTCAACAAGGCTTTAACAATAATAATGGTGGAAGAAACAGGTTTAGCAATGGCAAGACTTTTCCATCATCTTCTCAACAACAGACAGAGAATTCTGAGTAGAATCTATCTAGCTTAGCAAATATAGTCTTTGATCTATCTAAGGCCACTCTAAGTTTCATGAATGAAACAAGGTCCTCATGGTGTGGCCGAACCTAGAGAGGAGGAGGAGGACGTGAATCCCAGTGAGGAAGACCTCATGGGACGTCCTCTGGACAAAAAAGAGTTCCCAATTGAGGAACCTAAGGAATTTGAGGCTCATCTAGAGACCATAGAGATTCCATAGAACCTACTTCTGCCATTCATGAGCTCTGATGACTATTCCACCTCTGAAGAGGATGAAGATATTACTGAAGGGCAAGTTACCCAGTATTTGGGAGCAATCATGAAGCTGAATGCCAAGCTATTTGGTAATGAGACTTGGGAGGATGAACTTCCATTACTCATTAATGAACTGAATACCTGGGTTCAGCACACTTTACCTCAAAAGAAAGAGGATCCCGGAAGGTTCTTAACACCTTGTACCATAGGCACCATGACCTTTGAGAAGGCTCTGTGTGACCTAGGGTCAGGCATAAACCTCATGCCCCTCTCTGTCATGGAGAAACTGGGAATCTTTGAGGTTCAAGCTGCAAGAATCTCACTAAAGATGGTAGACAAATCCATGAAAAAGGCTTATGGACTAGTAGAGGACGTGCTAGTGAAGGTTGAAGGCCTTTACATCCCTGCTGATTTCATAATCCTAGACACTGGGAAAGATGAGGATGAATCCATCATCCTTGGCAGACCTTTCCTAGCCACAACAAAAGTTGTGATTGATGTTGACAGACGAGAGTTGGTCCTTCAATTGAATGAGGACTACCTTGTATTCAAGACTCAAGGTTCTCCTTCTATACACATGGAGAAGAAGCATGAAAAGCTTCTCTCAATACAAAGTCAAACAAAGCTCCCACATTCAAACTCTAAGTTTGGTGTTAAGAGGCCACAACCAAACTCTAAGTTTAGTGTTGGTAGGCCACAACCAAACTCTAAGTTTGGTGTTGAGAGGCCCCAACCATGCTCTGAATATTTGTGAGGCTCCATGAGAGCCCACTGTCAAGCTATTGACATTAAAGAAGTGCTTATTGGGAGGCAACCCAATTTTATTTATCTATGTTATTTTATGTTTTCTTTAGGTTGATGATCATGTGGAGTCACAAAAACAAGTGTAAAAATCAAAACAAATTCAAAAACAGCATTAAAAATAGCACACCTTGGAGGAGGAACTTACTAGCGTTTAAACGCCAGTAAGAGTAGCAGAATGGACGTTAAACGCCTAGTCTGGCACTATTCTAGGCGTTTAACACCAGAAATGGGCACCAGACTGGCGTTTAACGCCAGGAAAGGTATAGAATCTGGCGTTAACGCCAGAAACAAGCAGCAGTCTGGCGTCAACTACCAAGATTGCACAATAGGGGCATTTTGCATGCCAAAAAGGAGCAAGGATGAGAAATCCTTGACCCCTCAGGATCTGTGGACCCCACAGGATCCCCACCTATCCCACCTCTCTCTCCCCCTCACACATCTCTATAACACTCTACCCAAAACACCATTCACCAATCAAATCCTATCCTCTTCCCTATATTCTCTTCACCAATCACCTCCATATCTCTTCCCCAAAAACCCCACCTACCTCACTTTCAAATTCAAACACTTTTCCCTCCCAATTCCATTCGGCCACTCTCCCTCTCTTTCCCTATAAATACCCCTCTTCACTCCTTCATTTTCACACATCACAAACACTCTCCTACCCCCTTGGCCGAACCTCTATCTCCCTTCTTCTCCTCTATTTTCTTCTTCTCCTCCTTCTTTCTTTCTTCTTTTGCTCGAGGACAAGCAAACCTTTTAAGTTTTGTGTGGTAAAAGCATTGCTTTTTGTTTTTCCATAACCATTTGTGGCACCTAAGGCCGGAGAAACCTCTAGAAAGAGGAAAGGGAAGGCAAAAGCTTCCACCTCAAAGTCATGGAAGATGGAGAGATTCATCTCAAAGGTCCATCAAGACCACTTCTATGAAGTTGTGGCCAAGAAGAAGGTGATCTCTAAGGTCCCTTTCATTTTTAAGAAGAATGAGTATCCGGAGATCCGACATGAAATCCGAAGAAGAGGTTGGGAAGTTCTCACCAACCCCATTCAACAATTCGGGATCTTAATGGTTTAAGAGTTCTATGCCAATGCATGGATCACTAGGAACCATGATCAAAGTATGAACCCGAATCCAAAGAATTGGCTTACAATGGTTCGGGGGAAATACTTAGATTTCAGTCCGAAAAATGTAAGGTTGGCGTTCCACTTGCCAATGATGCAAGAAAATGCACGCCCCTATACTAGAAGGGTCAACTTTGATCAAAGGTTGGACCAAGTCCTCATGGACATATGTGTGGAAGGAGCTCAATGGAAAAGAGACTCAAGAGGCAATCCGCTTCAATTGAGAAGACCGGACCTTAAGCCTGTGGCTAGAGGATGGTTGGAGTTCATCCAACACTCCATCATTCCTACTAGCAACTAATCTGAAGTGACTGTGGATCGGGCCATCATGATCCATAGTATCATGATTGGGGAGGAAGTGGAAGTTCATGAGATCATTCCTCTAGAACTCAACTTTGGCAATGTTAACCTTTCCTCATCTTATTTGTCACCTATGCAATTTGGCTATGATTGACATAGAAGGAGACGTCCTCATTGAAGAGGACAAGCCCATCACTAAGAAAAGGATGGAGCAAACAAGAGAGCCCACTCATGGACCTCAACAAGAGCATGAGGAAATTCCTCATGAAATCCCTGAGATGCCTCAAGGGATTCATTTTCCTCCACACAACTATTGGGAGCAACTCAACACCTCTTTGGAAGGCTTGAGTTACAACATGGACCAACTAAGGGTGGAGCACCAAGAGCACTCCATCATTCTCCATGAGATTAGAGAAGATCAAAGAGCTTTGAAGGAGGAGCAACAAAGTCAAAGAAGAGACATAGAGGAGCTCAGGCATTCCATTGGATCTTCAAGAAGAAGAACTAGCGGCCATCACTAAGGTGGACCCGTTCTTTGATTTTCTTGTTCTTATTTTTCTATTTTTCAAATTTGATGCTTGATGTTTTATCTATGTTTGTATCTTAATTACATGATCATTAGTGGCTAGTGTCTATGCCTTAAAGCTATGAATAATTCCATGAATCCTTCACCTCTCTTAAATGAAAAATGTGCATAATTACAAAAGAACAATAAGTACTTGGATTTCAAATTTTATCTTGAAATTAGTTTAATTATTTTGATGTGGTGGCAATACTTTTTGTTTTCTGAATGAATGCTTGAACAATGCATATTTTTGATAGTAAAGTTTATGAATGTTAAAATTGTTGGCTCTTGAAAGAATGATGAAAAAAGAGAAATGTTATTGATAATCTGAAAAATCATGAAATTGATTCTTGAAGTAAGAAAAAGCAGTGAAGAAGAAAGAAAAAAAAAAGTGGTGAAAAAAAAGAGAAAAAGAAAGAAAAAGAAAAAGCAAGCAGAAAAAGCCAATAGCCCTTTAAACCAAATGGCAAGGGTAAAGAGGATCCAAGGCTTTGAGCATTAAGGGATAGGAGGGCCCAAGGAAATTAAATCCAGGCCTAAGCGGCTAACTCAAGCTGTCCCTAACCATGTGCTTGTGGCATGAAGGTCCAAGTGAAAAGCTTGAAACTGAGTGGTTAAAGTCGTGATCCAAAGCAAAAAGAGTGTGCTTAAGAACTCTGGACACCTCTAACTGGGGACTTTAGCAAAGCTGAGTCACAATCTGAAAAGGTTCACCCAGTTATGTGTCTGTGGCATTTATGTATCCGGTGGTAATATTGGAAAATAAAGTGCTTAGGGCCACGACCAAGACTCATAAAGTAGCTGTGTTCAAGAATTAACATACTGAACTAGGAGAATCAATAACGCTATCTAAAATTCTGAGTTCCTATAGATGCCAATCATTCTGAATTTTAAAGGATAAAGTGAGATGCCAAAACTGTTCAGAAGCAAAAATCTACCAGCCCCGCTCATCTAATTGGGACTAAGTTTCATTGATATTGTGAGATTCATTATATATTCTCTTCTTTTTATCCTATTTTGTTTTCAGTTGCTTAGGGACAAGCAATAATTTAAGTTTGGTGTTGTGATGAGTGGATAATTTATACGCTTTTTGGCATTGTTTTTAGATAGTTTTTAGTAGGATCTAGCTACTTTTTAGTATATTTTTATTATTTTTTAAGCTAAATTCACATTTCTGGACTTTACTATGAGTTTGTGTGTTTTTCTGTGATTTCAGGTATTTTCTGGCTGAAATTGAGGGACCTGAGCAAAAATCTGATTCAGAGGCTGAAGAAGGGCTGCTGATGCTGTTGGATTCTGACCTCCCTGCACTCGAAATAGAATTTATGGAGCTACAGAAACCCAAATGGCGCGCTCTTAATTGTGTTGAAAATTAGACATCCAGGACTTTCCAGCAATATATAATAGTCCATACTTTGCTCGGGTTTTGACGACGCAAATTGGCGTTCAAACGCCAATTCCCTGCCCTATTTTGGCGTTAAACGCCAGAAACAAGTTACAAGCTAGAGTTAAACGCCCAAAACAGGCTGCAAATTGGCGTTTAACCCCAAAAGAAGTCTCTACACATGAAAGCTTCAATGCTCAGCCCAAGCACACACCAAGTGGGCCCGGAAGTGAATTTCTGCATCATTTACTTATTTCTGTAAATCCTAACAACTAGTCTAGTATAAATAGGACCTTTTACTATTGTATTGGACATGCTGGAATCTTTGATCAGTTTTATGTTATCTTAGACATTGGGGGCTGGCCTCACAGTCATGTCTGGACCATCAACACTTATGTATTTTCAACGGTAGAGTTTCTACACATCATAGATTAAGGTGTGGAGCTCTGCTGTTCCTCGAGTATTAATGCAATTACTACTGTTTTCTATTTAATTCATGCTTATTCTTGTTCTAAGATATCCATTCGCACACAAGAACATGATCAATGTGATGATTATGTGACGCTCATCATCATTTTCAACCTATGAACGCGTGTCTGATAAACACTTCCGTTCTACATGCAAATGAGCTTGAATGCATATCTCTTAGCCTTCTGGTTCACGATCAGAGTCTTCGTGGTATAAGCTAGAATTAATTGGCAGCATTCTTGAGATCCGGAAAGTCTAAACCTTGTCTGTGGTATTCCGAGTAGGATCTGGGATGGGATGACTGTGACGAACTTCAAACTCGCAAGTGTTGGGCGTGGTGACAGACGCAAAAGGATCAATGGGTCCTATTCCAACATGAGTGAAAACCGACAGATGTTAGCCGTGCGGTGACAGCACATTTGGACCATTTTCACTGAGAGGACGGATGGTAGCCATTGACAACGGTGATCCCCCAACATACAGCTTGCCATAGAAAGGAGTATGAAGGATTGGATGAAGGCAGTAGGAAAGCAGAGATTCAAAAGGAATAATGCATCTCCATACGCTCATCTGAAATTCCCACCTATGAATTGCATAAGTATCTCTATCTTTATTTTATGTTTTATTTATCTTTTAATTATCAAAACTCTATAACCATTTGAATCCGTCTGACTTTGATTTACAAGATGACCATAGCTTGCTTCAAGCCGACAATCTCCGTGGGATCGACCATTACTCACGTAAGGTTTATTACTTGGACGACCCAGTGCACTTGCTGGTTAGTTGTGCGAAGTTGTGAAAAATAGTTGAGATTACAATTGTGCGTACCAAGTTGTTGGCGCCATTGAGATCACAATTTCGTGCACCAGCTACTACTATGGTGGAGTCGGGCATCTATCCCAGAATTGTCCAGAGAGTAAGAGATAGGAAACTGGGAGGGTTCAGCAGCAAGGATGTGTGTTTACTATATCAGTGGATGGTGCCGAGAGGTCAGACACTCTGATTAGAGGTAATTATGAAATTGGTGGTAAAATCTTAATTGATTTGTTTGATACTGGGGCATCACATTCATTTATATCGTTTGAGAAAGCTAGTGAGTTAGGATTGAAGATAACCATTCTAGCCTATGATTTGGTAGTACATACTCCTGCCTCTGAGGCTATTGTAACTAGATTAGGCTTTCAATAAGTTTTGTTTCGAATTAAGCACCGAACTTTTGCCCATGATTTAATTTGCTTGCCAATAACTGGAGTTGATCTAATTCTAGGTTTGGATTGGCTGTCAAAGCATCACATACTGCTAGACTATTTTGAACGGCCAGTGCAATTTATGTCTGAAAGATCTGAAGGACTAATGGCGGCGAATGGATATTACTTGAATTCTATCATGGTGAATTGTAGTGGAAGTGAGTGTTCAAGATTCATGCTTTTAGCTGCAAGTGTGTCAAGTGATAATCAAAGTTTGAATCAGATTCCAATTGTGAACAAATTTTTAGAAGTAATCCTTGAAGACATACCTAAATTTCCTTCTTTTTGGGAAATCAAGTTTGCGATTGTGCTGGTTTTCAGAGCAGGACCAATTTCAATTGCGCCTTACCGAATGTCACCATTGGAACTGGCTGAACTTAAGGCTCAACTAGAGGAGTTAATGAGTAAGAACTTCATTCGTCTAAGCATTTCACAATGGGGAGCACCGGTGTTGTTAGTGAAAAAGAAGGATGGAAGTATCCAGCTGTGCGTAGATTACATACAACTGAACAAAGTAGTTGTGAAGAAAAAATATCCATTACCGAGAATTAATGACTTGATGGATCCGTTGCAAGGAGCTAGCGTCTTTTCCAAGATTGATTTAAGGTTTGGTTATCACCAAATAATGGTAAGAGATGAAGATATCTCAAAAACCGCTTTCAGAACTGGTTGTGGTCACTACAAATACACTGTGATGTCATTTAGGTTAACAAATTCCCCTGCTGTGTTCATGGACTACATGAACTGGATATTCCATCCTTTCCTGGATAGATTCATTATCATTTTCATTAATGATATTTTAATCTACTCTAAGACCAAGGAGGAGCATGCGGAACACTTGTGGATCGTGCTGCAGATTTTGAAAGAGAGGAAGTTATACTCTAAACTTTCTAAATGTGTGATGAGCGGATATTTTGTACGCTTTTTGGGGGTAATTTCATGTAGATTTTAGCATGTTTCAGTTAGTTTTTAGTAAAATAATATTAGTTTTTAGGCAAAAATCATATTTCTGGACTTTACTATGAGTCTGTGTGTTTTTCTGTGATTTCAGGTATTTTCTGGCTGAAATTGAGGGAGCTGAGCAAAAATCTGACTTAGGCTGAAAAAGGACTGCTGATGCTGTTGGATCCTGACCTCCCTGCACTCGAAATGGATTTTCTGGAGCTACAGGAGTCCAATTGGCGCGCTCTCAACGGCGTTGGAAAGTAGACATCCAGGGCTTTCCAGCAATATATAATAGTCCATACTTTGCGCAAGGATAGACGACGTAACTTGGCGTTGAACGCCAAGTACATGCTGCTGTCTGGAGTTAAACGCCAGAAAAACGTCATGATCCGGAGTTGAACGCCCAAAACACGTCAAAACCTGGAGTTTGACGCCAAGAAAGGCCTTTACACGTGGAAAGCTTTAGTCTCAGCCCCAGCACACACCAAGTGGGCCCCAGAAGTGGATTTCTGCACCAATTATCTTAGTTTATTCATTTTTCTGTAAACCTAGGTTACTAGTTTACTATTTAAACAACTTTTACAGACTTATCTTGTACCTCATGACATTTTTAGATCTGAATTACATACTTTGTGACGGCATGAGTCTCTAAACTCCATTGTTGGGGGTGAGGAGCTCTGCAGCGTCTCGATGATTTAATACAATTCCTTTGTTTTCCATTCAAACACGCTTGTTCTTATCTAAGATGTTTATTCGCGCTTAATTGTGAAGAAGGTGATGATCCGTGACACTCATCACCTTCCTCAATCCATGAACGTGTGCCTGACAACCACCTCCGTTCTACATCAGACTGAATGAATATCTCTTAGATTCCCAACAGAATCTTCGTGGTATAAGCCGGATTGATGGCGGCATTCATGAGAATCCGGAAAGTCTAAACCTTGTCTGTGGTATTCCGAGTAGGATTCCGGGATTGAATGACTGTGACGTGTTTCAAACTTTAACCTGCTGGGCGTTAGTGACAGACGCAAAAGAGGGATTCTATTCCAGTAGGAGCGGGAACCAACCGGTGATTGGCCGTACTGTGACAGAGTGCGTGAGCATTAGCTTTCACTGCGAGGATGGGAAGTAGCCATTGACAACGGTGACACCCTACATAGAGCTTGCCATGGATAGAACCTGCGTGTGAGAAGAGGATTCCAAGGAAGAGTTGAAGTCAAAGGACAAAGCATCTCCAAAACTCCAACATATTCTCCATTACTGCACAACAAGTAACTCTATTGTTCTCTTTTACTCCTCTAATCAAATCTGGTAATTTCACTTTTAATCCAAATAATCCTATTGACATCCTGACTAAGATTAATAAAATAAATATTGATTGCTTCAAACCAATAATCTCTGTGGATTCGACCCTTACTCACGTAAGGTATTACTTGGACGACCCAGTACACTTGCTGGTTAGTTGAACGGAGTTGTGTTCACTCGTGCCAATTTCTAAAATCCAATTACAAGGAAAAAGGAACACAATTTCGTCCACCAAGTTTTTGGCGCCGTTGCCGGGGATTATTGAGTTTGGACAATTGAAGGCTTATTTTATTTCTTAGATTAGGAATAATTTATTTTTATTTTTATTCTTATTTTTATTATTATAGAGTCATTAAATCAATATTGATAGGATAGTTTCTTTTCAAAAATTTCTTTTCAAAATTTATTATTTTTCTTTTAATTAATTGCTAATTTTCGTGAGTCTAGTGTCTTGTTCTAAGTTTGGTGTCAATTGCATATCTCATATTTTTCTTTAAAATTTTCGACTTGTGTTCTTTGCTCTTCATTGATCTTCAAGTTGTTCTTGTTTAATTTTCTTGTTTGATCTTGAGTTTTTCTTGCTTTGTGTCTTTTCTTGTTTTACTTGTGTTCTTTTTAAAGCACTAATTGGAATATCTAGAACAAGTGTTATATTTATTCCCAATTGGCTAAAGCATTGGCTTATATTTTTGATGAGGGAGCACCAGTACTTTTGAAAATCTTTTTCAAAAATAACTTTTCTTGATTTAATCTTGTGCCAAACTTTAAGTTTGGTGTTTTCTTGTTAATCTTTCATAATTTTCGAAAATTTTATTAAAGTTTTCTAAAAATTTTAAGTTTGGTGTTCTTTCTTTTGTTCTTGGTGTTCTTGTGAATCTTCAAGGTGTTCTTGAGTTTTTCTTGTGTTTTGATCTTAAAATTTTTAAGTTTGGTGTTCCTTGGTGTTTTCCCTCCAAAAATTTTCGAAAAATAAGGAGCATTAGATCTAAAAATTTTAAGTCTTGTGTCTTTTGTGTGTTTTTCTTTTTCATCATAAAATTCAAAATTCAAAAATTTTTATTTTTCTAACTAATTTTGAACTAATTTTTTTCGAAAATCTTTCATAAAAATTCAATTTTCAATTTCAAAATATTTCCACTTTCTTTTATTTATTTCGTTTTTATTTTATTTAAAAAAAAAATATTTTCACAAAATATTTTCAAAATATATTTTTATATATATTCCTTCTCTTTATTTATTTTATTCCACAACTATAAAATAAATAAATATCAACATATAAATTATCCCTTGTGATCTAGTATGGAAGCAAGTGGGAATGAACAGTCCAAGAGGACTTTGGGGTCATATGCTAACCCCACTACTGCTTCATATGGGAGTAGTATCTGTATACCCTCCATTGGAGTTAGTAGCTTTGAGCTGAATCCTCAGCTCATTATCATGGTGCAGCAAAACTGCCAGTATTCTGGTCTTCCACATGAAGAACCTACAGAGTTTCTGGCACAATTTCTGCAAATTGCTGATACAGTACATGATAAGGAAGTAGATCAGGATGTCTACAGACTATTACTGTTTCCATTTGCTGTAAAAGATCAAGCTAAGAGGTGGTTAAATAACCAGCCTAAGAACAGCATAAAAACATGGAAACAGCTGTCAGAAAAATTCCTGAATCACTATTTCCCTCCCAAACGGATGACGCAGCTAAGGCTAAACATCCAAGGCTTCAAACAAGGAGACCATGAATCCCTTTATGATGCTTGGGAGAGATACAGAGAGATGCTAAGAAAATGCCCCTCTGAAATGTTTTCAGAATGGGTGCAATTAGACATCTTCTACTACGGGCTTACAGAAAAAGCTCAGATTTCTCTAGACCACTCAGCTGGTGGATCTATACATATGAGAAAAACAATTGAAGAAGCTCAAGAGCTTATTGATACAGTTGCCAGAAATCAGCATCTGTACCTAAGCAGTGAATCCTCTATGAAAGAAGAAGCTAAAACAGTAACTGCAGAACTCAGTCCAGTGGATCAGGCTAATGAATTCAATCAGCAATTAGATTTTCTAACTCAGCAGTTAGCCGAATTCAAGGAAATATTACAGGAAACAAGAATGGCTAACAGGAACATGGAAGTGCAATTAAAGCAGACAGAAAAGCAACTGTCAAAACAAATAACAGAAGAATGCCAAGCAGTTCAATTAAGAAGTGGGAAAACATTAAATACCTCACTTCAAAGCAGCAGGAAACCAAGAAATGAACAAGAGGATACTCAAAATCCCTCTGAGGACAAGCAGAGCCCAGAGAGGAACAAAGCTGGCGCTGAACGCCCAGACCATGCTCATTCCTGGCGTTCAACGCCAGAAACAAGCATGGATCTGGCGTTGAACGCCCAAAGGGAGCATGGTTCTGGCGTTCAAACGCCAGTAACAAACAAGGAAGTGGCGTCTAACGCCACTCCAGCTCCCACCAATGGCATTCAAATGCCAGTAGGGAATCAGTCACATACAAGTACTGACCTTTCTAAAAAGGCTTCCCAACCCACTTCTGTAGGTAATAAACCTGCAGCAACTAAGGTTGAGGAATACAAAGCCAAAATGCCTTATCCTCAAAAACTCTGCCAAGCGGAACAGGATAAGCAATTTGCCCGCTTTGCAGACTATCTCAGGACTCTTGAAATAAAGATTCCGTTTGCAGAAGCACTTGAGCAAATACCTTCTTATGCTAAGTTCATGAAAGAAATCTTAAGTCATAAGAAGGATTGGAGGGAAACTGAAAAAGTCTACCTCACTGAAGAATGCAGTGCAGTCATTCTGAAAAGCTTACCTGAGAAGCTTAAAGATCCTGGGAGCTTTATGATACCATGCACATTAGAGGGTAATTGTACCAAGCAAGCTCTATGTGATCTTGGGGCAAGTATCAACTTAATACCTGCATCTACTATCAGAAAGCTTGGTTTAACTGAAGAAATTAAACCAACCAGGATATGTCTTCAACTTGCTGATGGCTCCATTAAGTACCCATCAGGCGTGATTGAAGACATGATTGTCAAGGTTGGGCCATTCGCCTTTCCTACTGACTTTGTGGTGCTGGAAATGGAGGAGCACAAGAGTGCAACTCTCATTCTAGGAAGACCTTTCCTAGCAACTGGCCGAACCCTCATTGATGTCCAAAAAGGGGAAGTGACCTTGAGAGTCAATGAGGAGGAGTTCAAGTTGAATGTTGTCAAAGCAATGCAACATCCAGACACCCAAAATGACTGCATGAGTGTTGATATTATTGATTCTCTGGTAAGAGAGGTCAATATGGCTGAGAGTTTGGAATCAGAGCTAGAGGACATCTTTAAAGATGTTCAGCCTGATTTGGAGGAGTCAGAGAAGATAATAGAACCTCTGAAAATCCCTCAAGAAGAGGAGAAACCTCCAAAACCCGAACTCAAACCATTACCACCATCCCTGAAATATGCATTTCTGGGAGAAGGTGATACCTTTCCTGTAATTATAAGCGCTACCTTAGAGCCACAGGAAGAGGAAGCACTAATTCAAGTGCTAAGGACACACAAGACAGCTCTTGGGTGGTCCATCAATGATCTTAAGGGCATTAGCCCAGCCAGATGCATGCATAAGATCCTATTGGAAGGTGACGCCAAGCCTGTGGTCCAACCACAGAGGCGGCTGAACCCAGCCATGAAGGAAGTGGTGCAGAAGGAGGTCACTAAATTACTAGAGGCTGGGATTATTTATCCTATTTCTGACAGCCCCTGGGTGAGCCCTGTCCAAGTTGTCCCTAAGAAAGGTGGCATGACAGTGGTTCACAATGAAAAAAATGAACTGGTTCCTACAAGGACAGTTACAGGGTGGCGTATGTGCATTGATTACAGAAGGCTCAATACAGCCACCAGAAAGGATCATTTTCCTTTACCATTCATAGACCAGATGCTAGAAAGACTAGCAGGTCATGAATACTACTGCTTCCTGGATGGATATTCAGGATATAATCAAATTGCAGTGGATCCCCAGGATCAGGAGAAAACGGCATTCACATGCCCATCTGGAGTATTTGCATACAGAAGGATGCCATTTGGCCTGTGCAATGCACCTGCAACCTTTCAGAGGTGCATGCTCTCAATTTTCTCTGATATGGTGGAAAAATTCCTGGAAGTCTTCATGGATGACTTTTCAGTATTTGGAGACTCATTCAGCTCCTGCCTAAACCATTTAGCACTTGTTCTGAAAAGATGCCAAGAGACTAATCTGGTTTTAAACTGGGAAAAATGTCACTTTATGGTGACTGAAGGAATTGTCCTTGGGCACAAAATTTCGAACAAGGGGATAGAGGTGGATCAAGCTAAGGTAGAAGTAATTGAAAAATTACCACCACCTGCTAATGTTAAGGCAATCAGAAGCTTTCTGGGGCATGCAGGATTCTATAGGAGGTTTATAAAGGATTTTTCTAAAATCGCCAAACCTCTGAGCAACCTGCTAGCTGCTGACACGCCATTTATCTTTGATAAAGAGTGTCTGCAGGCATTTGAGACTCTGAAAGCTAGATTGGTTACAGCACCAATCATTTCTGCACCAGACTGGACATTACCATTTGAACTGATGTGTGATGCCAGTGACCATGCCATTGGTGCAGTGTTGGGACAAAGGCATGACAAGCTTCTGCACGTCATTTACTATGCCAGCCGTGTTCTAAATGACGCACAGAAGAATTACACAACCACAGAAAAAGAGCTACTTGCAGTGGTTTACGCCATTGATAAATTCAGATCCTATTTAGTAGGATCAAAAGTGATCGTGTACACTGATCATGCTGCTCTTAAATATCTACTCACAAAGCAGGATTCAAAACCCAGACTTATCATATGGGTGTTGCTTCTGCAAGAGTTTGATATAGAAATAAGAGACAGAAAAGGGACAGAAAATCAAGTAGCAGATCACCTGTCCCGAATAGAACCAGTAGAAGGGGCGTCCCTCCCTCTCACTGAGATCTCTGAAACCTTTCCGGATGAGCAACTGTTTGCCATCCAGGAAGTGCCATAGTTTGCAGACATTGCAAACTACAAGGCAGTGAGATTCATACCCAAAGAGTACAGTAGGATGCAATCAAAGAAATTAATCACAGATGCAAAGTACTATCTTTGGGATGAACCATATCTCTTTAAGAGATGTGCAGACGGAATAATCCGTAGATGTGTGCCTAAAGAGGAAGCACAGAAGATCCTTTGGCATTGCCATGGATCACAGTATGGAGGACATTTTGGAAGTGAGCGAACAGCCACAAGAGTCCTCCAAAGTGGCTTCTACTGGCCTACTCTCTATAAAGATTCCCGAGCATTTGTGCTTAATTGTGACAGTTGCCAAAGATCAGGCAACCTACCTCACAGTTATGCCATGCCTCAGCAAGGAATCTTGGAGATTGAGTTGTTTGATGTATGGGGTATTGACTTCATGGGACCTTTCCCACCATCATACTCAAACACTTATATTCTGGTGGCAGTGGATTACGTATCCAAATGGGTGGAGGCTATTGCAACACCCACCAATGACACTAAAACAGTGTTAAAATTCCTCCAGAAACACATCTTCAGCAGATTTGGTGTCCCTAGAGTGTTAATCAGTGATGGGGGCACTCATTTCTGTAATAAACAGCTTTACTCTGCTCTGGTACGTTATGGAGTCAACCACAGGGTGGCTACTCCATATCACCCACAAACTAATGGGCAGGCTGAAGTCTCAAATAGAGAACTTAAAAGAATCCTGGAACGGACTGTAATTAACCGTAGAAAGGATTGGGCAAGAAGCTTGGATGATGCTCTGTGGGCATACAGAACAGCATTTAAGACCCCTATAGGGACCTCTCCATACCAGCTTGTGTATGGAAAGGCGTGTCACTTGCCAGTGGAACTGGAACACAAGGCCTACTGGGCAACCAGATTCCTAAACCTTGATGCCAAGTTAGCTGGAGAAAGACGATTACTCCAGTTAAATGAGCTAGAGGAATTTAGACTCAATGCTTTCGAAAATGCAAAAATTTACAAAGAGAAAGCAAAAAGATGGCATGATAAGAAATTGTCATCCAGAGTCTTTGAGCCAGGACAGAAAGTTCTGTTATTTAATTCAAGGCTCAAATTATTCCCTGGGAAATTAAAATCCCGGTGGAGAGGTCCATATGTCATTACAAACGTATCACCATATGGATACATAGAGCTTCAGGATAGTGACTCTAATAAAAAATTCATTGTTAATGGACAAAGAGTCAAACATTATCTTGAAGGCAATTTTGAGCAAGAGTGCTCAAGACTGAGACTTAATTAAAAACTCAGTAACAGTCCAGCTAATGACATTAAAGAAGCGCTTGCTGGGAGGCAACCCAGCCATTTCCTAAGTTATTTACTAATTAAATAAATTTTCTTTCTTTACAGGTTTAAGTTCAAGTATCTTCAAAGGTGAAATAACATATGGTTGAAGTCACAAGAGTTACAGGGAAATTTGGAAGCTCACTGGCGTGAAAAAGCCAGTAAGAAATACTTTGGGCGTTAAACGCCCAAAAGAAGCTCCCACTGGGCGTTTAACGCCAGTAAGGGTAGCCATCTGGGCGTTAAACGCCAGAAAGGAGCATCTTCTGGGCGTTAAACGCCAGAAAGATGCACCTTCTGGGCGTTTAACGCCAATCTGCTAGCATTCTGGGCGTTTAGAAAAACGCCCAGTAAAGAAGGACTTCCTGGCGTTCAACGCCAGAAAGAAGCATCACATGGGCGTTGAACGCCCAGGAGAAGCATCACATGGGCGTTAAACGCCCAAACCATGCACCATGTGGGCGTTTAACGCCAGGATGGTGGGAGGAGGTACAATTTCGTTTTCTTTATATTTTTTTCTAAATTTTTATGTTTCAATTCATGATTTCTTGCATAAACATGTTTCAAAATGTCATCTTTCAATTCTAAAATTTTTTAATCCTAATTTCTAAAATCCCTTTTTCAAATATATCTTAATTCATAAGCCCAAATCTTTGTCCAATCTAAATCTTTTTCAAATCTTTTTCAACTCATTTTATCTTTTTATGAAAATGCCTTTCATCTACTCCTCTCCTTTCCTTTCTTTTGCTTGAGGACAAGCAAACCTCTAAGTTTGGTGTGATTTGCCATGATCACTGAGCTAAAACTCATTAAGATCATGGCACCTAAGAGAACAGGAAGAGCAAGGATGTGAACTTAAGGGAGCTGAAGCGTCAGAAATTAATTCTTGAAGGCACCCCACAGACTAGAGGAACATCCACTTCCCAAAATACAGGTTGTTAAGTTCTAATTCCAGCTTTAACTCTGTGATAGTATTATTTTAGAAATTTACCTTAGGAGATATATAGTAGTAGTAGTAATTAGTATGTCTATTTTGATTTTATTTCCAATTAAGCTATAATTTATGGTTCTCATCATCATCAGGCATGAATAAAGTAGTAGATTTTTTAGAATAAAGAAGTAATTTATATTTTTGAGTTCTTAGTAATAAAGACTATAATTAATTATATGTGGTGGCAATACTTTTTGTTCTCTGAATGAATGCTTGAACAGTGCATAAATTGTACCTTGAATTTGATGAATATTGGCTCCTGAAAGGATGAGGAACATGAAAAATATTATTGATGATCTGAAAAATCATGAAATTGATTCTTGAAGCAAGAAAAAGCAGTTCAAAAAAAAAATATTTACAATCAAAAGGAATAAAAGCCAAGCAGCCCTTAAAACCAAAAGGCAAGGGTAAAAAGGATCCAAGGCTTTGAGCATCAATGGAGAGGAGGGCCCAAGGAAATAAAATCCAGGCCTAAGCGGCTAAACCAAGCTGTCCCTAACCATGTGCTTGTGGCATGCAGGTCCAAGTTACAAACTTGAGACTGAGTGGTTAAAGTCGTGATCCAAATCAAACAGAGTGTGCTTAAGAGCTCTGGACACCACTAATTGGGGACTCTAGCAAAGCTGAGTCACAATCTGAAAAGGTTCACCCAGTTATGTGTCTGTGGCATTTTTGTATCTGGTGGTAATACTGGAAAACAAAGTGCTTAGGGCCACAGCCAAGACTCATAAAATAACTGTGTTCAAGAATCAACATACTACACTAGGAGAGTCAATAATACTATCTGAATTCTGAGTTCCTAAGGATGCCAATTATTCTGAAAATTTAAAAGATGCAGGGAGATGCCAAAACTGTTCAGAGACAAAAAGCTACAAGCCCCGCTCATCTAATAAGAATCTGAGCTTCATTTAAAACTCTAAAATATGTATTACTTCTTAATTTCTGTTAGAACCTATTTTATTCATCTAGTTGCTTGAGGACAAGCAACAGTTTAAGTTTGGTGTTGTGATGAGCGGATATTTTGTACGCTTTTTGGGGGTAATTTCATGTAGATTTTAGCATGTTTCAGTTAGTTTTTAGTAAAATAATATTAGTTTTTAGGCAAAAATCATATTTCTGGACTTTACTATGAGTCTGTGTGTTTTTCTGTGATTTCAGGTATTTTCTGGCTGAAATTGAGGGAGCTGAGCAAAAATCTGACTTAGGCTGAAAAAGGACTGCTGATGCTGTTGGATCCTAACCTCCCTGCACTCGAAATGGATTTTCTGGAGCTACAGGAGTCCAATTGGCGCGCTCTCAACGGCGTTGGAAAGTAGACATCCAGGGCTTTCCAGCAATATATAATAGTCCATACTTTGCGCAAGGATAGACGACGTAACTTGGCGTTGAACGCCAAGTACATGCTGCTGTCTGGAGTTAAACGCCAGAAAAACGTCATGATCCGGAGTTGAACGCCCAAAACACGTCAAAACCTGGAGTTTGACGCCAAGAAAGGCCTTTACACGTGGAAAGCTTTAGTCTCAGCCCCAGCACACACCAAGTGGGCCCCAGAAGTGGATTTCTGCACCAATTATCTTAGTTTATTCATTTTTCTGTAAACCTAGGTTACTAGTTTACTATTTAAACAACTTTTACAGACTTATCTTGTACCTCATGACATTTTTAGATCTGAATTACATACTTTGTGACGGCATGAGTCTCTAAACTCCATTGTTGGGGGTGAGGAGCTCTGCAGCGTCTCGATGATTTAATACAATTCCTTTGTTTTCCATTCAAACACGCTTGTTCTTATCTAAGATGTTTATTCGCGCTTAATTGTGAAGAAGGTGATGATCCGTGACACTCATCACCTTCCTCAATCCATGAACGTGTGCCTGACAACCACCTCCGTTCTACATCAGACTGAATGAATATCTCTTAGATTCCCAACAGAATCTTCGTGGTATAAGCCGGATTGATGGCGGCATTCATGAGAATCCGGAAAGTCTAAACCTTGTCTGTGGTATTCCGAGTAGGATTCCGGGATTGAATGACTGTGACGTGTTTCAAACTTTAACCTGCTGGGCGTTAGTGACAGACGCAAAAGAGGGATTCTATTCCAGTAGGAGCGGGAACCAACCGGTGATTGGCCGTACTGTGACAGAGTGCGTGAGCATTAGCTTTCACTGCGAGGATGGGAAGTAGCCATTGACAACGGTGACACCCTACATAGAGCTTGCCATGGATAGAACCTGCGTGTGAGAAGAGGATTCCAAGGAAGAGTTGAAGTCAAAGGACAAAGCATCTCCAAAACTCCAACATATTCTCCATTACTGCACAACAAGTAACTCTATTGTTCTCTTTTACTCCTCTAATCAAATCTGGTAATTTCACTTTTAATCCAAATAATCCTATTGACATCCTGACTAAGATTAATAAAATAAATATTGATTGCTTCAAACCAATAATCTCTGTGGATTCGACCCTTACTCACGTAAGGTATTACTTGGACGACCCAGTACACTTGCTGGTTAGTTGAACGGAGTTGTGTTCACTCGTGCCAATTTCTAAAATCCAATTACAAGGAAAAAGGAACACAATTTCGTCCACCAATGTGAATTCTGGAAGAATGAGGTGAATGTTCTGGGTCATGTAGTGAGTAAGCAGGAAATAGATGTGGATCATTCTAAGGTTGAGGCAGTGATGGATTGGGGATGACCCACATCAATAACGAAGATCATAAGCTTCTTAGGTTTAGCAGGATATTATCATAGGTTTATTAAGGGCTTTTCAAAAATTTTATTGCCTTTGACAAAGTTAACTTGAAAGGATGCACCGTTTGTCTAGATATCAGAATGGAGGAGAGCTTTCAAGCTTTGAAGCAGAAACTAACTACAGCGCCCGTGCTTGTGTAACTGAGGCTAATGAGCCTTTTGAGGTATATTACGATGCTTCGTTGAAGGGTCTGAGGTGTGTGCTGATGCAACATTGTAATGTTGTGGCATATGCTTCACGACAGTTGAGACCGCACGAAGTAAAATATTCGACACACGACCTAGAATTCGCTGCGATTGTGTTTGCCTTAAAAGTGTGGAGGCACTACCTATATGGTGTAAGGTTTGAAGTTTTCTCCGACCACAAGAGCTTGAGATATCTCTTTGATCAGAAGGAGCTTAATATATACCAGAGGTGGTAGATGGAGCTATTGAAGGACTATAATTTTGAGCTAAATTACCATCCAAGAAAAGCTAATGCCGTGCTGATGCTTTGAATTAGAAATTATTATACATTGCTTGGATGATGCTTAAAGAAGAAAAATTGCTAAAAGAGTTTGAGAAACTAAGCTTCGGAGTTAGAGAGGTAGCTGAGAATATGTGCTTGAATCAGTTGCATATCTCCAGTGATTTCACGGCTGAGATTTATAAGGCTCAGCAGAATGATCAGGAGCTATAAAAAATGTTGTAAGTCATTGAATAGAGGAAACAAGGAGAAGTTAGTAAAGATAGAGAAGGAATTTGGAGGTACAAGGGAAGGATCAGTGTATCGAATGTAGGAGACTTGAGGCAATATGTGTTAACAGAAGCTCACCGGAGTAAGTTTTTGATTCATCCAGGGAGTACTAAAATGTATCATGATCTAAAAGCAATGTTCTCGTGGCCAGGAATGAAGAATGATGTAGCTTTACATGTTTCAAAATGTTAGACTTGCCATAAAGTAAAGATTGAACACTAAATATCATATGAAATGTTACAACCTTTAGAAATTCCGTAATGGAATTGGGAAAATATCGCAATGGACTTTGTCTCTGGATTTCCGAGGACTCGTGTAGGATTTGACACGGCATGGGTGATTGTGGATCAATTGATGAAGTTTGCTCACTTTTTGCCTGTTCGAATGAGTTATACCTTAGAGGAGTTAGACTGTTTGTATATCAAGGAAATTCTAAGATTGCATGGTGTGCCTACAACCAGAGTTTCTGATAGAGATCCTCATTTCACTTTAAGATTCTAGGGGCATTTTAGAAAGCGTTTGGAACTCAATTGAGATTAAGTACCGCGTACCATCCTCAAACTGATAGTCAATCAAAGAGGACGATACAAACCTGTAAGATATGTTGAGGGCTTGTGTGCTAGATCAACCGGAAAGATGGAATCGTTATATGTGTAACGACCTAATTTTTAGTATGTCTAGATCATACCAGAAACTGAGCGCTACCAACTTGTCTTCCTAATTATTATCTATTATTTATTATATGAGAATTATTCGTTGTTAAAAGCGTAGTTATTTTGCAAGATATTTTTTTTTGAAAAACGTTTAAATTGACAAGCATGAACATACACAGATGGTGTCATAAATAACAACAAGATAAGCAGTTAAAAGTAAGCACACACTTATATATATACATACATCTCAAGTAGTTGATAACATTTAGTTATCCAGCCTTTATTGGAAAATAGATCTTAGTTAGAACACCCCTACAAGTAACTAGTTAATAACTATATACATATGTATACATACAACATCCCAGGCCCTGATCTGTTCAAGAAGTCCCTAAGCTGGCTCCCAGGCTAGCCTAGACTATATACTCACCTAATCCCTCTAAACTACTAAAGCGAGGGAAAGTATGATCTAGGTCTTTAAAACTCGGGTCTGGTCAAATGTCATCAAAAGGTGAAACATCTTCTCCTACTCTTCTACACGGTCATACGTTGTCGTAGAACATCTCTCTAGTACTTCATTGAGTGGCCACATAAAAGCAAAATCGTGCGGAGGACTTAGGTTAAAGTTCATTGATAAACGGGGTGTAGATGTTGGATGGTCTCACAGTATATACATATAAATAGAGAACAAGATTCACCCTAGACTCAGAACACTACCTAGAGCGAAATCTTCTTTGCGAACAGTCGTTAGCGAATGACGGAAGGGTACTCATGCTTCCATTTGAAGGGTGAAGGGAAAGAGAAGGAGTAAGAACTGGGGAGTTTTTAGTAGGACCGGGGTTATTAGTTAAGTTCATTAATTCTATATTGTTTAGCAGACAAATAGCAAAATATAGAGAAGTAGTAAACAGAAGATACAGATAAATAGAGAAAATAGAAAAAACAGAAAGCAGAACATAAATAGAAGAATACAAGAAAATAAAACTCAGACACAAAGAATAGAATACAAACAAAGAAAGCATACATTCACACAACAATCATAACAGAGAAAATGCACAACCAAATATGATGTATGTCTAGCCCTAGTATAGGTAATGAGCTCATTTGTCAGTTACATACCCGCTCCCGACATTACCCAGAGTCCTTTGACCAAGTATGGCTTCCCTGTTGGCAATACCCATCGCAAGAGTCCTTTGACTTGTGGGACAAACCACTGCAAGAGTCCTTTCACTTGCAGGGCGGCACTAGCAACCCACTACAAGAGTCCTTTGACTTGCAGGACGGAGCTAGTTAATTTATATTTGCCCAACACACTCACTGTAAAAGTCTTTTGACTTACAGGAGCATATGCTAGTTATGTATTTTCTCGATACCCCTGTAAGAGTCTTCTAACTTACAGAATAGCATTATAATTAAGTATCCCAGGAAAGCGTTCTCAATGGTCACACCACCATCTATCTGACTACCTCAGGAGTAACCTTAATGCAACAAATGACCTTTCAACAGGCCCTCCACTTGTTCTCTGTTCTCTTTATTATATTACTCTTTTCTCTTTGTCTCTTTACTCTACTCTGGTTTTTCTGTTTAACGTATGCATTTATAGCTTATGTAAATTTTGGAATAAATAGTTAGCCTATCCCAAGTATAGATTCATTAAGTCTATACTGAAACAATTTAACTTTTCATATTAGGTATAACCCTAGGCGCAACTCAAATACTATCTACGTTGCTCCTAGTTTGTTTACTAATCACTATTTGTTTCAGTCATTAAAACTTTACTTTTTCTATGATTTTTTTATCTTTTCTTCAACTTTTTATCTTTTCTTTTGTCTTTGTTTCACTAATATGTGTTTTAATTAAATAATATTATTTAATATCTTATTATTATATTTTTGAAAATTACCTTTCTTTTACCTTTAACTTTATAAATTCACTTTTTATCACCCGTAACTTTTAATATTTTTACTTTAACCACCCTAACTTTTGATATTTACAAAATAACCCTCAAACACCAAAATAAATACAACATTGCCCTTTTTAAGATCTAAAAGGTGTTCTTCATTGTTCTTCATCATACTCAAAGTGTTCTTCATGTTCTTCGTAAATTCTTTAAATTCTTTCTTTGTTTTCACCCGTTTTTCAATCTTTTTAGCAACTGATTTTTACCATAATTCATAATAAATTAGCAGCCAATAAAATCCCATATTTTCCACTTGATTTGAACACAAATTCAACCCCAATTTAAGGCTTGGGGTTTCATTTTCCAGCAGCCACAAGAATACAACTTCATGGCTTGAATTTCATAGAATTTTATCAAATTTTCACCAAAATTTCAACAAGAATCACTCATATAATCAATCAATTTCAAGCACAACCTAACCATATCATAATCACACAACTCAAACACTTTTTTAATCAAGATTAATTTTCACCAAACCCTACCTTGATTTGCTACTCCAAATAAAACTTAAATACTCCACGCCAAGACACGCTGCCCACCTCAAGTAAGGCGCAACTCCATGCCAAGTTAGGCACAAGCTCTCCTTCAATCAAGTGGTCCCCATGTCGTTGCACAAGCCACACAAGATCTTTTATTTATTCTAATTAAACTTTAATTTTTATTTTAAAATAGGAAAATATATTATTTAGTTTTAGGAAATATATTTTTACATCAATTAGGATTAAATATAAAAGAGAAAGAATCAGCCCTTTAGGCTCTGCTCTTCTCTTCTCTCTTACCTCATTCTGCAATTTATAGTTTTTCAGAATCCTAGTTTTCTCTCTGAACCATGAGCAACTAAACCTCCACTGTTAAAGTTAGGAGCTCTATCTATTGTATGGATTGATACTATTATTTTTCTATTTTAATTCATGTACTGGTTTATAATTCAAGAATTGTTTTCATTTTTTATTTTATGAATTTGGGTGGAATAGAAGTATGACCCTTGTTCTAATTGAGTTCTTGTATAACTTGGAAAAGCTCTTTACTTGAACAACAGCTTGAAAACATATTCTCCTAAATTTTTAATTATCTGGACTCAATGGGATACATGATATATAATCCTCTTATATTTGGGTAATTAGGATTTCTGTGGCATATAAACTAGAATTGAACTTCACCCTCTAATTGGAATTAAGTGACCAAGGAATTGGCAGTTGATGAATTTTAGGGGAGACTAAAAAGGTCTAAGGAATTAGGGTTTAGTCACATATAGTTTGTCATGAATTAAATCTTGCATGATTAAAATAGTAAGTTAGAAAAGTCAATCCGGAAAATAGATATCTCTGAAGTCTTAACTGTTTCTCCATCTATATTTCACAACTTGTTTACTGCTTGCTTTCTAATATTCTGAATTTACTGTTTAATATTTTTGAACTCAAAACACCATTTTTTATTAGTCTAACTAAGTAAATCACTTAACCATTGTTGCTTAGTCCATCAATCCTCATGAGATCGACCCTCACTCACCTGAGGTATATTACTTGGTACGAACCGGTGCACTTGCCGATTAATTTGTGGGTTATAAATCCCGTACCAAGGTTTTGGCGCCGTTGCCAGAGATTGACTGTGATTGACAAATCCTAGTTGTTTGATTTCTTAGATTAGGCGTTGATGCTTTATTTTCATTTAACTTATTTCTTTAAATTTAAAAAAAAATTATTTAGATTTATTTTATTTAAATTTTTTTCTCTTAATCTCTGAAATTAAGTTTGGTGTCCCCTTAGTTGTTTTATTCTTCCTAGTATTTTATTTATTGAGTTTAAATTTTACACTCCTTTTCGCTTATTAGTTGTTTTATTTTCTTAATTATTCAGTTTATTTTCTTTATATTATTTTCCTTTTATTTTTGTTTTCTTTTATATTTTACTTTATTTTTATTTTTTATTATTTTTTATTTTTCTTTGTGTTTTTTCTTCTTTACTTACCTGTTTACCACATGGTGCATTTAATTCTGTTTGGTGTTTTGTGCTAAGAAAAATAATGGAAAGAGATCACATGGGTTACTACTCACACCCAAGGAGTGATTCTTATTATTGTGGATGGAAGAACTACCCAAATTTTGGTTAGCAAAGTCAAAATCAAAGAAACTTCAGTGCTCCATGTTCCAACTATCAAGAACCACCATCTCCATATTCATACCAAGAGTCACTATCTCCCTATTCATACCAAGAACCACTACCTCTCTATCTATATCAAGAACCATCATCTTTCTACCCATATCAAGAGCCACCATATTCTTATTCATACCAAGAACCATCCTCTTTTTACTCTTATCAAGAATCATCATCTCTTGAGCTTCTCATGAAAGAATTCATTCATGATATAAGGACGAGTGTCAAAAATGTAGAGAAATATATGCAGTTGATTATCAAGTCCCAAGAAGAGGAACAAGCAAATTCCTTCCCAACAGATATAATGCAAGATCCTATGGAAGAAAGTGAGGAAATCAATCAAAGGATTTCATACTCCAGTGAATTAGAGAACTTTTTACCCTCACACATGGAAGAAGAGGAAGATGCAAAAATACAGGAGGAAGATACACCAACAAAGAAGGAAGATGCACAAACAAAGGAGGTTGCTGGTGCACGGAATTATGATCATCAACAATGGCACCAAAGACTTGGTGCTCTCAAACATGAATCACACTTTGTCACAACTTCGCACAACTAACCAGCAAGGGCACTGGGTCATCCAAGTAATACCTTACGTGAGTAAGGGTCGATCCCACGGAGATTGTTGGTATGAAGCAAGCTATGGTCATCTTGTAAATCTCAGTTAGGCGGCTTCAAATGGTTATAATGGTTTTCGAAAATAATAATAAATAAAGCATAAAATAGAGATAGAGATACTTATGTAAATCATTAGTGAAAATTTCAGATAAATGTATGGAGATGCTTTATCCCTTCTGAATCTCTGCTTTCCTACTGCCTTCTTCCAATCCTTCATACTCCCTTCCATGGCAAGCTGTATGTAGGGCGTCACTGTTGTCAATGGCTACTTCTCATCCTCTCAGTGAAAATGGTCCAAATGCTCTGTCATAGCATGGCTAATCATCCGTCGGTTCTCGATCATGTCGGAATAGAATCCAGTGATTCTTTTGCGTCTGTCACTACGCCCAACAATCGCGAATTTGAAGCTCGTCACAGTCATTCAATCCCTAAATCCTATTCGGAATACCACAGACAAGGTTTAGACTTTCTGGATTCTCAAGAATGCTGCCAACGGATTCTAGCTTATACCACGAAGATTCTGATTAAGGAATCCAAGAGATATTCATTCGTTCTGAGGTAGAACGGAAGTGGTTGTCAGTCACGCGTTCATAGGTGAGAATGATGATGAGTGTAACGGATCATCACATTCATCATGTTGAAGTGCAATGAATATCTTAGAATAAGAATAAGCCGCATTGAATAAAAGATAGTAGTAATTGCATTAAAACTCGAGGTACAGCAGAGCTCCACACCTTAATCTATGGTGTGTAGAAACTCCACCGTTGAAAATACATAAGTGATGGTGATCCAGGCATGGCCGAATGGCCAGCCTCCACAAATAGCATATGAATTCAAAATTAGGGAAAAGGACCTTTAGTACAATAGTGAAAAGTTCTATTTATACTAAACTAGCTACTAGGGTTTATAGAAATAAGTCTAAGTGCAGAAATCCACTTCCAGGGCCCACTTTGGTGTGTGCTTGGGCTGAGCTTGAGTTTTACACGTGCAGAGGCTTCTCTTGGGGATAAACACCAAGCTGTAACATGTTTTTGGCGTTTAACTCTGGTTTGTGACGTGTTTCTGGCGTTTGACTCCATAATGCAGCATGGAACTGGCGTTGAACGCCAGTTTGCGTCATCTAATATCGAATAAAGTATAAACTATTATATATTGCTGGAAAGCCCTGAATGTCTACTTTCCAACTCAGTTGAGAGCGCGCCATTTAGAGTTCTGTAGCTCCAGAAAATCTATTTCGAGTGCAAGGAGGTTAGAATCCAACAGCATCAGCAGTCCTTTGTCAGCCTCCTATCAGATTTTTGCTCAGGTCCCTCAATTTCAGCCAGAAAATACCTGAAATCACAGAAAAGTACACAACCTCAGAGTAAAGTCCAGAAATGTGAATTTTGCATAAAAACCAATAAAAAACATCCCTAAAAGTAGCTAGATCCTACTAAAACTACCTAAAAACAATGCCAAAAAGCGTATAAAATATCCGCTCATCACAACACCAAACTTAAATTGTTGCTTATCCCCAAGAAACTGAAAATCAAATAGGATAAAAAGAAGAGAATATACTATCAATCCCAAAATATCAATGAATATTAGTTCTAATTAGATGAGCGGGACTTGTAGCTTTTTGCTTCTAAACAGTTTTGGCATCTAACTTTTTCCTTTGATGTTCAGAATGATTGGCATCTATAGGAACTCAGAGTTCAGATAGTGTTATTGATTCTCCTAGTTAAGTATGTTGATTCTTGAACATAGCTACTTTTATGACTCTTGGCCGTGGCCCTAAGCACTTTGTTTTCCAGTATTACCACCGGATACATAAATGCCACAGACACATGACTGGGTGAACCTTTTCAAATTGTGACTCAGCTTTGCTAAAGTCCCCAGTTAGAGGTGTCCAGAGCTCTTAAGCACACTCTTTTTGCTTTGGATCATGACTTTAACCACTCAGTCTCAAGCTTTTCACTTGGACCTGCATGCCACAAGCACATGGTTAGGGACAGCTTGATTTAGCGGCTTAGGCATGGATTTTATTTCCTTGGGCCTTCCTATCCATTGATGCTTAAAGCCTTGGATCCTCTTTTTTTTACCCTTGCCTTTTGGTTTTAAGGGCTATTGGCTTTTTCTGCTTGCTTTTTTTTTCGCCATTTTTTTTACAAGCTTTGTTCTTCACTGCTTTTTCTTGCTTCAAGAATCAATTTTATGATTTTTCAGATCATCAATAACATTTCTCTTTTTCATCATTCTTTCAAGAGCCAACAATTTTAACATTCATAAACAACAAGATAAAAAATATGCACTGTTCAAGCATTCATTCAGAAAACAAAAAGTATTGTAACCACATCAATATAATTAAACTAATTTCAAGGATGAATTCGAAACTCATGTACTTCTTGTTCTTTTGTATTAAAAACATTTTTTATTTAAGAAAGGTGAAGGATTCATGGAATTATTCATATCCTTAAGACATAGTTACTAAATACTAATGATCATGTAATAAAGAGTCAAAACATAGACAAACATATAGCATAAAATCGAAAAACAGAGAAATAAGAACAAGGAAGTTAAGGAATGAGTCCACCTTAGTGATGGTGGCGCCTTCTTCTTGAAGGACCAATGATGTCCTTGAGCTCCTCTATGTCTCTTCCTTGCCTTTGTTGCTCCTCCCTCCTTAGTGCTTTTGGTGCTCCTATCCTTAGTTGTTCCCAATAGTTGTGTGGAGGAAAATGTATCCCTTGAGGTATCTCAGGGATTTCTTGATGAGGGAATTCCTCATGCTCTTGTTGAGGTCCATGAGTGGGCTTTCTTGATGTGCAGTCAAGTGCTTTACTACTGAGCTATGGACCCTTGAGATGAATCTCTCTATCTCCCATGACTCGGAGGTGGAAGCTTTTACCTTCCCTTTCCTCTTTCTAGAGGTTTCTCCGGCCTTAGGTGCCATAAATGGTTATGGAAAAACAAAAAAGCTATGCTTTTACCACAAACTTAGAATGTTGCTCGCCCTCGAGCAAAAGAAGAAAGAATAGAAGAAGAAGAAGAAAAAGATAGGAGGAAAGGGAGAGAGGTGTGTATTCGGTTAAGGGGGAGAAGAGAGGGTTGTGTTGTGTGAAAAAGAAGAAGGATGGAGGAGTTTATATAGTGGAGGGAGAGGGTAGTAGGTTCGGTCATTTAGGGTGGGTTTGGGTAGGAAAGAGATTTTAAATTTGAAGGTAGGTGGGATTTATGGGGAATAGTAGGTGAATGTGATTGGTGAATAGGTAATGGGGAAGAGAGATTGAGGTGATTGGTGAAGGGTATAGTGTTAATGGATTGTGTGAAGAAGAGAGAAGTGGGGTAGGTGGAGATCCTGTGGGGTCCATAGATCGTGAGGTGATCCTGTGGGGTCCACAGATCCTGAGGTGTCAAGGATTTATCATCCCTGCACCAATTAGGCGCGTAAAATGCCCTCTGCATGCAATCCTTGTGTTTAACGCCAGACTGAAGCTTATTTCTGGCGTTAAACGCCCAAATGTAGCATGTTTCTGGCGTTTAACGCCAACCTGATGCTTGTTGCTGGCGTTAAACGCCAGCTTTCCTCAGGGTGCAATCCTGGCATTTAAACGCCAGGCTGCTGCTTGTTTCTGGCGTTCAACGCCAGATTCATGCTCTGTTCTGGCGTTGAACGCCAGCCAAATGCTCTTTTTATTCTGTTTCTTTAGTAAGCTCTTCCTCCAGGGTGTGCTGTTTCTTCTGCTGTTTTTTATTCTGTTTTTAATTTTAGCAATTGTTTTGTGACTCCACATGATCATGAACCTAATAAAACATAAAAGAACAATAAAAATATAGATAAATAAAAATTGGGTTCCTCCCAATAAGCGCTTCTTTAATGTCAATAGCTTGACAGTGAGCTCTCATGGAGCCTCACAGATGTTCAGAGCATTGTTGGGACCTCCCAACACCAAACTTAGAGTTTGAATGTGGGGGTTCAACACCAAACTTAGAGTTTGGTTGTGGCCTCCCAACACTAAACTTAGAGTTTGATTGTGGGGGCTTTGTTTGACTCTATATTGAGAGAAGCTTTTCATGCTTCCTCTCCATGGTTGCAGAGGAAGATCCTTGAGCTTTAAACACAAGGTAGTCCTTATTCAATTGAAAGACTAGCTCTCCTCTGTTAACATCAATCATAGCTTTTGCTGTGGCTAGGAAGGGTCTTCCAAGGATGACGCATTTATCCTCCTCCTTCCTATTGTCTAAAATTATAAAATCAGCAGGGATGTAAAGGCCTTTAACCTTCAGTAACACGTCCTCTACCATTCCATAAGCTTGACTTATTGACTTGTCTGCCATCTCTAATGAGAATGTGGCAGCTTGTACCTCAAAGATCCCTAATTTTTCCATTACAGAGAGTGGCATAAGATTTATGCCTGACCCCAGGTCACACAGAGCCTTCTCAAAGGTCATGGTGCCTATGGTACAGGATATTAAGAATTTACCAGTATCTTGTTTCTTTTGAGGTAAAGTTTGCTGAACCCATGTATTTAGTTCACTAATGAGCAAGGGAGGTTCATCTTCTCAAGTCTCATTACCAAACAACTTAGCATTCAGCTTCATGACGGCTCCTAGATATTGAGCAACTTGCTCTCCAGTTACATCTTCATCCTCTTCAGAGAAAGAATAGTTCTCAGAGCTCATGAATGGCAGAAGGAAGTTTAATGGAATCTCTGTGGTCTCTATATGAGCCTCAGATTCCTTTAGGTCCTCAATAGGGAACTCTTTTCTGTCTGGGGGACATCCCATGAGGTCTTCCTCATTGGGATTCACGTCCTCCCCTTCCTCTTTGAATTCGGCCATTTTGATTATATCAATGGCCTTGCACTCTCTTTTTGGATTCTCTTCTGTATTGCTTGGGAGAGTACTAGAAGGAGTTTCAGTGATTTTCTTACTCAGCTGACCCACTTGTGCCTCCAAGTTTCTAATGGAGGACCTTGTTTCATTCATGAAACTTAGAGTGGCCTTAGATAGATCAGAGACTATGTTTGCTAAGCTAGAGGCATTCTGTTCAAAATTCTCTGTCTGTTGCTGAGAAGATGATGGAAAAGGCTTGCTATTGCTAAACCTATTTCTTCTACCATTATTAAAGCCTTGTTGAGGCTTCTGTTGATCCTTCCATGAGAAATTTGGATGATTTCTCTATAAGGGATTATAGGTTTTTCCATAGGCTCCACCCATGTAATTCACCTCTGCCATTGCATGGTTCTCAGGATCATAAGCTTCTTCTTTAGAAGATGCCTCTTTAGTGCTGTTGGATGCATTTTGTCATTCATTCAGACTCTGAGAAATCATGTTGACTTACTGAGTCAACATTTTGTTCTGAGCCAATATGGCATTCAGAGCATCAATTTCAAGAACTCTCTTCCTCTGAGGCATCCCATTACTCACAGGATTCCTCTCAGAAGTGTACATGAATTGGTTATTTGTAACCATGTCAATGAGTTCTTGAGCTTCTACATGTGTTTTCTTTAGATGAATGGATCCACCTGCAGAATGGTCCAGTGACATCTTAGAGAACTCAGATAGACCATAATAGAATATACCCAAAATGGTCCACTCTGAAAGCATGTCAGCAAGACACTTTTTGGTCAACTGTTTGTATCTTTCCCAAGCTTCATAGAGGGATTCACCATCTTTTTGTTTGAAGGTTTGAACATCCACTCTAAGCTTGCTCAGCTTTAGAGGAGGAAAGAACTTAGCCAAAAAGGCCGTGACCAGCTTATCCCAAGAGTCCAGGCTATCTTTAGGTTGTGAGTCCAACCATGTTCTAGCTCTGTCTCTTATAGCAAAAGGGAAAAGCATGAGCTTGTAGGCTTCAGGATCTACTCCATTAGTCTTAACAGTCTCACAGATCTGCAAGAACTCAGTTAAAAACTGATACGGATCTTCTGATGGAAGTCCATGAAACTTGCAGTTCTGTTGCATTAGAGCAACTAGTTGAGGCTTCAGCTCAAAATTGTTTGCACCAATGGCAGGGATTGAGATGCTTCTTCCATAAAAATTAGAAGTAGGTGTAGTATAATTACCAAGCATCTTTTTTGCGCCTTCATCATTATTATTGGGTTCGGCCATATCTCTCTCTTTTTCGAGATTCTCTGTAAGGTTTTCTCTGGATTGTTGTGCTTTAGCTTCTCTTAGCTTCTTCTTCAGAGTCCTTTCAGGTTCAGGATCTGCTTCAACAAGAATGTCCTTGTCCTTGCTCCTGCTCATATGAAAATGAAGAGAACAGAAAAGGAAGAGGAATCCTCTATGTCACAGTATAGAGATTCTTTTATGTGAGTAGAAGAAGAAAAGAATAGAAAAAGGAGGGAAAAATTTGAACACAATGGAGAAGAGAGGGTTCAAATTTTTAGATGAAGAGAAGTGTTAGTAGATAAATAAAATAAATAGAAAGAGATGAGAGGGAGAGAATTTTCGAAAATTGTTTTTGAAAAATGGTTAGTGATTTTCAAAAATTAGAGGAAGAAATAAAATTAAAATTAAAGTTTGAAACAATTAGTTAATTAAAAGAATTTTGAAAAAGAGGAGGGTGATTTTCGAAAATTAGAGAGAGAAAGGTGGTTAGGTTGTTTTGAAAAAGATAAGAAATAGTCAAACAAACAAAAAGTCAATTAGTTAGTTGAAAAAGATTTGAAAATCAATTTTGAAAAGATAAGAAGTTAGAAAAGATTTTGAAATTGATTTTGAAAAAGATATGATTGAAAAGATAAGATTGAGATTTGTTTTGAAAAAGATTTGAAAAGAAAATTAAAAAGATTTTATTTTTAAAATTAAAATTGATTACTTGACTAACAAGAAACTAAAAGATATGATTCTAGAATTTAAAGATTGAACCTTTCTTAACAAGAAATAACAAACTTCAAATTTTTGAATCGATCACATTAATTGTTAGTAAAGTTTTCAAAAATTTGAAATAAAATTAAGAAAAAGATAGGATTTTTTTTAAATTGAAGATTTGACTTGACTTATAAGAAATAGCTAAGTTTTAAAAATTTTTGACTAAGTCAACTCAAATTTTCGAAATTATGAGAGAAATAAGGAAAATATATTTTTTTGAATTTTTTTTAATTTTTAATGAGGAGAGAGAAAAAACAAAAATAACCCAAAACATAAAAATTTTGGATCAAAACCAATGATGCATACAAGAACACTATGAATGTCAAGATGAACACCAAGAACACTTTCAAGATCAGGATGAACATCAAGACTTATTTTTGAAAAATTTTCAAGAAAAAAAAAACATGCAAGACACCAAACTTAGAGATTTTTCATGTTTAGACACTATGAATACAAAAATGCATATGAAAAATAACAAAAAACACAAAACAAGAAAATATGAAGATCAAACAAGAAGACTTACCTAGAACAACTTGAAGATCATGAAGAACACATGCATGAATTTTCAAAAAATGCAAAAGTTTTTAAAACACGCAATTGACACCAAACTTAATATTTCTCTTGTTCATCATTCTTTTAGGAGCCAACAATATTAACATTCATGAAATTCAATATAAAAAATATGCACTGTTCAGGCATTCATTCAGAAGACAAAATGTATTGCCACCACATCTAAATAATTAGAATTTTCCTTATTAAAAACTTGAAAAATATTGCCTCTTTATTCTAAAAATCTACTATTTTATTCATGTTTGATGATCATGAGAAAAATAAATTATAGCTTAATTAGAGATAAAATCAAAATAGATATACTAATTACTACTACTCATATATAACTTCTAAGGTAAATTCCTATAAGAACAACTATCACAGAGTTAAGGCTAAGATTAGGACTCAACAATCTTTATTTTGGGAGGTGGATGCTACTTTAATCTGTGGGGTGCTTGGCCCTTCAAGAGACAGCTTCTGACGCTTCAGTTGCTTCAGTTCACGCCCTTGCTCTTCTTGTTCCCTAAGAAGTTTGCAAAGCATGCTATTTTGATTTTTCTGTTCTTCCTTTAGTTGCTCCATAGCTTCTTGCAACTTAGTGAAAGATGCTTCAAGATGCTCCCAGTATTCAATTTGAGGGATTTCCGGGAGGAACTCCTGTGCTTTCCTCTTGATGGGGTCATCCTACACTTGTTGTCCTTCCATTGACTTTTTGGTGATTGGTCGCTCAACTGAGATATACTCAGTTACTCCCATCTTCACCCCAGCATCTTTACATAGCATAGAGATTAAGCTTGGATAAGCCAATTTGGCTTCTTTGGAGTTCTTGTTTGCAATTGTGTAAAGTTCACAAGAAATCAGCTGATGAACTTCTACTTCTTTTCCCAACATAATGCAATGGATCATTACTGCTCTTTTGATGGTGACTTCAGAGCGGTTGCTAGTGGGCAGTATAGAACGCCCAATAAAGTCCAGCCATCCTTTGGCGACTGGTTTGAGATCTTCTCTCTTGAGTTGATTTGGGACACCCTTTGTGCTGGTTGTCCACTTGGTTCCAGGAAGGCATATGTCCTCTAGAATTTTGTCCAAGCCTTTATTTGTTATCATCATTCTCCTATTAAAGGAGTCTGGGTCATCTTTCAGCTGAGGTAGCTTAAAGATCTCCCGGATTTTGTCAGGGTGGAGGTGAACAATCTTCCCTCTGACCAGAGTTCGATAGTCATAGAAGGCGGCTCCAGCTAATCTCTGCCTGTATGTTTGCCACAGATTAGAGTAGAATTCCTGAACCATGTTCCTTCCCACCTTTGTTTCAGGATTAGCTAGGATTTCCCAGCTCCTGTTTCGAATTTGCTCTTGGATCTCCGGATATTCATCTTCTTTCAGATCAAATTTGACTTCCGGGATCACTGACCTTAAACCCATTATTTTGTAGTAATGGTCTGAATGATCTTTGGTTAAGAACTTCCCTTGATTCCAAAGTGATTTTGGAATATTCTCCTTCTTGCCTCTTGGAGTGGTTTGTTTTCCCTTAGGAGCCATGATCTTAGTGGGTATGGCTTAGTGATCATGGATAAACACACCAAACTTAGAGGTTTGCTTGTCCTCAAGCAAAAGAAAGGAAATGAGAGGGATAGAAGGAGAGCTAATTTTGAATTTTGGAAGAGAGGAGAGAGGCCGAACATAGATTTAAAAGGGAAGGGTGGGTGGGTTTTCGAAAATTTTAAAAAAGATAAGATAGAAGATATGATTTGTAAAAGATAAGTGTGATGGGAGAAAGATGTAATTTTAAATTTGAAAAGTTATGAAAGATATTTGAAAAAGATAAATCTGAATTTTGAAAAGAGAATATGATGAATTAAAAAAAGATTTGAGAAGAATTTAAAAAGATAATTGAGTTTTGAAAAAGATTTGAAAAGAAGTTGGAGAGGATTTGAAAAGGATTTGTGTTTATGGATTAAGATACATTTGATATTTTTGAAAAAGGATTTGAAAAGTTAGGATTGAAAATTTTTGGAATTGAAGTTGAAAGATGAGAGTTTGTAACATGTTTATGCAAGAAATTATGAATTGAAACATGAAAAATGGAAAAAAAATTTGAAGTGAAAACGAATTTACCTCCTCCCCACAATCCTGGTGTTAAACACCCAAACACTGCATGTTTTGGGCGTTTAACACCCATTTGTAGCTTCTCCTGGGCATTTAACGCCCAGCTGTTGCTTCTGGCTGGCGTTAAATGCCAGAAACTACTTTGTCACTGGGCATTGATGACAAGTCATCATATACCTATTTTTCTATGCTTTTTCATACAAGAAATTGATAAATTGTGCTTAAATATTAAATGCTTTTATACTTAATTGGTATATTTCCTTGATCTTTTAATTTTATAAATCTTGTAGGAAATAAGAAGAAAAAGAAGCAAAGAAGCACAAAAAAAGGAGAAAAAAAGAGCTTTGGGGTACACTTTGAAGTTGGGGTACACTTTGGAGCCTTAGGCCACGCTTTTAAAAGCGTGACCCATGACCAAATCAAAGAAGAAAGCAACCAGCACGCACACTGCCCTGCCCTTGCCAAGAGCAGGGCATATCGTGATGCAAAATGAGGTTGGAAGCAAATTTTCGCTAAGTTAAAATCTGGGCGTTCACAGCATGACCATGCCTACTTCAAAGGGCAATAACTTGAGCTACAGATGTCCAATTGATGTGCTTCTAGTTGCGTTGGAAACCTGACATTTAGAGCTTTCCAACGATATATAGCAATCCATATTTGGCGTACAATTGAGGCATGAATGAAAGGTATCTTTAAGAGCCAAAAATAAGCGAAAATAAACCAAAGTGCTTCCACCAAGGTTCGAAGCTGGAGCCTCACTCCAAAGCAAGTAGCGCTCATTTTTCTGCTCTGCCCTCTTGGAGAGCAAGGCAATGTCGTGCTCTCTTCATGGAAAATCAAGGAAAAATTGCTCCTCAAGTGCTTTCACCAAGGTTCGAACACAAGACCTTCAAGGAAGTAAAGGCAAGGAGCTTAGGCGCGCACACAACTTGGCACGGCCAGCACCAAGCACGCACGGGCAGCACTTGGCGCACCATGGAGGGCAGGGCAGCATCCTGACGCATCACACACACCAAGCACGCACACAATGAAGCCGCATGCACCATTTCCTGCTCTGCCCTCCACAAGGGCAGGGCAGCCTCCTGGGAGCAAATAATCATGGGCCAAAAGTTCAATTTCATATAAATTCAATTCCTCACCAAATTGAATCAAGGCCATCCAAGACCCATTCTCCCTCAAATCCAAAGCAAGCAAAAGCCCACACATCATCACTCAAAGGCACATGGATAAATTAGATTAGGATTTTTATTTTAATTGTAATTTGTTTTAATTTCATTTTCATTTTCACTTTGAAAAGCCTATATAAAGGCATCAATTGAAGCTGAATTAGAGGGCTAGCTCCACTAGGGAGTATTAGGATTTGAGAGCTCTCTCTCTTAGTTTTCATTTCTGTTTTGAAATTTTGATTGAGGTTGGAGGAATTCTGTTTCAATCTTTAATCTGAAATCCATCTTTGTTCATCTTCTGCATAATTTCAAAGAATTGAAAGTTGAATCTGCGTTCTCATTTACTGCTTCCATCTTTCTTTCTTCTTCAATCTGCTTTCTACTTTGATCAAGGAAGGAATTGAGATCTAGACTTGTTTTCTAGTCTCATTGATTCCCTGAGATCTTGTCTCTTTAAATTTCACAATTGAGCTGAGTTACATTCTGTGTTGCTTCTTCAAGAAATTTTGCCTTGCTGTTTACACCTGTTGCTTTTATTTCATCTGCATTTTTTCCTTTCTGTTCCTATTACTTCCAATTTACTTCCAAGCAATTTAATCTCCCTGCAATTGTTCTACACTTTGCTTTACTGCTCTCTTTTTAATTTCCAGCACCCCAGCCCCATTTACATTTGATGCAATTTACTTTTCTTGCAATTTAAGTTTCAGCTATTTTACTTTCTTGTTATTTAAGTTTTATGCAATTTTACTTTCTGCATCTTTAAGATTTCTGCTATTTACTTTCTGTTGGCTACATTTCACTCAATTCCACTTCAATGTTAGCTTGACTAAACTAATCACCCACTAAAGTTGCTTGATCCATCAATCCCTGTGGGATCGACCTCACTCTTGTGAGTTATTACTACTTGATGCGACCCGGTATACTTGCCGGTTGGATTTGTGTGTTGGAAATTTGTTTTTCCACAAAAACACCATCAGGCATTTTTCTAAATGCCCAGGACGCTGTAAATATGGCGTTAAACGCCCAGAATATGCTTCTTTCTGGCATTTAATGCTCAGATGGCTATCTCTAATGCCGTTGAACGCCCAGTAGATGCTTCTTTTGGGCGTTCAACGCCCAAAACAGTTCTTTACTGGTTTTTTTCGCACCAGTGAGCTTTTTTTCTGTTTTATCCTTTGAATCCTTCTGTAACTCTGTGAACTCATGCAATTGCTTTTTTACCTTGAAGATAATTAATATGATCCTGTAAAATTCAATTAATTAACAAATAAGCTTTGTTAATGGCTGGGTTGCCTCCCAGCAAGCACTTCTTTATTGTCAAGCTAGACAATTACTGAGCTTTAATCAAGTCTCAGTTTTGATCATTCTTGCTCAAAATTGCTTTCAAGATAATGTTTAACTCTCTATCCATTAACAATGAACTTTTTGTTAGAATCATTATCCTGAAGCTCTACATAACCATATGATGACACACCTGTAATCACATATGGTCCTTTCCACCGGGATTTCAATTTCTCGGGGAATAATCTGAGCTTAGAATTAAATAGCAGAACTTTCTGCCCTAACTCAAAGACTCTGGATGACAATTTCTTATCATGCCATCTTTTTGCTTTCTCTTTGTAAATTTTTGCATTTTCGAAAGCATTGAGTCTGAATTCCTCTAGCTCATTTAACTGGAGCAATCGCTTTTCTCCAGCTCACTTGGCATCAAGGTTCAGGAATCTGGTTGCCCAATAGGCCTTATGCTCCAGTTCCACTGGTAAGTGACAGGCTTTTCCATACACAAGCTGGTATGGAGAGGTCCCTATAGGAGTCTTGAATGCTATTCTGTATGCCCACAGAGCATCATCCAAGCTTCTTGCCCAATCCCTTCTACGGTTAATCACAGTCTGTTCCAGGATTCTTTTAAGTTCTCTATTAGAGACTTCAGCTTGCCCATTTGTCTGTGGATGATATGGGGTTGCCACTTTGTGGCTAACTCCATATCAGACCATAGTAGAGTAAAGCTGTTTATTGCAGAAATGAGTGCCCTCATCACTGATTAGTACTCTAGGGATACCAAATCTACTGAAGATGTGTTTCTGGAGGAATTTCAGCACTATCTTAGTATCATTAGTGGGTGTTGCAATAGCTTCCACCCATTTGGATACATAATCCACTGCCACCAGAATATAAGTGTTTGAGTATGATGGTGGGAAAGGCCCCATTGAAGTCAATACCCCATACATCAAACAACTCAATCTCCAAGATCCCTTGTTGAGGCATGGCATAACTATGAGGCAGATTGCCAGATCTTTGGCAACTGTCACAATTAAGTACAAACTCTCAGGAGTCTTTATGGAGAGTAGGCCAATAAAAGCCACATTGGAGGACTCTTGTGGCTGTTCGCTCACTTCCAAAGTGTCCTCCATACTGTGATCCATGGCAGTGTCAGAGGATCTTCTGTGCTTCTTCTTTAGGCACACATCTACGGATTACTCCGTCTGCACATCTTTTGAAGAGATATGGTTCATCCCAAAGATAGTATTTTGCATCCGTGATCAATTTCTTTGATTGCTGCCTACTGTACTCTTTGGGTATGAATCTCACTACCTTGTAGTTTGCAATGTCTGCGAACCATGGCACTTCCTGGATGACAAAGAGTTGCTCATCTGGAAAGTTTTTAGAGATCTCAGTATGAGGGAGGGACGCCCCTTCTACTGGTTCTATTTGGGATAGGTGATCTGCTACTTGGTTCTCTGTCCCTTTTCTGTCTCTTATTTCTATATCAAACTCTTGCAGAAGCAACACCCATCTGATGAGTCTGGGTTTTGAATCCTGCTTTGTGAGTAGATATTTAAGAGCAGCATGGTCAGTATACACAATCACCTTTGATCCTACTAAATAAGATCTGAACTTGTCAATGGCGTAAACCACTGTAAGTAACTCTTTTTCTGTGGTTGTGTAGTTCTTCTGTGCGTCATTTAAAATACGACTGGCATAGTAAATGACGTGCAGAAGCTTGTCATGCCTTTGTCCCAACACTACACCAATGGCATGGTTACTGGCATCACACATTAATTCAAATGGTAATGTCCAGTCTGGTGTAGAGATGACTGGTGCTGTTACCAGCTTAGCTTTCAGAGTCTCAAACGCCTGCAGACACTCCTTATCAAAGATAAATGGTGTGTCAGCAGCTAGCAGATTACTCAGAGGTTTGGCAATTTTTGAAAAATCTTTTATAAATCTCCTATAAAATCCTGCATGCCCCAGAAAGCTTCTGATTGTCTTAACATTAGCAGATGGTGGTAATTTTTCAATTACCTCTACCTTAGCTTGATCCACCTCTATTCTCTTTTTCAAAATTTTGTGCCCAAGGAAAATTCCTTCAGTCACCATAAAGTGACATTTTTCGCAATTTAAAACCAGGTTAGTCTCTTGGCACCTCTTTAGAACAAGTGCTAGATGGTCAAGAGAGGAGCTGAATGAGTCTCCAAATACTGAAAAGTCATCCATGAAGACTTCTAGAAATTTTTCCACCATATTAGAGAAAATAGAGAGCATGCACCTTTGAAAAGTTGCAGGTGCATTGCACAGACCAAATGGCATCCTTCTGTATGCAAATACTCCGGATGGACATGTGAATGCTGTTTTCACTTGATCCTGGAGGTCTACTGCAATTTGATTATAACCTGAATATCCATCCAGGAAGCAGTAGTATTCATGACCTACTAGTCTTTCTAGCATCTGGTCTATGAATGGTAAAGAAAAATGATCCTTTTTGGTAGCTGTATTGAGCCTTCTATAATCAATACACATACGCCACCCTGTAACTGTTCTTGTAGGAACCAGTTCATTTTTTTTATTATGAACCACTGTCATGCTACCCTTCTTAGGGACGACTTGGATAGGGCTTACCCAGGGGCTATCAGAAATAGGATAAATAATCCCAGCCTCTAGTAATTTAGTGACCTCCTTCTGCACCACCTCCTTCATGGCTGGATTCAGCCACCTCTGTGGTTGAACCACTGGCTTAGCGTCACCCTCCAATAGGATCTTGTGCATGCATCTGGCTAGGCTGATGCCCTTAAGATCACTGATGGACCACCCTAGAGCTGTCTTGTGTGTCCTTAGCACTTGAATTAGTGCTTCCTCTTCCTGTGGCTCTAAGGTAGAGCTTATGATTACAGGAAAGGTATCACCTTCTCCCAGGAATGTATATTTCATGGATGGTGAAAATGGTTTGAGCTCGGGTCTGGGAGGTTTCTCCTCTTCCTGAGGGATTTCAGAGGTTCTATTATTCTCTCTGGTTCTTCCAGATCAGGCTGAGCATCTTTAAAGATATCCTCTAGCTCTGATTCGAGACTCTCAGTCATATTGACCTCTTTTACCAGAGAGTCAATAATATCAATGCTCATGCAGTCATTTGGGGTGTCTGGATGCCGCATAGCTTTGACAACATTCAACTTAAACTCGTCCTCATTGACTCTCGGGGTTACTTCCTCTTTTTGGACGTCAATAAGGGTTCGTCCAGTTGCTAGGAAAGGTCTTCCTAGAATGAGAGTTGCACTCTTGTGCTCCTCCATTTCCAGCACCACAAAGTTAGTGGGAAAGGCAAATGGCCCGACCTTGACAATCATGTCTTCAATCACGCCTGATGGGTATTTAATGGAGCCATCAGCAAGTTGGAGACATAACCAGGTTGGCTTGACTTCTTCAGTTAAACCAAGCTTTCTGATAGTATATGCAGGTATTAGGTTGATACTTGCCCTAAGATCACATAGAGCTTGCTTGGTACAAGTACCCTCTAATGTGCATGGTATCATAAAGCTTTCCGGATCTTTAAGCTTTTCTGGTAAGCTTTTCAGAATGACTGTACTGCATTCTTCAGTGAGGTAAACCTTTTCAGTTTCTCTCCAATCCTTCTTATGACTTAACATCTCTTTCATGAACTTAGCATAAGAGGGTATTTGCTCAAGTGCCTCTGCAAACGGAATCTTTATTTCAAGAGGGATTTTGGGTAGCAGTTTGTTCATTTCTTGGCTTCCTGCTGCCTTAAAGTGAGGTATTTAATATTTTCCCACTTCTTAGTTGAACTGCTTGGCACTCTTCTGTTATTTGTTTTGATAATTGTTGTTCTATTTGCTTCAACTGCATTTCCATATTCATATTAGCCATTCTTGTTTCTTGTAATATCTCCTTGAATTTGGCTAGCTGTTTTGTTAGAAGATCTAATTTCTGATTGAATTCTATAACTTATTTTGCAGGACTGAGTTCAGCAGTTACTGTTTTAGCCTCTTCTTTCATGGAAGGTTCACTATTTAGGTACAGATGCTGATTTCTGGCAACTGTATCAATGAGCTCTTGAGCTTCTTCAATTGTCTTTCTCATGTGGATAGATCCACCAACTGAGTGGTCTAGAAAAATCTGAGCTTTCTCTGTAAGCCCATAATAGAAGATGTCTAATTGCACCCACTCTGAAAACATTTCAGAGGGGCATTTTTTTATCATCTCTCTGTATCTCTCCCATGCATCATAAATGGATTCATTATCTCCTTGTTTAAAGCCTTGGATGCTCAGCCTTAGCTGTGTCATCCGTTTTGGAGGGAAATATTGATTTAGGAATTTTTCTGACAGCTGTTTCTATGTCCTTATGCTAGCCTTAGGTTGGTTATTTAAGCACCTCTTAGCTTGATCTTTTACAGCAAATGGGAACAGTAACAATCTGTAGATATCCTGATCCATTTCCTTATCATGTATTGTGTCAACAATTTGTAAAAATTATGCCAGACACTCTGTAGGTTCTTCCTATGGAAGACCGGAATATTGGCAACTTTACTGTACCATGATAATGAGTTGAGGATTCAACTCAAAACTACTGACTCTGATGGAGGGTATACAGATACTTCTCCCATATGAAGCAGTAGTGGGGTTAGCAAATGACCCCAGAGTCCTTCTGGACTGTTCATTTCCACTTAGGTCCATGATGGAGAAAGGGAGATGATGTGGATTTATTTTATTTATTTTATTATAAAAAATAAATTATTTTTGAAATAATAAAATAAAATAAAATAAAAATTAAAATAAAAAAAGAGATTTGAAATTATTTTATGAGGATTTTCGAAAAAGTGAAGAGAGAGAAAAAGTGGTTAGGAAGTTTTGAAAAAGATATGATTTTTAAAAACTTGACAACTAAGATATGATAAGATAAAATTTTGAGATTGAAATCTGAATTTTTATAAAAAATTTCAAAAAATTTGCTTAAAAATAGTTAGAAAAGATATTTTTTATTTTTGAATTTTATGATGAAAGAGAAAAACACACAAAAGACATAAGGCTTAAAATTTTTAGATCTAATGTTCCTTGTTTTTGAAAATTTTGGAGGAAAACACCAAGGAACGCCAAACTTAAAAATTTTAAGATCAAAACACAAAGAAGACTCAAGAACACTTTGAAGACTCACAAGAACAACAAGAACATGAAGATAGAACACCAAACTTAAAATTTTTTTGAAAACCACAATAAAATTTTTTAAAATTTAAGAAAAATTAATAAGAGACACCAAACTTAAAGTTTGGCACAAGATTTAATCAAAGAAAAATTATTTTTGAAAAAAATTTTAAAAAGAAGATAGCCAATTACCAAGAATATAAGCACAACGCTCTAGCCAATTAAGCTATAAATTTAACATGTTTTAATAAGGTATTTAATAAATAAAATCTTTTGAAAACTGATATTTTGAAAAGGCACAAGAAAAACAAGAAAATACATAGAACAAGAAAACTAAAGATCAAACAATAAAAATTGACAAGAACAACTTGGAGATCAAGGAAGAACAAGAACATACAATTCGAAAATTGAAAGACAAAGAAAAGCATGCAATTGACACCAAACTTAGAACATGACACTAAACTCACAGAAAAACAAAAATTCAATAAAGAAAAAACTAATATTTTTGAAAAATTTTTGAAAAGAAAATAAAAGACTCTGACCCAAAAGACAAAAATTTCCTAATCTAAGCAACAAGATTCACTGTCAATTGTTCAAACTCAAACAATCCCCGGCAACGGCGCCAAAAACTTGGTGCACGAAAATTACACTCACACTATGTAATTCCGCACAACTAACCAGCAAGTGGACTGGGTCGTCCAAGTAATACCTTACGTGAGTAAGGGTCGAATCCTATGGAGATTGTTGGCTTGAAGCAAGCTATGGTTATCTTATTATTCTTAGTCAGGATACCAATAGGGTTCTTTAGTTTCAATTGTAAAAAATGAAAGAGCATGAAAAGAGTAATTGTTATGCAGTAATGGAGAACATGTTGGAGTTTTGGAGATGCTTTGTCTTCTGAATCTCTGCTTTTCCCTTGTCTTCTTCTTCACGCACGCAAGGTTCCTCTATGGCAAGCTGTGTGTTGGTGGATCACCGTTGTCAATGGCTACCATCCGTCCTCTCAGTGAAAATGGTCCAAATGCGCTGTCACCGCACGGCTAATCATCTGTCGATTCTCGATCATGTCGGAATAGGATCCATTGATCCTTTTGCGTCTGTCACTACGCCCAACACTCGCGAGTTTGAAGCTCATCACAGTCATTCAATCCCTGAATCCTACTCGGAATACCACAGACAAGGTTTAGACTTTCCGGATTCTCAAGAATGCTGCCAATGGATTCTAGCTTATACCACGAAGACTCTGATTAAGGAATCCAAGATATACTCATTCAATCTAATGTAGAACGGAGGTGGTTGTCAGGCACACGTTCATAGGTTGAGAATGGTGATGAGTGTCACGGATCATCACATTCATCATATTGAAGTGCAAATGAATATCTTAGATAAAAAACAAGCGTGTTTGAATGAAAAACAGAAATAGTTGCATTAAATCATCGAGACACAGCAGAGCTCCTCACCCCCAACAATGGAGTTTAGAGACTCATGTCGTCAAAGAGTACAAAGTTCAGATCTAAAATGTCATGAGGTACCAAATAAGTATCTAAAAGTTGTTTAAATACTAAACTAGTAACCTAGGTTTACAGAAAATGAGTAAACTAAGATGGATAGTGCAGAAATCCACTTCTGGGCCCCACTTGGTGTGTGATAGGGCTGAAACTTAAGCTTCTCACGTGCCTGGGCTGTTTCTAGAGTTAAACGTCAGGTTGTAACCTGTTTCTGGCATTTAACTCCAACTTGGAACCTGTTTCTGGCGTTCAACGCCAAAATGCAACATGGAACTGGCATTAAACGCCAGTTTACGTTGTTTATCTTCGCGCAAACTATAAACTATTATATATTGCTGGAAAGCCCTGGATGTCTACTTTCCAACCCAATTGAGAGCATGCCAATTGGACTCCTGTAGCCCCAAAAAATCCATTCCAAGTGCAGGGAGGTCAAATTCCAATAGCATCAACAGTCTTTTTTCAGCCTGATTCAGATTTTTGCTCAGCTCCTTCAATTTTAGCCAGAAAATACCTAAAATCACAGAAAAACACACAAACTCATAGCAAAGTCCAGAAATATGAATTTTGCCTAAAAACTAATAAAAGTTTACTAAAAACTAACTAAAACAAACTAAAAATTACATGAAATTACCCCCAAAAAGCGTATAAAATATCTGCTCATCACTAACCTTAACCAAGGAGGTTTAGTGGCTCATGACTTAGAGAGAAAACCAAGGTTCAAAAAGTGTGAAAGTGCGTTGACGATCGGATTTTCTATCGGTAAAGAAATTCACAAATATAATCGCGTTGTAAGTATAGCTTCTAAACCAATAGAAAATCCTTTCGTACAAACGTTTGGTTGTCACAAGTAACAAAATCCAATGAAATTTATAACTGAAGTATTCAAACCTCGGGTCGTCTTCTCAAGGAATTGCAGGGAGGTGTTCTTATTATTGGTTATGCAAAGATATATTTTGGGGTTTTCAAATGGTTTGAACAAGTAATTTAAATGGCAAGGAAAATAAATTGATAATTAGAAAAACTCTTGGCAAATAATTATGAAAACTGGACGTCCTATCCTAGTTATCCTTATCAATGGTGATGAGAATTATATTTTTGCTCCCACTAAGTCAACCTCTAACTGTGAAGGTAAGTCAAGTGGATAAATCAGCTTAACACTTAAAGTCCTAGTCAACTCCTGAGGAAAGACTAGTGTTATAGGAATCTAAATCAATCAGCAAAAATATCAATTATCAATCACGATGAGTTTGATAACTCAAGAGTCTCCAATTAATCAATTAAAGCCAAGAATATAAAAAACTAAATTAAAATCATAAGTCTGAAATACATCAAATATTAATAAAAGAAATCGCATCCAACATGGAAAAGTTCATAAGTTAAAAATAAGAAAATCAATCTAAATATAAAGAGTTCATAAACTAAATTGAAAAAATAAATAAAAGGAATATTAAACCTGGAAATTGAGAAGAAGAGATCCTAAATCCTTTAAGAGGAATCCTAATCCTAAATCCTAAGAGAGAGGAGAGAACCTCTCTCTCTAAAAACTACATCTCAACCAAAAATTGTGTGTATGATCTCATATTTTATGAATGGATAGACTCCCCCACTTTATAGCCTCTAATCTGTGTCTTCTGGACCGGAAACTGGGTCAGAAACAGCCCAGAAATTGATGGGGACAAAATCTGTCACGCTGATTTTCGTCACTGCGACACGTCCGCGTGGAGCACGTGTTCGCATCACCTAGCTGTAAGGCCACTATGGTAAATCATATATCAAATCGAAACACTGGACGTTAGCTTTCCAACGCAACTAGAACCGCATCATTTAAATCTCTGTAGCTCAAGTTATGATCATTTGAGTGCGAAGTGGTCAGGTTGACAGCTTTGGCAATTCCTTCAGTTTCTTGTATTCCTTCCACTTTTGCATGCTTCCTTTCCATCTTCTGAGCCATTCCTGCCCTGTAATCTCTGAAATCACTTAACACACATATCAAGTCATCGAATGATAATAAGAGAGGATTAAGATACACAAATTAAAGACTCTAGGAAGCAAGTTTTCAATCATAGAACAAATTCTGGGAAGGAATTGTAAAACCATACAAATAGTATGAATAAGTGTGCAAAGGCTTGATAAAAATCACTCAATTGAGCACAGGATAAACCATAAAATAGTGGTTTATCAACCTCCCCACACTTAAATATTAGCATGTCCTCATGCTTAGCTTAAGGAGATAAAATAAATGAGTAGGGAAAAGCAAGACTCATGCAATGCAACCTATGAATGTGAATGCAACTACATGCTAAGATGTTTCTATCTACTTGGTTAAAAATAAACAAGTTCTCCAAGACAAATACAAACCAAATTCCACTAATTCAAATTATACGGTGAAAACAAGTAAACTTGTAAGAAGATAGCTCATAAAAGCAGGGAACATAGAATCAAGCACTGAACCATTACTGGTAGTGTATATCACTCTAACTCTCTCAAGTGTCTAAGGTTAATTCACTCATATCATCCCTAGTCATGCTTTCTCAACCTTGTTCTTCATCTAACCAATCAACAAATATTTAGCACAACAATGCAAACATCATGAGGTCTTTTTAAGGTTGTAATGGGACTGAGGTAAAGGTAACGATATATATATATATATATATATATATATATATATATATATATATATATATATATATATATATATATATATATATATATATATATATATATAAGGCTAAGTGAGCTAACAAAGTGAATCCTTGATTAGTCTAAGATCTCACCTAACATATACATACTTTATATAATTTAAAATGCTTTACCTAGCTACCCAAATTTTTCCACTTTTGTATTACATGCTCATGTATCAAACTTATTTTTGAATTTTGTCCTATGTGCATTGATTCTTTTTATTTTGCATTTAGGGTAATATTTTTTTTGTATCCCCTTATTTAATTACTTAATAATTTTTTTATCAATGCACATGGTAATTTAATTATTTTGATTTCACATGAGCATGCTTCCCAAATTTTCAAATAACTTATTCAATTTAATTCCCAACTTTTTTTCTATCACCCCATGTTCCCGTAAAATTCCCCACACTTAAATTATACACAATATCTATCTTAAGCAAACCAAGGATTCAACTTGGAATTTTTATTTTGTTTTTTTACTTAAGGCTGGTAATGTGGTTATGAAATAGAAGGGGGTTAAAAGGCTCAAGGGGGCTAACAAATATGGCATAAAAGGTAGGTTTATTTGGGATAAGTGAGCAAAAATACAAATAATGGCCTCAATCATATGCAAGCATGTAAATATACTAAACAATGGACATATAGACTGGAACAAAATCTATATTACAATTAGAGAGAACGAAACACACAAGAATAAAAATTTATGGTTAAATAATGTAACCATGTAAATAAGCTCAAAATCTCACAGGTTGTGTGTTCTTTGGCTCAAAAACCATGTTCCAAATACAACTTCCAAACAAGTTTAACACAAATTTTTCAATTTAAATTAGTGAAAAACTATAAAAATTTCTTGAAAAAGAAAATATTACTTCAACCAAGTAGTAACTAAATGCATAAAATCAAACAAACATGCAAATACAGCAATTAACAAATTAACATTGGTGTTGAAAAAAAAGAAGTAACTAACCCACGGAGATCGGTATCGACCTCCCCACACTTAAAGATTGCACCGTCCTCGGTGCATGCTAAGATGTACAGGTGGATGGGTGGCTCCGCAGCTAGTGCTCTTTTTGTTCCTTTCCTTGCCGGTGGTTTGGGAGTAGCTTTTTCTTTACCTTTCTTGGTGGCCATCCTGAAAAGGAAAAAAGAAAGTAACATGTAAAGCTAGGGGTTCGAGCAAGGAAGAGGATGGTATAGGTGATAATCGATGCACGATAAAGAAGGATGTCGTTAACACATGGTCATGACTACATGTGAAAAGTTCATCAATAGAAATATAGCAAGTGCATGTAATGACAATTAAATGCAAGATGTTTATTGGCATGCTGGCAAAGGCATGAGTAGCATAGATCAAGAATTAAATGTCCAAGTTAGATTATCATCTCTTTCAAACTAACAATCTGTTTGTATTGACAATTATATTTTAATTAATAAAATATAAAAGGGGTTTTGTGAAAAACTGGCATTAAAATAGTAGAATAATTTAAAATAATGCACAATGCCATACGGGCTTTTTCACAAACACGTAGCATGCATGGTAAATATGGTATTGAAAGTATTATATTGAACATGCAAGCAACCTTATAAAAAGTAATATAATTGTCAAACAGTTCCACAATAATTTACAAGCAAAGAATATAGAGAATAATGACCCAAATAAATTTTTAACACCAATTAAAAGAAAAAGAAAAGAAAAAAGAAAAAATAGAGAAAGAAGGTGAAAAGAAAAAGAAGAAGAAGAAAACATAGAAATAAGAATAAGAATGAGAGTAGAAAAGTGAAGAGGGAAGAAGAAAAGAAAAACCTTGAGAATGGTAGTGAAAAAGAGGAAGTAGAAAGGGAAGAGCGAGAAAGAATAAGGAAGGAAGAAGAGGGGAGAAAGAAAGAAGAAGGGAAAGAAAAGATTTAGATTTGGAGAAGAAAAGATAAGATATTTTGGCTGATTTGGATAAGCTGTGCGGCGCAGGCGACGCGAGCGCGTGGGTCACGCGTTCGCGCAGATAGCGCTTCTATGAAGTGACGCGGACGCGTGGGTCACGCGTTCGCGTGGAGTGCTTTGTGCTAATAGCGCGAGGGCAGCTTTGTGGTCGCGCAACTCTCTGTTTGAAACTCATTTTGCCAAATTATAGGGTGACGCGGTCGCGTGGTTGACGCGATCGCGTGAATGGCCTATTTTGAAAAACGGAGCGGACGTGTGAGGCACGCGTTCATGTGGTAGGGCTTGTTCTTCTAGCACGAGTCTAGCCCCATTCCATCACAACTTGCTACCATACACCCTTTTTACGTCAATTTTACATGGCAACGCGTTCGCGTGGGTGACGCGGACGTGTGGGGAGGCTATTTCGCTAATAACGCAAGCGCGTCATCCATGAGGTCGCGTGGATTAATTTGTGCCAAAGGCACGCCTCCAGCCACGCTTTTGCGTGACTTTCTGTTCACTTTTCTTTTCTTCCTAATGCACTTGTGACGCGGACGCGTCAGCGACGCTTACACGTCGCGTGCGTTTTTTTTAATTTTTTTATGCAAAATGCAGAATGCAATATGCAGATGCTGATGCAGATGTTATGAATAATTCCAGGTTTAATAAAATAAAATAAAACTCAAAAACAAACAAAACAAAATAAAATTATAATTGAAAAAGAAACGATCATACCATGGTGGGTTGTCTCCCACCTAGCACTTTTAGTTAAAGTCCTTAAGTTGGACATTTGGTGAGCTCCTTGTCATGGCGCCTTGTGCTTGAACTCATCCAAGAATCTCCACTAATGTTTGTAATTCCAATAACCTCCGAGGTCCCAGATTAGGCATAGAAAGCCTTCAAGTAAGTTAAAGCAAGCGACAAGGCCCCAAGAGTGTTGATTGCCAGAATGAATTCCGGGGACCCAAACCTTGCTTTTGCACCCGTCTTCTTATTGATCATTATGAGTCCATCTGGGTAGCAAGCAATCTGAATTCTCACTAAAGCGGCCAAACAACTTCTTAGACTCATTCAGTTGAGCTTTACACCAACCCTTGCATTTAAACTTTGAGCACACAACCATGTTGAACCTTGCTTGACAACTCCAACCACTAACCATCTTTCTCTTACTCTTAATGCCACAAAGAGCTCTAAGTTGAACATCCGTCTCCAGTAGCCCATATTCAAGTGGAATTAGAAAGCTAAGGGATATGAATTTTACCCACTTGAATGTTGTGAAGGATGATGACAACTTAGGGGGAGGGGTCTCCAACAACTTTGGCAAGGTAATTGCAGGCTTTACTCTCGTGTGTTCTTTCTTGACACCTTCCACCTTTTTGTAAGCTTCTTCAATATCAACCTCTTCTTCTTAGCAGCTTTCTTCCAATTTAATCTCTTCTTCATTGCTTACCAAGGGTATGGAAGGCTGTGCTTCTGCTTCTTTAGTCTCCATCTCTTAATCAACATCTTCCAAGTCTTCAACCATGATATGCGTTGGAGGTTGTACACCCTCTTCAACATCAAATTCAAATGTCTTGGGAGGAGGTTTTATGATTTGTATTTCCCATGGTGGTTCCTGGGATTAATTGGGTTGAAATTGGGGTGGTTCTAGATATGGTTCATATGGCTCATAAGGTGGTTGGTGTGGTGGATAAGGGTTAGGATCATATGAGGGTGTTTGGTGGTAAGGGGCTTGTGAGTATGGTGGTCCAAAATGATGTTGAAGAGGGGGTTCATAGACATATGGTGGTGGTTGTTGATAATCAAAAGAGTGCTCACCATAGCCATTGCCTTGATATGCATCATAGAACGGTTGTTGATAGTCCATTGGAGGTGGTTGTTGCCATGAGGGTTGATCAAATCCTCTTGGCTCCATCCATCTTTGATTGTCCCAACCTTGATGCATGTTCTCATTGTAATCTCCTCTACCTGCAACATAGTTGTAACCAGACTCATAGCCAAAGGGGTGAGAGTTCAGAGTAGTAGGAGAAAATAGAAACAAAAACTAACAAAAAGAAAATATTTTGAAAAAGATATGATTTTTGAAAAAAGATAAGATAAGATTTTGAAAAAGATATGATTTTTGAAAAAAGATGAGATAAGATAAAAATTTAAAAAAATATTTACAATAACCAATAATAAGGCACACGTTTGCAATTCCCAATGGTGCCATTTTGACGATCGGATTTTCTATCGGTAAAGAAATTCACAAATATAATCGCGTTGTAAGTTTAGCTTCTAAACCAATAGAAAATCCTTTCGTACAAATGTTTGGTTGTCACAAGTAACAAAATCCAATGAAATTTATCACCGAAGTATTCAAACCTCGGGTCGTCTTTGATGTGCGGAAAACGATCCGACACAAAACTCACCGGCAAGTGTACCGGGTCGCATCAAGTAATAATAACTCACATGAGTGAGGTCGATCCCACAGGGATTGAAAGATTGAGCAATTTTAGTTTAGTGGTTGGTTTAGTCAAGCGAATTAAGTCTTTGGTTGAGTGGTTTGTATTTAACAGAAGCTAAATTGCTTGGAATGTAAAGGGAGAAGGTAAAATTGCAGTAAATTAAAGAGCATGAAAGTAAACTTGCAGAATCTTAAAGAACAAGAAAGTAAATGACTAAAACTTAAAGTGCAAGAAATGTAAATTGCAGTAACTTAAAATGCTGAATGTAAAAGGGAATTGAGGAATGGGATTTCAGAATCTAAGCAAAGAGGAACTGAATTGCAACAATTAATAGAGCAGAGATTGAATTAAAAGCAATTAGAGCTCAAACAGTAAGGAAATCAAGTGCAGCAAAGGTTCACAGAAGAACCAAAAGGAAATTGGGATCTCAGGTCTCAAGAGACTAGAAAGCAAAGTCTAGATCTCAATTGCCTTCCCAGATCCAAGTTCACAAAGCAATTGACAAGAAATAGAAGAAGAAGCAGTAAAGGAAATTGAAATTGAACTCAATTGTGCAGAAAGGAATTAAAGAGATTTTGAATGGAGATTGAGACAGAATTTCCTCAATTCTTCACACCCAAAACTCAAAACAAGAAAAGTAAAAGTGCCCAAGCAAGAACGAGGAAGAAGAGAGATCAATTCTCCTCCCCAATTCTCTGAAATCTCAGTGAAGTCACCAAGAGAAGTTGCAAAATTCAAAGCTCCAAAGAAAGTGCAAAATTCAAAAGTCAAGTAAAAGGTAGAATGTAAAAGTTCCTAATTACATCAAACTAACTCCTATTTATACACTTTCTATTCTTGGATCTTGGGATTTGGATGGGCTTTTGATTTGGTGAAGAATTGAATTAAATTGGATTTTTAATTCAATTTTTGGCCCATGAAAAATTGCTTCTAGAAGGCTGCCCTGCCCTTGCGGAGGGCAGGGCAGAAAATTGATGCGGCTGGCCCATGGTGCGTGCGCGTGGTGCAAGCTTGGTGCGCAGGATGCTGCCCTGCCCTCGCGGAGGACAGGGCAGAACTTTTTGGTGCACCAGATTGGTGCCTGTGCGTGCTGCTGGTGCTGCCGAGTGGTGCCTGTGCGTGCTGCTGGTGCTGCCGAGCCTTCCCTTGGTGCGCCAGAATGGTGCGCTGGCTGTGCACCACAAAATGCTGCCCTGCCCTCGCAGAGGGCAGGGCAGTGTTTCCAAAAGTGAAGTTCCAAGTTCGAAACTTGGTCAATGCACACGCTACTCATTTTTCTTGGTTTTCTTGGCACTAAACTAAGGCCTAGTTTCTTGTTTCCTCATGGTGCCGTGTTCGATTCTTGTGGCATGCAATGGTGAGCTTTTTCTTTGGATTTCTTCCTCTAGTGAGCCCGATACTGCCCTTGAGGAGGGCAGGGCAATGTTTTGATCTTCTTGATTCCAAGGCACAGATTTATGCTCTGCCCTTGTCGTGGGCAGGGCAGAGTTGCCTCTTCTTGGCTTGCTCCCTTATGTTGCCCTCCTAGAGGGCAGTGTGCCCTTGTGGAGGGCAATGCTTGCTTCCTCCATTATGCGCCACGCCTTTTTCTCCTTGGGCCACGCTTCCTTAAGCCACGCTTTCCTCTTTTCTTCTTTTCTTCACCTACAATAAACCAAAACAACCACTCCAAGTATCACTAAATTCACAAGGCTTATAAATCAATTAAAAATCAATTAAATTTAGCTTAAACCTCATGAGTTAACATTAATTTCATGGTGGTTGTTTGATTTAAAGAAGTTATGCATTTTCACTCCAAACCACTTACTTAGGATGCAAGAAAGTGCATAAAGACTAACAAAACAAGTGAAATTAGCTTGAAAAATGGGTATATGATGACTAGTCATCAGTCTTCTCAAGGAATTGCAGGGAGGTGTTCTTATTATTGGTTATGCAAAGATATATTTTGGGGTTTTCAAAAGGTTTGAACAAGTAATTTAAATGGCAAGGAAAATAAATTGATAATTAGAAAAACTCTTGGCAAATAATTATGAAAACTGGACGTCCTATCCTAGTTATCCTTATCAATGGTGATGAGAATTATATTTTTGCTCCCACTAAGTCAACCTCTAACTATGAAGGTAAGTCAAGTGGATAAATCAACTTAACACCTAAAGTCCTAGTCAACTGCTGAGGAAAGACTAGAGTTATAGGAAACTAAATCAATCAGCAAAGATATCAATTATCAATCACGATGAGTTTGATAACTCAAGAGTCTCCAATTAATCAATTAAAGCCAAGAATGTAGAAAGCTAAATAAAAATCATATATCTGAAATACCTCAAATATTAATAAAAGAAATCACATCCAACATGGAAAAGTTCATAAGTTAAAAATAAGAAAATCAATCTAACTATAAAGAGTTCATAAACTAAATTGAGAAAATAAATAAAAGGAATATTAAAACTGGAAATTGAGAAGAAGAGATCTTAAATCCTTTAAGAGGAATCCTAATCCTAAATCCTAAGAGAGAGGAGAGAACCTTTCTCTCTAAAAACTACATCTCAACCTAAAATTGTGTGTATGATCTCATATTTTATAAATAGATGGACTCCCCACATTATAGCATCTAATTTTCGTCACTTCGACGCATCCGTGTAGAGCACGCGTTCGCATTGCCTAGCTGTACGGCCACTATAGCAAATCATATATCAAATCAAAGCCTCGGACATTAGCTTTCTAACACAATTGGAACTGCATCATTTGGACTTCTGTAGCTCAAGTTATGATCGTTTGAGTGTGAAGAGGTCAGGCTGACAGCTTTGGCAATTTCTTCAGTTTCTTGTATTCCTTCCACTTTTGCATGCTTCCTTTTTTCCATCTTCTAAGTCATTCCTGTCCTGTAATCTATGAAATCACTTAACACACATATCAAGGCATCGAATGGTAATAAGAGAGGATTAAGATACACAAATTAAAGACTCTAGGAAGCAAGTTTTCAATCATAGAACAAATTATGGGAAGGAATTGTACAACCATGCAAATAGTATGAATAAGTGTGCAAAGGCTTGATAAAAACCACTCAATTGAGAACAAGATAAACCATAAAATAGTGGTTTATCATGCGTAAGACAAAAGATCCCCCGAAGGGCTGAATCTTTACCCTTTTATATCTAACATAATTTGAGTTGAAACTAAAATAAAATAATAAATTCTAAACCTAAAAGATTTTGTTTGTAATTAAAAATAACTAAAATAAAATAAAATAGAATAATTAAGAACTAAATCCAACTAAAGATGCTATTCTAGTGAAGTGTGATCCGGATCATTGGCGCTAAACGTCAGATCCAGCGTTTAGCGACCTAGGGGGCAGAAAGCTTCCATTCATCTCTGGCTTGTTGACGCTAAACGCCAAGCTTTGCATTTAGCGCCCTAGTAGACAAAAAGCTCCCTTGTGCTACTGAGCTGTTGGCGCTAAATGCCCAGGTCCGCGTTTAGCACCAGCTTGGCAGATTCGAATTCTTTCTCTTTTCTTGCCCACGAACTCTGCCAAACCGATCCAAACTTCACCTGAAATGATTAAAACACCAAAGCAACTCAAAGTAGCATCCAAAGAGGTTGCAAACACTAAAATTTAATTAAAATTCAATAAATTCTAACTTAAAATAAACTTAAAATGAAGGAAAGATGCTCACGCATCACAACACCAAACTTGAATTGTTGCTTGTCCTCAAGCAACTAAAAACAGTTTACGATTGAGAAGAAAAAATCCCTAAGACTTGATTGTTTGTTTAAGCTCCAGACTAATTACTGAGTGGGGTTAATGACACTGTGATCCTGAATAGGTTTGGCATCTCACTATCTTTTGAAGTTCAAAAATATCGACATCCTACATAACTATAACTTGGATGATATTATGGATCCTCTTCCTACTTAAGCTCTAATTTATCCTTGAACACATATTTCTCTTTTCTTTTCTTTGGTGCTTTGCACCTTGAGCCTAGCCGTGACTCTAAATGTTTTGTCTCAAGCTTAGCTTGACACAAAAAAAACACCACAAGCACGTAACTAAGGAACTCTTTGAGTTCTAATATTTCTTTTTAATTTCTCCCAGTTAGTGGTGCTCAAAGCCTTTAGCATACTCTGTAATTACTCTTGGTCTCGATTCTTAGTGCTCTGTCTCAAGGGTTACTTGACACATTCAAACCACAAGCATATAGTTAGGACAACAAATTTTTGAGCTTTTAATCATATTTGACCTTCCTAACCATTGATGCTCAAAGCCTTAGACCTTGCTCTTTATTTTTCTTTTTACTATGTGTTTTGCTTCAAGGATCAATCTCTTACTCAATTTAGAGAATCTATAATATTTCTCTAAGTTTCGGTACCTTAGGAATCAACACTCTTAACTTCAATATCAATTATGCACTATTTAGTTTATACATTCAGAATCAAAGATAAAACCAACACATCAAAGTAACTAGAACAACTCTGAATATATAACTCAAGTCTCATTCATTTTATTACTTCCTTTCTCTTTATTTTGATTTTTCAAGCTGAGTGAGTAATACATGAGACACTTTTCCAAATAAACATAAAATATCAAATTAAATAACTAAACTAGAAAATCAATACAATACTACTATTGATCATGAAAATGCTTTAAACAGATTCCAAAAAACAAAATAAAATATTGAAAAACAGAAAATAAATAAAGTAGCAGATAATGAAACTCAACCACCTCAGTCCTGGTGGCTTCTCCCTCCCAGGAATCCTCTCTAGTGCCTCAGCTCCTTCAACTCTCGCCTCTAACTCTACTGTTCCTCCACTAGCTGATGGAGGAAGGCAGAGTGGTCCTGATGCTCTATCTATAGCTTATCAACAGACGATGTCAACTATCTGATAGATGTAGTCAACTGATCCCAATAGTTGCGAGGAGGGAAATAATATCCCTGAGGCATCTCAGGCTACTCCTGTTGATGAGGGGGAACTGGCTCCTGAGACGGTGCTCATCTAAGCTCCTTGGCATACTCCATACCCCTTCGTGTGATCGGCCTCTCAATGTCAATAGGGGTATCTCCATCAATACAAACTCAGGCGGCCTGACACATGCGAAAGATGAGGTGGGGGAAAGCCAATCTAGCACAGGTGGAGGCCTTTGCCGCTCTGCTGTATAACTCTTTTGGGATCACTTGATGCACTTCCACTTTATTACCAAGCATGATGCAGTGAATCATCACGGCGTGATCAACAGTAGCCTCGGACCGGTTACACCTAGGGATGATGGTGTGCTGAATGAACTCCAACCATCCCCGAGCAACTGGCCTCAGATTATGTCTACCAAACTAGTATGGCTGTCCTCTAGCATCCCACCTCTATTGTGCTCCAGAGAGACATATGTCAGTGAGGATCTAGTTCAGTCTCTGATCATGGTTGACCCTCTGAGTGTAAGAGTGAGGGTCATCTCTGGATGGTGGCAATTGAAGTATCTCCCTCACTCATTCTGGATTGAACCCTAAAATCCTCCCTCGGACCAAAGTGCGCTAGTTTTTTGGGTCCGGGTTCACGCCTTTGTTATGCTTGTAAGTCACCCACGCATTAGCGTAGAACTCCCTAACCATCAACACACCCACATCAGTCACGGGATTGCATAGAACTTGCCAACCCCTCCTCAGAATTTATTCCCAGATCTCTAGATACTTGTCTGACTGTAGATCAAAGCGGATCTCTAGGATTACTTTATTTTTTCTCATAACTTCATTAAAGTGATCCTCGTGGGTCTTGGAGAAGAACCGGCTAAAATCAAATAAACCGGTTGCAGGAGCCTTCTCTTTTCACTTCCTTGAAGAGGATTTTCTAATTTTTTATGCCATGTGGGTGATGATAGAAATGGCAAAACAGAGCGTCATAACACCAAACTTAAAGATTTTTGCTCATACACGAGCAAAGAGAAAGAGAGCTAGTGGGGAAAAAAGTAGAGGAAACAGAAATAAGGTGGATATATGAAGGGGAGCGAAAGAGAGACAAAGTGTAAAAATGGAATGGAGAAGGGAATAAAAAATGATGGAGATAGATGGGGGAGTGGTTCGGGTATAAGGGGTATTAGGGGAGGGAGGAAATGAAATGTGAAGATGGGAAATGAAAGATGGAAGAATGAAATGTAGAGGGTGTAGGTAATATTGGGGTGAAAAATGGAAAAGGAAGAGGTATATATAGTGGGGGAGGGGTTAGTTTCGGTTGTAAGAAGAGAGGTATGGGGATGGAAAAATGGGTAAGGGGGGAGAAAGGAGGTTAGATGAGGTATAATGAGGGTGGTTAGTGGGCAAGGAAAGAGAAGGAGAAAAAGGATTTGATAGGAATGAAGGAATGGTATTGGGAATGAATATAAGTTAATGAATTGATGGGAGTGGGAGTTGGTGAACGGTCAAAAGGAAGGGAAATGGTGTGGAAGCCACAGTTTTACCGTTTTCAAAATTCAAAACCCTTTCTTCAATATGCATTTTTGCACTGCTGGTGTTAAACACCAGCTTCGGCATTTAGCGCCGCAGCATCTCACTGTTGATGCCAATTGAGGTGTTAAATGCTTGTCTTGCCACTCCTAGCGTTTAGCGTCTAACTCGACGTAACTTCGCCTTGATTTGCATGCTTCTCAACGCTAAACACCCAGCCTGGTGTTTAGCACCTCCCATCAGAGAGCTCCTTGAGATTAGTGCCCCCTTTGGCACTAAATGCCCATTCTGGCGTTTAGCGCCAGAGCACCCAAATTGAAATTCCCTCCAGGGTGTTCTGTTCTTCTTCCAGATTCCTCTGTTCCTGTTTTAAACACTTTGCATGACCACAAACATCATAACACCAAGGAAAAATATGAATAAATAAATGAAAATCAAATTAAAAGAAAAACCAAAGGATACTCAGGGTTTGGTGGCCTCCCAACAGGCACTTTTTTATCGTCACTAGCTTGACGGTCAGCTCTGCTAAAGAGAGGGGTGGTCATAAGGCCTTAGCTCCTCACCTCTCACTGTAAATCTTTTTCATGTACTCTCATGGATTAACTCTATACGCTCAAGAGAGAGGATCCTGTTTATTGTATGAGGCAAGATTGGGCTTTTAGTAAATACCACCTTCATTCTTGGGGAGATATCTTGAGTGGGGATCTTCTTGTTCCTCCATCCCTTGGGTACCTTCTTCTTGGGACCTTCCTCCTTGGGGTGTGATGCACACCCAACACCAAACTTAGGTTTGATATCATGGAAAATTGTATTAGTTCCCACCAAAGGAGTTTAGAGCTGGGACTTTTGCTTTACTTCAGTCAGGGATCCTTGGGGACTTGGGTTAGTAAGTTCCCTCTTCATGCAAGTGCCTCTGTCACTAGAGTGACGTAAGGGTCTAAAAACCTTGAATACCAAGTAATCCTCATGCATCCTTAAAACCAATTCATCATTTTCCACATCAATCAGAGCTCTCCTAGTGGCTAGGAATGGTCTTCCTAGGATTATAGAGTCGCTTTCATCCACTCCCATGTCAAGGATTACAAAATATATAGGGAGGAAAAATTTTCTAACCTTAACCAAGACATTCTCCACTATTACATGTGCATGTTTCAAAGATTTGTCTGCCATTTGTAGTGCTATCCTTGTTGGCTGCACCTCTTGGGTTTGTAGCTTCTTCATCACAGACAATGGCATTAGATTGATACTTGCACCAAGATCACATAGGGCCTTGCCAAAGGTTATGTTCCAAATAGTGCATAAAATCTGTAAGCTCCCAAGATCTAGCATCTTCCTTGGTAATTTGCTCTGAATTATTACACTACATTCCGTGGTCAGGACCACTGTTTCATCTTTATTTAAGGTCTTCTTCTTAGAGAGTAAGCCTTTCATGAACTTAACATAGAGAGGTATTTTCTCCAGAACCTCAGCAAAGGGAATGTTGATCTACAAATTTCTAAAAACTTCAAAGAACTGTAAGAATTGCTCGTCCTTGGTCTCCTTTTGGAGCTTCTAAGGGTATGGCATTTTCAGCTTGTACTCAAGTGTCTTGGGTGGGACGTGTACTATGGTACCCTCAGTCTTTTCTGGAGCTTCTGTTTTCTCTAATCCTTTAGCAACATGTACTTTCTTCTCTATCACTAGTTCACTTACCAATGTGATAGCTTTGTACTCTTCTCTTGAATTAGGCACTGTGTCACTAGAAAGAGTGTTAGAAGGCCTCTGGTGCGCGAAATTGAACTCTGCACAACTGAACCGACAAGTGCATCGGGTCGTCCAAGCAATACCTCAAGTGAGTGAGGGTTGAATCCCATGGAGATTGTCAAATTGAGCAAGCAATGGCTATCTTGTGAATCTTACTCAAGCAATTAGAAAAGATGGTTGTTTATTTGAAAGCATAAACGAAATAGTAAAGAACGAAATACCATATTGATGTGAAAACAGTGATAAAGATTAAGTTAAGGCTTCAGAGATGCTGTTTTCTTCCGGATTAACTTTTCTTACTGTCTACTTCAATAACGAATGATTCATTCAATGGAATCCGTAAATGACTAACTCATGTCCTCTTATCAAGTTAATCTCTTCTAAACCACAATAGTCTACCATATCCGAGTAACTCATGTCCTCTCATCAAGTTGACTCATGACTTCTCACTGTAGCCGAAGATGAAGCTCTAAGTAATCCATTCCCCTTTACGATCCTACTCAAAATGCCACAAATAAGGTCAAATCTTCTGGACCAGAGAGTGCTTCTTTTCTAACTCTAGCCTTAGCACCACAGAGACCTCAGTAACCTACGGTCAACGGGATTTCATGTCACGCATCCAAAGTTGCCCGGTGGCAATGACCAAAAGCATAGGTTTGGATTTTCACATTAAAAATTAGATTTGTCCGTTGCAAGTATAGTCCAAACCCAACCATTGATCATCAATCAAATGTTAACGCTAAGTATGGCTCATAAGGCTCTTGGTATGGCGGGTAAGGATTAGGGTCATATGGAGGTGAATGGTGGAAAGGGGCTTGTGAGTATGGTGTTTCGAAACTATGTTGAGGAGGGGGTTCATAGGCGTATAGTGGTGGTTGCTAATAATCAAAAGGGTGCTCACCATAGCCATTATCTTGGTATGCCTCTTGGAAGGGCTCTTGGTCATAGTATGTTGGTGGAGGTTGTTGCCAAGAGGGTTGATCAAATCCTTGTGGCTTCTCCCATCCTTGGTTGTCCCATCCTTGATGCATGCTCTCATTGTAATCTCCTCTTCCTGCAACATGATTATAACCAAACTCAAAGCCAAAGGGGTGAGAGTTCATAGTAGCTAAAGAAAATAAAAAAAAAACTAGCAAAAATAAGCAACTAATTCCTAAACTAACAAAAACTAGAAAACAAGCAAAAAATAGCAAATATTTACAATAACCAATAATAAGGTACACATTTGCAATTCCACGGCAACGGCGCCATTTTGACGAATGGACTTTTGTGTGGTTTAGAATTTTACAATAAACTCTCGTTGCAAGTATAGTTTCTAAACCAACTAAAATCCTTTCATATAAAAATTGTTTGTCACAAGTAACAAACCCATTAAAAATAAACCGAAGTATTCAAACCTCGGGTCGTCTCTCAAGGAATTACAGGGAAGTGTATTTATTATTGGTTATGGTTTTTTCTGAGAATTTTTAGAGTGAGGAATGATAAAATAATTAATTATAATTTAAAGCAAGAAAAATTAACAAGAGGTTTTATGTAATTAAATTAAAAAGCCTTGACTAGGAGAAGATTAATCGGAAGTTCTATCCTTGTTGGATTTTCTAAGATTAATAATAATAGGTTGTTGTTTCTACTTAGTTATCCCTCAACGAATGAAGGAAAGTCAAGTTGAGAGCATACTTCTATTCACAAGTCCCAATCCTCTCCCTTGGGAAGGATTAGCGTTAGCAACTAGAGAGCCAGCCAACAATTTTCAGTTATTATTTAACTCTTGAGTCTTCCAACTCAAGGGTCTCCAAATATTAATCTAACTCCAAAGTCAAGTTGGAAGCCTACTCCATTGACATGGATGCCAATTTCGCATTCATGTAAAGGGAGTAGAAAGAAGACATAATAATCAAATTAATTGGAAGCAAGCAAACAGATAATGAAATTAAATGGAAAATTATTCTTTGCATTAACAAATTAATAAGGGAAGAAGATAAACTAAAGTAATAAAATAAATAAAAGTAGAAGAAAACTAAAACTAAAGGAACATTGAATTGGGAATTGGGAAGAAATAAACCTAAAACTAAGAGAAATCTTAAATCCTAAAACTACATCTAAAACCTAAATTGTGAATAATGAGAAGTGTGTATTGATTTTCACTCTGCAGCCTTTAATCTATGTTTTCTGGGCTAAAAACTGGGTCCAAAACAGCCCGGGGGCGATTTCTGATACGTACAGGTCGCTGGATTTTCCACAAATGCACGCGTGCGCGTGATGCACACGTGCGCATCGCCTAGCTGTACGTCCACTATGGCAAATTATATATCATTTCAAAGTCCCGGATGTTAGATTTACAACGCAACTGGAACTGCTTCATTTGGACCTTTGTAGCTCAAGTTATGATCGATTGTATACAAAGAGGTCAGGCTTGACAGCTTTGCGATTCCTTCAATTTCCTGTATTCCTTCCACTTTTGCATACTTTCTTTCCATCCTCTAAGCCATTCCTGCCCTGTAATCTTTGAAAACACTTAACACACATATCATGGCATCGAATGGTAATAAGAGAGGATTAAAATTAGCTAAATTAAGACTAACGAAATATGTTTTCAATCATAGCACAAAATTAGGAAGGAAAGTGTAAAACATGCGATTTATATGAATAAGTGTGAGATTAGAGGATAAAATCCACTCAATTAAGCAGAAGATGTACCACGAAATAGTGGTGCATCAAATCTCCCCACACTTAAACATTAGCATGTCCTCATGCTAAGCTCAAGAGAACTAAAAGAGTGAAGGATAAATGGTAGGATGTATGTAATGCAACCTATCTATATGAATGCAACTACATGCAAAAAAATGATTCTACCTACTCGGTGAAAAGTAAATAAACCTTTCAAGAACAAATATGAACTGGATTTCACTAATTTAAATCATAAAAATAAAGTACAAATAGACTTGCAGAAGAAAATAGCTCATGAAAGCCGGGAACAAAGAATCGAGCATCGAACCCTCACTGGAAGTGTATACACTCTAATCGCTCAAGTGTTTAAGGTTCGATTCTCTCAATTCTTTACTAATCTTGCTTTCTAAGGCTTGCTCTTCTTCTACCAATCAACAAAGAATTAATGCACAAATACACATATCAAGTGGTCTTTTAAGGGTTGTAATGTGGTTAGGGTCAAGGTAGGATTGTATTTGGTCAAGTAGATTAAAATCTGAATCCTTAATTAACCTAAACTCCCCACCTAACTTAAGACAATCCATGTAATTACAATGCAAGATCTAACTGCCCCATTAACTATGTTTACCACACATTCATGCATCCCAAATTTAACTACAACTCATATGCATTGATATTATTACTTAACTTAGGGCATTTTGTCCCCTTTTTATTATTTGCTTTTTTTTCTTTTATTTTTCTCATATTTTTTTTCTATTTCTCTTTTCTTTTCTTTTGTTTTTCTCAATGCATATGATTAAAGTATTGCATGCATAAACATGTGCTTAACATTCTTGTTCATATTCTCTCAAGACTACACAACAGCCGATTCTCAAACCAAATGTTTTCAAACCCAACTTCCCCACACTTAAATTATGAACACTCTTACTAGTCTAAGCTAACCAAGGATTCAAATTAAGGGCATAATTATTTTTCGCTTAGAGTTAGTGATGTGCTAAAGTAAAGAACAAAGGGGTAAAATAGGCTCAACTTTGGTTTGTAAAGGATAATGAAAGGGTAAGGCCATATGGGTATGTAAGCTAAGTGAAACAAAGCCTCAATCATATAAGTATATGCATACATTAAACCCTGAAAATATAGAATCAAGCAAGATATAGATCACAATGTTAGAGAGAACAACACACACAAAAATAAAATATTGGTTGATAAAATGTAACCAATCAAATAGGCTCAAAATCACACTGGTTTTGTGTGTTCGAGCTCCAAACCATGTTCCAAAATAAAATTTCTTCAAGCAAGTTTAACAAAATTTTAATTCAATTCAGTGAAATGCTATAAAAGTTTCTTGAAAAGGAAAATATTACTTCAGCCAAGTAGTTGGTAGAATATGCACAAAATCAAACAAACATGCAATCAAACATGCAAATACAACAACTAATTTAACAAAGAAAACTAAACATTGGTGTTAAGAAGAAAGTAACTAACCCACGAAGATCAGTATCGACCTCCCCAGACTTAAAGATTGCACCATCCTCAGTGCATGCAAAGATGTGCAAGTGGATGGGTTGCAACAACTGATGTTTTTTCTCTAAAGAATGTGCACATGGACATGTTTGTCTCCCCATTCAGAAGCTCTTCTGTTTCCCTTCTTGGTGGCCATCCTGAAAGAAGAGAAAGAGGAAGAAGAAGAAACCACAAACAAAAATATGCAAACAAATAAATTTAGGTGGGCTAATGCCAAATAATAATAAAGTTCTCAACTACATGGTAGCTACAACATGCAGTGAGAAAATAATATGAGCAAATGGCATATTAATAGTGTAAGAATTGAAATAATAGGGGGAGAGAGAGTGTGGGTAATAAAGGAAAGTATGCAAATGCAGTAAGCAAAAGAGAATGAAAGAGAGTAAGGAGGAGAAGGGAGGAGAGAAATTTGAAAGCTGGAGGCGCAATCTACGCGCACACGTACGGCAGGCCTACGCGTGCATGGAGAGAAAAGAAAGGGCGTGGATGGAAGAAAATGATAGAAGAAACAAGGGGAAATGATAAGAGAACAAGAAACGGATGAGACGCGCGCGCATGCATCATGCGTATGCGTGAAAACTGAAATGGTCATGCGACGCGTAAGCGTCGTCCACGCGTATGCTTGAATGGCCAAAAATGAACACTGACACGTGAGCGTTGGTCACGCGTACGCGTGACCTATGGTCATGCGAAACGCACGTTACCAGCACCAAGGCAGCACAACTCTCGGTCAAATCACTCATTGACGCCGATTTTGCACCCTACGCATACGCGTCGCTGACGCCTACGCGTGGGTTGACTAAAATACGGGTGACGCACATGACTGCCCACGCGTACGCATGGGTTGGCTCGTGCGCAAGGCACCCTTCCTACGCAGCTCCCGCATAACTTGTTGTATGTTTTAACGTCACATGTGACGCGTGCGTGTGGTTCACACGCACGCGTGGAACACACTTTTCTCTCTCTCTCTTTTTTTACAGAATGTAGGTGATGATGCAGAATGTATGAATGAACTTGATAAAAATAAAACTAAATAAAACTAAGAATGAAAATGAATGATCATACAATGGTGGGTTGTCTCCCACCTAGCACTTTTAGTTATTGTCCTTAAGTTGGACATTTGGTGAGCTCCTTGTCATGGAGGCTTATGCTTGAACTCATCCAGGAATCTCCACCAATGTTTGTAATTCCAATGGCCTCCGGGATCCTGATAGGCACGCGGGAACCGTATTGGATGAGATTCTCTTAATGAAAATTGCGTTGCAAGTATAGCTCTACCAACAACAATTCTCGCGGATCAAATTTAGAATGGAATTGGTTGTCACGAGTTCAACCCCAATGAAAATAACTGAGGTATTTAAACCTCGGGTCGTCTCACGAAGAATGGGCTAACATGTGCTTCAATATTGGTTAGAAATCCGAGGTTGTGATTCATTGACAAGAAAATAAATTGCAAATCGTAACAAACAAGCAATTGAAAATGTAAGGAACTAATCTAAACAATGAGCAAGATGTAAATGATTTCAAACTAAGGAAACAATATTCAATCTAATTCTACTCTTAACTAAACAATAGCTACAATTAAGCAAGACAATTGAGAAATTGGTTATCAAATATGAATGATAAAAGCAACTCTTGGTTAGCCATGGCAATTGGGGTCACTATCCTTGTCTAACAACCATATCTTGACAATTAGGAGGAGCCGAACTCATTAAGTCTACTTCCAAACTTGAAGTACGTCAAATGGTTTGGTCAACATCAACCCATAAGGCCTCACCTCACTACTAATTAACCTAGTAGTAGGATAGTGTTAATGAGTATCAAATTGACCACTAAGGATTCTCAAATCATCAAATCCATTAGACCCAATGACTCAAGTTTACCCAATTTTCTTGGCCTAAGCCAAGAGTAAAAAGAACTACTCCATAATCAAAGTAAACAATTCATCAAACACTTGGTAAGCATTAACAAAAGACATGTTCAACTTGCAATTGAATCAAAATTAACAATTACCCACTAACAATTATCAACTTACAATAGCTCAAGCAACACAATGTAGCATAAAAATCATCAATCAAACATCAACAAGTCAAGATTCACAACATTCATGAATTGGGGATAAAGTAACAATTGACAAAATTCATAAACTAACACAAGATATGAGTGAAAATATACTAAGAAATTCAAATTAAGCAACCAAATGTAGCAATTAACAAAACCAATTCAGAATTAACAAGGAATATCAAATCAAAACTAGATCTAGAAAAGAACAAGGGTTTCTTCCTCTAGAGAACGAAGAACCTAAGAAAAACTAGAAAATTGTGTCTTAGTGCAAAATGATTGATTCCCCCTTTCTCCCTAGCATCCTTGGGTCTTTTCCATGCAGAAGCAGCATGAATTTGGGCCCATTGAGCCTCAGAAATCACCAGGCACGATTTATTTTAATGAGGTCACGTGCATCCTCCCGCGCGTGCGCGATATGCGTGCGCTCGCGCCAATTGCTTCTGAGATCCACGCTAGCGTGCCAGTTGCGTGTGCGCGTCGATGGAAATTCTTTGGCCTGCGCGGATGCGTCCATCCTTGCACGCCGCTTCCAGCTATCCTCATCCACGCGTGCGTGTGATTTGTGCGTGGGCGCCGGTGCTGCAGTTCCCAAAATCAAATTCTTCATGTTCCTTCCTCTTGTGCATGTTTTCCTTCTCCCTTCTAGGCCATTCCTACTATACTAATTCTGAAATCACTCAAACAAATACGTCACAGCATTGAATGGCAATAAAGAGAATCAAAATATAGCAATTCTAAGGTAAAACAAGCATGTTTTCTACAATGGAGCAATATTGGGAAGTGAACACAAAACCATGCATTTATTGTGAATAAGTGTGAGAAATATTGATAAAAACCCCCAAAATAAGCACAAGATAAACCACAAAATTGGGATTTATCAAATCTCCCCACACTTAAACCAAGCATGTCCTCATGCTTAAAATAAAAAGACCAAAGATCATGGTGAGAAAGGGTTTATGAAATGCAAACTATCTAAGCAAATGTATGCAACTAATGTAAAATTGTCTATCTACTTGGTCAAGGGTGAATCCGTCTTCCAAGAACACATGTGAGTATATGGGGTAAAAATGATGAAATTCATGAATCCTACCAAATTGAATATCATTATGAAGTGCATATGGCTTGCTAACAAACGCTTGTGAAAGTCGGGAACAAGGAGTTGAGCATCGAACCCTTACCGGATGTGTATCCGCTCTATGCGCTCAAGTGTATAGGGTTCATTGCTCAATCCTATCCTATTCATGCTTTCCAAGATTTGTCTTTCATCTAACAATCAACAATGACTTAATGCATGCTTACAAGTATCATGAGGTTTTATCTATGGGTTGTAACGTGGCTAGGGTGAGGGTAAGGATGCATATGGTCAAGTGAGCTTAAAATTTGAGTCATTGATTAACCTAGAATCTCACTAGACACATAAAAAAACCTATACAACTATGATACATTACCTAGCTACCCTTGAGTCCCACTTTTTGCACACTCATGTGTTCCCTTCAATTCGTATCCTATATGCATTGTTTTTACTACTTTATCTTAGGGCATTTTTGTCCCTTTTTATTGTCTTTCTTCTTCTTCCCTTCTTTTTTTTCTTCATATGTATATATATTCTTTCTTTTCTTTTCTTTCTCATAGACCTTCATACATACACATATGGAATTTTCCTTCTCTTTTTTTTGGTCCCCATTTTCTTGGGGTTCATATACAAAAAGTTCAATGCATATGGTTCAATCATGCACTACATGAGTATGTTCCCAAATCCTAGAATTCTTAATTACAATACACCTTTATATCTACCCAAGTCCCCATGTATACCTTCCCAATTACATGACACACATCCTAACTCTCCTAAGCTAATCAAGGATCCAAATATAAGGACATTCATTATTTTTTGCTTAGGGTTGTTGGTGTGCTCTTTTTAGAAACAAAGGGGGTTTATCATAGGCTCAAAATTGGTTAGCAAGGCAAATAAAAGGGTTAAGGCCATTTGGGAAAAGTGACTATTGGAATGATAGCCTCAATCATGTAAATGCATTCATACACAAAGTAATGGACATATAGAATCAGACAAAGCAAAGATTGCAATCATAGAGAGAGAATAATGCACACAAGAATGGGAATTAATGGTTAAAAGATGTAACCATATAATGGGCTCAAAAATTACATGCTTGTGTTCTTAGCTCAATCACTATGTTCCAAAATACATTCTTAAAGCAAGTCCATAACAAAAAATTTTGGTAGGGTAGGATACCCCAGAACACAGTTTCTTGGAAAAGAAGTTATTATTTGACCAAGCAACTCTATAGAGACTAACTATCATGCAAGAAATATTTACAAGCAAGACTAGCTACAAATGCAATGTACTAACTACTAAGCAAGAAATGAATCCATGGGTATTGAAAGGAAGAGAGTGTTACCCATGGAGATCGGTCGAACGACCTCTCCACACTTAAAATTTAGCACGGTCCTCTGTGCTACTAAGAATGCGCAAGGGATGGTCGGAACCGGAACCTTCACTATCCTCTTCCTCAGAGCACTCATCACTTGGGTTGGAGGGGGATGTGAATATTGCAGGTTCTACCATGCTAGGGGTAACACAACACAGAAGCTTCTTGATGTGAGTGTATCGGCATTGGTTGCGCCACTCATATCTATCAATCTTCCGGTGTAGATCTTCTATCCTTTGATGAGTGGATCTTTGCTGCGGTGGTGATGATGAGATGGGAGGAACAATGGGCGGTGGAGCTGTGTCAAGGCTTGGGTTGTTCATGGGAAGATGTAAGTATTTTTCAGTTGGGACCACATCGCCTTTAGCCGGAATTATAGCTTTCACATCTGTGGCTTCCCAAGGAACACCCGCAGCAGCAACTAAATTAGATACCAAAGCTGGAAATGGCAAATTTCTCTGGTCGTGGATTCGACCCATCGCTTGCTTGACAAGAAGCAGAATGTTCACCGGTCTCCCAGTGAGAACACACCAAACAAGCAAGGCGAGATCCGCCGTGAAGGATGACTTGTGGGTGCTAGGTAAGACATAGTGAGATAGGATTTGAGCCCAAGCTCTAGCTTCCACAGTGAGGTGACGTGCATCAATACACTTGGGTCGCATCCGCAGTCGACCATGGGTCTAAGATGCTTTTGGTTCAGCAATGACTTGGAGTATTGAGTTCCAATTAAATCCAAACTTCTCCCGCTGATGTAAGACCTCTTGGTAGCCATCCATGTCACTTGGAACCGGTAGGACATTAAGCACTTGCTGAATAGCCTCTTCTGACACCGAGACTTGCTTCTAGCACACATATACCGATTGAAGAGAGGGAAGATGGTAGTTAGTGTAGAACTCTACCACCCATGAGAGGTTGACCTCTTGTGGTTTTCTCAGAAGAAACTCCCATCCTCGCTATTCAATACGGGGTAGAATATAAGGAGTAATTTTGTCCGGTGGAGCAAGTAGATGCTCAGCATGATAGTTCCTCTCAACCATGAAGGGGAACATAAGTTCACAGAAGCGGTTGGGGAACCTTGAAGTGTCTTTTGCCGGTTTGCTCTTTTCATTATCATCAATAGGAGCGGATGCTTTCGCCTTTTTTGATAGAGGTTTGGCTCCTAATGAAGAGTGCACCTTGGAGCGTGACATTGAGGGTGCCCTCTTTGCGGCTGGTTTCCTTGAAGCTATCTCCTTTCCTTTCTTGGTGGCCATCCTGAAAGGGAAGAGAAAGAAGGAAATTGGCAAACCCAAAGTATTAACTTAATAAACAAGTAAGTAGAGTGTGCGCCCAAAAGAAATAGTGTAACAAAGTAATCATAGAAGTATGGGTCACAACACTTAGCATGGGATGTATGAGGGAGTAAGGCATGTGATATGGCATGAGAAGAATGATCTCAAGCATCCAAAACAAAGAGCAAGTCATCTTTAATGGGTGTCTAATTGGCAAGTAACAAGTAAAGTGTGTTCAATGCGCTTAGAAGAGAGCAAGTGGATGAGGAGGAAGCACTAAATTGAAGATACATGATGAGAGTAACCCAAAGTGGCATATGTGCATTTCCTCGAACACTTGGCGTGCAATTAACATGCAATGAACATTTGAAGAGATACTCAACCAATTAGAAGTCCAAAATGAAGTAGCAATCATCACACGACATCATAACAAAGATAATAGCATCAATAAAGAAGTTCCATCAAGTAATCAAAGTTCAAATTCAACATCCATGGTAAAACAAAAAGAAGAAAAGTAAACTAGTAAAAGGAAAAGCAAGTAGGATAATCAAGCAACTAGAAGAGAAACTGAGCAAGTCAACAAGAAAAAATCTAACTAGAAAACGAAATGATGCAAGAAAAGATGATAGAAGAGAATAGGGAGGAAGTAGAACCTTGAAGTATGTAGAAGAACAATGTTAAGGTGCTTGTTAAAGATAAAAAAGAGATGGAAGAGATGTAGTACCACCGGAGAAGGTGGTGGTTGCCGGTGAGTAACCGGAGACAATGGTGGTGGAGTATGAGAGAGGAGGGTAAGAGAGGTGATGGATAAAGAAGAAAAAGGAATAAAGAAAGAAAAATAGGAGGGGGAGAAGAAGCAGGGCGCACAGCTTTAAAACTGGCTCGCACAACCTGCGCGTGCCCGCGCAGTGCGCTGGCGCGCAGATAAAGAGAGATCAAGGGACGCGAACGCGTCCTTGGCGCGTTCGCGTAAGCACAAATGTGCCTCTGGCACAGAGTAGGCATGACTCTCTGGTTTTTATACCAGAGTTGGCGTGCAGCTCAGGCACGCGGACGCGCACACTGCGCTGACGCATGCATGATGGTATTGGCGATCGGCGCGGACGCGCAAAGTGCGCGGATGCGCCAGTGTTAATACAGGCTGGGCACAAACATGGCACAACTCTCTGGATTTTGTACTAGAGAGATCAGGTCATATCATCGGCGCGCACGCGCACAGTGCGCTGGCCCGCAGGGATTGACAATAGACGGGCAAGAAATGGGCATGACTCTCGGGTTTTAGGCCTAAGGGTGGAAATGCGCCACCAGCGCGGACGCGCGCAGTGCGCTGACACGCCGGTACCCAAACTGCCTTTTCTCTTCTCTTCTTTTTTTTATTTTGGTAGGTGTTTTGGCTAGCATGCAAGAGAACACTTTACAAATTCATGCATCATTCAAAATATAGCATTCTCTCTATTCCAACAAATCATCCATACCAAAATGATGAAGTTTACCTAAACATCCTAGTTAACCAACAAAAATGACAACAATTAGAATTCCTATGCAATCAACAACATCAAGAAATCACAAAATTCTCAAAAATTTAAACAAAAAGCAGATGGTATACACAAGGAAGATCTTACCACGGTGGGGTGCCTCCCACCAAGCACTTTTCTTTAACGTCCTTAAGTTGGACGGTCAGTCGCTCAAACTTCTCCTTCTTTAGGTGCATCCTCCAGTAGGAACACCTCTAGCTCCCTCGGGAGCATGTAGCCATGGTACTTCTTCACTCTATGTCCATTCACCTTGAAGGTTGCTTCACTTTTAGGATCAAACAACTCCACCACTCCATAGGGCTTTATCTCTTTTACCTTGAAAGGTCCTTCCCATCTAGAACGGAGCTTGCCAGGCATGAAACGAAGCCTCGAATTGTAGAGGAACACCTCATCAACCTCTTGGAAATCCTTTTTCCGGATGTGGTGGTCATGGAATGCTTTGGTTTTCTCTTTGTAGATCCGGGCATTCTCATATGCTTCGTTCCTCAAACATTCGAGCTCCTCTAGCTGTAATTTTCTGGCTACTCCTGCTTTGGTCAAATCCATGTTGCATTGCTTTACGCCCAGTTGGCTCTATGCTCAATTTCCACCGGAAGGTGACATGCCTTCCCATAGACAATCCGGAAGGGACTCATCCCTAATGGAGTCTTGTAGGCCGTCCTATACGCCCATAGTGCATCTCCTAACCAGATGCTCCAATCCTTCCTTTGCGGATTGACTACTTTTTCCAAAATTCTTTTAATTTCCCGGTTGGATACTTCCGCTTGTCCGTTGGTTTGCGGATAATAAGCGGTGGCAACCTTATGCACCACTTCATAGCGCTTAAGCAATGCCTCTACCTTCCTGTTACAAAAGTGGGATCCTTAGTCGCTCACGATTGCTCGTGGCGACCCATAACGGCATACAATGTTATTCCTAATGAAAGAAATGATGGTATTGGCGTCGTCAAGGCGGGTAGGTATTGCTTCTACCCACTTTGACACGTAGTCAACCGCTAACAGAATGTATAGATACCCACTTGAGTTAGGAAACGGTCCCATAAAGTCAATGCCCCATACATCAAATATCTCACAAAACAACATATGTTGTTGAGGCATTTCATCCATTTGGGATGTGTTTCCCTACTTTTGACACTGATGGCAAGACATACATAATCAGTGAGCATCCTTGAATAAGGTCGGCCACCAGAATCCACAATCCAACACCTTTTTTGCGGTCCTTTGTGGGCCAAAGTGGCCACCACACTCGGACGAATGGCAACCTTCAAGAATGGGTTGGATTTCAGACTCCGGAACACATCTTCGAATTACTTGGTCTACTCCTCCCCTCTTCCACAAGTGAGGGTCATCCCAAATATAATATTTGGAATCACTCCTCAACTTATCTCTTTGGTGTTTAAAAAAGTTAGGGGGGAAGAGTTTCACAACCAAGTAGTTCGCCATTGGGGCAAACCAAGGAAAACTATTCGACACAGCATGCAAACTATCCAATGGGAATGAGTCATTGATTGGAAATGGATCAGATTTTAAATTCTCAAGGCGGCTTAAATGATCCGCAACTAAATTTTAAGATCCACTCCGGTCCCTAATCTCAATGTCGAATTCTTGCAAAAGCAAGATCCAACGTATGAGCCTAGGTTTTGACTCATTCTTTGACAATAAGTATTTTAAAGCTGCATGATCCGTGTATACCACTATCTTTGATCCTAGCAAATAAGATCTAAATTTATCTAAAGTATAAACAATGGCTAGGAGTTCCTTCTCAGTAGTGGTATAGTTGGATTGTGCTGCATCAAGTGTCTTAGAAGAGTATGCAATGACATAAGGGAGTTTACCATCGCGCTGTGCAAGTGCGGCACTTACAGCTTGGTTTGACGCATCACACATTATCTCAAATGGCAACGTCCAGTTGGGGCCTCGCACAATCGGTGATGTGGTAAGAGCTCTCTTTAACTCTTCAAAAGCTTTGGCACATTCATCATCAAACTCAAAATTCACATCTTTTTGGAGTAGGCGCGACAATGGTAAAGCAATCTTGCTGAAATCTTTGATAAAGTGCCTATAAAATCCTGCATGTCCTAAAAACAAGCGGACCTCCCTCACAGATGAGGGGTGAGATAAAGTGGTGATAACATCGACCTTGGCCGGGTCTACAGAAATTCCTTCATGAGACACTACATGTCCTAACACTATACCTTGTCTTACCATAAAATGGCATTTTTCAAAATTTAAGACAAGGTTGGTGTCAAGACATCTAGCTAAGACCTTGGCCAAGTTCTCCAAGCAACAATCAAAAGAAGTTCCATAAACACTGAAGCCATCCATAAAGACTTCCAGACAATTTTCCATTAGATCGGAAAAGACACTAGTCATGCACCGCTGAAAAGTAGCGGGTGCATTACATATTCCAAACGGCATCCTTTTGTAGGCAAAGGTGCCAAAAGGGCAAGTAAATGTGGTCTTTTCCTGATCTTCAGAAGCAATGTGAATCTGGAAGTAACTAGTGAATCCATCAAGAAAACAATAATGGGATTTACCTGCCAAACGGTCCAGCATCTGATCAATAAAGGGCAAAGGGTAGTGGTCCTTTCTTGTGGAGGCATTCAACCTTCTATAGTCGATGCGCACTCGCCATGCATTTTGTACTCTCTTGGTGACCACTTCACCATCATCCTTTGTGACCGCGGTGATGCTTGATTTCTTTGGAACAACCTGGACCGGGCTTACCCACTCACTGTCAAAATTGGGTGTATGATACCCGCATCAAGTAGCCTAGTGACTTCTTTCTTTACCACATCAAGGATGGTTGGATTGAGTCTTCTTTGCGGTTGTCTAACCGGCCTAGCTCCCTCTTGGAGAAATATACGGTGCATGCTTTGCGAGGGTCAATCCCCACAATATCGGCTAGGCTCCAACCAATCGCTTTCTTGTACTTTCTGAGGACATCTAGGAGCTTCTCTTCTTCCTCACTAGAGAGCTCACTAGCAATAATGACCGGAAACTTTTCGTTATCCTCTAAGAAAGTATATTTCAAATGAGATAGAAGAGGCTTCAATTCACTATTTGCCTCAAGCTGAGGTTCTTTTTCATTAAGCTCACGAGCTTCATCCTCAACAACTTCTTCATGTTCATCCTCTTTGTCATCTGTCTCCTCAATGGTTTGGTGGCATAACTTGTTATGGTCTTCGTGTTGCACTTCCGCTACCACCTCATCAATTACATCGCATCAGAGAACGGAATGCTCTTCAGGAGGATGTTTCATGGCTTCTTCCAAATTGAACTTGATAGTCTTGTCTCCAACTTCAAAGGAATATGTACCGGTGAAGGCATCTAACTTGAATTTAGAGGTTTTAAGGAAAGGCCTACCAAGTAGAACGGAGGATGAGCTTCTATTCTCTGTTGGGGGCATTTCAAGGATATAAAAGTCAATCGAAAAGATCAAATCCTTGATTCCCACAAGTACATCTTCGGCTATTACTGTTACCGTGATCACACTTTTATTGGCCAAGGCAAATCTCGCTGCCGACCTCTTCAATGGAGCTAAATTCAACCGCACAAAAGTAGAAAGCGGCATGATGCTTACACAAGCCCCTAGATCACACATACAATCATGAAAAGTGTGTCCACCAATACAACAAGATACCAAACAAGGCCCAGAATCACCACATTTCTTTGGTATGGGTTCCATCAAGGAAGAGATTGAACTTCCCAAGGATAATGTCTCCAATTCCCCTATCCTATCCTTGTGTGTGCACAAGTCTTTCAAGAATTTTGCATACTTTGAAATTTGTTGAATAGCATCAAGAAGTGGTACGGTTACCTCAACCTTCTTGAACACTTGAAGCATGTTCATGTCAAATTCTGGTGTCTTCTTTGCTTTCTTCACCATGGAAGGGAATGGAATTGGGATGGACTCATCCACTAGAGCTTTCCTCTTGGGATCCTTGAGGTTTACTCCTTCCTCTTCATGCCTCTTGCCTACCTCCTCCTCTTCATGTAGAGCTTCAACAATCACTTCTTCCTCATGAATATCTTCCAAGATCCTTGGAGGTATCTCCTCCAATGTAGTTCCCGACCGTAGAGTGATGGCGTTGAGACCGCCCTTTGGGTTTGGTTAGAGTTGGGATGGAAGGTTAGAAGAACTTGAGGGTTGATTGGTATTGTTGGAAGAGGACATGGACATCTTTGAAATCATTTCAGCAAGATTGGCTAATTGAGCATTCATAGCCTTAAATTGAGTCTTATAGCCCTCATCTCTTTTATCCACAACGGCTTTAAACTCTTTAATTAGGTTGGTGGGAGGTGGAGAGGTATAGTTGGATTGTTGTCTATGGTGTGGTGCTTGGTACTTGGTGTAGTTTTTTCGGTTTTGGTTGTGGTGGTTGTGGTTGGCTTGGTAATTGTTATTGTGGTGAGAAGAAGAATTGTTCCATCTTTGGATTTGGTTGTTCCCTTGTGCATTATCTCTCCACCCTTAGTGTTGATTACTACCATGAGGGTAGTGGTTTTGGCTTTGAGAGGGGTAGGGTGGACGATTGTTGTAATTCACATTAGCCACTACAAGGGCATGCTCCTCTTGAATTTGATGGCATTGATCGGTGTAATGAGTGGTGCTAGAGCACAAACCACAAATCCTAGAAGGGCCTTCAAGTTGGGCAACGGGAGGTGGGGCTTGGACGGCTTGGATGGAGTAGAACTCCTTTTGATCCTTTTGTATTTGGGTGAGAATAGTGGTCATATCCCCAAGTGCTTTGGTTAGGCTTGCTTCGGAGGGGGACGGTTCTACCACACCCTTGAGAGGGTTACTTCTCACTCTTGTGTGTTGCGTAGCTTCGGCAACATCCTCTATCAAACTTCAAGCTTCACCCTCCGTCTTGTTTTTCGAAAGGGAACCACCGCTAGAAACGGTGAGCAATCTTCTATCTTCCACGCAAAGACCTCCAGTGAAGTAGCTAATGAGTAAGTGAGTGTTCATTCTATGGTGTGGACAGACTCTAGTAACCTCTTGAATCTAGACCAATACTCATACAAACTCCCTTGATCTCTTTGCGTTATGCCCGAAATCTCTTTCTGGATGTAGTCGGTCTTCTCTGATGGAAAGAATTTGTTTAAGAACTCTCTTCTCAAGAAATCCTAATTGGTAGCAATCTCATCTGGTAGCGAATAGAACCATGTCTTTGCTTGCGCCTCAAGGGAGAAAGGAAAAGCAAAGACCATGATAGCCACCTCATCGGCTCCATGCCTTCTAGTAGTAGAGCAAGCAACTTGAAAATCCTTTAGATGTCGGATGGGGTCTTGACCCGGCAACCCATTATACTTAGGTAGTAGATTTTTCAAGCTACTCTTCAATTCAAAGTTTGGATCAAGGTTGGGATACCTCACTTGCAATGGTTGAAGCACAATATCCGGAGCTCCTTGCTCATGTAAAGTAATCCGACGTGGTTCCGCCATGTGTGATTCACTTGTAGAATGCAAAGATGTATCAGTAATGCCAACAGAAGAATAGGAAGTAGAGGACTCCAAGTCACTCTCGATACCGTCTAGTGATTCGGTATGTTCCTCAAGGGAGACCAAAGTACTAGGTGTGTAGTCCAACCGTCGTCTAGCTTGCCGAGTGTGTAACAAAGTCCTTTCGATTTTAGGATCAAAATTGGCTAAGCTAGAATTCGGTTGGGACCGAGTCATCACACTTGAGAGTTATAGTACAAAAATAAAAGAAGCTAAACTATAACTAAGTAGTGAAAACAAACAAGCTATCTACACTATTCACATATTCACACAACCAATGTTAAGGAATATGTTGCAACCATTCCCGGGCAACGGTGACAAAAATTTGATAGGCACGTGGGAACCGTATTGGAAGAGATTCTCTTAATAAAAATTGCGTTGCAAGTATAGCTTTACCAACAACAATTCTCGTGGATCAAATTTAGAGTGGAATTGGTTGTCACGAGTTCAACCCCAATGAAAATAACGGAAGTATTTAAACATCGGGTCGTCTCACAAAGAATGGGAAAACATGTGCTTCAACATTGGTTAGAAATCCGGGGTTGTGATTCATTGACAAGAAAATAAATTGCGAATCGTAACAAACAAGCAATTGAAAATGTAAGGAACTAATCTAAACAATGAGCAAGATGTAAATGATTTCAAACCAAGGAAACAATATTCAATCTAATTCTACTCTTAACTAAACAATAGCTACAATTAAGCAAGACAATTGAGAAATTGGTTTTCAAATATGAATGATAAAAGCAACTCTTGGTTAGGCATGGGAATTGGGGTCACTATCCTTGTCTAACAACCATATCTTGACAATTATGAGGAGCCGAACTCATTAAATCTACTTCCAAACTTGAAGTACATCAAATGGTTTGGTCAACATCAACCCATAAGGCCTCACCTCACTACTAATTAACCTAGTAGTAGGATAGTGTTAATGAGTATCAAATTGACCACTAAGGATTCTCAAATCATCAAAATCCATTAGACCCAATGACTCAAGTTTACCCAATTCCCTTGGCCTAAGCCAAGAGTAAAAAGAACTACTCCATAATCAAAGTAAACAATTCATCAAACACTTGGTAAGCATTAACAAAAGACATGTTCAACTTGCAATTGAATCAAAATTAACAATTACCCACTAACAATTATCAACTTACAATAGCTCAAGCAACACAATGCAGCATAAAAATCATCAATCAAACATCAACAAGTTAAGATTCACAACATTCATGAATTGGGTATAAAGTAACAATTGACAAAATTCATAAACCACAAGATATGAGTGAAAATATACTAAGAAATTCAAATTAAGCAACCAAAGGTAGCAATTAAGAAAACCCAATTCAGAATTAACAAGGAAGATCAAATTAAAACTAGATCTAGAGAAGAACAAGGGTTTCTTCCTCTAGAGAACAAAGAACCTAAGAAAAACTAGAAAATTGTGTCTTAGTGCAAAATGATTAATCCCATTTTTCTCCCTAGCATCCTTGGGTCTTTTCCATGTAGAAGCAGCCTGAATTTGGGCCCATTGAGCCTCAGAAATTGCCAGGCACGATTTCTTTTAATGAGGTCACGTGCAGCTTCCTGCGCGTTGATGCACGAAATTGTAATCCCAATATCAAAATCAAGATTTCTTATGATTTCGTACCACTAACCAGCAAGTGCACTGGGTCATCCAAGTAATACCTTACTTGAGTAAGGGTCGATCCCACGGAGATTATTAGTTTGAAGCAAGCTATGTTTATTTTATTATTCTTAGTCAGGATATCAATTATAATTATCAGTTTGAATTATTAGAAAAATAAAAGAGCGTGAAATAATTACTTGTTATGCAATAATGGAGAATATGTTGGAGTTTTGGAGATGCTTTGTCCTTCTTATTTAAGCTTTCCTCTTGTATTCCTCTTCCCACACGCAAGGCTCCTTCAATGGCAAGCTGTATGTAGGGTGTCACCGTTGTCAATGGCTACTTCCCATCCTCTCAGTGAAAATGGTCCAAATGCTCTGTCACAGCACGGCTAATCATCTGTTGGTTGTCGATCATGCCAGAATAGAATTCGTTGATTCTTTCGCGTTTGTCATCACGCCCAACAATCACGAGTTTGAAGCTCGTCATAGCCATCCAATCCTTGAATCCTACTCGGAATACCACAGACAAGGTTTAGACTTTCCAGATTCTCATGAATGTCGCCATCAATTTTAGCTTATACCACGAAGATTCTGATTAAGGAATCTAAGAGATACTCATTCAATCTAATGTAGAACGGAGGTGGTTGTCAGGCACACGTTCATGGGTTGAGGAAGGTGATGAGTGTCACAGATCATCACCTTCTTCATAGTGAAGCGCGAATGAATATCTTAGATAGGAACAAACGTGTTTGAATGGGAAACAGAAAGAATTGCATTAATTCATCGGGACGCTGCAGAGCTCCTCACCTCCAACAATGGGGTTTAGAGACTCATGCCGTCAAAGAGTATAAAATTCAGATCTAAAAATGTCATGAGATCCAAAATAAGTCTCTAAAAGTTGTTTAAATACTAAAGTAGTAACCTAGGTTTACAGAAAATGAGTAAACTAAGATAATTGGTGTAGAAATCCACTTCTGGGGCCCACTTGGTGTGTGCTGGGGCTGAGACTTAAGCTTCTCACGTGCCTGGGCTGTTTCTGGAGTTGAACGCCAGGTTGTAACGTGTTTTTGGCGTCGAATTCCAACTTGTAACCTGTTTCTGGCGCTGGACGCCAGACTGCAGCATGAAACTGGCGTTGAATGCCAATTTACGTCATCTATCTTCGCGCAAAGTATGGACTATTATGTATTGCTGGAAAGCTCTGGATGTCTACTTTCCAACCCAATTAAGAGCGCGCCAATTGGACTCTTTCCGAGTGCAGTGAGGTCAGAATCCAACAGCATCAGCAATCCTTTTTCAGCCTGAATCAGATTTTTGCTCAGCTCCCTCAATTTCAGCTAGAAAATACCTGAAATCACAAAAAAACACACAAACTCATAGTAAAGTCCAGAAATATGATTTTTTCTTAAAAACTAATAAAAATATACTAAAAACTAACTAAAACATACTAAAATCTAGATGCAGGTATTAGGTTGATACTTGCCCCAAGATCACATAGAGCTTGCTTGGTACAAGTACCCTCTAATGTGCATGGTATCATAAAGCTTCCGGGATCTTTAAGCTTCTCAGGTAAGCTTTTCAGAATGACTGCACTGCATTCTTCAGTGAGGTAAACTTTTTCAGTTTCCCTCCAATCCTTCTTATGACTTAAGATCTCTTTCATGAACTTAGCATAAGAGGGTATTTGCTCAAGTGCCTCTGCAAACGAAATCTTTATTTCAAGAGTCCTGAGATAGTCTGCAAAGCGGGAAAATTGCTTATCATGTTCCGCTTGGCGGAGTTTCTGAGGATAAGGCATTTTAGCTTTGTATTCCTCAACCTTAGTTGCTGCAGGTTTATTGCCTACAGATGTAGGTTGAGAAGCCTTTTTAAAAGGGTTATTATTAGCACTTGTATGTGTCTGATCCCCCACTGGCATTTGAATGCCAGGGGTGGAAGCTGGAGTGGCGTTAGACGCCAACTCCTCACCTGTTTCTAGCATTTGAACGCCAGAACTATACTTCCTTTGCGTGTTCAACGCCAATTCCTTGCTTGTTTCTGGTGTTGAACGCCAGGACTGAACATGGTTTGGGCGTTCAGCGCCAACTTCCCACCCATTTTCTGGCGTTTGAACGCCAGAATTATTCCTCTCTGGGCTCTTAATGTCCTCAGAGGGATTTTGGGTAGTTTGCTCATTTCTTGACTTCCTGCTATCTTGAAGTGATGTTTTTAATGTTTTCCCACTTCTTAATTGAACTGCTTGGCACTCTTCTGTTATTTGTTTCGATAGTGGCTGTTCTGTTTGCTTCAACTGTACTTCCATATTCATATTAACCATTCTTGTTTCTTGTAATATCTCCTTGAATTCGGCTAACTATTTTGTAAGAAAGTCTAATTGCTGATTGAATTCCGTAGCTTGTTCTGCAGGACTGAGTTCAGCAGTCACTATTTTAGCTTCTTCTTTCATGGAAGATTCACTGCTTAGGTACAGATGCTGATTTCTGGCAACTGTATCAATAAGCTATTGAGCTTCTTCAATTGTTTTTCTCATATGTATAGATCCACCAGCTGAGTGGTCTAGAGAAATCTGAGCTCTCTCTGTAAGCCCATAATAGAAGATGTCTAACTGCACCAACTCTGAAAACATTTCAGAGGGATATTTTTTTAGCATCTCTCTGTATCTCTCCCAAGCATCATAAAGAGATTCATTATCTCCTTGTTTGAAGCCTTGGATGCTCAGCCTCAGCTGTGTCATCCGTTTTGGAGGAAAATAGTGATTCAAGAATTTTTCTGACAGCTGTTTCCATGTCTTTATGCTATCCTTAGGTTGGTTATTTAACCACCTCTTAGCTTGACCTTTTACAGCGAATGAAAACAGTAATAATCTGTAGACATCCTGATCTACTTCCTTATCATGTACTGTGTCAGCAATTTATAAAAATTGTACCAGAAACTCTGTAGGTTCTTCCTGTGAAAGACCGGAATACTGGTAACTTTACTGCACCATGATGATGAGCTGAGGATTCAGCTCAAAACTATTGACTCCGATGGAGGGTATACAGATACTACTCCCATAGGAAGCAGTAGTGGGGTTAGCATATGACCCCAGAGTCCTTCTGGACTGTTCATTTCCACTTAGTTCCATGATGGAGCAAAGGAGATGATATGGATGTAGATATTATTTATTTTATTATATATAAAAATTTATTTTCGAAATAATAAAGCAAAATAAAATAAGATAAAATAAAAATGAAATAAAAATAAAAATAAAAAATTTGAAAATATTTTGTGAAGATTATTGAAAAAAAAAATTGAGGAGAGAGAGAAAGTGGTTAGGATATTTTTTGAAAAAAGATAATAAAATATTATTATTATTATTATTATTATTATATTTTTTTTAAGAAAATCTTAAGAGGATAAGATTTGAAAAATTTTGAAATTGAAATCTGAATTTTTATAAAAAAAATTTCGAAAAAGTAGCTTAAAAATAGTTAGAAAAGATATTTTTTTGAATTTTGAATTTTATGATGGAAGAGAAAAACTCATAAAAGATACGAGACTTAAAATTTTTGGATCTAATGCTCCTTGTTTTCGAAAATTTTGGAGAAAAAACACCAAGGAACACCAAACTTAAAAATTTTAAGATCAAAACATAAAGAAGACTCAAGAACACTTTGAAGATTCACAAGAACACCAAGAACAAAAGAAAGAACACCAAACTTAAAATTTTTGGGAAAACTAAAATAAATTTTCGAAAATTATAAAAAGATTAACAAGAAAATACCAAACTTAAAGTTTGGCACAAGAATTAATCAAAGAAAAATTATTTTTGAAAAAATTTTAAAAAGAATATACCCAATTGCCAAGAACATAAGCCAACGCTCTAGCCAACTGAGCTATAAATGTAACGTATTTTAAAGATGTATTATTTTTATAGATAAAAATATTTTTTTTTGAAAACTAATATTTTGAAAAAGCACAAGAAAAACAAGAAAAGACACAGAGCAAGACAAACCAAAGATCAAACAAGAAAAATTGATAAGAACAATTTGAAGATCAAGGAAGAACAAAGAACACTAATTCGAAAATTTTAAAGGGAAAATATAAAATATGCAATTGACACTAAACTTAGAATAAGACACTAATTCACGAAAAATTAAAAATTAATAGGGACAAGTAATATTTTCGAAAAATTTTTGAAGAGAAATTAAAGGACTCAAATTTAATGACTCTATAGCATCAATACTATATTCCTAATCTAAGCAACAAGATAAACCTTTAGTTGTTCAAACTCAAACAATCCCCGACAACGGCGCCAAAAACTTGATGCACGAAATTGTAATCCCAATATCAAAATCAAGATTTCTTATGATTCCGTACCACTAACCAGCAAGTGCACTGGGTCGTCCAAGTAATACCTTACGTGAGTAAGGGTCGATCCCACGGAGATTATTGGTTTGAAGCAAGCTATGTTTATTTTATTATTCTTAGTCAGGATATCAATTATAATTATCAGTTTGAATTATTTGAAAAATAAAAGAGCGTGAAATAATTACTTGTTATGCAATAATGGAGAATATGTTGGAGTTTTGGAGATGCTTTGTCCTTCTTATTTAAGCTTTCCTCTTGTATTCCTCTTCCCACATGCAAGGCTCCTTCAATGGCAAGCTGTATGTAGGGTGTTACCGTTGTCAATGGCTACTTCCCATCCTCTCAGTGAAAATGGTCCAAATGCTCTGTCACAGCACGGCTAATCATCTGTTGGTTCTCGATCATGCCGGAATAGAATCCGTTGATTCTTTTGCGTTTGTCATCACGTCCAACAATCGCGAGTTTGAAGCTCGTCATAGCCATCCAATCCTTGAATCCTACTCGGAATACCACAGACAAGGTTTAGACTTTTCGGATTCTCATGAATGCTGCCATCAATTCTAGCTTATACCACGAAGATTCTGATTAAGGAATCTAAGAGATACTCATTCAATCTAATGTAGAACGGAGGTGGTTGTCAGGCACACGTTCATGGGTTGAGGAAGGTGATGAGTGTCACAGATCATCACCTTCTTCATAGTGAAGCGCGAATGAATATCTTAGATAGGAACAAACGTGTTTGAATGGAAAACAGAAAGAATTGCTTTAATCATCGGGACGCTGCAGAGCTCCTCACCTCCAACAATGGGGTTTAGAGACTCATGCCGTCAAAGAGTATAAAATTCAGATCTAAAAATGTCATGAGATCCAAAATAAGTCTCTAAAAGTTGTTTAAATACTAAAGTAGTAACCTAGGTTTACAGAAAATGAGTAAACTAAGATAATTGGTGCAGAAATCCACTTCTGCGGCCCACTTGGTGTGTGCTGGGACTGAGACTTAAGCTTTTCACGTGCCTGGGCTGTTTCTGGAGTTGAACGCCAGGTTGTAACGTGTTTTTGGCGTCGAACTCCTACTTGTAACCTGTTTCTGGCGCTGGACGCCAGACTGCAGCATGGAACTGGCATTGAACGCTAGTTTACGTCGTCTATCTTCGCGCAAAGTATGGACTATTATATATTTCTGGAAAGCCTGGATGTCTACTTTCTAACCCAATTAAGAGCACTCCAATTGAACTCCTGTAGCTCCAAAAAATCCATTCCAAGTGCAGAGAGGTCAGAATCCAACAACATCAGCAGTCCTTTTTCAGCCTGAATCAGATTTTTGCTCAGCTCCCTCAATTTCAGCTAGAAAATACCTGAAATCACAGAAAATCACACAAACTCATAGTAAAGTCCAGAAATATGATTTTTGCTTAAAAACTAATAAAAATATACTAAAAACTAACTAAAACATACTAAAATCTACATGAAATTACCCCCAAAAAGCGTATAAAATATCCGCTCATCACGCGTGCGCGCCATGCGTGCGCTCGCGACGATTGCTTCTGAGATCCACGCTAGCGCGCCAGTTGCGCGTGCGCGTCGATGGAAATTCTTTGGCCTGCGCGGATGCATCCATCCTTGCGCGCCGCTTCCAGCTATCCTCATCCACGCGTGCGCGTGGGCGCCGATGCTGGAGTTTCCAAAATTCAATTCTTCATGTTCCTTCCTCTTGTGCATGTTTTCCTTCTCCCTTCTAGGCCATTCCTTCCATACTAATTCTGAAATCACTCAAACAAATACGTCACGGCATCGAATGGCAATAAAAAGAATCAAAATATAGCAATTCTAAGGTAAAACAAGCATGTTTTCTACAATGGAGCAATATTGGGAAGTGAACACAAAACCATGTATTTCTTGTGAATAAGTGTGAGAAATATTGATAAAAACCCCCAAAATAAGCACAAAATAAACCACAAAATTGGGGTTTATAAGATCCCAAACTAGACACATAGAGCCTTCAAGCAAGTTAAAGCAAGTGACAATGCCCCAGGAGTGCCTATTGTTGGAATGAATTCCGAAGTCCCAAACCTGCTTTTGCACCCGTCTTTGTGTTGATCATCATTGTTCCAATCGGGTGGCAAAAAATTTGAATTCTCACTGAAGCGTCCAAACAACTTCCTAGAACCATTCAATCGAGCTCTACACCAACCTTTGCATTTAAACTTTGAGCTTTCAACCATATTGCACCTTGCATGACAACTTCTACCACTAACCATCTCCCTCTTACTCTTAAAGCCATAAAGAGCTCTAAATTGACCATCCGTCTCAAGCAAGCCATATTCAAGTGGGATTATAAAGCTTAGAGATAAGAGGTTTACCCACTTGAATGAAAGGATGGATGGTGATGACTTGGGGAGAGGTGTTTCCAATGGTCTTGCAAGCTCCACTCCCTTGTGCTCTTCCTTGGATTCTTCCACCTCCTTGCAAACCTCTTCAAATTCAACCGCAATCTCATCAAATTCTTCTAATTCTTCCCCGTCACTCAAGTCATAAGTTTGATGTTGAGAAAAGTCTACCTCCACATCATTTTCAGATTCACTCGGAGAAGGTTCTTCAAACTCAAAGGGTTCAATTGTGGATGCAAGTTCATCACTAGGAGGTTGTGATGTGGGAACTTCATCACCAAAGGGACTTGTTTCTTGTTCTATTCCATCCAATTCTTCATAAGGAACATGCCTTGGAGGTTATGCACTATCCTCCTCAACATCAATGTCAAGCTTATTGGAGGGATACTCTACAACTCTAGATACCCATGGAGGTTCTGTATCTCCTAAGTCTTCAACCACTTCCTCTTCCTTGTCTTCATTAACCATAGGTTCCTCCAATTATTCCAACACAGAGCAACATTCCTCATGTTCCACCGGGATTTCTGATCTCTCTCCTTCACGCTATGCTCTTCATTTGATTCCCCACATGCGGCCATGGGGGCGCTTTGAGTGCTCATGTATTGGGATGCTAATTGATTTACTAACTCACCCAAGGCGGCTGCGAAGTTTAGCACACTCTTACTCATCTTTTCTTGCCCTTGAAGAATAGCACTAAGGGCGTTGTGATCCAATGGAGGTTTAGGTGGATAAGAGGGTTCATTTGTTGGGGGAAAGGGCTCATAATATGGAGTTGGTTATAAGTATGGCTCATAAGGCTCTTGGTATGGCGGGTAAGGATTAGGGTCATATGGAGGTGAATGGTGAAAAGGGGGCTTGTGAGTATGCTGTTTCGAAACTATGTTGACGAGGGGGTTCATAGGCGTATGGTGGTAGTCGTTGATAATCAAAAGGGTGCTCACCATAACCATTATCTTGGTATCCCTCTTGGAAGGGCTCTTGGTCATAATATGTGGGTGGAGGTTGTTGCCAAGAGGGTTGATCGAATCCTTGTGGCTCCTCCCATCTTTGGTTGTCTCATCCTTGATGCATGTTCTCATTGTAATCTCCTCTTCCTGCAACATGATTATAACCAAACTCATAGCCAAAGGGGTGAGAGTTCATAGTAGCTAACGAAAATAAAAAACAAAAACTAGCAAAAATAAGCAACTAATTCCTAAACTAATAAAAACTAGCAAACAAGCAAAAAAAAAGCAAATATTTACAATAACCAATAATAAGGCACACATTTGCAATTCCCCGACAACGGCGCCATTTTCTCGAACGGACTTTTGTGTGGTTTAGAATTTTACAATAAACTCTCGTTGGAAGTATAGTTTCTAAACCATCTAAAATCCTTTCATACAAAAATTGTTTGTCACAAGTAACACACCCAATAAAAATAAACCAAAGTATTCAAACCTCGGGTCGTCTCTTAAGAAATTACAGGGAAGTGTATTTATTATTGGTTATGGATTTTTCTGAGAATTTTTAGAGTAAGGAATGATAAAATAATTAATTATAATTTAAAGCAAGGAAAATTAACAAGAGGTTTTATATAATTAAATTAAAAAGCCTTGACTAGGAGAAGATTAATCGGAAGTTCTATCTTTGTTGGATTTCCCAAGATTAATAATAATAGGTTGTTGTTTCTACTTAGTTATCCCTCAACGAATGAAGGAAAGTCAAGTTGAGAGCCTACTTCTATTCACAAGTCCTAATCCTTTCCCTTTGGAAGGATTAGCATTAGCAACTAGAGAGCTAGCCAACAATTTCCGATTATTATCTAACTCTTGAGTTTTCCAACTCAAGGGTCTCCAAATATTAATCTAACTCCAAAGTCAAGTTGGAAAGCCTACTCCATTGACATGGATGCCAATTTTTCATTCATGTAAAGGGAGTAGAAAGAAGACATAATAATCAAATTAATTGGAAGCAAGCAAACAGATAATGAAATTAAATGGAAAATTATTCTTTGCATTAACAAATTAATAAGGGAAGAAGATAAACTAAAGTAATAGAATAAATAAAAGTAGAAGAAAACTAAAATTAAAGGAACATTGAACCTTGAATTGGGAAGAAATAAACATAAAACTAAGAGAAATCCTAAATCCTAAAACCTAGAGAGAGGAGAGAGCCTCTCTCTCTTGAAAACTACATCTAAAACCTAAATTGTGAATAATGAGAAGTGTGTATTGATTCCCTCCACTCTGCAGCCTCTAATATGTGTTTTCTGGGTCAAAACTGGGTCAAAAATAGCCCAGAAATCGCTGGGGGCGATTTCTGATACGTACAGGTCGCAGGATTTTCTGCAGATGCACGCGTGCGCGTGATGCATGCGTGCGCTATCTCATAGCTGTACGGCCACTTTGGCAAATTATATCATTTCGAAGCACTGAATGTTAGCTTTCCAACGCAATTGGAACCACCTCATTTGGACCTCTGTAGCTCAAGTTATGATTCATTGAATACAAAGAGGTCAGGCTTTAGCTTTGCGATTCCTTCATTTTTCTGTATACCTTCCAATTTTGCATGCTTTCTTTCCATTCTCTAAGTCATCCCTGCCCTGTAATCTCTGAAAACACTTAACACACATATCATGGCATCGAATGGTAATAAGAGAGGATTAAAATTAGCTAAATTAAGACTAAAGAAACATGTTTTCAATCATAGCACAAAATTAGGAAGGAACGTGTAAAACATGCGATTTTATATGAATAAGTGTAAGATTAGTAGATAAAATCCACTCAATTAAATACAAGATGTCCCACGAAATAGTGGTGCATCAACCACAAACAAGGCAATTATGTAGAATTAATCTCAATTAGTCAAACCTACTTGAGAATTAGTCAAAAGAGCATAATTGATTCCAATCCCTAAGTCCTAAGTTAACACTAGTGGGTCACATAGAGTCAAGGAAAACCAAACCAATTAACAATCTTCACACAATGCGGAATGGATATCCACAACTCAATTCCACACAAACACCCAATTTTTCAACCAAGAGTGTGAAAAGCTAAACATGCAAGAAGCTAAAAGTCAAAGCAAGGAAAATTAAAGTGAAAGAAACCTCTTGGCAAGTAATTGAGAGCCAAGGCTACCTATCCTAGCCATTGACCACAAAAACATGATGATTATAAAAAATTAATCCTACTTAGTCAACCCTACATCGAGGATAAGTCAAGTAGGCATAGTTGATTTCAATCCATAAGTCCTATGTCAACATTTAGGGTCACATAGAGTCAATGGAGACCAAATCAACTACTCTAATGTATCAAACAAGAATGGACATCAATGACTCAAGGGTCACCAAAGTTATCAATTTCAAGCCAAGAGTGGAAGAAAACTAAGCAAAAACTAAAGCAAGCATTTTGTCAAACACTTTGTGTACATGAAAATAAAATAATATTAAATTGCATTAAAAATAAAATCCAACTACCAAAAGCAAAAAAATAATAACAAGAAGCATTAAAGGAACAAAAAACATAAATTGTATTAAATATAAATTAAAATAACAAAGTGTCATAAATATAAAAGAACAAAAGAAATGAAATAACAAATAAAAGGAAAAAACAAAGATGCAATATCAATAAATGACAAGGAAAAGTAAATGGAAACAAGAATTTAAGTAGAAATTACAAGAAATTAAACTAAGAAACCCTAATTCTAGAGGTAGGAGGGAGCTTCTCTCTCTAGAAACTAAGAGAAAAACATGTAAAAGCTAAACCTAATTGCCCCCCTTCATCCTTCTTCAATTTGGCTTGAAATAGCTTCATAAATGAGTTAGATTGGGTTTTGGGGGCCCAGAAATCACTGCCAGCGAGTTGGAATTAATGACATCACGTGCCAGGACTTGCGCATACGCACACATGCTGAATTCCGACTTGTGCATACGCACAAATTGTGTGCGTACGCACACTTAGACTTATGTCCACTATAGTAAATTGTATATCATTTTGAAGTCCCGGACGTTAGCTTTCCAATGCCGCTAAAACCACCTCATTTGGACCTCTGTAGCTCAAGTTTTGATCACTTTAGTACCGAGAGGTCAAGTAGACAGCTTTACAAATCCTTCATTTCTTGAATTCTTCCACTTTATATGCTTTCGTTCCACTTTCTCAAGCCATTCTTGCCCTCAAAACCTTAAATCACTCAGAAAAATATATCAAGGCATCAAATGGGAGAAAAGTGAATTAAAATTGAAAATTTAAGCATAAAAAGCATGTTTTTCACAATTAAGCACAATTAGGAAAGAATTCATAAAAACATGTTATTTCAATGAATAAATGTAAGAAAAGTCAATGAAATCCACCTAATTAAAGCAAATAAATACCGTGAAATGTAGATTCATCACATCCCCACACTTAAACAATAGCATGTCCTCATGCTATACCAAAAGAAGATAAGAAGGGGAATCAACAATTATTCAATGTAACTAACTATATGCAATCTACCTATATGTATGTAACTATACTATCTAACTAGTTACATGTATTTAATTAGTCCAAGTAAATCAATTTCCAAGAAAATATCCATACACAATCAAGGGCTAAGGCAATCATAACCAAATCACATTCACAATTGAATTGAGTCATATAAAAGAATTTAACAAACTTGCAAGATAACAATGATCAAAGGTGGAAATATGGAATTGAGTGATTGAACACTCACTGGATATGTATATGCACTCTAATCACTCAAGTATTTAGGGTCAATCTACTCAATTCTTCTCTAATCATGCTTTCTAAAGTGTGTTCTTCATCTAACCAATCAACACAAATTTAATGTACATATGCAAAAATCATGATGTCTTTTCAAAGTTGTAATGGAGCTAAGGGCAAAGGTAAGGATATATATATGGCTAGGTGGTTTTTACATTTGAATCTTTAATTAACCTAAGTTTTCACCTAAGACATACACAACCTATACAATTCTAATATCAAGCTTAACTACCCATAATCTCACTTTTACATATACACACACTCATGCATCAAATTCAATCACATATGCATTGATTTTTATTAGATTTCACATTGGGGTAATTTTGTCTTCTTTTCATTATTTCTTTTTCTTTTTCTTTTTTTCTTCTTTTTTTTCGAGAACATAATATATATACCAACTCATCGATGCATATGGTTTCTATAATATTACATGAGTATGCACCCCAAATTTCCAAAATTTTTCAACAAGAATAAAACACATTTTCATCAACTCAAGTTCCCACATTTTTCCCACACTTAAACACTACACACTCTCACTAACTTGAGCTATTCAAAGATTCAAAATAGGGACATTCATTGTTTTTCCACTTATAGCTAGTGGTGTGCTCAATCAAGAACAAAAGGGAATTAAAAGGTTTAAAGTCATAAACAAAGGTAAATAAAATGGTAGGCTTTTTGGGTTAAATGAGCTATAATGAAGTAATGGCCTCAATCACATAATTGTATAAATATACATTAAATATTGGATATATAGAATTAAACAAACCAAAGATTGCAATCAAAGATTGCAATCATAGAGAAGAGTAACACATAAGAATGAAATAAGTGGTCAAATGATATACCATACAATAAAACTCAAAAGCTCACAAGTTGTATGTTCTTTAACTCAAAAACCATATTCCACAATGTAAAATCATGCAAGTTTCAAATAATTTCAACTCAATTCAATTTGAATTTTAATGCCCTATATAAAGAGTAAGTTTCTTAGAAATTTCATTAAATTGGCTAACATTTATTCTATATATGTATATAGTGTGATTGGATGGAAAAAGTCAGAAATCCTAAGTTTAATTCCTAATTTCAATCAAACCAAAATAGCAAGTATATAAGAAACCAAACATAGGTGCAATCATCATATCATCCCAAATCACAATCACAACTAAAAGCTAAAAAAAGGAAATCTAAAAACATGCTTTACTACAACATAATACTAGGTTATATACAAGCAAAATTGAAAAGTGCAATAAACTAAGAAAGTGCAATAAACTAAGTAAAAAGTTTCTCAAAAGGATAAAATATATACAAAACAACTAAAAAGCATAATAATAAACTAAACTAAAAGTGCTCGGAAATGGAGTTTTTCACCCAAAATGCGCTGCTGAAGTTGGACAACCTCCCCACACTTAAGATGTAGCACCGTCCTCGGTGCTCAAAATCAGGCGGAGTAGAAGTAGTCCTCACTACATCGGCTCTTCCATCTGCTGGTGGGTCTTGGGTGAAAGAATGGCTGCAAGAACGATGGTGGTGCTGAGAAGGAAAGAACTAAGTCACAAAACAGCATATGAAGTGAACAGATAATAAAAATTTGAATAGAAGCATACATGAGAATCAAATTAAATCAAACACAAACAACTTCCAATCAAATTCAGGACATGAGGAAAGCTAACTTGCTTGTTTATCAAAGAATAAAAGAAGGAAGGAGCATTGTTACTATGCACAAAGAGAAAGAAAACAGTTAGAGGTTATTGTTAGTTGAAAGGTTAAACGTTATGTGAGTAAAAAGAAAATAGTTAGTTGAAAAAAAGAAAAGAAAAGTTAAAAATCAAGAAAAGTTAGAAATTAATGTTAGTTGATAAGGAAAAGAAAGGTCAACGCATATGAAGAAAAAGAAAAAGTTAGTTGGGAAAAGAAAAGAAATAAAACATAGTCAAAAATTATGTTAAGAAGAAGAAAAAGTTAGTTGAAAAAAAAAAACAAAGGTTAAAAGTTATGTAAAAAGAAGGGAAAAGTTAGTAAAAGAAATGGAAGAAAAATCAAAGCTTAGATGCATAGTCACAAGTTCCTTAATTCCAAAAAGTTTCAAAATTTTCAAAACAAGTAAGTTTCTATTCACTTCTCAAATAAAATTCAAGATGCCAAAACAAGTAATGCAGATATATGTGTAGAGCACATAATCAAGTAAATATCAATCACAAGTAATTGGCATAAATTAAAAAAATTTGGCGTTGACAAAGTTAGAAACAAAAAGAAACAAGTAAGCCAAAGAACATTCGAACACCAAATTCCAATGAGGCATGAAAGTCACAAGTTGAAACAAGAATTGAAAAGCTCGTGATCTATGTGACCTAATGTAAGTTAGTCGTGAATAGAATGAATCAAATTAGCCACATAGATTAAAAACCTTCAAACTTGTGAGTTTATGCAAAAGAGGCTCAAATTTTCCAAAGAACTTCAAGTTTATGGTCAATTTAAAAATTCACTTGAACTATTCAATGCATAGAAGTAAATTAGCATCACAAGTCAGCAAAGAAAGTTAGAAGCATGACCAAAACTTTCAAAGAGGTTCTTGAGGAGTTTTCCAAAACCATTTAGCAAACAAGATTCTATTGACACAGAAATCCGTCAAATAGAATCTTGTTGCCCCAAATAACAATGTCACTTAATAAAATAAGGTTAGGAAAAATCCGACAGCATTTCAACAGTAAATTGGCCTATTTTCCCAATTCAACCAATCAATTCAAACTTCCTATGAATTCATTGAGAATTAAAAACATAAAAACCAGATATCTAATCATGGGAAGTAGGCAAATGAGCCAACATGGATTGAAAAATCAGCAGCAGTCAAACTTGAAGCAAGAACAAAATGGATAATTGAACTTGAGGAATTGACAATTTAATCCAAATTCAAGAAAGGCAGCATCATTCAGCAACAGAATAGCATCAATGGCCCAACATACAGCATCAAAACAGTAATAATGAACAATCCAGCAGCAATATCTCAGCAAAATAGCAGGAGCACAGTAGTTTATCCATTAATTCAACAGAAAATCAATCAAGCCGAACTAAACGAATTCAGCAACAGATTTATCAATAAAACCAATCTCAGTTCAGCAACCATCATCTATTCCAACACAAACAACAATAACTCAGCAGCATTATCCATCAACATCAAATCAGAAATTTAGCATTAATGAAAGGAAACATTAGCCGCCTATTGCAGCATTTTAGCAGAAAATCAATGCAACCAAGTAGCAATTGATAACCCAAATTCAAATTAACGCCATTTAACCCAATTTTCAGCAACCTTTCAACAAAACAAGCATCAATATAAAAATTCACCAAGAATGACACAAAAATCTGTAGCATATTCCAGCAATTCAATCAGAAAATTCAAATCAGAATCAGTGATTTCACATCATAACTGAGCAACCTGAACATCAATATTCAACATGAAACAGAATTTTTCCAACACTTGCAGCTAAAATCAAAATCCAATAAACTAAACTAACCTATCCTAACAACCTCCCCTAAACAGAAATCAGAATCTAATTAAGTAAATCAGATAAGAAAACAAAGAGAAGTCAAACTAAAACCTGTTTGAAGAACAGAAAAGAAAAATGCAAAAACAGGGGAAGCAAGGGTTGTACAGCAGCAGAGGTGGAGGGATGGAGCAACAGGGGGGGTCAGAAGCAGAAGGATGCCGGCCCAGAGGTGGCGGCTTCAACAGTGGGGCAGGCAGAAGCGGCAGCGGTCAGGACGCAGCTTAATGGAAACAAGGGCTTGCCCTATTCTGTGTGTCCCAGGCAGTAGAGAGAAACAGGGGAGATAGGAGTCCTTGTTCTGGCCTTCAAAACAGAATATGGAGAATGGAGCTGGGGTTGGAGCTCCTGTGTGAAGGCGGAGACAGGTTCGGCGAGGAAGGGAAGGTTGCGAGAAGGGTAATGTCGCGATGACTGGAGGCTGGTTCAGGGTGAAGCTTGGGTACTGCAAAGAGGAGGGTCGCGGGTATGGGCTTGGCTGAGGTGAGAAGAGGGGAAGAAGAAAAGAAAGGGGTGCGGCGGTGTGGGTTGTGGTCGGCGGCGAAAACGGAAGGCGACGGTGGTCCTGGGCTGTGATGCTGGTGACGCGGAGGTGAGGATGAATGACACGGACGGAGGGGTTAGGGTTCAGACGGGGGTGGAGAGCTCGCCGCAGCAGTAGCGGTGGCACGGGGTCGGTTTGGTGATCGCGGGGAGAGATGGTAGAGGCGCAGAGGAAGATAAAGAAGAGAAGGGGAAGAAAAAAGGCGAAAGGGCACAGTGGCTGCGGCAATCGCCGGTGGTGGTGCAATGGTCCGAGACAGAGATGGATGAGGATGATGAAGCTTATTGATGGTGAATGGGTTGGCTCAGAGAATACAGAAAAGAAAGGAAAAGACAAGAGAAGGGAAGATGAAAGGGTTGCATTTAGGGAATGCGGATGCACATAGGGTGCGGGTGCACTCAACAGAGGAGGGCGAATTGGGAGTGCGTATGCACAAAGGTTCGTACACACGGACAGAAAAATGGGCAATAGTGCGTATGCATATGCTGTGCGAACGTCAAGGACAGAAGGCTAGTATAAAAGTGTGCTTACACCACGGATAGAAGGCTGGTATAAAAGTGTGCGTACGCGAGTAAAACCCCATAATGGTCCCTCAGATTGAGCCCGTGCACCAATGTTACCCCTGACTTTCGAAATGCTCTAATTGCACCCTTCAGATTGAGCTCCGTGCGAAATCCTGGTCCCTCCACCTAATTCCGGCGTGACTCAGCGGCCGGAGCGCTGAGCTGGCAGTTCCACCACCTCCACGTGGGCTTCATCATCCTCCACCATCACCATCGTTCCTCCTCTCCTCCCAACGGAGCCACTACCCTTCTCTCTTCTTCCAATCCTCCTTTCCTTTCTCCCTTCTTCAAGCATTGCAGCCTTTTCCTTCTCTCAGTTCACCAGCCTTCAGATCACTTCCTCAAAACCACCGCCGCAACCCTTTCTCTTTTCTTCTTCCTCTCTTCTTTTCTCTTCTTCCTCAAGTTTGGAGAATATTTCCATACACTTTCAGCAACAATCAGAATCCAACAAACTAAATTAACATATCATAACCACCTAAAATCAATTAAAACGGATAATTAAACTAAACTAATAGGGGAAGTTGGAGGTGGTCAGACAGAGAAAGAAGGCAAACCGAAACGTGAGGAAGGAGAGGAGGGTTAGTCATCATGGGTGGTGGAAATGACAAGGAGAAGCAGACGAGGGGAGGACACCGGCAGAGTAGTGGTTGCAGCGGCTATTGCAGTAGCAGTAGTTCCGTGATGAGGAACAAAGATGAAGGTACCCGGCTCTTTAGCTGAGAAGAGGAAATGGGGGAGGAAGATGTGGCGGCGCTGGGTAAAGGCTGGAGGTGATGGTGGTGGCGATGGAGATGCTGGAAGCTGCGATAGGGCTAGGGTTCGGTGCGTGGAAGAGGGTGATGAAGATGGCAGATTGGCGGTGACAGTAAGCTCGGGCCCGGCGGAAGTGGTTGGCCAGGAAAAAAGCTCGACGACTCTGGACCTGATGGGGAAGGAGAGGATAGAGGGAGGAGGTTGGACGCGGTAGTCGCAGATGGTGGAGGCTATAGTGGCTCGCGGTGGTGGTTCAGCCTTAGGCCAATGGAAAGAGCTACAATGCTTGAGGAAGGGAGAAAGGGAAAGGAAGATTGGAAGAAGAGAGAAGGGTAATGGCTCCAATTGGAGGAACAATGGTGATGGTGGAGGATGATGAAGCCCACGTGGAGGTGGTGGAACTGCCAGCTCAGCGCTCCGGCTGGTGAGTCACGCCGGAATTGGGTGGAGGGACTAGAATTTCGCACGGAGCTCAATCTGAAGGGTGCAATTAGAGCATTTCGAAAGTCAGGGGTAACATTGGTGCACGGGCTCAATCTAAGGGACCATTATGGGGTTTTACTCGTGCGTACGCACAAAGCTGTGTACACGCACAGAGGGCGATTTTTTTTTTAAACAGGATTTAACCCAACATTCTAATATGCATATAAACAAGAAATTAATAAAAATATGTAACTATTTATATTAATTTTAAAATTAATCCAAAATTTTATTTTTTTCAAATAAAAATAATAGACTATTCACAAATAAAAATCTACCCAAAATTAATCCAACCATTCAAAAACTAATTGAAAAATTTTAAATATGTAATTTAAGTAAAAAAAGCAATTTAAACAAAATTACTAACTATTCACACATGCAATTTAAAACAAAAATCTATTAAAGCAAGCTAACATCCAAGAGACATATTTACAAGAAAAAACAAACTATTCACATATTCACATATTAATAATAGCCAACAATGTAACACCATTGCAAATCTCTGACAATGGCGCCAAATTTGGCAATGACCAAAAACATAAGTTTGGATTTTCACACTAAAAATGGGATTTTTCCGTTGCAAGTATAATCCAAACCCAACCATTGATCATAAATCAAATGTTAACTCAAAGGATGTGACAATTCAAAACACAATATAAACCGATAGTATTTAAACTCCCGAGTCGTCTTTCCTAGGAGTTGCAATTAAGGTGCTCAATTATTGGCTATGAGAGAAATGGGGGATTGGGAATGCAAGAGAGCAACTGATACAAAAATGTAAATAGCAAGTGATGAGCGGATATTTTATACGCTTTTTGGGGGTAATTTCATATAGATTTTAGTATGTTTTAGTTAGTTTTTAGTATAATTTCATTAGTTTTTAGGCAAAATTCATATTTCTGGACTTTACTATGAGTTTGTGTGTTTTTCTGTGATTTCAGGTATTTTCTGGCTGAAATTGAGGGAACTGAGTTAAAATCTGATTTAGGCTGAAAAATCACTGCTGATGCTGTTGGATTCTGACCTCCCTGCACTCGGAATGGATTTTTTGGAGCTACAGTAGTCTAATTGGCGCACTCTCAATTGGGTTGGAAAGTAGACATCCAGGGCTTTCCAGCAATATATAATAGTCCATACTTTGTGCGAAGATAAACGATGTAAACTGGCGTTTAACGCCAGTTTCATGTTGCATTCTGGCGTTCAGCGCCAGAAACAAGTTGCAAGTTGGAGTTAAGCGCCAGAAACAGGTTACAACCTGGCGTTTAACTCCAGAAAAAGTCTAGGCACATGAGAAGCTCAAGTCTCAGCCCCAGTACACATCAAGTGGGCCCCAGAAGTGGATTTCTGCACCATCTATCTTAGTTTACTCATTTTCTGTAAGCCTAGGTTACTAGTTTAGTATTTAAACAACTTTTAGAGACTTAATTTGTATCTCATGACATTTTTAGATCTAAACTTTGTACTCTTTGACGGCATGAGCCTCTAAACTACATTGTTGGGGGTGAGGAGCTCTGCAGCGTCTTGATGAATTAATGAAATGATTTCTGTTTTCCATTCAAACACGCTTGTTTCTATCTAAGATGTTGATTCGTACTTAACTATGATGGATGTGATGATCCGTGACACTCATCACAATTCTCAACCCATGAACGTGTGCCTGACAAACACCTCCGTTCTACATTAGATTGAATGAGTATCTCTTAGATTCCTTAATTAGAATCTTCGTGGTATAAGCTAGAATCCATTGGCAGCATCCTTGAGAATCCGAAAAGTCTAAACCTTGTCTGTGGTATTCCGAGTAGGATTCAGGGATTGGATGACTGTGATGAGCTTCAAACTCGTGAGTGTTGGGTGCAGTGACAGACGCAAAAGGATCAATGGATCCTATTCTGACATGATCGAGAACCGACAGATGATTAGTCGTGCTGTGACAGGGCATTTGGACCATTTTCACTGAGAGGATGGGAAGTAGCCATTGACAACAGTGATGCCCTACATACAGCTTGCCATGGAAGGAGCCTTGCATGTTTGAAAGTGAGAAAGCATTATGTTGCAGGAATTCAGAAGAAAAAGCATCTCCAAAACTCCAACATATTCTCCATTATTGCGTAACAATTACTTATTTTATGCCCTTTCACTTTTTACATATTCTCCAAAACTAAAGAACCCTATTGGTATCCTGACTAAGAATAATAAGATAACCATAGCTTGCTTCAAGCCAACAATCTCCGTGGGATTCGACCCTTACTCACGTAAGGTATTACTTGGACGACCCAGTGCACTTGCTGGATAGTTGTGCGGTATTACATAGTGTGAGTGTAATTTTCGTGCACCAAGTTTTTGGCGCCATTGCCGGGGATTGTTTGAGTTTGAACAACTGACGATTTATCTTATTACTTAGATTAGGAAAAATTTGTCTTTTTGTTTAGAGTCACTAGGATTGCATCTTCTATTATTCCTTTTAAAAATCTTTCAAAAATATTATTTTTCTCTATTCGTTTTTAATTTTTCTTGGGGTCTTTTGTTTGATTTTAGTTTCATATTTTAAGTTTGGTGTCAATTGCATGCTTTTCTTTGTCTTTCCATTTTTGAATTGCATGTTCTTTGTTTTTCCTTGATCTTCAAATTGTTCTTGTCAATTTTTCTTGTTTGATCTTTGGTTTGTCTTGTTTTGTGTCTTTTCTTGTTTTTCTTGTGCATTTTCAAAACATTAGTTTTCAAAAAAAATATTTTTATTTATTAAAAATACCTCTTTAAAACACGTTACATTTATAGCTCAATTGGCTAGAGCGTTGGTTTGTGTTCTTGGTAATTGGGTATCTTTTTTTTAAATCTTTTTCAAAAATAATTTTTCTTTGATTAATTCTTGTGCCAAACTTTAAGTTTGGTATTCTCTTGTTAATTTTCTTTAAATTTCAAAAATTTATTGTCGTTTTCTAAAAATTTTAAGTTTGGTGTTCTATCTTTTGTTCTTGTTGTTCTTGAGTCTTTTTTGTATTTTGATCTTAAAATTTTTAAGTTTGGTGTGCCTTGGAGTTTTCCCTCCAAAATTTTCGAAAACAAGGAGCATTGGATTTAAAAATTTTAAGTCTTGTGTCTTTTGTGTGTTTTTCTCTTTCATAATAAAATTCAAAAATAAAAAAAAATATCTTCTCCTTTAATTTCTCATAATTTTCGAATTACTTGGGTTGACTTGGTCAAAATTGTTCAAATCATATCTTTTTCAAAAATATCCTAACCACTTTCTCTCTCCTCACTTTTTCAAAAATCTTCATAAAATATTTTCAAAATCTCTCTTTTTTTTTATTTTATTTTAGTTTTTATTCTATTTTATTTTATTATTTCGAAAATTGTATCTTTTTTATAATAAAATAAATCCACATCATCTCCGTTACTCCATCATGGACCTAAGTAGAAATGAACAGTCCAGAAGAACTCTGGAGTCATATGCTAACCCCACTACTGCTTCATATTGGAGTAGTATCTGTATACCCTCCATCGGAGTCAATAGTTTTGAGTTGAATCCTCAGCTCATTATCATGGTGCAGCAAAGTTGCCAGTAGTTTCTGGCACAGTTTTTACAAATTACTGACACAGTACATGATAAGGAAGTAGATCAGGATGTCTACAGATTGTTACTGTTTCCATTTGCTGTAAAAGACCAAGCTAAGAGGTGGTTAAATAACCAACCTAAGGCCAGTATAAAGACATGGAAATAGCTGTCAAAAAAATTCCTGAATCAATATTTCCCTCCAAAACGGATGACATAGCTAAGGCTGAGCATCCAAGGCTTTAAACAAGGAGATAATGAATCCCTTTATGATGCCTGGGAGAGATATAGAGAGATGCTAAGAAGATACCCCTCTAAAATATTTTCAGAGTGGGTGCAGTTAGACATCTTCTATTATGGGCTTACAGAGAAAGCTCAGATTTCTCTAGACTACTCAACTGGTGGATCTATACACATGAGAAAGACAATTGAAGAAGCTCAAGAGCTCATTGATACAGTTGCTAGAAATCAGCATCTGTACCTAAGCAGTGAACCTCCCATGAAAGAAGAGGCTAAAACAGTAACTGCTGAATTCAGTCCTGCAGAACAAGCTACAGAATTCAATCAGCAATTAGATTTTCTAACAAAATAGCTAGCTGAATTCAAGGAGATATTACAAGAAACAAGAATGGCTAATATGAATATGGAAGTCCAGTTGAAGCAAACAGAACAGCAGTTATCAAAACAAATAACAGAAGAGTGCCAAGTAGTTCAATTAAGAAGTGAAAAAACATTAAATACCTCACTTCAAGGTAGCAGGAAGCCAAGAAATGAACAAACTGCTACCCAAAATCCCTCTGAGGACAGTCAGAGCCCAGAGAGAAAAAATTCTGGCGCTCAAATGCCAGAAAAGGGGTGAAAAGCTGGCGTTGAACGCCCAACCAATGCTCAGTCCTGGCGTTTAACGCCATAAACAGGCAAGGAATTGACGTTGAACGCCCAAAGGAAGCACAGTTCTAGCGTTCAGACGCCAGAAACAGGTAAGGAGTTGGCTTCTAACGCCACTCCAGCTTCCACCCCTGGCATTCAAACGCCAGTAGGAGATCAGACACATACAAGTGCTGATAGCAACCCCTCTAAAAAGGCTTCTCAACCCACATCTGTAGGCAATAAACCTACAGCAACTAAGGTTGAGGAACACAAAGCCAAAATGCCTTATCTTCAGAAACTCCGCCAAGCATAACAGGATAAGCAATTTGCCCACTTTGCAGACTATCTCAGGACTCTTGAAATAAAGATTCCGTTTGCAGAGGCACTTGAGCAAATACCCTCTTATGCTAAGTTCATGAAAGAGATCTTAAGTCATAAGAAGGATTAGAGAGAAACTGAAAAAGTTTACCTCAATAAAGAATGCAGTGCAGTCATTCTGAAAGGCTTACCTGAGAAGCTTAAAGATTCCAGAAGCTTTATGATACCATGCACATTAGAGGGTACTTGTACCAAGCAAGCTCTATGTGATCTTGGGGCAAATATCAACCTAATACCTGCATCTACTATCAGAAAGCTTGGTTTGACTGAAGAAATCAAACCAACCCGAATATGTCTCTAACTTGCTGATGGCTCCATTAAATACCCATCAGGCGTGATTGAAGACATGATTGTTAAGGTTGGGCCATTTGCCTTTCCCACTGACTTTGTGGTGCTGGAAATGGAGGAGCACAAGAGTGCAACTCTCATTCTAGGAAGACCTTTCCTAGCAACTGGACGAACCCTCATTGATGTCCAAAAAGGGGAAGTGACCTTGAGAGTCAATGAGGATGAGTTTAAGTTGAATGTTATCAAAGCTATGCAGCATCCAGACACCCCAAATGACTGCATGAGCATTGATATTATTGACTCTCTGGTAAAAGAGGTCAATATGACTAAGATTCTCGAATCAGAGCTAGAGGATATCTTTAAAGATGCTCAGCCTGATCTGGAGGAATCAGAGAGAATAATAGAACCTCTGAAAATCCCTTAAGAAGAGGAGAAACCTCCCAAACCCGAGCTCAAACCATTACCACCATCCCTGAAATATGTATTTCTGGGAGAAGGTGATACCTTTCCTATAATCATAAGCTCTACCTTAGAGCCATAGGAAGAGGAAGCACTAATTCAAGTGCTAAGGACACACAAGACAGCTCTTGGGTGGTCCATCAGTGATCTTAAGAGCATTAGCCCAGCCAGATACATGCACAAGATCCTATTGGAGGGTGACGTTAAGCCAGTGGTTTAACCAGAAAAGCGGCTGAATCCAGCCATGAAGGAGGTGGTGCAAAAGGAGGTCACTAAATTACTAGAGGCTGGGATTATTTATCCTATTTCTAATAGCCCCTGGGTAAGCCCTGTCCAAGTCGTCCCTAAGAAAGGTGGCATGACAGTGGTTCATAATGAAAAAAATGAATTGGTTCCTACAAGAACAGTTACAGGGTGGTGTATGTGTATTGATTATAGAAGGCTCAATACAGCTACCAGAAAGGATCATTTTTCTTTACCATTCATAGACCAGATGCTAGAAAGACTAGCAGGTCATAAATACTACTGCTTCCTGGATGGATATTCAGGTTATAATCAAATTGCAGTAGACCCCCAGGATCAAGAGAAAATAGCATTCACATGTCCATCCGGAGTATTTGCATATAGAAGGATGCCATTTGGTCTGTGCAATGCACCTGCAACCTTTCAAAGCTGCATGCTCTCTATTTTCTCTGATATGGTGGAAAAATTTCTAGAAGTCTTCATGGATGACTTTTCAGTATTTGGAGACTCATTCAGCTTCTGTCTTGACCATCTAGCTCTTGTTCTAAAGAGGTGCCAAGAGACTAACCTGGTCTTAAACTGGGAAAAATGTCACTTTATGGTGACTGAAGGAATTGTCCTTGGGCACAAAATTTTGAACAAGGGAATAGAGGTGGATCAAGCTAAGGTTGAGGTAATTGAAAAATTGCCACCACCTGCCAATGTTAAGGCAATCAGAAGCTTTCTAGGGCATGCAGGATTCTATAGGAGGTTTATAAAAGATTTTTCAAAAATCGCCAAACCTCTGAGTAATCTGCTAGCTGCTGACACACCATTTATCTTTGATAAGGAGTGTCTGCTGGTGTTTGAGACTCTGAAAGTTAAGCTGGTCACAGCGCCAGTCATCTCTGCACCAGACTGGACATTATCATTTGAACTAATGTGTGATGCTAGTGACCATGCCATTGGTGCAGTGTTGGGACAAAGGCATGACAAGTTTCTGCACGTCATTTACTATGCCAGTCATGTTTTAAATGACGCACAGAAGAACTACACGACCACAGAAAAAGAGTTACTTGCAGTGGTTTACGCCATTGACAAGTTCAGATCTTATTTAGTAGGATCAAAAGTGATTGTGTACACTGACTATGCTGCTCTTAAATATCTACGCAGGATTCAAAACCCAGACTCATCAGATGGGTGTTGCTTCTGCAAGAGTTTGATATAGAAATAAGAGACAGAAAAGGGACAGAGAATCAAGTAGCAGAACACTTGTCCCGAATAGAACCAGTAGAAGGGGCGTCCCTCCCTCTTACTGAGATCTCTGAAAACTTTTCGGATGAGCAACTCTTTACCATCCAGGAAGTGCCATGGTTTGCAGACATTGCAAACTACAAGGCAGTGAGACTCATACCCAAAGAGTACAGTAGGCAGCAATTAAAGAAATTGATCACGGATGCAAAGTACTATCTTTGGGATGAACCATATCTCTTCAAGAGATATGCAGACGGAGTAATCCGTAGATGTGTGCCTAAAGAAGAAGCATAGAAGATCCTCTGGCACTGCCATGGATCACAGTATGGAGGACATTTTGGAAGTGAGCGAACAGCCACAAGAGTCCTCCAATGCGACTTCTACTAGCCTACTCTCTATAAAGACTCCCGAGTGTTTGTACTTAATTGTGACAGTTGCCAAAGATCTAGCAATCTGCCTCACAGTTATGCCATGCCTCAATAAGGGATCTTGGAGATTGAGTTGTTTGATGTATGGGGTATTGACTTCATGGGGCCTTTCCCACCATCATACTCAAACACTTATATTCTGGTGGCAGTGGATTATGTATCCAAATGGGTGGAAGATATTGCAACACCCACTAATGATACTAAGACAGTGCTGAAATTCCTCCAGAAACACATCTTCAGCAGATTTGGTATCCCTAGAGTACTAATCAATGATGGGGGCACTCATTTCTGCAATAAACAGCTATACTCTGCTTTGGTTCGATATGGAGTTAGCCATAGGGTAGCTACTCCATATCATCCACAGACAAATGGGCAAGCTGAAGTCTGTAATAGAGAACTTAAAAGAATCCTGGAACGGACTGTGATTAACCGTAGAAGGGATTGGGCAAGAAGCTTGGATGATGCTCTGTGGGCATACAGAACAGCATTCAAGACTCTTATAGGAACTTCTCCATACCAGCTTGTGTATGGAAAAGCCTGTCACTTGCTAGTGGAACTGGAGCATAAGGCCTATTGGGCAACCAGATTCCTAAACTTTTATGCCAAGTTAGCTTGAGAAAAACGATTGCTTCAGTTAAATGAGCTAAAGGAATTCAGACTCAATGCTTTCGAAAATGCAAAAATTTACAAAGAGAAAGCAAAAAGATGGCATGACAAGAAGCTGTCATCCAGAGTTTTTGAGCCAGGGCAAAAAGTTCTGCTGTTTAATTCTAGGCTCAGATTATTCCCTGGGAAATTGAAATCCCAGTGGAGAGGTCCATATGTGATTACAAGTGTGTCACCATATGGTTACGTAGAGCTTCAGGATAATGACTCGAACAAAAAGTTCATTGTTAATGGACAGAGAGTCAAACATTATCTTGAAAGCAATTTTGAGCAAGATTGCTCAAAACTGAGACTTGATTAAAGCTCAGTAATAGTCCAACTAAAGACAATAAAGAAGCACTTGCTGGGAGGCAACCCAGTCATGAGTTTATTTTATTTGTAATTTTAATTTTAAATTAGATAATACATTTCAGTGAATAAAATAGAGTTACAGAAGGATTCAGAGGATAAAACAGCAAAAAGAAGCTCACTGGTGCGAAAAAGCCAGTAAGAGCTACTTTGGGCGTTGAACGCCCAAAAGAAGCATCTACTGAGCGTTCAACGCCAGTAGAGATAGCCATCTGGGCGTTAAACGCCAGAAAGAAGCATCTTCTTGGCGTTTAAGCCAAATTTACAGCGTCCTGGGCATTCAGAAAAACACCCAGTGACAAAGGAGTTCCTAGCGTTTAACGCCAGCCAGAAGCAACAGCTGGACGTTAAACGCCCAGGAGAAGCTACAAATGGGCGTTAAACGCCCAAAACATGCAGTGTTTGGGCGTTTAACGCAAGGATTGTGGGGAGGAGGTAAATTCGTTTTCACTTCACATTTTTTCCAATTTTTATGTTACAATTCATGATTTCTTCCATAAACATGTTACAAACTCCCATCTTCCAACCTTCAATTCCAAAAATTTTTAATCCTAAACTTATTTCTTAATTCTTCTTCAAAAATCTTTTCAAACCTTTTTCAAAACTCAATTTTTTTTTAAATTCTTTTCAAATTTTTTTTTAAATTCTTTTCAAATCTTTTTAAACTCATCATATTTTCTTTTCAAAATTCAGATTTATCTTTTTTAAATATCTTTCATAACTTTTTAATTTTAAATTATATCTTTTTCCTATCATTCTTATCTTTTGCAAATCATATCTTCTATCTTATCTTTTTTCAAAATTTTCGAAAACCCACCCCTTCCCTTTAAATCCACGTTCGGCCTCCCTCTTCTCCTCCACAATTTGACATTGGCTCTCCTTCTATCCCTCTCCTTTCCTTTCTTTTGCTTGAGGACAAGCAAACCTCTAAGTTTGGTGTGTTTATCCGTGATCACTAAACCAATACCCACTAAGATCATGGCTCCTAAGGGAAAACAAACCACTCCAAGAGGCAAGAAAGAGAATACTCCAAAACCACTTTGGAATCAAGGGAAGTTCTTAACCAAAGAACATTTAGACCATTACTACAAAATAATGGGTCTAAGGTCAGTGATCCTGGAAGTTAAATTCGATCTGAAAGAAGACGAATATCCGGAGATCCAAGAGCGAATTCGAAACAGGAGCTGGAAAATCCTAGCTAATCCTGAAAAAAAGGTGGGAAGGAACATCGTTAAGGAATTTTACTCTAATCTGTGGCAAACAAACAGGCAGAGAATAGTTGGAGCTGCCTTCTATGATTATCGGACCTTGGTCAGAAGGAAGATTGTTCACCTTCACTCTGACAAAATCAGGGAAATCTTTAAGCTACCTCAGCTGAAAGATGACCCAGACTCCTTTAATAGGAGAATGATGAGAACAAACAAAGGCTTGGATGAAATTCTAGAGGACATATGCCGCCCTGGAACCAAGTGGATAACCAGCACCAAGGGTGTCCCAAATCAACTCAAGAGAGAAGATCTCAAACCAGTCGCCAGAGGCTGGTTGCACTTCCTTGGGCGTTCCTTATGGCCCACTAGCAACCGCTCTAAAGTCACCATCAAAAGAGCAGTAATGATCCATTGCATCATTTTGGGAAAAGAAGTGGAAGTTCATCAGCTGATTTCTTGTGAACTTTACACAATTGCAAACAAGAACTCCAAATATGCCAAATTGGCTTATCCAAGCTTAATCTCTATACTATGTAAAGATGATGGGGTGAAGATGAGAGTAACTGAGTATATTTCAGTTGAGCGACCAATCACCAAAAAGTCAATGGAAGGACAACAGGTGCAAGACGACCCCATCAAAAGAAGAGCACAGGAGTTCCTCCCAGAAATCCCTCAAATTGAATACTGGGAGCGTCTGGAAGCATCTGTCACCAAATTACAAGAAGCTATGGAGCAATTAAAGGAAGAACAACAAAATCAAAATAGCATGCTTTGCAAACTGCTTAAGGAACAAGAAGAGCAAGGGCATGAACTAAGGCAACTGAAGCGTTAGAAGCTATCTCTTGAAGGACTAAGCACTCCACAGATTAAAGGAGCATCCACCTCCCAAAACAAAGGTTGTTGAGTCCTAATCTTAGTCTAAACTCTGTGATAGTTGTTCTTATAGAAATTTACCTTAGAAGTTATATATGAGTAGTAGTAATTAGTATATCTATTTTAATTTTATCTCCAACTAAGTTATAATTTATTTTTCTCAGCATCATCAAACATGAATAAAATAGTAGATTTTTAGAATAAAGAGGCAATATTTTTCGAGTTCTTAATAAGGAAAATTCTAATTATCTATATGTGGTGGCAATACTTTTTGTCTTCTGAATGAACGCTTGAACAGTGCATATTTTTTATATTGAATTTTATGAATGTTAAAATTATTGGCTCCTGAAAGAATGATGAACAAGAGAAATATTATTGCTGATCTGAAAAATCATGAAATTGATTCTTGAAGCAAGAGAAAGCAGTGAAAAAAAAAGCAAAAGAGATAGAAAAAGCCAATAGCCCTTTAAACCAAAAGGCAAGGGTGAAAAGGATCTAAGGCTTTGAGCATCAATGGATAGGAGGGCCCAAGGAAGTAAATCCAGGCCTAAGCGGCTAAATCAAGCTGTCCCTAACCATATGCTTGTGGCATGTAGGTCCAAATGAAAATTTTGAGACTGAGTGGTTAAAGTCGTGATCCAAGGCAAAAGAGTGTGCTTAAGAACTCTGGACACCTCTAATTGGGGACTTTAGCAAAGCTAAGTCACAATCTGAAACGGTTCACCCAGTTATGTGTTTGTGGCATTTATGTATCTGGTGGTAATACTGGAAAACAAAGTGCTTAGGGCCACGGCCAAGACTCATAAAGTAGCTGTGTTCAAGAATCAACATACTAAACTAGGAGAATCAATAATACTATCTGAATTCTGAGTTCCTATGGATGCCAATCATTCTGAATTTCAAAGGATAAAGTGAGATGCCAAAACTGTTTGGAAGCAAAAAGCTACTAGCCCCGCTCATCAAATTAGAATCTGAGCTTCACTTGAAACTCTGAGATATTATTGCTTCTTAATTTCTCTTTATCCTATTTTATTTATCTAGTTGCTTGGGGACAAGCAACAGTTTAAGTTTGGTGTTGTGATGAGCGGATATTTTATACGCTTTTGTTGGGTAATTTCATATAGATTTTAGTATGTTTTAGTTAATTTTTAGTATAATTTCATTAGTTTCTAGCAAAAATTCACATTTCTGGACTTTACTATGAGTTTGTGTGTTTTTCTATGATTTTAGGTATTTTCTGGCTGAAATTGAGAGAGCTGAGTTAAAATCTGATTTAGGTTGAAAAAGGACTGCTGATGTTGTTGGATTCTGACCTCCATGCACTCGGAATGAATTTTTTGGAGCTACGGGAGTCCAATTGGCGCGCTCTCAATTGAGTTGGAAAGTAGACATCCAGGGCTTTCCAGCATTATATAATAGTTTATACTTTGCGTGAAGATAAATGACATAAACTTAACGCCAGTTTCATGTTGCATTCTGGCGTTCAGCGCCAAAAACAGGTTGCAAGTTGGAGTTAAACGCCAGAAACAGGTTACAACCTGGCGTTTAACTCCAGAAACATCCTAGGCATGTGAGAAGCTCAAGTCTCAGCCCCAGCACACACCAAGTGGGCCCCAGAAGTGGATTTCTGCACCATCTATCTTAGTTTACTCATTTTCTGTAAACCTAGGTTACCAGTTTAGTATTTAAACAACTTTTAGAGACTTAATTTGTATCTCATGACATTTTTAGATCTAAACTTTGTACTCTTTGATGGCATGAGTCTCTAAACTCCATTGTTGGGGGTGAGGAGCTCTGCAGCGTCTTGATGAATTAATGCAATGATTTCTATTTTCCATTCAAATACGCTTGTTTCTATCTAAGATGTTGATTCGTACTTAACTGTGATGGATGTGATGATCCGTGACACTCATCACCATTCTCAACCCATGAACGTGTGCCTGACAAACACCTCCGTTCTACATTAGATTGAATGAGTATCTCTTAGATTCCTTAATCAGAATCTTCGTGGTATAAGCTAGAATCCATTGGCAGCATGCTTGAGAATCCGGAAAGTTTAAACCTTGTTTGTGGTATTCCGAGTAGGATTCAGGGATTGGATGACTGTGACGAGCTTCAAACTCGTGAGTGTTGGGCGCAGTGACAGACGCAAAAGGATCAATGGATCCTATTCCGACATGATCGAGAACTGACAGATGATTAACCGTGTTGTGACAGAGCATTTGGACCATTTTCACTGAGAGGATGGGAAGTAGCCATTGACAACGGTGATGCCCTACATACAGCTTGCCATGGAAGGAGCCTTGCATGTTTGAAAGTGAGAAAGCATTATGTTGCAGGAATTCAGAAGACAAAGAATCTCCAAAACTCCAATATATTCTCCATTATTGCGTAACAATTACTTATTTTATGCCCTTTCACTTTTTACAATTGAAATTAAAGAACCCTATTGGTATCCTGACTGAGAATAATAAGATAACCAAAGCTTGCTTCAAGCCAACAATCTCTGTGGGATTCGACCCTTACTCACGTAAGGTATTACTTGGACGACCCAGTGCACTTGCTGGTTAGTTGTGCGGAATTACATAGTCTGAGTATAATTTTCGTGCATGGTGCACGAAATTGTGATCTTCAACAATGTCGCAAAAGACTTGGTAGCGCTCTCAAACATGAATCACACTTAGTCACAACTCCGCACAACTAACCAGCAAGTGCACTGGGTCGTCCACGTAATAAACCTTACGTGAGTAAGGGTCGATCCCACAGAGATTGTTGGTATGAAGCAAGCTATGGTCATCTTGTAAATCTCAGTTAGGTGGATTTAAATGATTATATTGGTTTTCGAAAATAATAATAAATAAAACATAAAATAAAGATAGGAATACTTATGTAAATCATTGGCGGGAATTTCAGATAAGTGTATAGAGATGCTTTATCCCTGTGAATCTCTGCAAACATACTGCTTACTTACTTTCAATCCTTCTTACTCCTTTCCATGGCAAGCTGTATGTAGGGCATCACCGTTGTCAATGGCTACATCCCATCCTCTCAGTGAAAAAGGTCCAAATGCTCTTGTCACAGCACGGCTAATCATCTGTCGGTTCTCGATCATGTCGGAATAGAATCCATTGATTCTTTTGCGTTTTGTCATCACGCCCAACAATCGCGAGTTTGAAGCTCGTCACAGTCATTCAATCCCAGAATCCTACTCGGAATACAACAGACAAGGTTTAGACTTTCTGGATTCTCATGAATGCCGCCATCAATTCTAGCTTATACCACGAAGATTCTGATTAAGGAATCCAAGAGATACTCGCTCTTTCTAAGGTAGAACGGAAGTGGTTGTCAGTCACGCGTTCATAGGTGAGAATGATGATGAGTGTCACGGATCATCACATTCATCATATTGAAGTGCAACGAATATCTTAGAACAAGAATAAGCTGAATTGAATAGAAAATAGTAGTAATTGCATTAAAACTCAAGGTACAGCAGAGCTCTACACCCTTAATCTATGGTGTGTAGAAACTCCACCGTTGAAAATACATAAGTGATCAAGGTTCAGGCATGGCCGAATGGTCAGCCCCCAAAACGTGATCAATAGTCTCCTAAGATGAATAATAGATTAAAACTGAGACCAAAGATGTCTAATATAACAATAAAATGTTCTATTTATACTAGACTAGCTACTAGGGTTTACATAAGTAAGTAATTGATGCAGAAATCAACTTCTGGGGCCCACTTGGTGTGTGCTTGGGATGAGCTTGAGCTTTACACGTGCAGAGGCTTCTCTTAGAGTTAAACGCCAAGTTGTAACGTGTTTTTAGCGTTTAACTCTGGTTTGTGACGTGTTTCTGGCGTTTGACTCTAGAATGCAGCATGGAACTGGCGTTGAACGCCAGTTTGCGTCGTCTAATCTCGAACAAAGTATTGACCATTATATATTTCTGAAAAGCCCTGGATGTCTACTTTTTAACGCCGTTGAAAGCGCGCCATTTAAAGTTCTGTAGCTCTAGAAAATTCATTTCGAGTGCAGGGAGGTCAGAATCCAACAACATCAGCAGTCCTTTGTCAGCCTTCTATCAGAGTTTTGCTCAGGTTCTTCAATTTCAGACAGAAAATACCTGAAATCACAGAAAAACACACAAACTTATAGTAAAGTCCAGGAATGTGAATTTAGCATAAAAACTAATAAAAACATCCCTAAAAGTAGCTAGATCCTACTAAAAACTACCTAAAAACAATGCCAAAAAGCGTATAAATTATCCGTTCATCAGTGCACCAGCAAGAAATAAAACAAGCATGCAAGGAATTAAACATCAAAGCAATTAAAAGCAATGCAATTGGAAATTAAATACTAAAAAGAGCTCTTGGTGAGAATTGGAGAATTAAGGATTCCTATCCTAATTATGGACCACAAAGAAGGCAATTGGGTGGAATTAATCTCAATTAGTCAATCCTACTTGAGAATTAGTCAAAAGGGCATAAGTGATTCCAATCCTTAAGTCCTAAGTCAACACTAGTGGGTCACTTAGAGTAAAGGGAAACCAAACCAATTAACAATCCTCACACAATGCGGAATAGACATCCACAACTCAATTCCACCCAAACACCCAATTTTCCAACCAAGAGTTTGAAAAGCTAAATGGTGCACGAAATTGCAATCACACTTTTGCAACTCCGCACAACTAACCAGCAAGTGTACTGGGTCGTCTAAGTAATAAAACCTTACGCGAGTAAGGGTCGATCCCACAGAGATTGTCGGCTTGAAGCAAGCTATGGTCATCCTGTAAATCTTAGTCAGGCGGATTCAAATGGTTATGAGGTTTTGATAATTAAAGATAAATAAAACATAAATTAAAATAAAGAAACTTATCTAATTCATTGGTGGGAATTTCAGATAAGCGTTTGGAGATACTTTGTTGCTTCTGAACCTCTACTTTCCTATTGTCTTTATTCAATCATGCGTACTCCCTTCCATGGCAAGCTGTATGATCCTCTCAGTGAAAATGGTCCAGGCTACAGTTTCTATACGGCTAATCAACTGTCAGATTTCTCGTCTTGGATGAAAAATACCAGGCACAGCTATCGCACGGCTAATCATCTGTCGGTTCTAACTTGTGTCGGAATAGGATCTCTCCATCCTTTTGCACACTGTCACTGCGCCCAACATTTGTGAGTTTGAAGCTCATCACAGTCATCCCATCCCAGATCCTACTCAGAATATCACAGACAAGATTTAGACTTTCGGGATCTCAGGAATTCTGCCAATTAGTTCTAGCCTATACCACAAAGGTTCTAACCTCACGGACTCGGTCCGTGGATCAGAGACCTAAGAGACTATACTCCGGCTGTCGTCCAATGACTACGTTGAATATCATGTAGACCGCTTGTGGTTGTCAGGCACGCGGATCTTGGCTAAGCGAGTAACGAAGATAGTGGGTGATTGTCACGGGTCACCCCTTCATTCTGACTTAACTGAATTGAGTACGAGAGTATATCTTGGAGAAGAAGTAAGCGTGAATTGAAAGAGAAACAATAGTACTTGCATTAATTCATGAAGAACAGCAGAGCTCCGCACCTTAATCTATGAGGTGTAGAAACTCCACCGTTGGAAAATACATAAGAGAGAAAGGACTAGGCATGGCTGAATGGCCAGCCTCCCTCAAAGTGATCAAAATATCAAAAGATGATCCCAAGATGTCAAATACAATAGTAAAAAGTGCTATTTATACTAAACTAGTTACTAGGGATTACAGAAAATAAGTAACTAAGTGCAGATAGTGCAGAAATCCACTTTCGGGGCCCACTTGATGTGTGCTTGGGCTGAGCTTTGAGCTTTACACGTGCATAGGCCTTTGCTGGAGTTAAATGCCAGCTTGGATGCCAGTTTGGGCGTTTAACTCCAGCTCTGGTGCCAGTTCCGGCGTTAAACGCCAGAAAAGGGTCTCTGGTGGGCGTTTTAACACCAGTTTGGGCCATCAAATCTCGAGCAAAGTATGGACTATTATAAATTGCTAGAAATCCCAAGATGTCTACTTTCCAACGGAATTAAGAGCGAACCGATTAGGTTTCTGTAGCTCCAGAAAATCTACTTCGAGTGCAGGAGGGTCAGAATCTAACAGCATCTGCAGTCCTTTCTCAGCCTCTGAATCAGACTCTTGCTCAGGTCCCTCAATTTCAGCCAGAAAATAACTGAAATTACAAAAAACACACAAACTCATAGTAAAGTCCAGAAATGTGATTTTTGCATAAAAACTAATAAAAATATAATAAAAAGTAACTAAAACATACTAAAAACTATGTAAAAACAATGCCAAAAAGCGTATAAATTATCCGCTCATCACAACACCAAACTTAAATTGTTGCTGGTCCCCAAGCAACCAAAAACAAAATAGGATAAAAAGAAGAGAATAACAATAAATTCCAAATATCAATGAAGCTTAGTTCTAATTAGATGAGCGGGACTAGTAGCTTTTTGCTTCTAAATAATTTCGGCATCTTACTTTATCCTTTGAAGATCAGAATGATTGGCATCCATAGGAACTCAGAATTCAGATAGTGTTATTGATTCTCCTAGTTTAGCATGTTGATTCTTGAACACAGCTACTTTATGAGTCTTGGCCGTGACCCTAAGCATTTTGTTTTCCAGTATTACCACCGTATACATAAATGTCACAGACACATAATTGGGTGAACCTTTTCAGATTGTGACTCAGCTTTGCTAGAGTCCCCAGTTAGAGGTGCCCAGAGTTCTTAAGCACACTCTTTTTGCTTTGGATCACGACTTTAACCACTCAGTCTCAAGCTTCTCACTTGGACCTTCATGACACAAGCACATGGTTAGAGACAGCTTGAATTAGCCGCTTAAGCCAGAATTTTATTCCTTTGGGCCCTCCTATCTATTAATGCTCAAAGCTTCGAATCCTTTTTTACCCTTGCTTTTTGGTTTAAAGGGCTATTGGCTTTTCCTGCTTGCTTTTTCCTTTTTTTTAATTTTTTTTTGCATTTTTTTCTTTTTTTTTTCCGCAAGCTTTGTGTTTTTCACTACTTTGTCTTGCTTCAAGAATCAATTTTATGATTTTTCAGATTATCAATAACATTTCTCTTTTTTCATTATTCTTTCAAGAGTCAACAATTTTAACATTCATAAACTTCAACATAAAAAATATGCACTGTTCAAGCATTCATTCAGAAAACAAAAAGTATTGCCACCAAATCAAAATAATTAAACTATTTTCAAGATAAATTTTAAAATTCTTGTACTTCTTGTTCTTTTGCAAATAGAAACATTTTTTATTTAAGAAAGGTGCGAGATTCATGGAATCATTCATAGCTTTAAGACATAGACTCTAAACACTAATGATCATATAATAAAGACACAAACATAGACCAAACATAAAGCAAATGAAACGAAAAATAGAAAAATATGAATAAGGAAATTAAAGAACGGGTCCACCTTAGTGATTGTGGCTTTTTCTTCCTCTTGAATAACCAATGGAGTTCTTGAGCTCCTCTATGTCTCTTCCTTGCCTTTGTTGCTCCTCTCTCATGGCCTTTTGGTCCTCTCTGATTTCATGGAGGATGATGGAGTGCTCTTGGTGTTCCACTCTTAGTTGTTCCATGTTGGAACTCAATTCTCCTAAAGAGGTGTTGAGTTGCTCCCAATAGTTGTGTGGAGGAAAATGCATCCCTTGAGGCATCTCAGAGATTTCTTGATGAGGGATTTCCTCATGCTCTTGTTAAGGTCCATGAGTGGGCTCTCTTGTTTGCTCTATCCTTTTTCTAGTGATGGGCTTTTGAGATGAATCTCTCCATCTCTCATGACTTGGAGTTGGAAGCAACTGCCTTCCCTTTCCTCTTCCTAGAGGTTGCCTCAGGTGCCATTAATGGTTATGGAAAAACAAAAAGTAGAGCATTTTTTCCACACCAGACTTAAAAGGATTGCTCGTCCTCGAGCAAAAGAAGAAAGAAAGGATTAGAGGAAGAAGAGATGGAGGAGATGGAGGTGTCTGAATGGTTCGGCCAAGGGGGGTTTAGGTGGTTATGATGTGTAAAAATGAAGGAGTGAGGAGGGGCTTATATAGGAGTGGAGTGGAGAGGGAATTCTTGTAATAGGGGTTGGGTTTGGGAGGGAGATGGTTTAAATTTGAATGGGTGGGGGTAGGTGGGTTGTATGATGGTTTGTTGGGAAATAGTGGATGGATGTGAGTGATAGAGAGATTATGGGGAAGATGGTAGGATTTGATAGGTGAATGGTATTTGAAGAAGAGTGTTATGGAAAGGTGTGAAGAGGAGAGAGAGTGAGTTGGGGTAGGTGGGAATCCTGTGGGATCCACAGATCCTGAGGTGTCAAGGATTCCTCATCCCTGCACCTTTCTAGCGTTTAAACGCCCTCTGTGTGCCAATTCTAGCGTTTAAACGCTAGTCTGCTACCTTTTGTGGCGTTAAACGCCAGTCTGGCTGCCAATTTTGGCGTTTAACGCCCAGAATGCTGCCAGACTGGGCGTTAAACGCCCATTCTACCATCCTTACTGGCGTTTAACGCCAGCCAGACACCAGACACCCTTTTCTAGTGTTAAACGCCAGTCTGTCTGCCCATTCTGGCATTTAATTCTGCAGCTATTTTTGTGACTCCACATGATTATCAACCTAAAGAAAACATCAACTAACAATGGAAAATAAAAAAGTAATTAACATAGATAAATAAAATTATGTTGCCTACCAATAAGCGCTTCTTTAATGTCAATAGCTTGACAAGAAGCTCTTACAGAGCTTCATGATGGGTGGAAATTACGATTCCACACAAAACTCACCGACAAGTGTACCGGGTCGCATCAAGTAGTAATAACTCACAAGAGTGGGGTTGATCCCACAGGGATTGATGGATCAAGCAACTTTAGTGGGTGATTAGTTTAGTCAAGCTAACATTAGTGAATTGGGTGAAATTGATCAATAGAAAGTAAATTACAGTGAATTAAAAGTGCAGAAGAATTAAATTTGCAGAAACTTAAAGTGCAAGAAAGTAAAAGAGCTAAAACTTAAATTGCAAGAAAGGTAAATGGTAGAATCTTAAAGAGCAAGAAAAGTAAATGGCATCAAATGTAAAGGGGATTGGGTGCAGGAAATTTAAAGGAAGCAGTAAGCAGAACTTAGAACAATTACAGAGGAATTAAATTGCATGAAAAATAAAAGGAATTGGGTGCTGGGAATTAAAACAGAATTGAAAGATGTGAAGTGCAGTAAACTAAAGAGCTATCAGATGAGGAAATCCAGAAACAGATCAATTCAGTACCAAAACAGAAATGTAGAAGTGCAGAAGAATTAAAACAGCAAGAGAACTTAGATCACTCATGAAATTCTAAAAGAGAACTTGACAATTACAGAAGAGAGAAAATGAAACAAAAAGTAAAACTCAGATTTGATCTCCAATTCTTCAAATTCAAAAAGGAAAATTAAAAGAGAGCTATCTATTCTACTTCTACTCCTACTGCTCTCTATTAGAGCCAACCTCTTTTCGAAATTGAAAATGATGCCTTATATAGGCTTTTTACAAAATTGAAAATGAAATTGAAATTAAAAACAAATTACAATTAAAATGAAATTCCTAATCTAATTGTTTCTTGTGCCTTTGAGTGATGTTGATGGGCTTTGCTTGCTTTGGATTTGAGGAAGAGTGGATCCGGATTGGCTTGGTTCAAGTTGGTTTGGTGTGTGGGAACCTTCCAGGGGAGCGCTTCGTTTAGTAAGGTAACGCAGTGCTCAATGCCTTGTCCCCTTCAATTTTTGTCTCGTGCCAAGCCTTGTTTATTGATGAGCGGATATTTTATACGCTTTTTGGGGGTAATTTCATGTAGTTTTTAGTATGTTTTAGTTAGTTTTTAGTATATTTTCATTAGTTTTTAGGCAAAATTCATATTTCTAGACTTTACTATGATTTTGTGTGTTTTTCTGTGATTTCAGGTATTTTCTGGCTGAAATTGAGGGAGCTGAGCAAAAATCTGATTCAGGCTGAAAAAGGACTGCTGATGCTGTTGGATTCTGACCTCCCTGCACTCGGAATGGATTTTTTAGAGCTACAGAAGTCCAATTGGCAAGATCTTAATTGGGTTGGAAAGTAGATATCCAGGGCTTTTCAGCAATATATAATAGTCCATACTTTGCGCGAAGATAAATGATGTAAACTGGCGTTTAACGCCAGTTCCATGTTGCATTCTGGCGTTAAACGCCAGAAACAGGTTACCAGTTGGAGTTAAACGCCAAAAACAAGTTACAACCTGACATTTAACTCCAGAAACAGCCCAGACACGTGAGAAGCTCAAGTCTCAGCCCCAGCACACACCAAGTGGGCTCCAAAAGTGGATTTCTGCACTATCTATCTTAGTTTACTGATTTTCTGTAAACCTAGATTACTAGTTAGTATTTAAACAACTTTTAGAGACTTATTTTGTATCTCATGACATTTTTAGATCTGAACTTTGTACTCTTTGATGGCATGAGTCTCTAAACTCCATTGTTGGGGGTGAGGAGCTCTGCTGTGTGACGATGAATTAATGCAATTATTTCTGTTTTCCATTCAAACACGCTTGTTTCTATCTAAGATATTGATTCGTACTTAACCGTGATGAATGTGATGATCCGTGACACTCATCACCATTCTCAACCCATGAACGTGTGCCTGACAACCACTTCCGTTCTACATTAGATTGAATGAGTATATCTTAGATTCCTTAATCAGAGTCTTCGTGGTATAAGCTAGAATCCATTGGCAGCATCCTTGAGAATCCGGAAAGTCTAAACCTTGTCTGTGGTATTCCGAGTAGGATTCAGGGATTGGATGACTGTGACGAGCTTCAAACTCACAAGGGTTGGGCGTAGTGACAGACGCAAAAGGATCAATGGATCCTATTCCAGCTTGAGTGAGAACCGATAGCTGATTAGCCGTGCAGTGACAGCGTACCTGGACCATTTTCACTAAGAGCACGGATGGTAGCCACTGACAACAGTGATCCACCAACATATAGCTTGCCATAGGAGGAACCTTGCGTGCGTGAAGAAGAAGACAGGGGGAAGGCAGAGATTAAGAAGACAAAGCATCTCCAAAACTCAAACACATTCTCCATTACTGCGTAACAATTACTCATTTCATGCTCTTTCACTTTTTACAGTTGAAACTAAAGAACCCTATTGGTATCTTGACTAAGAATAATAAGATAACCATAGCTTGCTTCAAGCCAACAATCTCCGTGGGATTCGACCCTTACTCACGTAAGGTATTACTTGGATGACCCAGTGCACTTGCTGGATAGTTGTGCGGTATTACATAGTGTGAGTGTAATTTTTGTGCACCAAGTTTTTGGCGCCGTTGCCGGGGATTGTTTGAGTTTGAACAACTGACGGTGAATCTTGTTGCTTAGATTAGGACAATTTTGTCTTTTTGGGTCAGAGTCTTTTATTTTCTTTTCAAAAAATTTTTCAAAAATTTTATTTTTTCTTTATTAATTTTTAGTTTTTCTGTAAGTTTAGTGTCATGTTCTAAGTTTGGTGTCAATTGCATGCTTTTCTTTGTCTTTCAGTTTTCGATTTGCATGTTCTTTGTTCATCCTTGATGTTCAAGTTGTTCTTGTCTATTTTTCTTGTTTGATCTTTGGTTTGTCTTGTTTTGTGTGTTTTCTTGTTTTTCTTGTGCATTTTTAAATTTTTAGTTTTCAAAAAAAATTTATTTATTAAATACCTTATTAAAACACGTTAAATTTATAGCTTAATTGGCTAGAGTATTGTGCTTGTGTTCTTGGTAATTGGGTATCTTCTTTTTAAAACTTTTTCAAAAATAATTTTTCTTTGATTAAATCTTGTGCCAAATTTTAAGTTTGGTGTTTTCTTGTTAATTTTTCTTTAGTTTTCGAAAATTTTATTTTGGTTTTCTAAAAATTTTAAGTTTGGTGTTCTTTCTTTTGTTCTTGTTGTTCTTGAGTCTTCTTTGTGTTTTGATCTTAAAATTTTTAAGTTTGGTGTTCTTTGGTGTTTTTCCTCCTAAATTTTTGAAAACAATGAGCATTAGATCTAAAAATTTTAAGTCTTGTGGCTTTTATGTGTTTTTCTCTTTCATCATAAAATTCAAAAATAAAAAATATCTTTTCCTTTAATTTCTCATAATTTTTGAATTACTTGGGTTGACTTGGTCAAAATTTTCAAATCATATATTTTTCAAAAATATCCTAACCACTTTCTCTCTCCTCACTTTTTCGAAAATCTTCATAAAATATTTTCAAATTTTTTTATTTTATTTTTACTTTAGTTTTTATTTTATTTTATTTTATTATTTTGAAAATCTTTTTTAATATAATAAAATAAATAAAATAAATCCACATCATCTCTGTTTCTCCATCATGGACCTAAGTGGAAATGAACAGTCCAGAAGGACTCTAGGGTCATATGCTAACCCCACTACTGCTTCATATGAGAGTAGTATCTGTATACCCTCATTCGAAGTCAGTAGTTTTGAGTTGAATCCTCAGCTCATTATCATGGTGCAGCAAAGTTGCCAGTATTCTGATCTTCTACAGGAAGAACCTACAGAGTTTCTGGCACAATTTTTACAAATTACTGACGCAGTACATGACAAGGAAGTAGATCAGGATGTCTACAGATTATTACTGTTTCCATTTGCTGTAAAAGACCAAGCTAAGAGGTGGTTAAATAACCAACCTAAGGCTAGCATAAGGACATGGAAATAGCTGTTAGAAAAATTCTTGAATCAATATTTCCCTCCAAAACGGATGACACAGCTAAGGCTGAGCATCCAAGGCTTTAAACAAGGAGATAATGAATCTCTTTATGATGCCCGAGAGAGATACAGAGAGATGCTAAGAAAATACCCCTCTGAAATGTTTTCAGAGTGGGTGCAGTTAGACATCTTCTATTATGGGCTTACAGAGAAAGCTTAGATTTCTCTAGACCACTCAGCTGGTGGATCTATACACATGAGAAAGACAATTGAAGAAGCTCAAGAGCTCATTGATACAGTTGCCAGAAATCAGCATATGTACCTAAGCAGTGAACCTTCCATGAAAGAAGAGGCTAAAACAGTAACTGTTGAACTCAGTCCTGCAGAACAAGTTATTGAATTCAATCAGTAGTTAGAGTTTCTAACAAAACAGCTAGCCGAATTCAAGGAGATACTACAAGACACAAGAAATGCTAATATGAATATGGAAGTACATTTGAAGCAAACAGAACAGCAGTTATCAAAACAAATAACAGAAGAGTGCCAAGCAGTTCAATTAAGAAGTGGGAAAACATTAAATACCTCACTTCAAGGCAGCAGAAAGCCAAGAAATGAATAAACTGCTACCCAATATCCCTTTGAGGATAGTACGAGCCCAGAGAGGAATAATTCTGGCACTCAAATGCCAGAAAAGGGTGGAGAGCTGGTGTTGAACGCCCAACCCATGCTCAGTTATGGCTTTCAAACGCCAGAAACAGGCAAGGAGTTGGCGTTAAATGCCCAAAGGAAGCTCAGTTCTGGCGTTCAAACGCCAGAAACAGGTAAGGAATTGGCGTCCAATGCCAATCCAGCTTCCAACCCTGGCATTTAAATGCCAGTGAGGGATCAGACACATACAAGTGCTGATAGCAACCCCTCTAAGAAGGCTTTCCCAACCACCTCTGTAGGAAATAAACCTGCAGCAACTAAGGTTGAGGAATACAAAGCCAAGATGCCTTATCCTCAGAAACTCCACCAAGCAGAGTAGGATAAGCAATTTGCCCACTTTGCAGACTATCTCAGGACTCTTGAAATAAAGATTCAGTTTGCAGAGGCACTTGAGCAAATACCCTCTTATGCTAAGTTCATGAAAGAGATCTTAAGTCATAAGAAGGATTGGAGAGAAACTGAAAAAGTTTACCTCACTGAAGAATGCAGTGCAGTCATTCTGAAAAGCTTACCTGAGAAGCTTAAAGATCCCAGAAGCTTCATGATACCATGCACATTAGAGGGTACTTGTACCAAGAAAGCTCTATGTGATCTTGGAGCAAGTATCAACCTAATACCTGCATCTACTGTCAGAAAGCTTGGTTTGACTGAAGAAGTCAAACCAACCTGGATATGTCTCCAACTTGCTGATGGCTCCATTAAATACCCATCAGGCGTGATTGAAGACATGATTGTCAATGTTGGGCCATTTGCCTTTCCCACTGACTTTGTGGTGCTGGAAATGGAGGAGCACAAGTGTGCAACTCTCATTCTAGGAAGACCTTTCCTAGCAACTGGACGAACCCTCATTGACGTCCAAAAAGGGGAATTAACCCTAAGAGTCAACGAGGACGAGTTTAAGTTGAATGTTGTCAAAGCTATACAGCATCCAGACACCCCAAACGACTGTATGAGTATTGATATTATTGACTCTCTAGTGAAAGAGGTCAATATGACTGAAAGTCTCGAATCAGAGCTAGAGGATATCTTTAAAGATGTTCAGCCTGATCTGGATGAACCAGAGAGAATAATAGAACCTCTGAAATTCCCTCAGGAAAAGGAGAAACCTCCTAAACCCGAGCTCAAACCGTTACCACCATTCCTGAAATATGTATTTCTGGGAGAAGATGATACCTTTCCTGTAATCATAAGCTCTACCTTAGAGCCACAGGAAGAGGAAGCACTAATTCAAGTGCTGAGGACACACAAGACAGCTCTTGGATGGTCCATCAGTGATCTTAAGGGCATTAGTCCAGCCAGATGCATGCACAAGATCCTATCGGAGGATGACGCTAAGCCAGTGGTTCAACCACAGAGGCGGCTAAATCTAGCCATGAAGGAGGTGGTGCAGAAGGAGGTCACTAAATTATTAGAGGCTGGGATTATTTATCCTATTTCTCATAGCCCCTGGGTGAGCCCTGTCCAAGTCATCCCTAAGAAGGGTGGCATGACAGTGGTTCATAATGAAAAAAATGAACTGGTTCCTACAAGAACAGTTACAGGGTGGCGCATGTGTATTGATTACAGAAGGGTCAATACAGCTACTAGAAAGGATCATTTTCCTTTACCATTCATAAACCAGATGTTCGAAAGACTAGTAGGTCATGAATACCACTGCTTCCTGGATGGATATTTAGGTTATAATCAAATTGCAGTAGATCCCCAAGATCAAGAGAAAATAGCAGTCACATGTCCATCTGGAGTATTTGCATACAGAAGGATGCCATTTGGTCTGTGCAATGCACCTGCAACCTTTCAAAGGTGCATGCTCTCTATTTTATCTGATATGGTGGAAATATTTCTGGAAGTCTTCATGGATGACTTTTCAGTATTTGGAGACTCATTCAGCTCCTGTCTTGACCACCTAGCACTTGTTCTAAAGAGGTGCCAAGAGACTAACCTGGTTTTGAACTGGGAGAAATGTCACTTTATGGTGACTGAAGGAATTGTCCTTAGGCACAAAATTTTGAACAAGGGAATAGAGGTGGATCAAGCTAAGGTAGAGGTAATTAAAAAATTACCACCACCTGCCAATGTTAAGGCAATCAGAAGCTTTCTAGGGCATGCAGGATTCTATTGGAGGTTTATAAAAGATTTTTCAAAAATCGCCAAACCTCTGCATAATCTGCTAGCTGCTGACACGCCATTTATCTTTGATAAGGAGTGTCTGCAGGTGTTTGAGACTCTGAAAGTTAAGCTGGTCACAGCACCAGTCATCTCTGCACCAGACTGGACATAACCATTCGAACTAATGTGTGATGCCAGTGACCATGCCATTGGTGCAGTGTTGGGACAAAGGCATGACAAGCTTCTATACGTCATTTATTATGCCACTCGTGTTTTAAATGACGCACAGAAGAACTACACAACCACAGAAAAAGAGTTACTTGTAGTGGTTTACGGCATTGACAAGTTCAGATCTTATTTAGTAGGATCAAAAGTGATTGTGTTCACTGACCATGCTCCTCTTAAATATCTACTCACAGAGCAGGATTCAAAACCCAGACTCATCAGATGGGTGTTGCTTCTGCAAGAGTTTGATATAGAAATAAGAGACAAAAAAGGGACAAAGAACCAAGTAGCAGATCACCTGTTCCGAATAGAACCAGTAGAAGGGGCGTCCCTCCCTCTTATTGAGATCTCTGAAAACTTTCCGGATGAGCAAATCTTCGCCATCCAGGAAGTGCCATAGTTTGCAGACATTGCAAACTACAAGGCAGTGAGATTCATACCCAAAGAGTATAGTAGGCAGCAATCAAAGAAATTGATCACTGAAGCAAAGTACTATCTTTGGGATGAACCATATCTCTTCAAGAGATGTGCAGACAGAGTAATCCGTATATGTGTGCCTAAATAAGAAGCACAGTTATGCCATGCCTCAACAAGGGATCTTGGAGATTGAGTTGTTTGATGTATGGGGTATTGACTTCATGGGGCCTTTCCCACTATCATACTCAAACACTTATATGCTGGTGGTAGTGGATTATGTATCCAAATGGGTGAAAGCTATTGTAACACCCACTAATGATACTAAGACAGTGCTGAAATTCCTCCAGAAACATATCTTCAGCAGATTTGGTGTCCCTAGAGTACTCATCAGTGATGGGGGCACTCATTTCTGCAATAAACAGCTTTACTCTGCTATGGTTCGATATGGAGTTAGCCACAGGGTGGCAACTCCATATCATCCACAGACAAATGGGCAAGCTGAAGTCTCTAATAGAGAACTTAAAAGAATCCTGGAATGGACTGTGATTAACCGTAGAAGGGATTGGGCAAGAAGCTTGGATGATGCTCTGTGGGCATACAGAACAGCATTCAAGACTCCTATAGGGACCTCTCCATACCAGCTTGTGTATGGAAAAGCCTGTCACTTGCCAGTGGAACTAGAACATAAGGCCTACTGGGCAACCAGATTCCTAAACCTTGATGCCAAGTTAGCTGGAGAAAAACGATTGCTCCAGTTAAATGAGCAAGAGGAATTCAGACTCAATGCTTTCGAAAATACAAAAATTTACAAAGAAAAAGCAAAAAGATGGCATGATAAGAAGCTGTCATCCAGAGTCTTTGAGCCAGGGCAGAAAGTTCTACTGTTTAATTATAGGCTCAAATTATTCCCTGGAAAATTGAAATCCCGGTGGAGAGGACCATATGTGATTACAAGTGTGTCACCATATGGATACGTAGAGCTTCAGGATAATGATTCTAACAAAAAGTTTATTGTTAATGGACAGAGAGTCAAACATTATCTTGAAAGCAATTTTGAGCAAGAATGCTCAAAACTAAGACTTGATTAAAGCTCAGTAATAGTCCAGCTAAAGACAATAAAGAAGCACTTGCTAGGAGGCAACCCAGCAACTAACAAAGCTTATTTGTTAATTAATTGAGTTTTATAGGTTCATATTAATTATCTTCAAGGTAAAATAGCAATTGCATGAGTTCACAGAGTTACAGAAGGATTCAGAGGATAAAACAGCAGAAAGAAGCTCACTGGTGCGAAAAAGCCAGTAAGAGCTGTTTTGGGCGTTAAACGCCCAAAAGAAGGATATACTGGGCCTTTAAAGCCAGTAGAGATAGCCATCTGTGCGTTAAACGCCAGAAAGAAGCAACTTCTGGGCGTTTAATGCCAGATTTACAGCATCCTGGGCGTTCAGAAAAACGCCCAGTGATAAAGGAGTTTTTGGCATTTAACGCCAGCCAGATGCTACAACTGGGCGTTAAACGCCCAGGAGAAGCTACAAGTGGGCGTTAAACGCCCAAAACATGCAGCGTTTGGGCGTTTAACGCCAGAATTGTGGGGAGGAGGTAAATTCGTTTTCACTTCAAATTTTTTTCCATTTTTCATGTTTCAATCCATAATTTCTTGCATAAACATATTACAAATCCTAATTTTTCAAATCCCTTTTCAAAGATATCAAATGTATCTTAATTCTAAACACAATTTTTTTAAATCTCCTTCAACTTCTTTTCAAATCTTTTTCAAAACAAATCTATCTCTTTTGCCTCTCAAATCTTTTCAACTCATCAATATCTTTTTCAAAATCTTCACAATATCTTTTTCAAGACAAATCTATCTTTTTCAAATATCTTTCATATTATTCATATCTTTTAAATTTTAAAGTGCATCTTTTTCCTATCATACTTATCTTTTACAAATCATATCTTCTATCATATTTGTTTTTAATTTTCGAAAACCCACACCCTCCCTTTAAATCCACGTTCGGCTCCCTCCTCTCCTCCACAATTTGAACTTGGCTCTCTTTCTATCCCTCTCCTTTCCTTTCTTTTGCTTGAGGGCAAGCAAACCTCTAAGTTTGGTGTGTTTATCCGTGATCACTAAGCCAATACCAACTTAGATCATGGCTCCTAAGGGAAAACAAACCACTCCAAGAGGCAAGAAAGAGAATATTCCAAAACCACTTTGGAATCAAGGGAAGTTCTTAACCAAAGAACATTTAGATCATTACAAAAAAATAATGGGTCTAAGGTCAGTGATCCCAAAAGTTAAATTCGATCTGAAAGAAGACGAATATCCGGAGATCCAAGAGCAAATTCGAAATAGGAGCTAGGAAATCCTAGCTAATCCTAAAACAAAGGTGGGAAGAAATATGGTTTAGAAATTCTACTCTAATCTGTGGCAAACAGACAGGCAGAGAATAGCTGAAACCGCCTTCTATGACTATCGAACTTTGGTCAGAGGGAAGATTGTTGGTGCGCGTAAATTGTGATCATCAACAATGGCGCCAAAGCCTTGGTAGCGCTCTCAAACATGAATCACACTTTGTCACAACTTCGCACAACTAACCAGCAAGTGCACTGGGTCATCCAAGTAATACCTTACGTGAGTAAGGGTCGATCCCACAGAGATTATTGGTATGAAGCAAGCTATGGTCATCTTGTAAATCTCAGTTAGGCGGATTCAAATGGTTATAAAGGGTTCGTAATTAATAATAAATAAAGCATAAAATAAGATAGAGATACTTATGTAAATCATTGGTGGGAATTTCAGATAAGTGTATGGAGCTGCTTTGTTCCTGTTGAATCTCTGCTTTCCTACTGCTTTTATCCCATCCTTCTTACTCCTTTCCATGGCAAGCTGGATGTAGGGCATCACCGTTGTCAATGGCTACTTCCCATCCTCTCAATGAAAATGGTCCAAATGCTCTTGTCACAGCACGGCTAATCATCTGTCGGTTCTCGATCATGTCGGAATAGAATTCATTGATTCTTTTGTGTCTGTCACTACGCCCAACAATCGTGAGTTTGAAGCTCGTCACAGTCATTCAATCCCTGAATCCTACTCGGAATACCACAGACAAGGTTTAGACCATCCGGATTCTCAAGAATGGCCGCCAAAGGGTTCTAGCTTATACCACAAAGATTCTGATTAAGGAATCCAAGAGATACTCGCTCATTCTAAGGTAGAACAGAAGTTGTTGTCAGTCACGCGTTCATAGGTGAGAATGATGATGAGTGTCACGGATCATCACATTCATCATGTTGAAGTGCAACGAATATCTTAGAACAAGAATAAGCTGAATTGAATAGAAAATAGTAGTAATTGCATTGAAACTCAAGGTACAGCAGAGCTCCACACCCTTAATCTATGGTGTGTAGAAACTCCACCGTTGAAAATATATAAGTGATGGTCCAGGCATGGCTGAATGGTCAGCCTCCACAAAAGACATATGAATTCGAAAATAGGGAAAAGGACCCCTAGTACAATAGTAAAAAGTTCTATTTATACTAAACTAGCTACTAGGGTTTACAGAAATAAGTCTTAGTGCAGAAATCCACTTTCGGGGCCCACTTTGGTGTGTGCTTGGGCTGAGCTTGAGCTTTACACGTGAAGAGGCTTCTCTTGGAGTTAAACGCCAAGTTGTAACGTGCTTTTGGCGTTTAACTCTGGTTTGTGACGTGTTTCTGGTGTTTTTCTCCAGAATGCAGCATGGAACTGGTGTTGAACGCCAGTTTGCATCATTTAAGCTCGAACAAAGTATGGATCATTATATATTGCTGGAAATCTCTGGATGTCTACTTTCCAACGCCGTTGAGAGCGTTCTATTTGGAATTCTGTAGCTCCAGAAAATCCATTTCGAGTGCAGGGAGGTCAGAATCCAACAGCATCAGCAGTCCTTTTTCAGCCTAAATTAGATTTTTGCTCAGGTCCCTCAATTTCAGCCAGAAAATACCTGAAAATATAGAAAAACACACAAACTCATAGTAAAGTCCAGAAATGTGAATTTTTCATAAAAACTAATGAAAACATCCCTAAAAGGAGCTAGATCCTACTAAAAACTACCTAAAAACAATGCCAAAAAGCGTATAAATTATCCGCTCATCAATTGTTCACCTCCACCCTGACAAAATCAGGAAGATCTTTAAGCTACCTCAGCTGAAAGATGACCCAGACTCCTTTAATAGGAGAATGATGAGAACAAATAAGGGCTTGGACGAAATTCTAGAGGACATATGCCTCCCTGGAACCAAGTGGAGAACCAGCACAAAGGGTGTCCCAAATCAACTCAAGAGAGAAGATCTCAAACCAGTCGCCAGAGACTGGCTGGACTTCATTGGGCGTTCTATACTGCCCACTAGCAACCGCTCTGAAGTCACCATCAAAAGAGCAGTAATGATCCATTGCATTATGTTGGGAAAAGAAGTAGAAGTTCATCAGCTGATTTCTTGTGAATTTTACACAATTGCAAACAAGAACTCCAAAGATGCCAAATTGGCTTATCCAAGCTTAATCTCTATGCTATGTAAAGATGCTGGGGTGAAGATGGGAGTAACTGAGTATATCTTAGTTGAGCGACCCCATCAAGAGGAGAGCACAGGAGTTCCTCCCAAAAATCCCTCAAATTGAATACTGGGAGCGTCTTGAAGCATCTATCACCAAGTTGCAAAAAGCAATGGAGCAACTAAAGGAAGAACAGCAAAATCAAAATAGCATGCTTTGCAAACTGCTTAGGGAACAAGAAGAGCAAGGGCGTGAACTGAAGCAACTGAAGCGTCAGAAGCTGTCTCTTGAAGGGCCAAGCACCCCACAGATTAAAGGAGCATCCACCTCCCAAAATAAAGGTTGTTGAGTCCTAATCTTAGCCTTAACTCTGTGATAGTTGTTCTTATTAGGAATTTACCTTAGAAGTTATATATGAGTAGTAGTAATTAGTATCTCTATTTTGATTTTATCTCCAATTAAGCTATAATTTATTTTTCTCATCATCATCAAACATGAATAAAATAGTAGATTTTTAGAGTAAAGAGGCAATTTTTTTTCGAGTTTTTAATAAGAAAAATTCTAATTATTTAGATGTGGTGGCAATACTCTTTGTCTTCTAAATGAATGTCTGAACAGTGCATATTTTTTATATTGAATTTTATGAATGTTAAAAAATTGTTGGCTCCTAAAAGAATGATGAACAAGAGAAATGTTATTGATGATCTGAAAAATCATGAAATTGATTCTTGAAGCAAGAAAAAGCAGTGAAAAAAAGAGAGAAGGAGCAGTAGAAAAAGCCAATAGCCCTTAAAACCAAAAGGCAAGGGTAAAAAGGATCCAAGGCTTTGAGCATTAATGGATAGGAGGGCCCAAGGAAATAAATCCATGCCTAAACGGCTAAATCAAGCTGTCCCTAACCATGTGCTTATGGCATGCAGGTCCAAGTGAAAAGCTTGAGACTGAGTGGTTAAAGTCGTGATTCAAAGCAAAAGAGTGTGCTTAAGAACTCTGGACACCTCTAATTGGGGACTCTAGCAAAGCTAAGTCACAATCTGAAAAGGTTCACCCAGTTATGTGTTTGTGGCATTTATGTATCCGGTGGTAATACTGGAAAACAAAATGCTTAGTGCCACGGCCAAGACTCATAAAGTAGCTGTGTTCAAGAATCAACATACTAAACTAGGAGAATCAATAATACTATCTGAACTCTGAGTTCCTATGGATGCCAATCATTCTGAATTTCAAAGGATAAAGTGAGATGCCAAAACTGTTCGGAAGCAAAAAGCTACTAGTCCCGCTCATCTAATTAGAATCTGAGCTTCACTTAAAACTCTGAGATATTATTGCTTCTTGACTTCTTTTTATCCTATTTTATTTATCTAGTTGCTTGGGGACAAGCAACAGTTTAAGTTTGGTGTTGTGACGAGCGGATATTTTATATGCTTTTTGGGGGTAATTTCATGTAGTTTTTAGTATGTTTTAGTTATTTTTAGTATATTTTTATTAGTTTTTAGGAAAAATTAATATTTCTGGACTTTACTATGAGTTTGTGTGTTTTTCTATGATTTTAGGTATTTTTTGGCTGAAATTGAGGGAGCTGAGCAAAAATCTGATTCAGGTTGAAAAAGGACTGCTGATGTTGTTGGATTCTGACCTCCTTGCACTGGAAATGGATTTTTTGGAGCTACAAGAGCCCAATTGGTGCGATCTGAATTGGGTTGGAAAGTAGACATCCAGAGCTTTCCAGCAATATATAATAGTCCATACACTGCGCGAAGATAAATGACGTAAACTGGCGTTTAACTCTAGTTCCATGTTGCATTCTGGCATTAACAGGTTACCAGTTGGAGTTAAACGCCCAAAATAGGTTACAACCTGACGTTTAACTCCAGAAACAGCCCAGGCACATGAGAAGCTCAAGTCTCAGCCCCAGCAAACACAAGTGGGCCCCATAAGTGAATTTTTGCACTATCTATTTTAGTTTACTCATTTTCTGTAAACCTAGGTTACTAGTTTAGTATTTAAACAACTTTTAGAGACTTATTTTATATCTCATGACATTTTTAGATCTGAACTTTTTACTCTTTGACGGCATGAGTCTCTAAACTTCATTGTTGGGGGTGAGGAGCTCTACTATGTGTTGATAAATTAATGCAATTATTTCTGTTTTCTATTCAAACACGCTTGTTTCTATCTAAGATACTGATTCGTACTTAACCGTGATGAATGTGTTGATCTGTTACACTCATCACCATTCTCAACCCATGAACGTGTGCCTGACAACCACCTCCGTTCTACATTAGATTGAATGAGTATCTCTTAGATTCCTTAATCAGAGTCTTCGTGGTATAAGCTAGAATCCATTGGCAGCATCCTTGAGAATCCGGAAAGTCTAAACCTTGTCTGTGGTATTCCAAGTAGGATTCAAGGATTAGATGACTGTGACGAGCTTCAAACTCACAAGGGTTGGGCGTAGTGACAGACGCAAAAGGATCAATGGATCCTATTCCAGCTTCAGTGAGAACTGAAAGATGATTAGCCGTGCGGTGACAGCGCACCTGGACCATTTTCACTGAGAGGACGGATGGTAGCCACTGACAACGGCGATCCACCAACATATAGCTTGCCATTGGAGGAACCTTGCATGCGTGAAGAAGAAGACAGGGGGAAGGCAAAGATTAAGAAGACAAAGCATCTCCAAAACTCCAACACATTCTCCATTACTGCGTAACAATTACTCATTTCATGCTCTTTCACTTTTTACAATTGAAACTAAAGAACCTTATTGTATCCTGACTAAGAATAATAAGATAACCATAGCTTGCTTCAAGCCAACAATTTATGTGGAATTCAACCCTTACTCATGTAAGGTATTACTTGGACGACCCAGTGCACTTGTTAGTTAGTTGTGCGGAATTACATAGTGTGAGTGTAATTTTCGTGCACCATTTATAGCGCTCAGTTAAAAGAAACAACGCAGCGCCCCTTGCCTTTGAGTGAGGCTCCCTTTTCGAATCTTGATGAAGCCACTTTGGCCAATTTCCTTTCCAAGCCTTGTAGCGCTCAGTTAAGAGCACAAACGTAGCGGTACTTTGCTTCCTTGCTTAGCCTTGTTTGAGGGCCCGAGAAAGTGAAAAGAGTTAACGTAGCGCTCAATTTTTAAACGCTACCTCCTTGGCTTGATGGGCTTCCCTTGGTGCGCGTTCTTGGTTTTCTTTTGGCCATGCCCGAAAAAGTGAAATGAATGAACGGAGCGCTCTCTTGTTTCTCCTTGGCTTTGTTGAAGCGCTCCGTTGCAACAATCAACACTACATGCTTTCATTCTATCTTAATTAATAAAGCCAATGCATTGTTCATGATGGTACTAATTAACTAAACACATGCATGCTTTTATTATATTACTTAGTTAATAAAGCCAATTTCATTACGTTAAAGCATTCATTCATTATGGCATTAATGATTTAATGGTTTCATTCATGCACTTCATTAATGCCTTATTGGTATTAATAATATTACATGCATTCTTTCATGAACTTAATTAATAATGCCAATGTATCATTCATTTATTTCAACGTAGCATTCATTCATTCTTATGGGCATAATTAATTAATGTTTCATGCAACATTTCATGCATGCATTCATTGACTATACCAATTGCTTTAACGTAGCATTCATTTTCCATGCCTAATGCGTTAATAATGCATCATGATGGCATTAATAATTAAATGCATGCATAAGGCATTAATGCATGTCATGGCCTCATGGTCATGGCCCACACTTTTAAAAGCATGCCTAAAATTCCAAAGCGTGTTCAAACTTCAAAGTGTGCCCCAAAATTCCTCTTTTCTTCTTTTTAGTTTATTTTGTGCTATTTTGCTTCTTTTTCCACTTATTTTCTACAAAAAATTATAAAATCAAAAGATTAAGGAAATATACCATTTAAGCACAAAAGAATGCAATATTTAAGCACTAATTATCAATTTCTTGTATGAAAAAGCATAGAAAAACATGATATGATGACATGTCATCACTTCACAGATGCTCAGAGCATGATTGTGGTCTCCCAACACCAAACTTAGAGTTTGAATGTGGGTACTCTGCTTGACTCTGTATGGAGATGTTTGGATGAAGCTTTTCATGCTTCTTTTCCATGTTTACAAAAGAAGATCCTTGAGCCTTAAACACAAGGTAGTCCTCATTCAATTGAAGGACTAATTCTCCTCTGTCCACAACAATTACAGCCCTTGCTGTGGCTAGGAAGGGTCTTCTAAGGATGATGGATTCATCCTCCTCCTTCCAAGTGTCTAGGATTATGAAGTCAGCAAGGATGTAGAGGCCTTCAACCTTCACTAAGACATCCTCTACAAGTCCACAAGCCTTTTTCATTTGATTTGTCTGCCATCTCTAGTGAGATTCTTGCAGCTTGTACCTCAAAGATTCCTAATTTCTCCATTACAGAGAGTGGCATGAGGTTTATACCCGACCCCATGTCACATAGAGCCTTCTCAAAGGTCATGGTGCCTATAGTACAAGGTATTAAGAACCTTCCGGGATACGGTTTCTTCTGAGGTATTTTCAGCTAAACCAAGGCATTCAGTTCATTGATGAACAATGGAGGTTCATCCTCCCAAGTCTTGTTACCAAATGACTTGACATTCAGCTTTATGATTGCTCTTAGGTATTGAGCAACTTGCTCTTCAACAATATCTTCATCTTCTTCAGAGGAAGAATACTCATCAGAGCTCATGAATGGTAATAGGAAGTTCAGTGGAATCTCTATGGTCTCTATATGAGCCTCAGATTCCTTTGGTTTCCCATTAGGGAACTTCTTAGTGGTTAGTGGACGTCCATTGAGGTCTTTCTCAATGGAAATCACTACCTCTTCCTCCTCTATAGGTTTGGCCATTTTGGTTATATTAATGACCTTGCACTCTCTCTTTGGATTCTCTTCTGTATTGCTTGGGAGAGTACTAGGAGGAGTTTCAGTAACTCTTTTACTCAGCTGACCCACTTGTGCCTCCAAATTTCTGATAGAGGACCTTGTTTCAGTCATGAAACTGAGAGTGGCCTTAGATAGATCAGAGACTATGTTTGCTAAGCCAGAGCGGATCTGCTCAAAATTCTCTGTCTGTTGCTGAGAATATGATGGAAAAGACTTGCTATTGCCAAACCTATTTCTCCCACCATTATTATTATTGAAGCCTTATTGAGGCTTCTGTTGATCCTTCCATGAGAAATTTGGGTGATTTCTCCATGAAGGATTATAGGTGTTTCCATAGGATTCTCCCATGTAATTCACCTCTTCCATTGCAGGATTCTTAGGGTCATAAGCTTCTCCTTCAGAGGAGGCTTCTTTAGTACCGTCGGATGCAGCTTGCAATCCAGTCAGATTCTGAGAAATCATATTGACTTGCTGAGTCAATATTTTGTTCTGAACCAATATGGCATTCATAGTATCAATCTCAAGAACTCCTTTCTTCTGAGTCATTCCCTTACTCACAGGATTTCTTTCAGAAGTTTACATGAATTGATTATTTGCAACTACCTCAATGAGTTCCTGAGCTTCAGCGGGGGTTCTTTTCAGATGAAGAGATCCACCAAAAGAGTGGTCCAATAACATCTTGGACAATTCAGACTGACCATCATAGAATATATCCAAGATGCTCCATTCTGAAAGCATGTTAGAAGGACACCTTCTGATCAATTGCTTGTATCTTTCCCAAGCTTCATAGATGGATTCACCTTCTTTTTGTCTGAAGGTTTGGACGTCCACTCTAAGCTTGCTCAACTTTTGAGGTGGAAAGAATTTGGCCAAGAAAGCAGTGACCAACTTGTCCCAAGAGTTCAGGCTTTCTCTAGGTTGTGAATCCAACCATATTATAGCCTTGTCTCTTACAACAAAGGGGAAAAGTCTAAGTCTGTAAACCTCGGGATCAACTCCATTGGTCTTAACAGTATCACAGATCTGCATGAATTCAGCTAATAACTGATGAGGATCTTCCGATGGAAGTCCATGAAACTTGCAATTCTGCTGCATTAGAGAAACTAATTGAGGCTTAAGCTCAAAGTTGTTTGCTCCAATGGCAGGAATTGAGATGCCTCTTCCATAGAAGTTGGAAGTTGGTGCAGTATAGTCACCAAGCATCTTCTTCGCATCTCTAGCATTGTTGTTGGGTTTGGCTGCCATGTCTGCTTCTTTTTCGAGATTTTTTATAAGGTCTTCTCCGGAGTGTTGTGCTTTAGCTTCTCTTAACTTCCTCTTCAGAGTCCTTTCAGGTTCAGGATCATCTTCAACAAGAATGTCCTTATCCTTGTTCTTACTCATATGAAAAAGAAGAGAACAAAGGGAGTAGTGGAATCCTGTATGTCACAATATAAAGATTCCTTTATGTGAGTATAAGAATAGTAGAATAGAAGAATGAGAAGAGAGAGGAGATGAGTAATTCAGACAGAGAGAAGAGAGAGGGGTTCGAATTATGAGTATAAGAGAAGTGTTAGCAATTAAATAAAATAAATAGAAAGAGGTGAGAGAGAGAGAGTATTCGAATTTTAAGGAGAGGAAAAAAAGAAAAATATTTTAATTGATCAAGTTAGTTTCGAAAATTTGAAAAAGAAGTAGGAGAAAATTAAAAACTAAAACAATTAGTTAATTAAAAAGATTTGAAGAAAATGGTTAGTGATTTTCGAAAATTAGAAATGGAAAAGTAGTTAGGTGGTTTTGAAAAAGATAAGAAATAGTAAACTTTAAAATTAAAACAGACAAGTCAAGTAGTTAATTGAAAAAGATTTGAAAGTAAAATTTTGAAAAGATAAGAAGTTAGAAAAAAGATTTTGAAGTCAAAATTTTAAAAGATATGATTGAAATTTATTTTGTAAAAAAATTGAAAAAGAAATTAAAAAGATTTGATTTTTAAAATTAAAATTGATGACTTGACTAACAAGAAACTAAAAGATATGATTCTAGAATTTAAAGATACCTTTCTTAACAAGAAAGTAACAAAATTAAAATTTTTGAATCAAAACATTAATTGTTAGCAAGAATTTTTGAGAATATGAGATAAGATTAAGAAAAAATACTTTTGAAAAATTAGTTTGAAAATTTTCAAAATCATAAAAAGAAAAATGAAAAGTACAAGATAGAAAGATATAATTGATAAAAGATAAACATGGTTTGAAAAAGATAAGATTTTGAACATTTTTATGCAGAAAATTATGAATTAAAACCTGAAAATTCGAAAAAAGTTGAATTGGAAACAAACTTACCTCGCTTGTGTCATCCTGGCGTTAAACGCCCAGAATGCTATCCATTCTGGGGTTTAACGCCAACTTGACTGCCTCTTTGAGCGTTTAATGCCCAGCCAGATACCCTGGCTGGCGTTAAACGCCAGGAATCCTTTTTTATTGGGCGTTTTTTTGAACGCTCAGAATGCTGCCATTTCTGGCGTTAAACGCCCAGAATGCTGCCCATTCTGGCGTTTAACGCCCAGAATGATATCTTTACTGGCGTTAAACGCCCAGAATGATAGCCATTTTGGCGTTTAATGCCCAAAGTGCCTTTTTACTGGCTTTTAACGCCAGTGAGCTCTTTTTCTTTGTGATTCCTCTGCTTTATGTTCTGATCCTTCATTTCTCTATATTATTTATTGAAAAGATATGTAAATTTTTTTTAATTTGAAATTTTGACTTGACTAACAAGAAACAACTAAATTTTAAAAATTTTTAACCAAGTCAACTCAAAATTTCGATAATTATGAGAAGAAAAAGGAAAAGATATTTTTTTGACTTTTGAATTTTTAATGAGGAGAAAGAAGAACAACCAAAATGAAACAAAACATAAAATTTCAAGATCAAAACAAATAATGCATGCAAGAACACTTTGAATGTCAAGATGAACACCAAGAACACTTTGAAGATCATGATGAACATCAAGAACATATTTTTGAAAAATTTTTAGAAAAGAAAGACATGCAAGACACCAAACTTAGAAATTTTGAATGTTTAGACACTATGAATTCGAAAATGCATATGAAAAACAACATAAAACACAAAAAAAGAAAATTTAAAGATCAAACAAGGAAAATCATCAAGAACAACTTGAAGATTAAGAAGAACACAATGCATATATTTTCAAAAATTTAAGAAAAATTAAAACATTTAATTGACACCAAACTTAAAATTTGACACAAGTCTCAAACAAGAAAAACAAATTTTTTTTTGGTTTTATGATTTTATTAATTTTTTTTCGAAAATAAAAATAAAAAGCTTAAACATAAAATAAAATTACCTAACCAGCAAGTGCACTGGGTCGTCCAAGTAATAAAACCTTACGCGAGTAAGGGTTGATCCCACAGAGATTGTCGGCTTGAAGCAAGCTATGGTCATCCTGTAAATCTTAGTCAGGCTAATTCAAATGGTTAAGAAGTTTTGATAAATAAAGATAAATTAAATGTAAATTGAAATAAAGATACTTACGTAATTCATTGGTGGGAATTTCAGATAAGCGTTTGGAGATGCTTTGTTACTTCTGAACCTCTGCTTTCCTATTGTTTTCATCCAATCATGCGTACTCCCTTCCATGGCAAGCTGTATGATCTTCTCAGTGAAAATGGTCCAGGCTACAGTTTCTGTACGGCTAATCAACTATCAGATTTCTCGTCTCGGATGAAAAATACCAGGCACAGCTACTGCACGGCTAATCATCTGTCGGTTCTCACTTGTGTCAGAATAGGATCTCTCTATCCTTTTGCACACTGTCACTGCGCCCAACATTCGTGAGTTTGAAGCTCGTCACAGTCATCCCATCCCAAATCCTACTCGGAATGCCACAAATAAGATTTAGACTTTTCAGATCTCAGGAATGCTGCCAATTGGTTCTAGCCTATACCACAAAGGCTCTAACCTCACGAACTCGGTCCGTGGATCAGAGACCCAAGAGACTATACTCCGGCTGTCGTCCAATGAGTACGTTGAACATCATGTAGACCACTTGTAGTTGTCAGGCACGCGGATCTTGGCTAAGCGAGTAACGAAGATAGTGGGTGATTGTCACGGGTCACCCCTTCATTCTCACTTAATTAAATTGAGTACGAGAGTATATCTTGGAGAAGAAGTAAGCGTGAATTGAAAGAGAAATAATATTACTTGTATTAATTCATGAAGAATAGTAGAGCTTCGCATCTTAATCTATGAGGTGTAGAAACTCCACCGTTGGAAAATACATAAGAGAGAAAGGTATAGGCATGGCCGAATGGCCAGCCTCCCTCAAAATGATCAAAAGATCAAAAGATGATCCCAAGATGTTAAATACAATAGTAAAAAGTGCTATTGATACTAAACTAGTTACTAGGGATTATAAAAAATAAGTAACTAAGTGCAGATAGTGCAGAAATTCACTTCCGGGGCTCACTTGGTGTGTGATTGGGCTGAGCTTTGAGCTTTACACGTGCATAGGCCTTTTGCTAGAGTTAAACACCAGCTTGGATGCCAGTTTGGGCGTTTAACTCCAGTTCTGGTGCCAGTTTCAGCGTTAAACGCCAGAAAAGGGTCTCTGGTGGGCATTTTAACGCCAGTTTGGGCCATCAAATCTCGGGCAAAGTATAGACTATTATACATTGCTAGAAAGCCCAAGATGATGTCTACTTTTCAACGCAATTAAAAGCACACCAATTGGACTTCTGTAGCTCCAGAAAAATCACTTCGAGTGCAGGAGGGTCAGAATCCAACAGCATCTACAGTCCTTTCTCAGCCTCTGAATCAGACTTTTGCTCAAATCCCTCAATTTCAGCCAAAAAATACCTGAAATTACAGAAAAATACACAAACTCATAGTAAAGTCCAGAAATGTGATTTTTGCATAAAAACTAATAAAAATATAATAAAAAGTAACTAAAACATACTAAAAACTATGTAAAAACAATGCCAAAAGCGTATAAATTATCCGCTCATCACTAAACATGCAAGAAGCTAAAAGTCAAAGCAATAAAAGTCAAAGCAAGGAAAATTAAAGTGCAAGAAACCTCTTGGCAAGTAATTGAGAGCCAAGGTTACCTATCCTAGCTATTGACCACAAACACATGATGATTCTGAAGAGTTAATCCTACTTAGTCAACCCTACATCGAGGATAAGTCAAGTAGGCATAAATCAACTAAGGGTCACATAGAGTTAATGGAGACCAAATCAACTAACTACTTTAATGTATCAAACAAGAATGGACATCAATGACTCAAGGGTCACCAAAGTCATCAATTTCAAGGCAAGAGTAGAAGAAAACTAAGCAAAAACTAAGCCAAGCATTTTGTCAAACACTTGGTGTGCATGAAAATAAAATAATATTAAATTGTATTAAAAATAAACCCAACTATCAAAAGCAAGAAAATGATAACAACAACTAAAAGAAGCATTAAAGGAACATAAAACATAACTTGCGTTAAATGTAAATTAAAATAACAAAGTGTCATAAACATAAAAGAACAAAAGAAATGAAATAACAAATAGAAGGAAAGAACAAAAATGCAATAACAATAAATGACAAGGAAAAGTAAATGGAAACAAGAATTAAAAGTAGAATTTACAAGAAATTAAACTAAGAAACCCTAATTCTAGAGAGAGGGGGGAGCTTCTCTCTCTAGAAACTAAGAGAAAAACATGTAAAAGCTAAACCTAATTGCCCCCCTTCATCCTTCTTCAATTTGGCTTGAAATAGCTTCAGAAATGAGTTTGATTGGATTTTGGGGGCCCAGCACTACAAGAAAAAAGGCCTATGGCCACGCTTTAAAAGGTGGCCAAAAGTTGTCAATGGCTACGCTTTTATGAGAGTGGCAATTGATTAGGGATTTGGGCACTTTTTTTTGCCACGCTTAAAAAGCGTGGCAAAAGGGATCTATGGCCATGTTTTTATAAGGGTGACAATTGATTAGGAATTTGGCCACGTTTTTTCTTATCACGCTTAAAAAGCGTGGCCATAGAGAGAAACAGAGAGACTTTTAAAGCGTGGCAAAAAATTTTTGATCTTGGCACGTTTTTAAAGCTTCCCCATTTCTAATAACTCTATTAGCACCCTGGAAAAGCGTGCTGAAAAAGTTGCACTAAAAAAAGAAAGTCCCTCCCAAACGCGCTACACTAAGTGTGTGTTTGGATTACAGTTTGCAAACTAGAGTTTGCATAAAATTGATTTTGTAAAATTGATTTTGTAAATAAGTTAGTTTGGGTTAACGTATATCAAAATTGATTATAGTAAAATAAATGTTGTTTGGATTATACTACTCAAAATTACTTGTAGATGAAAAATTACTAAAATAGACATCAATTTTATATACCTGCAAAATCAGAATACTATAAAAAATAATAAAAAAATATTTATCATATAAATAAAATAAATACAATAAAAAATAAAAATATAAAAGAGAGTATTATAAATTTTATAATGTCACACAAAAAGAAAATATTCTATAATTTTTTTTAGTATCGTCAGTACTCTTTAGTTTAGTATTATTTTAGACTATAAATTTTTATTATTTATGACTCTATTGTTACTTATAATTAATTTTTTATTTATTTTGTCTTTTTTTATAGGATCATAATTTATATTATTCAAAATTTTGATAATAAACGTAGTAGATAATAATTACAATTACAATTACAAATTTTACAAATTCAGAATAAAAAATAAAAAAAATTAATACAAAACAAAAATAGAGTACATCAAAGAATAGAAAAAAAATTATACAGATAAGAAATAATAAAAATTCCATAAAACCAACAACATATATCATATGAACAAAAAAAATACCATAAAACGTAAATAAAATTCATATGAATAAAATCAAATAAAAATAAAAAAATTTCAATTTGTTAGTGATCGAAATAAATCTGAACGATTTTGATAAAAAAATGGAACTAAAAAATTATGAAGAAGTAGAAAGAACTACAGAAAATGACTGTGAAGATAATAGTTACTAGTGTCATTCTTATAGAAGAAAATAAAGGATAGGGTTGGTAATAAAGAAATATTTTAGCTTCTCCTAAACATGAAACGTGAAACGTGAAGCGCAGAAGCTACAAATTTGAGCTTCTCCTAAACGTGGTTCAGAGGCAGAATCAATTCTACGTTCACAAAGATAAAAATTGCCAAACATCAAAATAAAACTTTCAAAAAACTTAAACGGGCTTCTCTCCTCCCCAACATGTTTGCCAAACACACCCTAAGTCATTAACTCATCAGACTTCTATTCTTTCCCTCTATTACACACTAACGCTCTGAAACCCTAACGCTCAGACAGAGCTCATCTACAGCGCTTGCACTCTCTCATCTGCCGGGGCTCCCTCCGTCGTCTCCCCTAACCCGTCTCTGCTGGCGCTCGCACTCCCTCGGCGCTCACTACTCACCGCGTCAGTTAGCCAACGGAGGTCGCCTTTCTTTCCTCCGCGCCGCCAGTCTCTGCCCTCCTTCCTCTATCGTCTCTTCTCATCTGCTCTACCGCCTTTTCTCCTTGTGTGCTCCGCTTCACTCTCTGTTGTTTTTGCCTCCCCTACCCTCTTTGCTATTTATGTCATCGCTCTCCAACCTCTCTGTTTCTATCTTTGCATCTAGAATGCAGCCTTCGGTAAATTATTTGGTTAAATTTTTCTTTGATATGATTATCTGCTCTTGAATTTGATTTTTTGTTTTGATTTTCATGGTCCCCGGGAATGGTGGAAGTTTCGGTTTGGTGAACGAGGACCTTCTCTAGAACATTCTGGCGAGGCTCCGGCTCGTTGGTTCGCTTCCGCTGCTTGCGTCAGCAAATCATGGAGCTCTATCTGCAATCGAATCCTTACTCGTCCAAAGCTCTCTTCTTCTCTTTCTCTCAATCCTTCAATTTCCGTGAGTTTCACCTATTTCCCCCAAATCAAAACATTTCTTAAAAGCTAGGGTTAGTTGAAAATGGAAATAGAGCTTTGTGATTATATCAGCTTGTTTTTGGAGTAAAATTTTCGAATTTGTACCCAAAATGGTACATGTTATGTTTTGATGAACTTAGGAAGATTGCATTTTTTTCCCTCAAATTGGTGATATATATGGAAATGAATGTAGTGCTTGAATTTATGATAAGGACTAATTTTATGTCTAGTATTTTTTCTGAGTTACCAATTTGAGCATTTACCTTTAGTATTTGTCTTTTTGATAACTCAAATTTATCATCAAATGTGAAAAAATTTGGTCTGTGTTTCGACAGAAACGATGTTTGTGTGCATGTGTTGAGATTCTTAAATGAACGGTATGGAATAATGTGCATGTGTTGAATTTCCAGCATGGCGCAGAGGTTGTTGGTGGCACTGGCAGCCATTTCCATAACCGTCGCCGCAAGTTTTGGAGATTCCGTTGACTTCTTTGACGGTGGTGGCAAATCCGAACCACAGCCCACTCTCTACGACGAGCTCATTCTCCCCGCCGGTTACCCCTACGCCGAATACATGGTAACCCCTCACTCTCTATACCTTGAAATATTCCCTGTTCTCTGCCTGGTTGACAGTTAGTTATTAAACCCACCCAGCCTACAGTTCACTTAGTTTATGATTGACTAGGTTCTTAAATATTTATTGCATAGGGAAGAGCTTGACCTTTCGTTGCAATTGTATTGTGTGATTAGAAGATCTATTTTATTAAGGTTAGTTGCTTGAATATTGTAAACTTGGGACTAGAAGCAGTTGTTTAGTTATTGTGCAAACACATTGATTCATAGAGACTTGGATACTTATAACTACATGTATTTCACCATGTTCTTAAGGGATGAAATGTCCAAATGTAATTTTGAGCAGATAAACTATTTTACCCTCTGTCTGTTTGCTTGTCCTTCTTTCCTTGCAAAGGTTTGGTCTGAATTTAGTTCTTCATGTGTCCGATAATCCTGTATTTGATTCTTCCATACAGATATTTTCTGCGAAAAGAGGACAATGGAAGGCTGCAACTCAATCATGGGAGTATATTCGATCCTTTCAGCGTTATTATAGCAACACGTACTTGGATGGCAATAAACAAAAAGCAATTAACTTGTAAGAAACAAGGTCATTTGTTGTCATTAGCCCGTTTGGAAATTCTAAGCAATAATTTAAATAACCTTATTGTTAGGGAAACTTAGATTTAGAAAATTATCCTTACTAAATTCTCTTTCTTCCTAAATTATTTCTACCCACTTACACTCATCTATTTAATCGAGGATATGATTTAAAAAATTAATTAATATTACTTAGATTTCCTAAATAGAAAATTCTTTTTTAAAAAAAATGGATTTTGCTAAGTGGCCAGAGAATTATTTCCAGTAGGAGGGATTACGTCCAGATAATTGTTTCCATAAGAAGTGATATATCCTAGTTGCATTATAGTGGAAGATTAAACTGTGTTGCTTGATTTTATTTTTGGTTAGGTTCTTGGGCCATTTTCAGCCACAACAGGGAAAACCAGCACTCTGGGAGCTAGATTCAGATCAGTATTGCACTGTTGGGAAACACGACCCTTCTTCAGTTGATAGCAATGTTAGGTATGATGACTAATATATACCAACCAAACTTTCGTTAGCCAATTTTGATCTTTTCTGTGTAATTTCATTATACTTTCCTATTTAAATCAGCTTTCATTCTCAACTTATTCTCAAATTGAAATAGAAGTTAAGCATATGAAGTTATACATCAACCTTGTTGAATTTGTGATGCAAGGAATTCAGAATTCCTTTGTAGTGATACATCAAATGCATACTAAGATAATCTTGTGTAGTTCATGGTAGTGTTAATATGAGTAGTGAATGCATCTCTTCTTTTTTTTTTTCCCTATCACTCTCTATCAAAGTGTACTCTAGCTACATTCCTCTGTGAAGTTGCTGCTAACAATACAGAATGACCACATTAAATGCTCGGTTTAATCTATAACCAAAAGAAAAAAAGAAATAAAGAAAGAAAAGAGCTCAATTTGGACATTTTACTTCAAACGTGTTTGCTCTGACTTATGATGTAATTAATGGACCATTTAGGCAGTATTTGTCTTAAAATTCACGTGGATGAAAAACAAGGGTGTACAAGATATATGCTTCTTGAATCTTATTAACTGATATTCTCCATGACTGACTTCCACCTTTGAAACATTAACAATGTGTTAGGGACTTGGGTATTATGGGGTGCTCAAAGTCCCACATCGAGTAGTATGGGATGCTTGATGTTGTATATAAGGAGAGTGGTTCTTCCCCCTTAACAGCTAGCTTTTAAGGTGTAGTTTCCCACTTTCCTTAGATACTTAACAATGGTATCAGAGCGTGGTTGTCGGCGCCATGGAAAGGGCTACCTATAGGCTGGATTAAGGTGAATACCGAATACTGATAGACCGTAGCAAAGTGGCTACCGTTGGGTCAGTGTCGATAGAGTGAAGCCGCCGTGGATGTCGGCTCTCCAGGGCCGGTGTATTGTTAGGGACTTGGGTATTATGGGGTGCTCAAAGTCCCACATCGAGTAGTATGGGATGCTTGATGTTGTATATAAGGAGAGTGGTTCTTCCCCCTTAACAGCTAGCTTTTAAGGTGTAGTTTCCCACTTTCCTTAGATACTTAACACAATGCTATTCATTTACTTTGTTAGGTTGACTATTAGAAGATCGCTATCAGACGGTAGTATTCTCTGCAAAACTGATACTACAATTAGGAGCATGGAACATATAAATTGTCAGCACTCTGGAAAAAGTGATCAGCATTGTCTTTTAGAGGTTTCTCCAGATATCCGTATTTGTGGAAGTGATGTTTGTCATTGCAGGTATGCTTAATTAATCTTGTGCATAGTGCAGTAAGCAAACAAACTAAATTTTTGTACTTGGATATACTTATGTCCACTTTGGTAGCTAAATATAAGTTTTGTATTTTTCTAAAAGGAGAATCTTCTATCTAAAATGTAGTTCAAGGCCAGTTTGAATGAACTTCTCAGGGAACAAGCTTACTTCAATGGGCATAAATTTTTACTATAATATTTTTTTCTCATGTTTTTAGGATTTTGTCCTAGTTTAGATAATATATGTGTTGATAGCTTTGTTGCCATGATTCAAACTGATGGGAACTAATTATGTTATGGATGAGGTAAATACTTTTTTGCCTCAACTTCTACTCATTTATAAAAGTGGTTGACATGCATAAACTATTTGAAAGTTGCAATCCTTTTAAATGAGAACAAACAAATTTTCAATTCTATTCTCTTTATATGTTCATTCTGTTTCTTTAGTAGTAAGAGACTAAGAGTTGGTTCCTAATCCCTTCTTTTACATTGCTTTTTGTTTGGTTTCAGGCTGATAAGCTTTTGTCCCCAGAATTCCAACCTTTCTATAGTTATTAATTTTGATTTTCCCAAGAATTCAGAAACTTATCTCCACAGGGTATACTGATTTTTCCTCATTCCATTCCTAATTTATTTGCCTTGACACTGATTTCCTGTTCTAACGGATCAGGGAGGTTTGGGCATCTTGGTTTAGCAGTTAACTTGATCACTTATTGGGACCACTTTAATTTGTATGTAATTTACAGTCTGTTAAGTTAATGCATTTCAACTGTATATGCTATAGATTTATTATGCATTCTGTCTTTTGTGCTGATATAGGATTGAACAAGAATTTGGAATTGAAATACAGCAATTTCCACCATACATTGACCAGGTATGACTTGATGGAGTTTAATATTAACCTTTTAACTGGCAGATATTTTGCTGGGTTCAGTTTGGGTTTCCCTTAATTTCATTTTCAGATGTGTTTGTTGCTAACATTAGTAACATGCTGGTTCCTGTTTGGAAAATATTTTGCTAACATTTGTGTTTGTTGCTAACAGTTTGTTGCTAACATTAGTAACATCAATTTGGGGGGAATGAGAAGAGTTTTCTATTTCTCTCAGGGACAGAGAGAGCAGGTAAATCACAAAAATACTTTACTATGTTTGCAACTGCTTCACTTAAGTTTTTTTTTCAAATTGAGCTAGATGGTTTGATTTCTTTTGTTGCCCTTCTTTGTTTTTTGTTATTTCATTCTGCAATTTCTGATTTATAACTTGGTTATTATATTTTATTTGCTTTTTCTACAGTCGTTTGAGAAAAATTAAAAGTGAGTTTTGTTTGTAGTGAAAGAATTTTTTTCTTTTATCAAAGTGTTTGGAAAATAAAAGGAATTATCATTAACTTCATATGATCATACTTGCAGATTATTCGTGAAGTGTATTGTGGAGCTTTCCATTTGGTTCCTTTATCTAAGGAAGACTTGGTACAAGTTTGGGTTGATTCAATGACATTTCTTAATTCCCTTCCTAGAAATTTATTTTTGTTTATGTTTGTAATTTTCATGTACACTATAGTTGCATGTATAGAGATGACATGGTTAATTTGGTTTAAATTCTATTAATGTAATATTATTTTTTATTGATTAATTTTTTTAAATGACATTTACATATTTTTGTTAATGTTCTTTTTATTATTTTTTGAGTGTATTAGAGTGTATGTAAAAAAGCATGTACTGATTTTTTTAATTTGATAAGGATATAGCCATTTGATAATGATACAGCCACGCTTTTAAAGTGTGGCAATAGGTTCATTTCTGGGTACGTTTAAAAAAGCGTAGCCTTATTCTTCCCTATTGGCACGTTTTTTGAAGTGTACCTAAAACCAATTTTTTGGGCACGCTTTAAAAGCGTGGCGATATGTACATTGAAGCGTACTTATAGGTTAAGACTTATGGCCACGTTTTTTAAGAGTGGCAAGAGATGAAAGCGTGCCAACAAAAAAAGCGTGCCAATGGATCTACAAAAGCGTGCCAATAGAACAACCGGCACGTTGGCAGATGTGATCTTTTCAAAAACGTGTCGATAGCTCAAAAAGCGAGGTGAAAAGATATCGGCATGTTTTTTTGCACTTTTTGGCACGCTTTAAAAGCGTGGCAGAAAGCTTATTTTCTTGTAGTGCACGCTGCCAGCGAGTTGCAATTAATGACGTGCCAGGACTTGTGCGTACGCACACATGCTGAATCCTGACTTCTGCGTATGCACAAATTGTGTGTGTACACACACTTAGACTTGTGTCCACTATAAAAAAATTGTATATCATTTTGAAGTTTCTGACGTTAGCTTTTCAATGCCGCAAAAACCGCCACATTTGGACCTCTGTAGCTCAAGTTATGATCACTTTAGTACCGAGAGGTCAGGTTGACAACTTTACAAATCCATCATTTCTTGAATTCTTCCACTTTATATGCTTTCCTTCCACTTTCTCAAGCCATTCTTGCCTTCAAAACCTTAAATTACTCAAACAAATATATCAAGGCGTCGAATGGGAGAAAAGTGAATTAAAATTGGCAATTTAAGTATAAAAAGCATGTTTTCACAATTAAACACAATTAGGAAAGAATTCATAAAAGCATGCTATTTCAATTAATAAATACTAGACAAGTCAATGAAATCCACCTAATTAAAGCAAATAAATATCATGAAATGTGGATTCATCACCTAGGTACTCTCTTAGGCGTACTCCTTTTTTTTTTTTTGCTTTGGATCACGACTTTAACTACTCAGTCTCAAGCTTTTCACATGACTCCTTCACACCACAAGCATATAGTTATGGAAAACAGCTCATTTGTATTTTTTAGGCCTTATTTTTTTTCCTCCTAACCATTGATGCTCAAATCCTTGGATCCTAGCTCTCCTTTTCCTTTCTTTTGAGCTTTTTGGATTTTTCTTTTGCTTTTTGCTTTTTTCTTTTTCTTTATTTTTTCTTTTTTTTCTTTGCTATTTCTTTTACTTCAAGAATCAATGTTTTGATTTTTCAGAGATTCAATAATACTTTTCTAAATTCCTTGTTCTTCAAGTGCCAATACACTTAACTTCAGTATCAAATGTGCACAGTTAATTCATACATTCAGAAAATCACTGCAAAGCCACAATAAAAAAATTAATTAGAGACAAGTCAAGATATACTCGAAAATTATGCACCTCACGACTTCTTTTGAAAAAAATTTCTTTTAAGCTGGATGGAGATACTGCTGAAAGTGGCCTAGAGAGGGTTAGGAATTGTTTCTCAAAAATAAGATTTGCGTTGCAAGTATAGTCCCAACCCGACAATTGGCCAACATCAAAATTTAGATTGATTTTCAAATACAAAACAATTAACTGAGAGTAATGAACCTCGGGTCGTTCTCCCTCGAGATGCAATTGAAATGTCATGCTTTCGGTTGTTAAGATGAAAAGGGGTTTTGCAATTAAAGAACTAAAGATTAAAAGAACTAAGAAATAAAAGAACTAACAAGTGATCAAAATTGGAATTAATGTAATAAAAAAGGGAATAAGGTCAAAACTAGTAAAAATGCTAAGATATGTAATAAAGAGCCTTGACTTGGGAATGAGGATCCAAGGAATCCTATCATCGTCATAACCACAAGTATGATCATTATGATGAGTCAATCTCGCTTAGTTAACACCTAACATCAAGGAGTAGGTCAAGCAAGCATAATTGGCCTTGATCCATAAGTCCTAGCTAACTTACCAAATTAATTGGTAAAAAGCTAGCTTCAATGGAAACAAGAGTCAACTAACTACCCAAGAATCACCACTAAATGTCGGACATCATGACTCTAGTATCCTAAGAACTCAAACCCCAAGCCAAAGTGTGAAATTCTACTCTAAATCCATAATTGGCATTTTCAGAAGCACCTTGTGGGCATTAAACCAAAACATAGGAAATTGCAAAGGAAAATAAAAACTATATCCAAACTATTCACAATATCAACAATAAATAATCAATTGGCAGCATTCTTGAGATCCGGAAAGTCTAAACCTTGTCTGTGGTATTCCGAGTAGGATCTGGGATGGGATGACTGTGACGAGCTTCAAACTCACGAATGTTCGGCATAGTGACAGACGCAAAAGGATCACTGGATCCTATTCCAACACAAGTGAGAACCGACAGATGATTAGCCCTATGTAACCCGTAGCTGGACCATTTTCACTGAGAGGACAGACAGTAGCCATTGACAATGGTGATCCCCCCTACATACAGCTTGCCATAGAAAGGAGTATGAAGGATTGGATGAAGACAATAGGAAAGCGGAGATTCAGAAGGAACAACACATCTCCATTCGCTTATCTGAAATTCCCACCAATGAATTACATAAGTATCTCTATCTTTATTTTATGTTTATTTATCTTTTAAATTATTAAAACTCTATAACCATTTGAATCCGCCTGACTGAGATTTACAAGATGACCAGAGCTTGCTTCAAGCCGACAATCTCCATGGGATCGACCCTTACTCACGTAAGGTTTATTACTTGGACGACCCAGTGCACTTGCTGGTTAGTTGTGCGAAGTTGTGAAAAAGAGTTGAGATTACAATTGTGCGTACTAAGTTGTTGGCGGCATTGAGATCACAATTTCGTGCACCAAGTTTTTGGCACCGTTGCCGGGGATTGTTCGAGTTTGGACAATTGACGGTTCATCTTGTTGCCCAGATTAGGTAATTTTATTTTATTTTTAAGCTTTTTGTTTCTTATTTTCGAAAAATACAAAAAAAAATTTTCTTCTTTTTCGTTTTTCCAAAATAATTTTGAAAAATCCAAAAAAATTAATAAAATCATAAAATCAAAAATATTTTGTCTTTCTTGTTTGAGTCTAGAGTCAATATTTAAGTTTGATGTCAATTGCATATTTTTATTTTTCTAAAAAATTTTCGAAAACTCATGCATGGTGTTTTTCATGATCTTCAAGTTGTTCTTGGTAAGTTTTCTTGTTTGATCTTCATATTTTCTTGTTTTATGTCTTTTGTTGTTTTTCACATGCATTTTTGAATTCATAGTGTCTATACATGAAAAATCTCTAAGTTTGGTGTCTTGCATGTTTTTCTTTTCTTGAAAATTTTTCAAAAGTAAGTTCTTGATGTTCATCAAGATATTCAAAGTGTTTTTGGTGTTCATCTTGACATTCATAGTGTTCTTGCATGTTTTCTTTGTTTTGATCTTAATTTTTCATGTTTTGAGTCATTTTGTGGTTTTTCTCTTTCCTCATTAAATTCAAAAGATAAAAAATATCTTTTCCTTATTTTACTCATAAAATTCGAAATCTTTGGGTTGACTTAGTCAAAAATTTTTAAAATAAGTTGTTTCTTGTTAGTCAAGTCAAGATTTCAATTTCAAAAATTTATCTTTTCAAAATCTTTTTAAAAAATCAAATCTTTTTCATTTTTCTCTTTAATATTTTCGAAAATTTTAAAATTGTTTTTCAAAATCTTTTTCTTAATTTCATTTCAAATTTTCGAAAACTTTACTAACAATTAATGTGATTGATTCAAAAATTTGAAGTTTGTTACTTTCTTGTTAAGAAAGGTTCAATCTTTAAATTTTAGAATCATATCTTTTAGTTTCTTGTTAGTCAAGTAATCAATTTTAATTTCAAAAATCAAATCTTTTTAAATTTCTTTTTCAAATCTTTTTCAAAATAAATTTCAATCATATCTTTTTAATCATATCTTTTCAATCGTATCTTTTCAAACATATCTTTTTCAAATCATATCTTTTTCAAAATCAATTTCAAAATCTTTTCTAACTTCTTATCTTTTCAAAATTGATTATCAAATCTTTCTCAACTAACTAATTGACTTTTTGTGTGTTCTACTATTTCTTATCTTTTTCAAAATCACCTAACCACTTTTCTCTCTCTAATTTTCAAAAATTTCTCACCCTTTTTCAAAATTCTTTTTAATTAACTAATTGTTTCAAATTTTAATTTTAATTTTATTTCTTCTCTTAATTTTCAAAAATCACTAACTGTTCCGAAGGTTACCTGAAACTAGAGGTCGATTTCGGACGAGATCTTCTATGCTCGTAGGAGCTGCGAAGTCCGATCTGATGATGGTTGTCGGAGTCGCTGTGTTCAACTCGTTGGACTTGGTAATGATGCTGATCCTTCGTCCCCGGAGGGTGGGGGTTACCTGCAAAGGACTCCGATGCTTAAGTTAGCAAGGGTATTAAGCAGGTATTGAGTAGAATCAGAGTATGAGTTATACCTGGGTGCTCCAGTGTATTTATAATGGTGTAGAGTGACCTTCTTAGATAAGATAAGTTAGTTATCTTATCTTATCTTTATCTTCGAGCGAGGTCATCTTATCTTTAAGGGAACCACCTTTATCTCTATAGGCTTTGGGCCGCCCTTGGATTCGGGTCGTGTTCCTCTGCTTGGGCCCTTTTATTGGGCTTTCCTGTGACTTGGCCGAGCTCTTTAAGAAGAGGCCGGGTTGTCCTTAGCCTGAAGAGGTCGGCCGCTTTATCTGTAGAACATCCCGGGTCGGACAGCTCAACCCAAGGTATGAACAGTGCCCCTGCTCGAGCTTGGTCTTTTATCTGGCGGTCGAGTCTTGGTTTTAGAATTTCAAGCCTTCTCGGGTAAAGCTGAACTCGAGCATTTTGTCGCTTTATCTTCCATAGAGCTCTTTCTTGAATGCGGAACGTTTCTGTTCCGTTTCTTCTGAAAGTGCGCGCTTTTGCCTTTTAGCGTTTTCCTTGGGAATGTGCGAGAGTTTTTAATGCCCCCATTAATTTGTTCCGTTTCTCTTGATTTTCTCTTTTCAAATTTTTGTATCTAAGAGACAGTTTTCCTTTCCCTGTAACTTCCCTTTTCTTTCGCCGTTTCCTGTTCTGCACTTCTCGTCTCTCTGTGAAGCTTTGGCCTTCGCTTGGTGCTTCTGCTTTGTGATCGATTCTCTGCTACTCGCTTTTCAAAGTTTTCTTCCTTCTTCCAGGTTGGTTTTGCTTTCTTCCTCACCTTTTTATTTCTGCTACTTTTGCTTTTGATCCCTTTTGATGACGCCTTGATTTTGTATGCTTGGAAAGCTTGAACCTTTTCTTCGTTTCTGTTTTTACTTTGGAATGTGATTCTTCAATAAAGTTTTGATTTTGCCCGAGTTGTTGTTGGAAAGCTTGAATCTTTTCGTACCACTATGCTTGACTGTCGCTATGATGTATGTTTCTGATTTTCTTTTCGTCTTTCTGTATGCTTTCGACAGGATTTCCTGGTAGTTTAGTGCCTTTAGGGTTTTGCAAGTTGCTGCGTTTTGAAAAACGGTTGCTCCTTTGGTGGCTTTGTTTTGTCGATAGTTTTTCTTTTTGACGGAGATGATGATTTCTTGATGGTTTCTGGTTAAGAATGAAGGGTCGTTGCTGGGGTGTGAACTTGTAGGTCCTTTGAGTTCTTGTTCTGTGGTTGCCTCCAAAGGATGCCCCTGGATCTTTCGTGTAGGTCCTGGGTCTCCTTTTGTTCCTCATATCGTCCTTGATTGTGTAGCCGAGTTGTTTTGCTGTTGTCCGAGATATGTTTTAGTAATCCAATATTCTTTTCTTATTGTAGGACTAGTTGGCCTCATGGCTTCTCGCAAAAATATTATTGAGACGTCTTCCCAAGTCCCTGAGGGCATGACTGATTGGGTGGATTCTATGGTTCTTCTGTGTATTTCTGTTGTGGACTCAGATTTTTTTATAAAGTTGCGAAGGCATCATATGGTTTACGGTAGTGATGCCCAGGAGAGGGATTATGAGCTTGTAGCGCTTGGTTCTGACGAGAGAGTCTGTTTTCCCACTTCACTCGAGGGGGAGCATCCCTTCTTCTATGCTTACGAGTATTTCTTTAGTCAGTTGAACGTTACTTTTCCTTTTTCTGCCTTTGAGACCAACTTGTTGTGGTCATGTAACATTGCTCCATCCCAGCTTCATCCCAATTCGTGGGGTTTTATAAAGATTTTTCAGCTGCTGTGTCAAGAATTAGGCATCAAGCCTTCTCTAACTCTTTTCCTCTATTTGTTTGTTTCGGCCAAGCTTGGGGCCTCTTCAAAAAAGAAAGCTTCTTGGGTTTCCTTTAGATCTGCTCAGGGGCACAAAGTCTTTGCCATGTATGACGAGTCTTTTAAGGACTTCAAAAACTATTTCTTTAAAGTTCGAGCTGTTGAGGGTGTTTGCCCTTTTTTTCTTGATGAAAATGATGAACCCGTTTTTCCTCTTGAGTGGCAAAAGAATGTCATGGTGTCCCGGTATACTTGGGAGATGTTGGACGAGGTCGAACAGGCCTTTGTGAGTGTGTTGGAGGATTTTTGGAGGGAGCCCCAGCATCTGGATACTAAGAAATTTCTGGGGGACCCATCTTTAGTCCGAAATGTGTTGGGTACTGACTGACGTGTTTTTAGTTTATTCTATTTTTCTCTGTGCCTCATGACTTTGTTTGCTGATTCTGTCTTTCCTGTTTTTCAGAAATGTCTACGAACAATGACTCCATGAAGGCTTTTAAAAAGGCTAGGAAGGCGGCCGCTGCACAGAGTATCTCGGTCAGGGCGGCTGGGGAGGGGTTGGTGGATAAAATTGTGATCATCAATAATGGCTCCAAAGGCTTGGTGCTCTCAAACGTGAATCACACTTTATCACAACTCCCCACAACTAACTAGCAAGTGTACTGGGTCGTCCAAGTAATACCTTACGTGAGTAAGGGTCGATCCCACAGAGATTGTTGGTATGAAGCAAGTTATGGTCATCTTGTAAATCTCAGTCAGGCGAATAATATTTGATTATGGGAAATATAAAGAGATACTTGCTTAAATAATAAAGGATAGAAATACTTATGTAAATTAATGGTGAGAATTTCAGATAAGCATATGGAGATGCTTGTCCCTGTTGAATCTCTGCTTTCCTACTACTTTCATCCAATTTTATCACTCCCTTCTATGGCAAGCTGTATGTAGGGTATCACTGTTGTCAATGGCTACATCCCATCCTCTCAGTGAAAATGGTCCAAATGCTCTGTCACAGCACGACTAATCATCTGTCGGTTCTCAATCAGGTTGGAATAGAATCCAGTGATTCTTTTGCGTCTGTCACTAACGCCCAGCCTTCAGGAGTTTGAAGCTCGTCACAGTCATTAAATCCCGGAATCCTACTCGGAATACCACAGACAAGGTTAGACTTTCCGGATTTCCATGAATGCCGCCATCAATTCTAGCTTATACCACGAAGATTCTGATAAAGGAATCCAAGAGATATGCGTTCGGTATAAGGTAGAATGGAAGTGGTTGTCAGTCACGCGCGTTCATAGGTGAGAATGATAATGAGTGTCACGGATCATCACATTCATCAAGTTGAAGTGCAACGAATATCTTAGAACAGGAATAAATCGAATTGGATAGAAAATAATAGTAATTGCATTGAAACTTGAGGTACAGTAGAGCTCCACACCCTTAATCTATGGTGTGAGAAACTCCACCCTTGAAAATACATAAATGATGAAGGTTCAGGCATGGCCGAATGGCCAGCCCCCATGTGGTCACAAGACCGAATGATCAAAGACTTCTAAAACAATAGTAAAAAGTTCTATTTATACTAAACTAGCTACTAGGGTTTACAGGAGTAAGTAATTGATGCATAAATCCACTTCCGGGGCCCACTTGGTGTGTGCTTGGGCTGAGCTTGATCTATCCACGAGCTGAGGCTTCTCTTGGAGTTGAACGCCAAGTTGTAACGTGTTTTGGGCGTTCAACTCTGGTTCGTGACGTGTTTCTGGCGTTTGACTCCAGAATGCAGCATGGAACTGGTGTTGAGCGCCAGTTTACGTCGTCTAATCACGAATAAAGTATGGACTATGATACGTAAAAACTTAATTTCACGTAATTACCGGCAAGTATACCGGGTCGTATCGAGTAGTAAAACTCACTAAGAGTGAGGTCGATCCCACGGAGATTGGTAGATTAAGCAACTTTAGTTAAATGATAGATTTAGTCAAGCAAACATGGTTTTGATTTCATGAGCATTGTGATTTTTGAACATAATTGCAGGAATTTAAATGGCATAAGAGCAAAGAGCAAGAAATAAAGAGACAGAATGTAGATGACAAGAATAATAAATTGCAAGAATGTAGAAGGGAGATGGGGTAATGGGTGGTCAAACAACTAAGAGCAAAAGAAATGAGAATTAATGATAGAGAGAATCATTAGGGATCGGAGATGCAAATTCTCATGAATTGATGTTGATCAATTCCTTCTCAATCATGGGTATAGATCCATGGCAAGTGGGTAATTGAATCCCAATCTCTTGGTGATCCAATTTCTCTCAACATAACCAATTGCCACTCTCGTGATCTAGTTGTTCATGAGAAGAGATGAAGCTCAATTCTAATCCAGCCACACAACTCCCATAATCTCAACCAAGGAAAGTTACATCTCACATACTAACCAAGGTGTATTGATTAAGGAAATCATGAAAGGATGAACTCTAAACTGAATTATGTGGCTCATTCCTCAAATTCACCACACAATTCACATAGATTAACCCCTCTCTCGATGGTGGTTGAATCTTTGAAGAACAAGAGTTTCCTCTTTGGATTAACCACATGAATGGAGGAGGAAAAGAGGAGTTCATCAATGCATTCAAACAAGCAGAGCTCTTCCCCCTAATGAAAAGGGAATTAAGTGATCATTGCTCTCAACTGAAAACTAAATTGCATGAAATTAAAGTGCATGAAAATAAAGAGTGAGACTTCAAAACAGAAATTGAGAATTCAAGAATTCATAAATGAAAACTACAAATTAAACTACACTACTATTAAGGAAGAAGAGAAGGGGAAGTGAAGAAGAGTGTATGAAGGGGAGGGGTCCGAAGACCCACTCTCAATGGAGTGTGCCAATTCACAGAATTTCAAATTGGTCTCCTCCGTCCCCCTCCAATCCAACCTCCTAATGCTATGAGACTATGGCCTTTATATAGGCTTTTCTAAATTACAAATTGAAATGAAATTAAAAGAAAATTACAAACAAAATGAAAATTAACTATTCTAGATGATTCTTGTGGCCTTGATTGGTTGAGATTTATGGGCTTTGCTTGCTTGATTTGGATTAGCTTCATGAAGGAATTCTTGTCAAACAGAGGAAGAAGAGCTCATTCACATTGCTTCTGGCCCAATGGCCTGGCGTTACTGGCAAACACGCCAGTTCAAAGGACGTTGGCAACGTGCCAATACACTTCCTGGGCTGGTAGCTTGGTGCTTGGGCGTTACTAGCCCAAGTTGTTGCTAACAACTTGCTTTTCTTCTTCTTGACTTTACTTTCATGCTTAATGTTGCCCAGAATTTGAGTGTCAATCCTTTGCCTAAATATGAACTATGATATATCATTGGAAAGATCTTGATGTCTACTTTCCAATGCCACTGAAATCACTTCATTTGGACTTTCCTAGCTCAAGTTATGCTCCATTGAAGAGGGCAAGGTCAGGCTGCCCTGGTTGGGCGTTTTTGTCAAACACGCCACCAATAACGTGCTCAACAACGCCCCTAGCCCAAATTTCTTGGCCTGGGCGTTGTTGCTGGAGTTGCCAAGGAACACGCCAGTTCATTTTGGCCCTGGCAACGTGTTCGACCCTCCTCTCTTGGCTCATTCATGCTGCCTTGAATTTCAACCTCATTTCCTTGTTTTTGGGGCCTAAAGATGACTCTGATTCGAGCTTCCATTTCATGCTCCACTATAAACTATTATATATGGTTGGAAAGCTCTGAATGTCAGCTTTCCAACGCAACTGGAAGCACTCAATTTGGATCTCTGTAGCTGAAGTTATTCTTGTTTGAAGAAGACAGGGTCAGGCTGCCAAGGTTGCCGGCGTTTTTGACAAACACGCCTTCACATTCTCAAGTTGGCAACGTGGGTTATCTTCTAAGGCTGCTGAGCTTCGCAGGCGTTGCTAGCAAACACGCTTTCACCTTCCCCAAGTTGGCAACGTGGGTTATGCCTCCCAGGGAGCCAAATTTTAGCAAGGGCGTTGCCAACTTAGATTCCACGTTGGCAACGTGCTCCTTTCTGAGGCTCCAAATGAAGCCAGTTTTTGAAGCTTCAAACTAATGTCAAACCCATACTATGATATATGGTTGGAAAGCTCTGGATGTCTACTTTCAAATGCCGTTGGAAGTGCATCATTTGAAGCTCTAGAACTCAAGATATACTCCATGGAAGAGAGTAAGGTCCGGCTGCCAGGGTTGCCAGCGTTTTTGGCAAACACTCCTTCTTCTCAGCACGTTGGCAACGTGCCAGCCCCTGCCCCCTTGCTCCATGCTTGCTTCCTGGCGTTGGCAACGTGGTTGGCAGCTCTTCCTGGCGTTGGCAACGTGGTTGGCACCAAGACTTGGCGTTGGCAACTTGATTGGCACCAAGACTTGGCGTTGGCAACTTGGTTGGTGCCTTGATTGGCGTTGGCAACTTGGTTGGTGCCTTGATTGGCGTTGGCAACGTGGTTGGTGCCTTGATTGGCGTTGGCAACGTGGTTGGTGCCTTGATTGGCGTTGGCAACTTGGTTGGCACCCAAGACTTGGTGCCTAGCCAAGCAACCATTCCTGGCGTTGCCTTAGAACACGCCCATGGTTTCTAGCTCAACAACGTGCTCGAGCTTCCCCTTTGGTGCCAAAGTTACTTGCCTCTTGACGTTGTTGCCAAGCACTCAAGTAGAAGTGCAAGTTGGCAACGTGCAAACTCCTCTAGGATCACTCTCCAGGGCTGCTAGCGTTATCATCAAACACGCCAGTGGTAGCCCAAGTTAGCAACGTGCTCTTCATTCCCGAGGTTGCCTAGCTTGCTTGTATGATGCGCACATTGGCGTTAGCAACGCCTTTCTAGAGTTGGAAACGCCCTTGGTGACTTCCTTCTTGCTCCAGGGCTCTTTGCTTCACCTATCATCAACCAAACACATGCATCAAAGCCTTGCTAAATCACAAGATTTTGCATCATTCATAAGATCAAATAATTCTTGCATAAATCTCATGAAAATGCACATATTTAACAATGTTTGATTGAATCAAGGCATGCATACAATTCTCATCCAAATACTTGCTTATTGCCTAAGAAAATGCATGAAACCAACCTAAAGCATACAAAAAATGGCTAGTAAAACTAGCAAGGATGCCCTGGCATCACAACACCAAACTTAAACCTTGCTTGTCCTCAAGCAAGAAAAGAATCATGCAATAGAGATTAACAATCCAAGGTTAGAAGAATAGCAAGTTAATGTTCATGGCAAGCTAGTTTTGTATGTATGCTACAATCACAAAAGAAATGTAAATGATTGATGCTTCTATCTAGCTCAATTTATGAAATCTTTTTCTTATATTTCTTCCTTGAAACAAGCTTTTGATTTTCTTATTAGCTTTTCCTTTTGGGTGCTTTGCCCCATGAGTTGATAACAAAACTACGACTCTAAATGCTTTGTTTTCAAGTCTTACCACTTGATACATAAGCACCACAAGCATTTAATTAGAGGACTTCATTAAGCTCATTTATTTCTTTTCTTGACTCTCTAATCATTGATGCTCAGAGCCTTGAGCTTTGAGGGAGTGCTTTTGCACTTGAGCCTAGCCTTGACTTCTAAGTGTTTTGTTTTCAAGCATTTTACTTGATACATAAACACCACAAGTACATAACAATGAAATTGTCATTGGTACTCAGAGCCTTCAACTTTCTCATTCTTTCCCTTTTTCTCTTCTTGCCTTAATTGCATTTGCTTCTTCAAGGTTTTCATGATTTTCAAAAGATTTCACAAAATGTCCTAGATGAAAACTTCAATTAAATAAAATCTAATGTACTTGAGCAACAATCAATCATACTAGCTTTCCAATACTTGTATGCACATACTAAATTCTTCTTTAATTCCTTGTTTGTTTATGATCATGATGCTTTTTTTTTTTGCTTTTGTATTCACAAAACTCAAGTTGGTAGTCATAATGCCACAACAACATATTGCAAATCAAAATTCAAGCTATGCTTATTCATACCACACATGTATATAAAGAAGGTAATAAGACAATCATGCAATTTAAAGTGCTGGAAACAAATGAGAGGAAAAAGAACTTTACAACCTTGTAATTTATCTTCTCTATTGTTGTCCTTTTCCTCCTTTTCTTTCCCTTCGCACACCAAACTTAGAATGATTGCTTGTCCTCAAGCAACAATTAGAACCGTGGCTATGGGGTTAAGATAGATCATGAATGTCTTACACAATGAAACATTAGTAGCACATGTGTTTCAAGTAAGCAAAATTAAAGATAACAATTAAGGCACAAGAGACAGAGACATTTTGATTGCAAACTTAAGAAGGTGAGCACAATACATTGCATAAAAGATAAGTGGCACACCAAACTTAGTGTGACACTTTCACTTGGAATTAATGCAAGTATCCAGTAAAGATTGGAAACAAATTTTGTTGCATAGTAACACCAAACTTAGAATGCAATCATATGTCAATTTATTTGAATTAAAACTAAGCAAATGAAACTGTTGTATTGTTAAATACAATCACCAAGCTAAGAATCTGTCATGAATAAGGATCTCTTGGTAATGTATTAACAAAAATAGTTAATAAGCAAACTAAATGAAAGCATTTAAAGATAGAAAAATAACTAAAGCAAGTAGAATGCAAAAGTGTCAAATCAAAAGAGAAAACTAAAACTGCAGAGGCATTATGATTATGCAGACAAGTAGTGTTGCTTGAATAAATTGCATAGAAAATAAATGGCACACCAAACTTAGAATCTTGGTGTGTCATTTCATTTTTGATTTGATGCAATCATCCAAGAAGATTGAAAACAATTTGTTGCAAGGCAACACCAAACTTAAAATGTAACCATATGCCAATTTATTGAATTTAAATAAAACAAAGAACGAAAACAAAGCAGAGAAGAGAAATTATACCTATGGTTGACATGTTGTTCACTTTCTTCCTCTTCTTCCAGTTTGTTAATAGGAATGACCTTAAGGGGGGAGAAGATTCTGCTAGTGTCCCCTGTCTTGGCCTCTCCTCAGCAAGCTTTCTTTTGTTAATGGCTTGATTGAGCTTGCTTGCTGGATCAGGGGGAGGATTACTTGTGGTTGACCCCTTTTTCTTCATGAATATTGTCCTTGGTAGCTTGGTCACAATCCTCTTCTTGGTGCTTTTGTTAATTACCTTCACTTCCTTGAATCCACGTCTTGGTAGTTGTGTGATTGTTGGAGTCTTCTTTTCATCAAAAGCCTCTTGAATTGGTGGTTCTATGAGCCCTTCCTTTTTGCACTTCTCTGTTTCAGTTGAGTGTGATTTCTCTTGAGTGTCTTCCTCACGTTCTTGCTCTTCCACTTCCTCTTTTACACTCAACATTTGCTTTAATAGCTCAATCATGGAAGAGGTTTGTTGTTCTTCCCAAGATTTTTTCATCTCCTCTTCATATTTTTCGATCACAGATTCAAGGGAAGTTTGTGATGGTTGTGAATGTTCATGTTCCTTTATCACCTCATGTTCAATTTCATTCTCAACCACCTCATTCTTCATTGAAATTTCACTTGATACAGGGACCTTTTGTTCTTCTTTTTCCACTTCCTCACCCACAAATTGGTCTTCATCCTCACTGCTTAGCAACCCGAAGTGTTTCCTTATTTGCTCTAAGTGCCCATCTATCTTCTCAAAAAGGCTCTCTCGTTCCTCCCAATATTGTTCTTGTCTTTCCAAGAGTTCTCTGGACGTTTGAAGGAGGTCCTCAGCTACTAGCTTAAGAGGTGAAGGTTGAGAGAAGTTTTGTGGATATGGATGTGTTGTGGTGAGGTTGTTTTGAGTGGTATGAAATGAATCTTGTGAATTGTGGAATAAGTTTTGTGGTTGGTGGAATGAATTTTGTGGATGATGAGTTGAATTGTATGAATTTTGGAAGGAATTTTGTGTTGAGGCAAACTCAAGTGGTGAAGAATTTTGATATGAAAAATTTGGAGGTGAGGTTGGATAATTAAGAGGTGATGGCTCTTGATAAGTAGAATATGGGCTCTCAAATGCTTTCTGGTTTTGCTCCTCCCAGGCACAACTTGAAGAATTGTTGAAATCATCATAGTATGGACAATCTTGTAGTCCTTGGGAGGAATCTTGCATGAATCTGTTGCAAGCATAATCAAGAGATGATGTCTCTTGATGAATATCATTTGGAGAATTAAAATTTCCTCCCCAGCCATAGTTTGTGTCAATGTCATAACAGCATGGTTCACTTTGTGGCTCTAGGAGAAAATTCATTTCACTTGATTGTTCACACTCTTGTTGATATGCCCAAGCACCATGAGGGTAATGACATAAATCATTTTGTGGTTCTGAACAATATCTCATGTGATTAGCTTGATCAATTTGTGGCTCTGGAGCAAATCTCCATGGATTGGAGTGCTCAGAATTTGCAATTTCTTGGCGATACTCCCAGCCACCATTAGAATAATGACTTGAATCATTTTGTGGTGGTGAGAAATATCCCATATGATTCTCTTGCTCATCTTGTGTCTCTGAAGCAAGTATCCATGAATTGGAGTGCTCAGAATTTGTATTTTCTTGGTGATATTTCCAACCACCATTAGAGATTGGTGGTGGTGGGTGATATCCCAGAAAGTTTGTTTGATCAAAAGATGAGATAAACTCCATTTAAGTTTTGTAGAATACAATCACAAAGCAATTGAAATACATGTCTCAGATGAGAATTTCTTAGTGAGGCAATAACACAAACACCTTAATGTCCAAAAAGAAAACAAAAAGATTAAAAGAACTGTACAAAGCAAAAACAAAGAAAATGCTTAATCTAAACTACCATTCACTTAATCATTGTCAATCTTTTCCAATCCCCGGCAACGGCGCCAAAAACTTGATACGTAAAAACTTAATTTCACGTAATTACCGGCAAGTATACCGGGTCGTATCGAGTAGTAAAACTCACTAAGAGTGAGGTCGATCCCACGGAGATTGGTAGATTAAGCAACTTTAGTTAAATGATAGATTTAGTCAAGCAAACATGGTTTTGATTTCATGAGCATTGTGATTTTTGAACATAATTGCAGGAATTTAAATGGCATAAGAGCAAAGAGCAAGAAATAAAGAGACAGAATGTAGATGACAAGAATAATAAATTGCAAGAATGTAGAAGGGAGATGGGGTAATGGGTGGTCAAACAACTAAGAGCAAAAGAAATGAGAATTAATGATAGAGAGAATCATTAGGGATCGGAGATGCAAATTCTCATGAATTGATGTTGATCAATTCCTTCTCAATCATGGGTATAGATCCATGGCAAGTGGGTAATTGAATCCCAATCTCTTGGTGATCCAATTTCTCTCAACATAACCAATTGCCACTCTCGTGATCTAGTTGTTCATGAGAAGAGATGAAGCTCAATTCTAATCCAGCCACACAACTCCCATAATCTCAACCAAGGAAAGTTACATCTCACATACTAACCAAGGTGTATTGATTAAGGAAATCATGAAAGGATGAACTCTAAACTGAATTATGTGGCTCATTCCTCAAATTCACCACACAATTCACATAGATTAACCCCTCTCTCGATGGTGGTTGAATCTTTGAAGAACAAGAGTTTCCTCTTTGGATTAACCACATGAATGGAGGAGGAAAAGAGGAGTTCATCAATGCATTCAAACAAGCAGAGCTCTTCCCCCTAATGAAAAGGGAATTAAGTGATCATTGCTCTCAACTGAAAACTAAATTGCATGAAATTAAAGTGCATGAAAATAAAGAGTGAGACTTCAAAACAGAAATTGAGAATTCAAGAATTCATAAATGAAAACTACAAATTAAACTACACTACTACTAAGGAAGAAGAGAAGGGGAAGTGAAGAAGAGTGTATGAAGGGGAGGGGTCCGAAGACCCACTCTCAATGGAGTGTGCCAATTCACAGAATTTCAAATTGGTCTCCTCCGTCCCCCTCCAATCCAACCTCCTAATGCTATGAGACTATGGCCTTTATATAGGCTTTTCTAAATTACAAATTGAAATGAAATTAAAAGAAAATTACAAACAAATGAAAATTAACTATTCTAGATGATTCTTGTGGCCTTGATTGGTTGAGATTTATGGGCTTTGCTTGCTTGATTTGGATTAGCTTCATGAAGGAATTCTTGTCAAACAGAGGAAGAAGAGCTCATTCACATTGCTTCTGGCCCAATGGCCTGGCGTTACTGGCAAACACGCCAGTTCAAAGGACGTTGGCAACGTGCCAATACACTTCCTGGGCTGGTAGCTTGGTGCTTGGGCGTTACTAGCCCAAGTTGTTGCTAACAACTTGCTTTTCTTCTTCTTGACTTTACTTTCATGCTTAATGTTGCCCAGAATTTGAGTGTCAATCCTTTGCCTAAATATGAACTATGATATATCATTGAAAAGCTCTTGATGTCTACTTTCCAATGCCACTGAAATCACTTCATTTGGACTTTCCTAGCTCAAGTTATGCTCCATTGAAGAGGGCAAGGTCAGGCTGCCCTGGTTGGGCGTTTTTGTCAAACACGCCACCAATAACGTGCTCAACAACGCCCCTAGCCCAAATTTCTTGGCCTGGGCGTTGTTGCTGGAGTTGCCAAGGAACACGCCAGTTCATTTTGGCCCTGGCAACGTGTTCGACCCTCCTCTCTTGGCTCATTCATGCTGCCTTGAATTTCAACCTCATTTCCTTGTTTTTGGGGCCTAAAGATGACTCTGATTCGAGCTTCCATTTCATGCTCCGCTATAGACTATTATATATGGTTGGAAAGCTCTGAATGTCAGCTTTCCAACGCAACTGGAAGCACTCAATTTGGATCTCTGTAGCTGAAGTTATTCTTGTTTGAAGGAGACAGGGTCAGGCTGCCAAGGTTGCCGGCGTTTTTGACAAACACGCCTTCACATTCTCAAGTTGGCAACGTGGGTTATCTTCTAAGGCTGCTGAGCTTCGCAGGCGTTGCTAGCAAACACGCTTTCACCTTCCCCAAGTTGGCAACGTGGGTTATGCCTCCCAGGGAGCCAAATTTTAGCAAGGGCGTTGCCAACTTAGATTCCACGTTGGCAACGTGCTCCTTTCTGAGGCTCCAAATGAAGCCAGTTTTTGAAGCTTCAAACTAATGTCAAACCCATACTATGATATATGGTTGGAAAGCTCTGGATGTCTACTTTCAAATGCCGTTGGAAGTGCATCATTTGAAGCTCTAGAACTCAAGATATACTCCATGGAAGAGAGTAAGGTCCGGCTGCCAGGGTTGCCAGCGTTTTTGGCAAACACTCCTTCTTCTCAGCACGTTGGCAACGTGCCAGCCCCTGCCCCCTTGCTCCATGCTTGCTTCCTGGCGTTGGCAACGTGGTTGGCAGCTCTTCCTGGCGTTGGCAACGTGGTTGGCACCAAGACTTGGCGTTGGCAACTTGATTGGCACCAAGACTTGGCGTTGGCAACTTGGTTGGTGCCTTGATTGGCGTTGGCAACTTGGTTGGTGCCTTGATTGGCGTTGGCAACGTGGTTGGTGCCTTGATTGGCGTTGGCAACGTGGTTGGTGCCTTGATTGGCGTTGGCAACTTGGTTGGCACCCAAGACTTGGTGCCTAGCCAAGCAACCATTCCTGGCGTTGCCTTAGAACACGCCCATGGTTTCTAGCTCAACAACGTGCTCGAGCTTCCCCTTTGGTGCCAAAGTTACTTGCCTCTTGACGTTATTGCCAAGCACTCAAGTAGAAGTGCAAGTTGGCAACGTGCAAACTCCTCTAGGATCACTCTCCAGGGCTGCTAGCGTTATCATCAAACACGCCAGTGGTAGCCCAAGTTAGCAACGTGCTCTTCATTCCCAAGGTTGCCTAGCTTGCTTGTATGATGCGCACATTGGCGTTAGCAACGCCTTTCTAGAGTTGGAAACGCCCTTGGTGACTTCCTTCTTGCTCCAGGGCTCTTTGCTTCACCTATCATCAACCAAACACATGCATCAAAGCCTTGCTAAATCACAAGATTTTGCATCATTCATAACATCAAACAATTCTTGCATAAATCTCATGAAAATGCACATATTTAACAATGTTTGATTGAATCAAGGCATGCATACAATTCTCATCCAAATACTTGCTTATTGCCTAAGAAAATGCATGAAACCAACCTAAAGCATACAAAAAATGGCTAGTAAAACTAGCAAGGATGCCCTGGCATCAGACTATTATATATTATTGGAAAGCTCTGGATGCCTACTTTTTAACGTTGATGAGAGCGCGCCATTTAGAGTTTTATAGCTCCAGAAAATCTATTTTGAGTGCAGGAAGGTCAGATTCTAACAGCATCAGCAGTCCTTTGTCAGCCTCCTATCAGAGTTTTGCTCAGGTCCCTCAATTTCAGCCAGAAAATACTTGAAATCATAGAAAAACAAGCAAACTCATAGTAAAGTCCAGAAATGTGAATTTAGCATAAAAACTAATGAAAACATCCCTAAAAGTAACTAGATCATGCTAAAAACTTCCTAAAACCAATGCCAAAAAGCGTATAAATTATCCGCTCATCAGGGGTCTTCTCAAACCATCCTGAAGCCGCCCGTGCCGGGTTCCCTTGGGCCGAGGAGGGTGATCCCTACTCCTCGGGTTCGACTGGCAGATCCCCCACAAACTTCTGTTGCTGCTTCTGGTGCTCCTCCCTTAAAAAAGCAAAAAACATCTGAGCCCTTTAACCTGGATGCCCCGGATTTTGATGCTGTCGAGTTTGTTGACCAGCAAATTGCCCCCTATGGTGGGCTCTCCATGGATGATGTGTCTCTTCTTCAGCATCTGGATTTTATCACCAAAAGTAGTGTGAAAATGGCAAATATGGGTACGGCTATTTTCTGAACTGTTCAGGGGATCCCAATTCATGCCACAAAATCCTTCATGGAGGAGACCAAATCAGAATTTGATCGGATCAAGGGTCTGAAGGATGAGTTGGAGGTGAAGTTGGCGAAGGTAGAGAAGGAACTGGAGGGTGAGAAGGCCAGCTCTATTGCCTTGGCTGCTTCTTTGAAGTTGGCTGAGGACATGGCACTGAAGCACAAGGATAGCTATGTCTTAGCTTATAGGGAGTTGGTGCATCTCCGGGATGATTTGGAAACTGCTCGGGTTGATTATGCCGAGCTTCAGAGTCACCTTGTGGGCAGCGTGACTGCCGCCTATGAGAACCTGATGGAGCAGTTCCGGATTGTTGCTCCTGATGCCGATTTGACTCTCGTTAGTCTTGATAACGTAGTAAAGGATGGCAAGATTGTCCCAGATGATCCCGATGATGACATTGAACCTCCTCCTGCGCCTCCTCTTAAAGCTTCTGCCATGCCGGTTTCTTCAGCCCCCTCGACCGTAGTTGAGCCAAATCCTGATTGTCAGATCTTGAATCGAGGCGACGGGACAGTGGATGCGGTGCCTCTCCAGACTCGTCCTCCTTCACCTCATGTTGATGCTGCTATTGGGAAGCCTTTGGATCCTCTATGATTTCTCTGTCATGTTTGTGTATAGCCTGATCTGTGGGCTTTGAACTCTTTTTTGTAAATGTTGTTTTGTTGACTGTTGATACTTTCTGTTGCTTGTTTAGCAACTTTGTTTTGAAAAACAAAGTGACTTTTCGAGCTTTCTGGGCTGATTTAGGTGGCCTCTGAAGCTTGCTATTATCATAATTTAGTAGTTTTTATATCTGTCTGCTTTGCACTTGTCTAGGCACCTTCATAAGTTTCTATCTGACATGATTAACTTGATCCTTTGGCTTGACGCTGCTCTGATGTTGCTGAACTTGTTTTTTTTTTTGTTTGTAGCCCTCCTTTTTGGACCTTACTTAAGGTCTTCTTCCATGGGTAGCTTTATCGTGTCGGTTCCTGTCAAATTACTCGGTAATCCTCTTTTATTCAGGTCTCTTTCAGGGATTACCTTTGTAGCTTTGTATTTTGGACCGACTTCGTCATGTCGGGCTTTGGTCGAGTTACTTGATAATCCTCTTTCTTGGACCTTGTTTAGGTCTCTTTCAGGGATTTATCTTTTGTAACTTTATCTTTCCGGGCTGACTTTGTCATGTCGGACTTTGGTCGAGTTACTTGATAGTCCTCTTTCTTGGACCTTGTTCAGGTCTCTTTCAGGGATTATCTTTGTAACTTTATCTTTTCGGGGCCGACTTGGTCATGTCGGGCACTGTCGAGTTACTTGATAATCCTCTTTCTTGGACCTTGTTCAGGTCTCTTTCAGGGATTATCTTTTGTAACCTTTTGTAGGAGTCCGACTTCGTCACATCGGGCTCTTTGAAGTTATAGTAATCGTCTTTTATAGGGTTGGCTAGACCTCTTTCCAGGGCTTTACTTATAACTTGGTTTTGTTGGGGCTGGCCGACTTTAGGTGTCGGCCAGCCTTTAAGCTATTTTATAGCAATCCATTTTATTAGGACCTCGTCAGGTCCTTTCTATGGATCACTTTCTATAGCTTCTTGTATCATTCTATTTTCATCTTTGCTGATTTTGTAGAATTTTGGGTTTTAACCCTCGTTTTTATCGTGATCGCACAGTGAATTTGGTTTTCATTTTTTGTCGATCTGTAGCTTTATAATCGGACGATGATTGTTTTTAGAATAATACGACTTGAACGTTTGTAGAAAATCTTCTTAAGTTGCAGGCATGCCATGACCTTGGCAGCTCTCGCCCGTCGAGTTCGGAAAGCCTGTAGTAGCCCTTCTCCATCACTTCTATGACTCGGTAGGGTCCTTTCCAATTTGCAGCCAGCTTTCCTTCCCCAAGTTGAGTTGTTCCAATGTCATTTCGAATTAGAATGAGGTCATTCTTCATGAAGGTCCGCTGTATTACTTTTTGATTGTATCTGGAAGTCATTCTTCATTTCAATGCTTCTTCCCTTATCCGAGCTCTTTCTCGGACTTCTGGGAGTAATTCGAGCTGTTCCGTTTGAAGTTGGGGATTGGTTTCTTCACTATAGTAGATCACTCTAGGGGATCTTTCTTCAACCTCTATTGGGATCATAGCCTCCATTCCGTAAGCTAATAGGAAAGGTGATTCCCTTGTTGTGGAATGTGGGGTCGTTCGATATACCCATAGGACTTGTGGGAGCTCCTCAGCCCAGGCTCCCTTTGCATCTTGTAATCTCCGTTTTATCCCTGCTAATATAACTTTGTTGGCAGCTTCGGCTTGCCCATTGGCTTGGGGATGCTCAATAGAGGTGAATTGTTGTTTATATTCAGGTCGGCCGCTAATTTTCTGAAGCCTGCGTTTGTGAACTGGGAACCATTATCTGTAGTGATGGAGTATGGAACTCCAAATCTTGTGACGATATTTCGATACAGGAATTTCTGACTTCTTTGAGCTGTGGCATTGGCTAGGGGTTCTGCCTCGATCCATTTTGTGATGTAGTCTATTCCTACTATGAGGAATTTGACCTGTCCGGATCCTTGGGGAAAGGGTCCAAGGAGATCGAGTCCCCATTTTGCGAATGGCCACGGTGAGGTTACGCTGATGAGTTCCTCGGGCGGAGCGGTGTGGAAGTTGGCATGCTTCTGACATGGCGAACATGTCCTTACGAAGTCTGTGGCTTCTTTTTGTAGGGTTGGCCAATAGAATCCGGCCCGTAGTACTTTTTTGGCGAGTGCTTGTGCTCCGAGGTGATTGCCACAAATGCCACTCTGTACTTCTTCTAAGATGTCCTTAGTATTGTAAGTCGGCACGCATTTTAGCAATGGTGTTGAAATCCCTCTTTTGTATAAAGTGTTATTTATGATGGTATAGTATTGTGCTTCCTGTTTTAACTTCTTTGCCTCTTTCTCATCTGTAGGGAGGGCCTCTGTTGTGAGATATTTAATTATAGGGGTCATCCATCCCTGATCGCGACCTGTTATGGCTAGGACCTTTTCTTCTTCTGAGATTGATGGCTTCTGTAGAATTTCTTGGATAAGGCTTCTATTGTTACCTCCTGGTTTGGTGCTGGCTAGTTTTGAGAGTGCATCGGTCCGGGCATTCTATTCTCGGGGTATGTGTCGAATCTCACATTCTCCGAGTTGTCCGAGCTGTTCCCTGGTTTTGTCCAGGTACTTTTTCATAGTGGGATCCTTGGCTTGGTAGCTGCCTGTTATTTGTGAAGTGACTACCTGTGAATCGTTGAAGATGATAAGTTTTTGAGCTCCGACCTCCCTAGCCATCTTCAAACTAGTAGTGCCTCATATTCTGCTTGATTATTCGAGGCGGGGAACCCAAATTTGAGGGAGAGTTCGATCTGGGTCCCCTGGTCGCTTTCGATTATTACGCCTGCACCACTTCCCATTTTATTTGAGGATCCGTCCACGTATAGATTCCATTTTGTGGGGACTTCCGGTGTGTCCGTAAATTCCGCAATGAAGTCGGCCAGGTATTGAGATTTGATTGCCATCCGAGCTTCGTATTGAAGGTGGAATTCGGACAACTCGACTGCCCATTGCAAGATTCTTCCTACCAAGTCTATTTTCTGTAAGATCCCTTTTATGGGCTGGTTAGTTTGAACTTTAATGGTGTGAGACTGGAAATATGGGCAAAGTCGGCGAGACATTATTATGAGAGCGTAAGCAAATTTTTTTATTTTTTGGTAGTTCAGCTCGGATCCCTGCAATGCTTTGCTGATAAAGTATATGGGTTGCTGTCCGCTGTTGTCCTCTCGGACCAGTGCTGAAGCTATTGCCCAATTTCTCACTGCGAGGTACAAGATGAGCGGTTCCCCCTTCCGAGGCCGACTTAATATAGGTGGTTATCCCAGAAATTTTTTAAAGTCTTGGAAGGCTTGCTCGCATTCGACTGTCCATTCAAATTCCTTTCCCTTTCTTAGAGTGGCGTAGAAGGGGAGAGATCTTATTGCGGATCCCGCCAGGAATCTGGACAAGGCTGCCAGCCGCCTGTTGAGTTGTTGCACCTCTTTGATACAAGTCGGGCTTTTCATGTCGAGTACGGCCCTGCACTTGTCCGGGTTTGCTTCGATTCCTCTCTGTGTGATCATAAAACCTAAGAATTTACCGGCTTCTACTGCGAAGGTACATTTTGTGGGATTGAGTCGCATGCCGTGTCTCGTCTTATGGTGTCGAATACTTGTGTCAGGTCGGATAGTAACATGTCTTCACTAACATGTCGTCTATATAGACCTCCATGATTTTTCTGATGTGATCCGTAAAAACTTTGTTCATTAATCTTTGGTAAGTGGCTTCCGCATTTTTGAGACCGAAAGACATAACAATGTAACAGTAATTTGCCTTTGGGGTTAAGAAAAAGGTTTTTTCTTGGTCGGGTGGGTACATTGGGATTTGGTTATATCCCGAGTATGCGTCCATAAAGGAGAGGTATTTGTATCCGGAGGAGGCATCTACCAATGCGTCGATGTTTGGGAGTGGATAAGGATCTTTTGGGCAAGCTTTGTTGAGATCGGTATAGTCGGTGCACATTCTCCACTTCCCATTTGACTTTTTTACCAAAACGACATTAGCAAGCCATAGCAGGTATTTGACTTCTCTTATGAAGCCTGCCTCCAGTAGAGCTCGTACCTGTTTTTCCACCGCTTGAGAACGTTCTGGTCCTAGCTTTCTGTGCCTTTGTTGTACCGGCCGAGATCCTGGGTAGGCTGCTAGCTTATGGCACATTAGTTTGGGATCTATACCTGGCATGTCTGCGGCCTTCCACGCAAAGAGGTCGGCATTATCGCGTAGGAACTGTATGAGTGATTCTCTTGTGTCCCCTTTTAGGAGTGTCCCGATGTTGGTTATTTGGTCCGGGGTGTTTCCGATCTGGACTTTCTCTATTTCTCCTTCAGGTTGTGGGCGAAGCTCCTCCCGCCTCCGAGCTCCACCAAGCTCAATTGTGTGGAATTCTTCACCTCTGCCTCTGAGGTTTAGACTTTCGTTGTAACAGCGGCACGCCATTTTCTGGTCTGCCTTTACTGTGGTTATTCCTTCTGCGGTTGGGAATTTCATGCATAGATGCGGAGTCGAGCCTATTGCGCCGATTTGATTTAACGTTGTCCGACCTATTAGAGCATTGTAGGCTGAAGTTACATCAACGACGATGTAGTCTATTTTGAGTGTTCTTAACTGACTTCCCTTTCCAAAAGTTGTGTGGAGCGGAATGTATCCCATTGGTTGAACTGGGGTATCTCCTAACCCGAACAGACTGTCCGGATATGCTCTAAGTTCCTTTTCTTCCATGCCGAGTTTGTCGATGGCGGTTTTGAATAAGATATCAGCAGAGCTCCCCTGGTCTATCAGTGTGCGATGGAGATTTGCGTTTGCCAGTATGATTGTGATGACCATGGGATCGTCATGTCCTGATGTGATGCCGGATGCGTCTTCTTTGGTAAAAGTGATCGCCGGGATGTCGGGTGCTTCCTTCCTTTCTGCGACGTGATATATGTCTTTGAGATGTCTTTTGCGGGATGACTTGGAGATTCCTCCTTTGGCGAATCCGCCGTGTATCATGTGGACGTGTCTTTCTGGTGTCCGGGATGATCGCATAGTAGGTCCGACATCTTCTGCTCTTCTTCTTTTCCTTTGTTCATATTCGTGGGTGGCCAAGTATCGATCTAACCTTCCTTCTCGTACGAGCTTTTCTATGACATTTTTTAAATCAAAACACTCATTGGTGGAGTGTCCGCGGATCCGATGATATTCACAGTATTCAGCCCGGTTTCCTCTTCCTTTTTTACCTTTGAGTGGTTGAGCTGGTGGTATTGTTTTTGTGTTGCAAACTTCTCTGTAGACATCCACAAGGGACACCCGAAGAGGGGTGTAATTGTGGTACTTTTTGATTTTTTCTCCATGTTGATCTTCCTTTTTTCTGGAATCTTTGTCTTTATCCCGAGGGGTGAACCCTGGTTTTGAAGTCTCTCCTAATCGGGAGTTTTTCTCCATGTTGATGTACTTTTTTACTCGCTCCTGCACCTCGTTCAGAGATGTGGGATACTTCTTTGATATGGATTGACTGAAAGACCCTTCTCGCAGACCGTTAATGAGACCCATGATGGCAGCTTCTGTTGGAAGGTTTTGTATATCCATGCATGTTTTGTTGAATCTCTCCATGTAGTTTCGCAGGGTTTTCCGCTCCCCTTGTCTGATTCCTAGTAAGCTCGGAGCATGTTTTGCTTTGTCCTTTTGGATGGAGAATCTGGCCAGGAATTTTTTAGCCAAGTCATCGAAACTTGAGATGGACCTAGGAGGGAGGTTGTCGAACCATCTAATTGCTGTTTTTGTTAAAGTGGTTGGAAAGGCTTTGCAACGAACTGCATCTGAGGCATCGGTGAGGTACATTCTGCTTCTGAAGTTGCTGAGATGATGGCTGGGATCTGTTGTGCCGTCGTACAAGGTCATGTCTGGGAGTTTGAAGTCCTTTGGGATTCTTGTTTTCATGATCTCTCTGGTGAATGGATCTTGTTCCTTGCGGGTGCTATCTTCGGGGGTGGGATGGCTGGCTTTAGTCTTGACATCAGCCTCAAGTTTTAGGAGTTTGTTCTCCAATTCCCGGTGTCGTCTTATTTCTCTTTGTAAATCCTTTTTGGCCTCTCGTTGACGTAGAACGTCTTCCTCGAGTTGCTTTAACCGACTTTGGAATGCCTCCAGGGCTCCCTCGTTTGGGGAGTTTTTATCATTGACTTGAGGAGTATCCTTTGGTGTTGTGTCCATATTTTTGTGCGGCATTCTTTCTTTTAGATCTGAGGTGTGATCGTTGTCATGGTCATCCGCCATGGTAATGGGATGACTTCCAGGTTCCCCGGCAACGGCGCCAATGTTCCGAGGGTTACCTGAAACTAGAGGTCGATCTCGGACGAGATCTTCTATGCTGGTCGGAGCTGCGGAGTCCGATCTGATGATGGTGGTCGGAGTCGCTGTGTCTGACTCGTTGGACTTGGTGATGATGCTGATCCTTTGTCCCCGGAGGGTGGGGGGTACTTGCAAGGGACTCTGATACTTAAGTTAGCAAGGGTATTAAGCAGGTATTGAGTAGAATCAGAGTATGAGTTATACCTGGGTGCTCCAGTGTATTTATAATGGCGTAGAGTGACCTTCTTAGATAAGATAAGTTAGTTATCTTATCTTATCTTTATCTTTGAGCGAGGTCATCTTATCTTTAAGGGAACCGCCTTTATCTCTATAGGCTTTGGGCCGCCCTTGGATTCGGGTCGTGTTCCTCTGCTTGGGCCCTTTTATTGGGCTTTTCTGTGACTTGGCCGAGCTCTTTAAGAAGAGGCCGGGTTGTCCTTAGCCTGAAGAGGTCGGTCGCTTTGTCTGTAGAACATCCCGGGTCAGACAGCTCAACCCAGGGTATGAACACTAACCATTTTTCAAAAATAATTTTCGAAATTCTCTCCTTCTCATCTCTTTGTATTTATTTTATTCATTTACTAACACTTCTCTTCATCTTAAAATTTGAACCCTCTCTTCCCCCCTGCGTTCGAATTTTCCTCTTCTCTTTCTTCTATTCTTCTTCTCTTCTACTCACATAAAGGAACTTCTATATCTGGGTAAAGAGGATCCCTATTATTTTTTGTTATCTTCTTTTTCATATGAGCAGGAGCAAATACAAGGATATTCTTGTTGAAGCAGATCCAGAACCTGAAAGGACTCTGAAGAAGAAGCTAAGAGAAGCTAAAGCACAACAATCCAGAGAAAACCTTACAGAGAATCTCGAAAAAGAAAGAGACATGGCCGAACCCAACAACAATGCAAGGAAGATGCTTGGTGACTTTACTGCACCAAATTCCAACTTCCATGGAAGAAACATCTCAATCCCTGCCATTGGAGCAAACAACTTTGAGCTAAAGCCTCAATTAGTTTCTCTGATGCAATAGAATTACAAGTTTCATGGACTTCCATCAGAAGATCCTTTTCAGTTTTCAACTGAATTCTTGCAGATCTGTGATACTGTAAAGACCAATGGAGTTGATCCAGAGGTCTATAAGCTTATGCTTTTCCCTTTTGCTGTAAGAGACAGAGCTAGAACATGGTTGGACTCTCAACCTAAAGATAGCCTGAACTCTTGGGATAAGCTGGTCGTGACTTTCTTAGCCAAGTTCTTTCCTCCTCAAAAGCTGAGCAAGCTTAGAGTGGATGTTCAAACCTTCAGACAGAAAGAAGGTGAATCCCTCTATGAAGCTTGGGAAAGATACAAGCAACTGACAAAAAAGTGTCCGTCTGACATGCTCTCAAAATGGACCATCCTGGATATATTCTATGATGGCCTGTCTGAATTGTCTAAGATGTCAATGGACCATTCTACAGGTGGATCTATTTACCTGAAGAAAATACCTACAGAAGCTCAGGAACTCATTGAAATGGTTGCAAATAACCAGATCATGTACAGTTCTGAAAGGAATCCTGTAAGTAATGGGACGACTCAGAGGAAGGGAGTTCTTGAAATTGATGCTCTAAATGCCATATTGGCTCAGAATAAAATGTTGACTCAGCAAGTCAATATGATTTCTCAGAGTCTGAATGGACTGTAAAATGCATCCAACAGTACTAAAGTAGCATCTTCTGAAAAAGAAGCTTATGATCCTGAGAACCCTGCAATGGCAGAGGTGAATTACATGGGTGAAGCCTATGGAAACACCTATAATCTCTTATAGAGAAATCATCCAAATTTCTCATGGAAGGATCAACAAAAGCCTCAACAAGGCTTTAATAATGGTTGAAGAAACAGGTTTAGCAATAGCAAGCCTTTTCCATCATCTTCTCAGCAACAGACAGAGAATTCTGAGCAGAGTCCCTCTAACTTAGCAAACATAATCTCTGATCTATCTAAGGCCAATCTAAGTTTCATGAATGAAACAAGGTCTTCCATTAGAAATTTGGAGGCACAAGTGGGCTAGCTGAGTAAAAAAGTCACTGAAACTCCTCACAGTACTCTCCCAAGCAATACAGAAGAGAATCCAAAAAGAGAGTGCAAGGCCATAACCTTACTTGGTATGGCCGAACCTAGAGAGGAGGAGGAGGACGTGAATCCCAGTGAGGAACACCTCATGGGACGTCCTCTGGACAAAAAGGAGTTCCTAGTTGAGGAACCCAAGGAATCTGAGGCTCATCTAGAGACCATAGAGATTCCATTGAACCTACTTCTGCCATTCATGAACTCTGATGAGTATTCTTCCTCTGAAGAGGATGAAGATATTACTGAAGAGCAAGTTGCCAAATACCTCGGAGCAACCATGAAGCTGAATGCCAAGTTATTTGGTAATGAGACTTGGGTGGATGAACCTCCCTTGCTCATCAATGAACTGAATAACTTGGTTAGGCAGACATTACCTCAAAAGAAAGAGGATCCTGGAAAGTTCTTAACACCTTGTACCACAGGCACCATGACCTTTGAGAAGGCTCTGTGTGACCTGGGGTTAGGCATAAAATTAATGTCACTCTCTGTAATGGAGAAACTGGGAATCTTTGAGGTACAGGCTGCCAAATTCTCATTAGAGATGGCAGACAAATCCATGAAAAAAGCTTATGGACAGGTAGAGGACGTGCTAGTGAAGGTTGAAGGCCTTTGCATCCCTGCTGATTTCATAATCTTAGACACTAGGAAAGATGAGGATGAATCCATCATCCTTGGCAGACCTTTCCTAGCCACAGCAAAAGCTGTGATTAATATTGACAGAGGAGAGTTGGTCCTTCAATTGAATGAGGACTACCTTGTGTTTAAAACTCAAGGATCTCCCTCTGTAACCATGGAGAGGAAGCAAGAAAAGCTTCTCTCAGTGTAGAGTCAAACAAAGCCCCCAAAGTCAAACTCTAAGTTTGGTGTTGAGAGGCCACAACCAAACTCTAAGTTTGGTGTTGAACCCCCACATTCAAACTCTAAGTTTGGTGTTGGGAAGTCCCAATAATGCTCTGAGCATCTGTGAAGCTCCATGAGAGTTCACTGTCAAGCTATTGACATTAAAGAAGCGCTTATTGGGAGGCAACCAAGTTTTATTTTATGTTATTTTCTTTTTTTAGCTTGATGATCATGTGGAGTCACAAAAACAACTACAAAAATTAAAGAAAAATAAAAAACAGCATTAAAAACAACACACCCTGGAGGAGAAACTTACTGGCGTTTAAACGCCAGTAAAGGTAGCAGAATGGGCGTTTAATAGGGGTGTTTAAAACCGATCCAATCCGAACAAAACCGACCAACTGAGCCGAAAAAACCAATAACCGAACAAACCGAAAACCGAAAAAAACCGAAAAATGATATTTTGCAGTTTTTTTGCGGTTCAGTTCGGTTTTCAGTTTTAATTTGAAAAGCCCTAACCAAACCGAACCGAATCGATTATACTGAAAAACCCTATATAAAAATCAAACCCCATCCCCCCTTCCAGGAAGATACATCCACCACTCAACCCTAGCTCTCTCCTCTCCCCCACTCTTCACTCTCTTTTTCGACACCGTAGAAAATTCCACATCCCACCCTCACACGCCGTCGTCCTCTAAGCCCCTGACGTGTCAAATAGCACCCTCGCGGTGGCCTTCCTCGTCGTGCTTCCCTCTTTTCGGCGCGACCCTTCCTCTCCTTCCCTTCCTCATCGCGATTCACTCTCCTCGGCGCCGCCCTTCCTCCACACACAAAAGCCGCCGTCTCCTCCACGCACAGAAGCCGCCGTCTCCTCCTATCGTCTTCTTCCTAGCGTCCTCCTCCACGCCGTCATTTTCTTCTCTGCAGTTTGCAGAGTCGTGGTCTTCATAGTTCACTGGCGCTTCGCATCTCTGATTTGCAGTTCTAAATTTGTTGGATCTGACTATTTGTTGTTGTTTTGTTTTTGGATTCTGATCTTGTATACGTTCTAATTTGTTATTTTGATTTTTAGCTTTAATTCTTGGTTGTGAGTTTTGTTTAGGGTTTTAGATCTGATTACTTCTTTATTTTGATTGTATGTTCTGTTCTGAGTTTTGCTTAGAATTTTGGATCTGATTACTTCTTTGGTTGTGATTACTGATCATCTGTTATTTTGGTTTTTTATTATTTATTCTTGATTTGAGTTCTGCTCTGGTGTTTGATTTTAGGGTATGGATGGATAGAAGTTTAGAATAGGATAACATTTTTGAATTATTTGGAAAACCGAACCGAACCAAACTGGTTTTAATTGGTTTGGTTTGGTTTGGTTGGTGTTGATAAAAAAACCGAACCAAACCGAACTGAAGAATAAATATAAAATTGGATCTGATGACTTTTTCTCAAATAACTGAACCAAACTGCACCGCAAACACCCCTAGTGTTTAACGCCCAGTCTGGCACCATTCTGGGTGTTAAACGCCAGAAAGAAGCACCAGAATGGCGTTAAACACCAGAAAGAAGCAACAAACTGGCGTTAAACACCAAAAACAGGTTACAGCTTGGCATTTAACGCCAAGAAATGAATAAAAGTTGGAGTTTCACGCCAGAAACAAGCAGCAGTCTGGCGTTAAACGCCAGTATTGTACACTAAAGGCGTTTACACCCCTAATTGAAGCAACAAGCTGGCGTTAAACGCCAGAAACAGGTTGCAGCTTGGTGTTTAACGCCAAGAAAGGAATAAAAGCTGGCATTTAACACCAGAAACAAGCAGCAGTCTGGCGTTAAACGCCAGGATTGCACACTAAGGGCGTTTACACGCCTAATTGGAGTAGGGATGAGAAATCCTTGACCCCTCAGGATCTGTGGACCCCACAAGATTCCCACCTACCCCACCTCTCTTTCTCTCCCCCTCACACATCTCTATAACACTCCACCCAAAACACCACTCACCAATCAAATCCTATCCTCTTCCCTATATTCTCTTCACCAATCACCTCCATTTTTCTTCCCCAAAAACCCCACATACCTCACCTTTCAAATTCAAAACACTTTTTCCTCCCAAACCCAACCCTAATGACCGAAATCTAACCCTCCCCTCATCCCTATATAAACCCCTCACTACTCCTTCATATTCACACAACACAAACACCTTTCCCCCATCTTGGCCGAACTACCTATAACCCTCTATCTCCTCCATTTTCTTCTTCTTCCCCTTCTTTCTTTCTTCTTTTGTTCGAGGACGAGCAAACCTTTTAAGTTTGGTGTGGTAAAAGCATTGCTTTTTATTTTTTCATAACCATTTATGGCACCTAAGGCCGGAGAAACCTCTAGAAAGAGGAAAGGGAAGGCAAAAGCTTCCACCTCCGAGTCATGGAAGATGGAGAAATTCATCTCAAAAGTCCATCAAGACCACTTCTATGAAGTTGTGACCAAGAAGAAGGTGATCCCTGAGGTCCCTTTCATGCTCAAGAAAAAAGAGTATCCGGAGATCCGACATGAAATCCGAAGAAGAGGTTGGGAAGTTCTTACCAACCCCATTCAACAAGTCAGAATCTTAATGGTTCAAGAGTTCTATGCCAATGCATGGATCACTAGGAACCACGATCAAAGTATGAACCCGAATCGAAAGAATTGGCTTACAATGGTTCGGGAGAAATACTTAGATTTCAGTCCGGAAAATGTAAGGTTGGCGTTCCACTTGCCATTGATGCAAGAAAATGCACGCCCCTACACTAGAAGGGTCAACTTTGATCAAAGGTTGGACCAAGTCCTCATGGACATATGTGTGGAAGGAGCTCAATGGAAAAGAGACTCAAGGGGCAATCCGGTTCAATTGAGAAGACCGGACCTTAAGCCTGTGGCTAGAGGATGGTTGGAGTTCATCCAACGCTCCATCATTCCTACTAGCAACTGATCTGAAGTGACTGTGGATCGGGCCATCATGATCCATAGTATCATGATTGGGGAGGAAGTGGAAGTTCATGAGATCATACCTCTAGAACTCTACAAGGTGGCTGACAAGTCATCCACCTTGGCAAGGTTAGCCTTTCCTCATTTCATTTGTCACCTATGCAATTTGGCTGGAATTGACATAGAAGGAGACATCCTCATTGAAGAGGACAAACCCATCACTAAAAAGAGGATGGAGCAAACAAGAGAGCCCATTCATGGACCTCAACAAGAGCATGAGGAAGATCCTCACCAAGAAATCCTTGAGATGCCTCAAGGGATGCAATTTCATCTACACAACTATTGGGAGCAACTCAACACCTCTTTGGAAGGCTTGAGTTACAGCATGCACCAACTAAGGGTGGAGCACCAAGAGCACTCCATCATTCTCCATGAGATTAGAGAAGATCAAAGAGCTACGAAGGAGGAGCAACAAAGGCAAGGAAGAGACATAGAGGAGCTCAAGAGCACCATTGGACCTTCAAAAGGAAGACGCCACCCTCACTAAGGTGGACTCATTCCTTAATCTCCTTGTCTATTTATTTTTCTGTTTTCGATTTTGAGCTTTATATTTGGCTATGTTTGTGTCTTCATTACATGATCATTAGTGTCTAGCGTCTATGTCTTAAAGGTATGAATAACTCTAGGAATCCTTCACCTCTCTTAAATGAAAAATGTGCTTAATTACAAAAGAACAAGAAGTACTTGGATTTCAAAGTTTATCTTGAAATTAGTTTAATTATTTTGATGTGGTGGCAATACATTTTGTTTTCTGAATGAATGCTTGAACAGTGCATAATTTTGATCTTGTTGTTTATGAATATTAAAATTGTTGGCTCTTGAAAGAATGATGAACAAAGAGAAATGTTATTGATAATCTGAAAAATCAAGAAATTGATTCTTGAAGCAAGAAAAAGCACTGAAAAAAAAAGTAGCGAAAAAAAAGAGAAAAAATGGCGAAAAAGAAAAAGAAAAAGCAAGCAGAAAAAGCCAATAGCCCTTTAAACCAAAAGGCAAGGGTAAAAAGGATCCAAGGCTTTGAGCATTAATGGATAGGAGGGCCCAAGGAAATAAAATCCAGGCCTAAGCGGCTATATCAAGTTGTCCCTAACCATGTGCTTGTGTCATGAAGGTCCAAGTGAAAAGCTTGAGACTGAGTGGTTAAAGTCGTGATCCAAAGCAAAAGAGTGTGCTTAAGAACTCTGGACACCTCTAACTGGGGACTTTAGCAAAGCTAAGTCACAATCTGAAAAGGTTCACCCAATCATGTGTCTGTGGCATTTATGTATCCGGTGGTAATACCGGAAAACAAAGTGCTTAAGGCCACGACCAAGAATCATAAAGTAGATGTGTTCAAGAATCAACATACTGAACTAGGAGAATCAATAACACTATCTAAAATTCTGAGTTCCTATATATGCCAATCATTCTGAATTTCAAAGGATAAAGTGAGATGCCAAAACTGTTCAGAAGCAAAAAGCTACTAGCCCTGCTCATCTAATTGGAACTAAGTTTCATTGATATTGTGAGATTCATTGCATATTCTCTTCTTTTTATCCTTATTTGTTTTCAGTTGCTTGGGGACAAGCAATAATTTAAGTTTGGTGTTGTGATGAGCGGATGATTTATACGCTTTTTGGCATTGTTTTTACATAGTTTTTAGTATGATTTTGTTAGTTTTTAGTATATTTTCATTAGTTTTTAAGCAAAATTCACATTTCTGGACTATACTATGAGGTTGTGTGTTTTTCTGTGATTTCAGGTATTTTTCTGGCTGAAATTGAGGGACCTGAGCAAAACTCTGATTCAGAGGCTGACAAAGGACTACTGATGCTGATGGATTCTGACCTTCCTGCACTCGAAATGGATTTTTTGGAGCTACAAAAATCCAAATGGCATGCTTTCAATTGCGTTAGAAAGTAGACATCCAGAGCTTTCCAGTAATTATTAATAGTCCATACTTTGCCGAGTTTAGATGACGCAAACTGGCGTTCAACTCCAGCTTTCTGCCCTATTCTGGCGTTAAACGCCAGAAACAAGTTGCAAGCCAGAATCAAACGCCAGAATCAAACGCCAGAAACAAGTTACAAACTGGTGTTTAACTCCAAAGAAGGCCTCCACACATGAAAGCTTCAAATGCTCAGCCCAAGCATACACCAAGTAGGCCCGGAAGTAGATTTCTGCATCATTTACTTATTTCTATAAACCCTAGTAACTAGTTTAGTATAAATAGAACTTTTTACTATTGTACTAGGGGTCTTTTTCCCTATTTTCGAATTCACATGCCATTTGGGGAGGCTGGCCATGCGGCCATGCCTAGACCTTGTTCTTATGTATTTTCAACGGTGGAGTTTTTACACCCCATAGATTAAGGTGTGGAGCTCTGCTGTTCCTCGAGTATTAATGCAAAGTACTATTGTTCTTCTATTTAATTCAGGCTTATTCTTATTCTAAGATATTCATTCGCACTTCAACCTGATGAATGTGATGATCCGTGACACTCATCACCATTCTCACTTATGAACGTGTGCCTGACAAACACTTTCGTTCTACCTGCGAAAGCTAGAGTGTGTATCTCTTGGATTCCTGGTCCATGCGTTTGATTGCCTCTCCTGACAACAGAGCCTTCAATTTCTTGAGATTAGAGTCTTTGTGGTATAAGATAGAATCAATTAGCAGCATTCTTGAGATCCGGAAAGTCTAAACCTTGTCTGTGGTATTCCAAGTAGGATCTGGGATGGGATGACTATGACGAGCTTCAAACTCACGAATGTTAGGCGTAGTGATAGACGCAAAAGGATCACTGGATCCTATTCCAACACAAGTGAGAACCGACAGATGTTTAGCCCTACATAACCCGTAGTTGGACCATTTTCACTGAGAGGACGGATGGTAGCCATTGACAACGGTGATCCCCTACATACAACTTGCCATAGAAAGGAGTATGAAGGATTGGATGAAGGCAATAGGAAAGCAGAGATTCAGAAGAAACAACGCATCTCCATACGCTTATCTGAAATTCCCACAAATGAATTACATAAGTATCTCTATCTTTATTTTATGCTTATTTATCTTTTAAATTATTAAAACTCTATAACCATTTGAATCCGCCTGACTGAGATTTACAAGATGACCATAGCTTGCTTCAAGCCGACAATCTCCGTGGGATCGACCCTTACTCACGTAAGGTTTATTACTTGGACGACCCAGTGCACTTGCTGGTTAGTTGTGCGAAGTTGTGAAAAAGAGTTGAGATTATAATTGTGCGTACCAAGTTGTTGGAGCCATTGAGATCACAATTTCGTGCACCACTTAGTTAACCCCCAACGAATGAAGGAAGGTCAAGTAAGTTGGGAGCCAACTTCTATTAACAAGTTCTAATCCTCTCCCTTGGGAAGGGTTAGTGTTAGTAACTAGAAAGCTGGCCAACAACTTCCAATTACCAGTTAACTCTTGAGTATTCCAACTCAAGGGTCTCAAATATTAATCAACTCCAAAGTCAAGTTAAAGCCTACTCCATTGACATGGATTCCATTTACATGATAAAAGGAATTGAATTGAGATAATCAAGCAAATAAATAAATTAAATAGAAAAATACTCTTTGCATTAATAATTAAACAAAAGAAGAAGATAAATTGAAGTAATGGAATAAAAGTAGAAGAACACTAAATTAAAGGAACATTGAACCTGAAATTGGGAAGAAATAAACCTAGAAGTCCTAAATCCTAAAACCTAGAGAGAGGAAAGAGGCTATCTCTCTAGAATCTACATCTATCACCTAAAAATTATGTCAATGAATAGTATGATTGAATTCCTCATGATTCTATCTTTCTGCATCCTCTATTCTGTGTTCTCGGGCTCGGCATTAGGCCAAAAAAGGCTCAGAAATCGCTCCCAGTGCTTTCTGCAAATTTCTGCACATGGCAAAATTCCTATGCTTTCTGCACATAGGTCACGCGTGCGTGTCATTTGGAAAAATTCCTTATCACGCATACGCGTTAGTCACGCGTACGTGTCGCTTATCTTCTGCGCTAGGCACGCGTACGCATCGTCCATGCGTACGCATCGTTGCAAGCTTCTCAGACTTCATTTTCGCACGTTCCTCCCACTTTTGCATGTTTTCTTTCCATCCTCTAAGCCATTCCTGCCCTATAAAGCCTGAAAGCACTCAACATACAGATAACGGCATCGAATGGTAATAAAGGATGATCAAAATTGACAGTTTAAAGGCCTAGGAAACATGTTTTCAACTATATCACAGAATTAGGAGGGAATTGTAAAACCATGCAAATTATACGAATAAGTGAGCAAAGAATTGATAAAAGCCACTCAAATAAGCACAAGATAAACCATAAAATAGTGATTTATTAATCTCCTCACACTTAAACATTAGCATGTCCTCATGCTAAACTCAAGAGAACCAAAAGAGTGAAAGCAGAATGGTGGAATTTATGCAATGCAACCTATTTAAATATGAGCTTCCTACATGCATTATGCAATTTCTAATTACCATATATATATATATATATATATATATATATATATATATATATATATATATATAGCATACATGTGGTCAAATTGAGTCAAATTTTTAGGAAATCATATATGCACAATCAAGGGCTTATTCAATCATATCAAAACACATTTACAATTGAGTTGAGTTAATAAAAAAGTTCACAAACTTGCAAGACAAGCAATGATCAAATATGGACATATGAAAATGAGCAATTGAACCCTCACTTGTAGTGTATATGCACTCTAATCACTCAAGTGTTTGGGGTTGAACTACTCTACTCTTCTCTAGTCATGCTTTTTAAAACTTTGTTCTTCATCTAACCAATTAACAAATAATTAATATACCAATGCAAACATCATGAGGTCTTTTCAAGGTTGTAATGGGGCTAAGGTAAGGGTAAGGATATATGTGGCCAAGTGAGCTATAATATGCGTCCGCGTCATTCCTTTCTGGAGCCCACTCACGCGATCTCGTGCCCCACGCGATCGCGTCACCCAATTTTTGGCAATTAATGATTTTGAACAAAGAGTTGTGCGAGCGTGAGGCTACCCTCGCGCCAGTGGCATAAAACGGGTCACGCGACCGCATGCCCCACGCGTCCGCGTCGCTTGGGCTGCACAGCTTATCCTAATTTGCCAAATATCTTATCTTTTCTTCCCCAATCCTAATTTTTCCCTCCCTCCTTTCTTACTTACTTCTTCTTCCCTTCTTTCCCTTCTCATTCTTCTTATCTTTCATTTTATTTTACTTAATTTATTTGCATATTTCATTCATTGCATTTTAATTTAGTGCATATTTTTTTTTCTTTTCTAAATTTATTATTTTTCTTTTGGTGTTGATTTTCTTATTTAACTGTTGCATCTTTTCTGGTGTCATTTTGATGCTTAGTGACTTGTATTACAATGTTGGGTAATGTTAATTTTCTGTCAATGTCAATCTTTTATACCTGTATTCCTTTTGCATTGGCATGAACTTACATTGTCTTTCATTACCCACTCTCTTCCCATTGTTGTACATTTTGTCCCACTGGCATGCCATGGCTTCTATTGTTTTCTCATGTACATGTTGAAGCTTCCATGTAAATGAGACCCTTATCATTTGGCATTAACCCAACCATACTTCATTTATTTTCTTATCTTTATTTCTGGGTTACTTTTCTTCCCTATTCTCTTTCAGGATGGCCACCCGGAAAGGAAGCGGAAGACGTTTACATGGGGAGAGAAGACAAGTCCATCTGCACAATCTTTGGAGAAAAGCTTCAGTTGGAACAACCCGTCCACCTGCACATCTTAGCATGCACCGAGGACGGTGCAATCTTTAAGTGTGGGGAGGTCGATACTGACTTCCGTGGGTTAGTTACTTCCTATTTTAACACCAATGTTTAAATTTTCTTTGTTAAATTAATTGTTGCATTTGCATATGTGTCTGATTTTATGCATTTAGTTACTACTTGGTTGAAGTAATATCTTCTTTTTCAAGAAATTTTTATAGTATTTCACTAATTTAAATTGAAAAAAAATTAATTAAAATTTTTCTATGTGTTAAATTTGTTTGAAGTTGTATTTGGAACATGGTTTTTGAGCCAAAGAACACACAACCTGTGAGATTTGAGCTTATTTACATGGTTACACTATTTAACCATAATATTTTTATTCTTGTGTGTTTTCTTCTCTATAATTGTAATCTTTGCTTTGTTCCATTCTATATGTCCAATATTTAATATAATGCTTTCATATGATTGAGGCCATTGTTTGATTCTAACTCACTTATCCCAAAATTAGCCTACCTTTTACATCACCCTTGTTAGCCCCCTTGAGCCTTTAATTCCCTCTTATTCTATAAACCACAACACTAGCCTTAAGCAGAAAAACAAATTTAAAATCCCAAGTTGAATCCTTGGTTAGCTTAAGATAAAAATTGTGTAATTGTTTAAGTGTGGAAAACCTATTGGGAACATGGATGATAAAAACAAAGGGTGGGAAGTTGAAAAGAATGAAATAATTCAAAATAAAATTTTTGGGAAGCATGCTCATGTGAAATCAAAATAATTGAATTACCATGTGCATTAAAAAAAATATAATTCAGTATTTGAATAAAGGGGATACAAAAGAATTCCCCAAATGCAAAATAAAGCAATGCACATGGGACAAAATTAAAACTAATGCATGAGCATGTAACATCAAAAGTGGGAAAAATATGGGAGAATTGGTAAAGAAGCTTTGCTTTACAAAGTATGTATGTTAGGTGAGATCTTAGACTAATCAAGGATTCACTTAATTAGCTCACTTAGCCTTATATATATATCCCTACCTTTACCTCAGCACCATTACAACCCTGAAAAGACCTCATGATGTTTGCATTAGTATACTAAATATTTGTTGATTGGTTAGATGAAGAACAAAGTTTTAGAAAGCATGATTAGAGAAGAGTAGAGAGATTGACCCTAGACACTTGAGAGATTTGAGCGCATATACACTACCAGGGAGGGTTCAATGCTTGATTCTATGTTCCCTGCTTTCATGAGCTATCTTCTTACAAGTTTACTTGTTTTCACTGTATGATTTGAATTAGTGAAATCTGATTTATGTTTGTCTTGGAGAACTTATTTATTTTTAACCAAGTAGGTAGAAACATTTTGCATTTAGTTGCATTCATATAGATAGGTTGCATTTCATACATCCTACCATTCCTTTTCATCTTTATAGTTTCTCTTGAGCTTAGCATGAGGACATGCTATTATTTAAGTGTGGGGAGGTTGATAAACCACTATTTTATGGTTTATCTTGTGCTTAATTGAGTGGATTTTATCAACTATTTACCTACTTATTCATACTATTTGCATGGTTTTACATTTGCCTTCCTAATTATGTGCTTTGATTGAAAACATGCTTCTTTGGTCTTATATTTGTTAATATTAATCCTCTTTTATTACCATTAGATGCCGTGATATGTGTGTTAAGTGATTTCAGGGATTACAGGGCATGAATGGCTTAGAGGATGGAAAGGAAGCATGCAAAAGTGGAAGGAATACAAGAAGTTGAAGAAATTGCTAAGCTGTCCAGCCTGACCTCTTCGCACTCAAACGACCATAACTTGAGCTACAGAGGTCCAAATGAGATGGTTCTAGTTGTGTTAGAAAGCTAACATCTGGCGCTTCGCAACGATATATAATTTGCCATAGCTGCCACGACGCCAGGCGACGGGAACACGTGGATCACGCGGCCGCATGACCTGGCAGGAACACTACCCACGCTAACGCGTGGATGACGCCTCCGCGTCACTCTTCCGCGACCTGTACGGACCAAAAAGCATTGGGAGAGATTTCTGGGCTGTTTTGACCCAGTTTTCAGCCCAGAACACACAGATTAGAGGCTATAAAGTGGGAGAATGCATCCATTCATAATCTTGCTTTGATAATTCACTTTTTAGGATTTAGATGTAGTTTTTAGAGAGAGAGAGGCTCTCTCCTCTCTCTTAGGATTTAGGATTAGGATTTTTTAGAAATTAGAAATATTTCATCTTCATCTCAGGTTCAATGTTCTTTTTATTTATTTTCTCTTTTATTTTTATTTACTCTGATGCTTTCATTTGTATCTGAATTGTGTTGCCCAATTGGCTTATGAACTTTCCATGTTAGGATTGATTTTCTTATTCAAATATAATTTGAGGTATTTTCAGATCTATGATTTGTTTCTTTTATTTATAATATAAATAATTTGGATTTTTCCTTTTGACTTTGGTTGAGTAATTGGTGACGCTTGAGCTGTCAAATAAAGCAGTGGTTGAAATTGGGAGTTGCTAATTAATTTGAATTCCAATAACTCTAGCCTTTCCCAAGGAAAGACTAGGACTTTAGGTATCAAATTAATTACTCCACTTGACCTTCCTTTGTTTAGTAAAGGTTAACTAAGTGGGATTAAAATCCAATTCTCATCACAATTGATAAGAATAGGACTTCCAGTTCTCGTACCTTGCCAAAGGTCTATTTTCCAGTTATTATTATTATTTTATTTTATTTGTCATTCAACTAACTTTTTACCTTAATCCAAAACCCCAAAACACACTTTTTCATAACCAATAATAAGAACATACCTCCCTGCAATTCCTTGAGAAGACAACCCGAGGTTTAAATACTCGGTTATCAATTTCAAAGGGGTTTGTTACTTGTGACAACCAAAACGTTTGTAAGAAAGGACTTTTGTTGGTTTAAGAGCTATACTTGCAACGAGTACTTAATTGTAAAGATTCTTAGACCACGCAAAAATCCTCTCTTCAATGATTACAATTTCGCGCACCAAGTTTTTGGCGCCGTTGCCGGGGATTGTTCGAGTTTGGACAACTAACGGTTCATCTTGTTGCTCAGATTAGGTAATTTTCTTTTCAAAAAGTTTTCAAAAATCTTTCAAAAAATTTTTCTTTGTTTTTGTTTTTCCAAAATTAATTTTCGAAAAAAAACCAAAAAAATTAATAAAATCATAAAAATCAAAAAATATTTTTATGTTTCTTGTTTGAGTCTAGTGTCAATTTTTAAGTTTGGTGTCAATTGCATGTTTTAAAAAACTTTTACATTTTTCGAAAATTCATGCATGTGTTCTTCATGATCTTCAAGTTGTTTGTAGTAAGTCTTCTTGTTTGATCTTCATATTTTCTTGTTTTGTGTTTTTTGTTATTTTTCATATGCATTTTTGCATTCATAGTGTCTAAATATGAAAAATCTCTAAGTTTGGTGTCTTGCATGTTTTTTCTTTTCTTGAAAATTTTTCAAAAATAAGTCTTGATGTTCATCTTGATCTTCAAAGTGTTATTGGTGTTCATCTTGACATTCATAGTGTTCTTGCATGCATCATTGGTTTTGATCCAAAATTTTCATGTTTTGGGTCATTTTTGTGTTTTTCTCTCTCCTCATTAAAAATTCAAAAAAAAAAAATCTTTTCCTTTTTTCTCTCATAAATTTCGAAAATTTGAGTTGACTTAGTAAAAAACTTTTTAAAACTTAGCTATTTCTTATAAGTCAAGTCAAATTTTCAATTTTTAAAATCCTATTTTTTCAAAATCTTTTTCTTATCTTTATTTCAAAATTTTCGAAAACTTTACTAACAATTAATGTGATTGATTCAAAAATTTGAAGTTTGTTACTTTCTTGTTAAGAAAGGTTCAATCTTTAAATTCTAAACTCATATCTTTTAGTTTCTTGTTAGTCAAGTAATCAATTTTAAATTTAAAAATCAAATCTTTTTCAACCATATCTTTTCAATCATATCTCTTTCAAAATCATATCTTTTTCAAAAATTTAATTTCAAAATCTTTTCTAACTTCTTATCTTTTCAAAATTGATTTTCTAGTCTTTTTCAACTAACTAATTGACTTTTTGTTTGTTTCTTATCTTTTTTAAAATCACCTAACTACTTTTCTCTTTCTAATTTTTGAAAATCACTTCTCTCTTTTTCAAAATTTTCTTAATTAACTAATTGTTTCAAATTTTAATTTTAATTTTATTTCTTTTCTTAATTTTCGAAAATCACTAACCTTTTTTCAAAAATAATTTTCGAAAACTCCTCTCTCTCATCTTCTTCTATTTAATTATTTATCCACTAACACTTCTCTTCATCTAAAAATTTGAACCCTCTCTTCTCCTTTGTGTTCGAATTTTTCCCTCCCTTATTCTATTCTTTTATTCTTCTACTCACATAAAGGAATCTCTCTACTGTGATAAAGAGGATCCCTATTATTATTTTCTGTTCCCTTCTTTCTCATATGAGCAGGAGCAAGGACAAGAATATTCTTGTTGAAGCAGATCCTGAACCTGAAAGGACTCTGAAGAGGAAACTAAGAGAAGCTAAAATACAACAATCCAGAGACAACCTTATAGAAATTTTTGAAAAGGAAGAGGAGATGGAAGCCGAAAATAATGGAGTAGATCCTGAAGTCTACAGGCTCATGCTTTTCCCTTTTGCTGTAAGAGACAGAGCTAGAACATGGTTGGACTCACAACCTAAAGATAGCCTGGACTCCTGGGATAAGCTGGTCACGGCCTTCTTGGCTAAGTTCTTTCCTCCTCAAAAGATGAGCAAGCTTAGAGTGGATGTTTAGACCTTCAAACAAAAAGATGGTGAATCCTTCTTTGAAGCTTGGGAAAGATACAAGCAGATGACCAAAAAAGTGTCATTCTAACATGCTTTCAGAGTGGACCATTTTGGATATATTCTATTATGGTCTATCTGAGTTCTCTAAGATGTCACTGGACCATTCTGCAGGTGGATCCATTCACCTAAAGAAAACGCCTGCAGAAGCTCAAGAACTCATTGACATGGTTGCAAATAACCAATTCATGTACACTTCTGAGAGGAATCCTGTGAGTAATGAGACGTCTCAGAGGAAGAGAGTTCTTGAAATTGATGCTCCGAATGCCATATTGGCTCAGAATAAAATGTTGACTCAGCAAGTCAACATGATTTCTCAGAGTCTAAATGGATTGCAAAATGCATCCAACAGTACTAAAGAGGCATCTTCTGAAGAAGAAGCTTATGATCCTGAGAACCCTGCAATGGTAGAGGTGAATTACATGGGTGAAGCTTATGGAAACACCTATAGTCCCTCATGGAGAAATCATCCAAATTTCTCATGGAAGGATCAACAAAAGCCCCAACAAGGCTTTAATAATGGTGGAAGAAACAAGTTTAGCAATAGCAAGCCTTTTCCATCATCTTCTCAGCAACAGACAGAGAATTCTGAGCAGAGCCCCTCTAGCTTAGCAAACATAGTCTCTGATCTATCTAAGGCCACCTTAAGTTTTATGAATGAAACAAGGTCCTCCATTAGAAACTTGGAGGCACAAGTGGGTCAGCTGAGTAAGAAAATCACTGAAACTCCTCCTAGTACTTTCCCAAGCAATACAGAAGAGAATCCAAAAAGAGAGTGCAAGGCCATTGATATAATCAAAATGGCCAAATCCAAAGAGGAAGGGGAGGACGTGAATCCCAATGAGAAAGACTTCTTGGGACGTCTCCCAGATAGAAAGAAGTTTTCTATTGAGGACCTAAAGGAATCTGAGGCTCATATAGAGACCATAGAGATTCCATTAAACATCCTTCTGCCATTCATGAGCTCTGAGAACTATTCTTCCTCTGAAGAGGATGAAGAAGTAACTGAAGAGCAAGTTGCTCAATATCTAGGAGCCATCATGAAGCTGAATGCCAAGTTGTTTGGTAATAAGACTTGGGAAGATGAACCTCCCTTGCTCATTAGTGAACAAAATACATGGGTTCAGCAAACTTTACCTCAAAAGAAACAAGATCCTGGTAAATTCTTAATACCCTGTACCATAGGCACCATGACCTTTGAGAAGGCTCTGTGTGACCTGGGGTCAGGCATAAATCTTATGCCACTCTCTGTAATGGAGAAACTAGGGATCTTTGAGGTACAGGCTGTCATATTCTCATTAGAGATGGCAGACAAGTCAATAAGACAAGCTTATGGAATGGTAGAGGACATGTTAGTGAAGGTTAAAGGCCTTTACATCCCTGCTGATTTTATAATCTTAGACACTAGGAAGGAGGAGGATAAATGCATCATCCTTGGAAGACCCTTCCTAGCCACAGCAAAAGCTGTGATTGATGTTAACAGAGGAGAATTAGTCCTTCAATTAAATAGGGACTACCTTGTGTTTAAGGCTCAAGGTTATCCTTCTGTAAACATGGAAAAGAAGCATGAAAAGCTTCTCTCAATACAGAGTCAAACAAAGCCCCCACAATCAAACTCTAAGTTTGGTGTTGGGAGGCCACAACCAAACTCTAAGTTTGGTGTTGAGAAGATCCCACAGTCAAACTCTAAGTTTGGTATTGGGAGACCCTCATCATGCTCTGAACATCTGTGAAGCTCCATGAGAGGTCACTATCAAGCTATTGATATTAAAGAAGCGCTCTTATTGGGAGGCAACCCAATTTTTATTTATCTATATTTTTATTGTTATTTTATGTTTTATTAGGTTTATGATCATGTGGAGTCACAAAACAATTTCTAAAATTAAAAACAAAATCAAAAACAGCAGAAGAACAGCACACCCTGGAGGAAGAGCTTATTGGCGTTTAAACGCCAGTAAGGAGCATCTGGCTGGCGTTCAACGCCAGAACAGAGCATGAATCTGGCATTGAAATCCAGAAACAAGCAGCAGTCTGGCGTTTAAATGCCAGGATTGCAACCTGAGGAAAGCCGGCGTTTAATGCCAGCAACAAGCATCAGGCTGGCGTTAAACGCCAGAAACATGCTACATTTGGGTGTTTAGTGCCAGAAACAAGCTTCAGTCTGGCATTAAACGCCAGGATTGCATGCAGAGAGCATTTTACACGCCTAATTGGTGCAGGGATGATAAATCCTTGACACCTCAGGATCTGTGGACCCCACAGGATCACCTCAGGATCTGTAGACCTCGCAGGATTCCCACCTACCTCAACTCACCTTCTCTCTTCTTCACAAAATCCAATAACACTCTTCCCCAAACACCCTTCACCAATCACCTCAATCTCTTTTCCCCATCACCTCTTCACCATTCACATCCATCCACTCTTCCCCATAAACCACACCTACCTTTAAATTCAAAATCTCTTTCCCACCCAAACCCACCCTAAATGACCGCACCTACTACCCTCTCCCTCCACTATATAAACCCCTCCATCTTTCTTCTTTTTCACACAACAGAACCCTCTCTTCTCCCCCTTGGCCGAAACCCACACATCTCTCCCTCTCCTCCATATCTTCTTCTTCTTCTGCTATTCTTTCTTTTCTTTACTCGAGGGCGAGCAACATTCTAAGTTTGGTGTGGTAAAAGCATATCTTTTTTGTTTTTCCATAACCATTGATTGCACCTAAGGCCAGAGAAATCTCAAGAAAGAGGAAAGAGAAGGTAATTGCTTTCTCCTCTGAGTCATGAGAGATGGAGAGATTCATCTCAAAGAGTCCATAGCTCAGTAATAGAGCATTTGACTGCACATCAAGAGAGTCCACTCATGGACCTCAACAAGAGCATGAAGAATTCCTTCATCAAGAAATTCCTGAGATACCTCAAGGGATACATTTTCCTCCACACAACTATTGGGAGCAACTAAGGATAGGAGCACCAAAAGCACTAAGGATCAAGCAACAGAGGCAAGGAAGAGACATAGAGGAGCTCAAGAGCACCATTGGTTCTCCAAGAAGAAGGCACCACCTTCACTAAGGTGGACTCATTCCTTAACTTCCTTGTTCTTATCTCTCTGTTTTTCGATTTTATGCTATATGTTTGTCTATGTTTTGTGTCTTTACTTCATGATCATTAGTATTTAGTAACTATGCCTTAAGGCTATGAATAATTCCATGAATCCTTCACCTTTCTTAAATGAACAATGTTTCTAATACAAAAGAACAAGAAGTACATGAGTTTCGAATTCATCCTTGAATTTAGTTTAATTATATTGATGTGGTGACAATACTTTTTATTTTCTAAATGAATGCTTGAACAGTGCATATTTTTGATCTTGTTGTTTATGAATGTTAAAATTGTTGGCTCTTGAAAGCATGATGAAAAAGAGAAATGTTATTGATGATCTAAAAAATCATAAAATTGATTCTTGAAGCAAGAAAAAGCAGTGAAGAACAAAGCTTGCGAAAAAAAATTGGCAAAAAAAAAGAGAAAGAGAAAGAGAAAGCAAGCAGAAAAAGCCAATAGCCCTTAAAACCAAAAGGCAAGGGTAAAAAGGATCCAAGGTTTTGAGCATCAATGGATAGGAGGGCCCAAGGAAATAAAATCCAGGCCTAAGCGGCTAAATCAAGCTGTCCCTAACCATGTGCTTGTGGCATGCAAGTCCAAGTGAAAAGCTTGAGACTGAGTGGTTAAAGTCGTGATCCAACGCAAAAAGAGTGTGCTTAAGAGCTCTGGACACCTCTAACTGGGAACTTTAGCAAAGCTAAGTCACAATCTGAAAAGGTTCACCCAGTCATGTGTTTGTGGCATTTATGTATCCGGTGGTAATACTAGAAAACAAAGTGCTTAGGGCCACGGCCAAAACTCATAAAAGTAGCTGTGTTCAAGAATCAACATACTTAACTAGGAGAATCAATAACACTATCTGAACTCTGAGTTCCTATAGATGCCAATCATTCTGAACTTCAAAGGAAAAAGTGAGATGCCAAAACTGTTCAGAAGCAAAAAGCTACAAGTCCTGCTCATCTAATTAGAATTAATATTCATTGATATTTTGGGATTTATAGTATATTATCTTCTTTTTATCCTATTTGATTTTCAGTTGCTTGGGGACAAGCAACAATTTAAGTTTGGTGTTGTGATGAGCGGATATTTTATACGCTTTTTGGCATTGTTTTAGGTAGTTTTTAGTAGGATCTAGCTACTTTTAGGGATGTTTTCATTAGTTTTTATGTAAAATTCACATTTTTGGACTTTACTATGAGTTTGTGTGCTTTTCTTTGATTTCAGGTATCTTCTGGCTGAAATTGAGGGATCTTAGCAAAAATCTGATTTAGGCTGACAAAGGACTGCTGATGCTGTTGGATTCTGACCTCCCTGCACTCGAAATGGATTTTCTGGAGATGCAGAACTCTAAAAGGCGCTCACTCAACGGCGTTGGAAAGTAGACATCCAGGGCTTTCCAGCAATATATGATAGTCCATACTTTATTCGAGTTTAGACGATGCAAACTGGCGTTCAACGCCAGTTTCATGCTGCATTCTGGAGTCAAACGCCTGAAACACATCACAAACCAGAGTTAAACGCCAAAAACACGTTACAACTTGGCGTTTAACCCCAAGAGAAGCCTCTGCACGTTAAAGCTCAAGCTCAGCCCAAGCACACACCAAAGTGGGCCCCGTAAGTGGATTTCTGCACTTAGACTTATTTCTGTAAACCCTAGTAGCTAGTTTAGTATAAATAGAACTTTTCACTATTGTACTAAAGGTCCTTTTCCCTATTTTCAAATTCATATGCTATTTGTGGAGGCTGGCCATTCGGCCATGCCTGGACCATTATCACTGATATATTTTCAACGGTGGAGTTTCTACACACCATAGATTAAGGTGTGGAGCTCTGTTGTACCTCGAGTTTTAATGCAATTATTATTATCTTTTATTCAATACGGCTTATTCTTATTCTAAGATATTCGTTGTACTTCAACATGATGAATGTGATGATCCGTGACACTCATCATCATTCTCACCTATGAACAAGTGACTGACAACCACCTCTATTCTACCTCGGAACGAACAAATATCTCTTGGATTCCTTAATCAGAATCTTCGTGGTATAAGCTAGAATCCATTAGCAGCATTCTTGAGAATCCAGAAAGTCTAAACCTTGTCTGTGGCATTCCGAGTAGGATTCAGGCATTGAATGACTGTGACGAGCTTCAAACTCGCGATTGTTGGGCGTAGTGACAGACGCAAAAGAATCACTGGATTCTATTCCAACAAGATCGAGAACCGACAGATGATTAGCCGTACTGTGACAGAGCATTTGGACCATTTTCACTAAGAGGATGGGAAGTAGCCATTGACAACGGTAACACCCTACATACAGCTTGCCATGGAAGGGAGTATGAAGGATTGGAAGAAGGCAGTAGGAAAGTAGAGATTCAGAAGGGACAAAGCATCTCCATACATTTATCTGAAATTCCTACTAATGATTTACATAAGTATCTCAATCTCTATTTTATGCTTTATTTATTATTATTTTTGAAAACCATTATATCCATTTGAATCCGCCTAACTGAGATTTACAAGATGACCATAGCTTGCTTCATACCAACAATCTCCGTGGGATCGACCCTTACTCACGTAAGGTATTACTTGGACGACCCAGTGCACTTACTGGTTAGTTGTGCGAAGTTGTGACAAAGTGTGATTCATGTTTGAGAGCACCAAGCCTTTGGCACCATTGTTGATGATCACAATTTTGCTCACCAGAAGCAGGTAGGGCTGAAGGTGCTGAAGGCGCTGCGAAGGAGGTGGCTGCGTCAGTAGAGGTTGTAATGGCAGGTAGTCTGTGGCCAAAAGGGCCAAACCGCTTTCCGTGTGGAATAATCTTCTTGCAGTCGGCAATGGGTGGTCTCTCATCCTCTGGCTCCCAAGGTACCTCAACTCGGCGAGCCATCTGGGTGATCAGATAAGGAAATGACAGGGTGCCTCGAACATGAACTTTAGACATGTACTTCCTGATGAACTGTGGAAGGTACAGGTTCTTTCCTTCCATGACGCACCAGATAAGGATGATCATAGCAGCTGGCACCTTGGACTCGTGAGTGCTAAGCATAACATAATTACTCAGTATTTGCTGCCATAGCCTAGCCTCATCATTGAGATAAATAATCTTTATACCCCTAGGAGTTACCGTTGACTTACCCATAGCCCATGGAGCATCAGGATTAATGGCTATGGTGCGCCTAACAGCGTCCCAATAAAAACTCATGAATCTAATAGACTCCTCGGCCTGTGGATAACCATCTTTGTCAGCTGGTTTAGGCTGAAAGTGGAGGATATCCTCTATCGCCTCCTCAGTGACTAAAATCTGCTTTCCCCTAAGTTGCACTGCATCAAGGGTCGTCTTAATATTGTTGGAATACAACTTACGAACCCATGATGCGTTTACCTCTATCAGATCTCTTTCCAGAAATACCGAACCTTTCTGTTTAATCTATTCCTCAGTGTACTTTTTTAATTCGGCTGGTATTTGGAGCTTCCGTTCCAAGTAGAGGTGCCGTGTGTCTCGAAAGAATGGAAACTTTAGTTCACAGTAATTTTTGGAAAATTTAGCTGGGTCAGTTGCAGGCACTAGTTGATCCTCTTGTTCCTGTGGAGTGATGTTCTTCTCACATCAGGATTCATCCCCTAGAATATCCCACAGAGCGACAGATGACTGTCCTCGTTTTTTTTTACCGGTGCTGGCCTTAGCTTTGCCCTTTCCTTTCGGATCAGACATCCTGGAAAACAGAAATCCCATGATATAGATTAACGCATAAAGTAGAGAAACAAAAAGGCAAACAAGATGTAATCATAATAAGCAAAAGATATGCGATAGAAGAATGAAAGTAAAAGCATGAAGTGAGTCATAAAGAGGCAAATTCTTGGAAGGAAAGAAAGGTGGGATTAGAAGGAATCAATCAGAAATCACAATCCAAGAATTTATACAATGAAATCTAGAATGCTTGTTTGTTAAGAAGCAACAATTAACATGCCGTGAAAGTTATTAAAAGAGTTAGTTTTAAAAAGAGTGAAGACGAAAAAGAAAAGTGAAAAAAAAAATATCAGTTTAGTCAAAAGTCAAAGAAGTATGTTAGAATCAGTGGCATGGTAATGTAGTTCCTAATTAAGAGAGGTGCAAAAGGTTTAGGAACAAGCAAGCTCACATTCAAGCATACAATGCAGATTATGGATGATAAATCATGTAATGAAAGAGGCACAAAAAGGGATAAAATCATCAATAATGCAATTTAACTAAGAAGGGAACCAAAGGGAATGGGAATGCTAGTCTATCATTCCATGAGTTGAGTTGGTTGAAACCAAATAGTGCACAATTCAAAAGTACCAAAGCCAGTTCATGAATGGAAGTTGAGTAAAACAGTGTTCAATAAAATCCGGCAGCATGCAGAATGATGCAGAATGCAGATGTAGACATTATGACTTGATACTAATAAAAATAGAATAAAATAAACTAAGGATAAAAATAAAAGATCATACAATGGTGGGTTGTCTCCCACCTAGCACTTTTAGTCAAAGTCCTTAAGTTGGACATTTGATGAACTCCTTGTCAAGGCGGCTTTTGCTTGAACTCTTCTAGGAATCCCCACCAATGCATGCAATTCCAATAGCCTCCGGGATCCTAAACTAGGCGCATAACGCCTTCAAGCAAGTTGAAGTAAGTGACAAGGCCCCAAGAGTGTTGATTGCTAGGATTAATTCCGGGGTCCCAAACCTTGCTTTTACACCCTGATGCACAGAAAACTTGTCTCTCAACAAATTTCCTTCGGCAAGTGTACCGAATTGTCGTCAAGTAAAAACTCACTATAGAGTGAGGTCAAATCCCATAGAGATTGATTGATCAAACAACTTTAATTAGAGGAATGTTCTAGTTGAGCGAACCAGAATTTGATTTGAGACTTGCAAAAAATTAAATTGCGGAAAAGTAAATAGCAGAAAAAGTAAATGCGAGAAATAAAGAGCTGAATGTAAATGGCAGAAAATAAATTGCAGAATCTTAAATGGGGATGGGGAAATGCTCATAAAAGTAAATGGCAGAAATTAAAGAGAATGGGTAAGATCAGAAATGTGGAGTTCATTGGGCTTAGGAGATGTTGCATTCTCCGGATCAAATTCATTTTCATCTATTCCTCAATCAATGCATTCATTGATCTCCTTGGAAATCTTAAGTGATCGAATTCTAATTCCTTGGTAATCCAATCTCTCAAATCTTGATCAATAGCCAATTCCTTGGTCAATTGCTCATGAGAAGAGATGAAGTATGGTCACTGATTATACCACATGCTTTCCCAAATCAAGTATTGGTAGGATTATAGTCACATATCCATCCAAACCCAATTTGATACAGCATGAGAAAGCATTTCTAGCATGATCTCTTCATTCCTCTTCCAAGGTTCCGAAGAGATCCAAGTATGAATAGTTTCTTTTCCAAGATAACTACCCAATTGGATGAAGATTGAAAGCTTTCTAGTAAAATCAAGAGAAAAGATAGAAAAAGAAGAATGAAAACTAATATTGATCCATCAAATTGCAGCAGAGCTCCCTAACCCAATAAAATGGATTTAGTTGTTCATAGCTCTCGAAAATGAAAACAAAGATGGAGAATACATCATGAAAGTAAAACTAGAAGTTGCAGAGAAAGTAAAATACATAGAGTAGTTCTATGCCCAAAGCTCCTAAAGTTTTCCCAAAAAACTTCAATCTAATTCAAAGCTACTCCTATATATACTACTCTGCTGATCTTCTAGTTGGCTCTTCAAATCTTGGGTGTGGGCCTTTGAATCTTGAGTTTGAAGCAATTATCCTCTTTATTGGGCTTAGCTTTGCTTGCAGAGAGAAAATGTGAAGTAGGCAGGGACTTTGGCTCAGGACGTTAGTGGTGTCAACGTTAAGTGAAAGTGTGGGTTCGAGAACGTTAGTGACAATCACCTTTTTCACTAACGTTCCTAACCCAAATATGATCACGTTGACTTCAACGTTAGTAGCACTAACGTGACCACTAACGTTGCCTCTTGGTCCTTCGCATACGTTATTGGGACTTACCTTTCCCAATAACGTGGTGAGTCACCCCTTCTCCTTACGTTAGAGTCCACGTTAACTAGGTTAACGTGGCTTCTAACGTAGTAATGCCATTTCTTCGAGAACTTTAGTGACACTTACCTTTGTCACTAACGTTTCAATGTGCCCCTACTTCCCACGTTAGAGTCCACGTTAACTAAGTTAACGTGGCTTCTAACGTAGTTATGTTAGCCATCTCCAACGTTAGTGACAAAGGTGAGTGTCACTAACGTTGGCTCATCATCTCTTTATCCACGTTAGCTTCTAGGTTAACAAAGTTAACGTGGGAGTTAACGTTGCTCATGGTGGCTCTTGGTGGTTCACCCCAACGTTAGTGACAAAGGTAAGTGTCACTAACGTTGGCGATCAATTGCTCTCTCCACGTTAGCTTCCACGTTAACTAAGTTAACATGGGAGTTAACGTGGCTTATGGAGGCTTGGCCAATGTTAGTGACAAAGGTGAATGTCACTAACGTTGGCTTCTCTTTTGTTTCTTAACGTTAGAGTCCACGTTAACTAAGTTAATGTGGCAACAAACGTGGCCAATTATGAGCTTGGTCCAACGTTAGTGACAAAGGAGAGTGTCACTAACGTTGGCCTTTTTGTCTTCTTCCACGTTAGAGTTCACGTTAACTTAGTTAACGTGACTCTTAACGTGGGCTATGATGGCTTTAAGGGCGTTATTGGCGATTACCTTTCTCACTAACTTTGCAAGCTAGCTCCCATTCCACGTTAGAGGTCACGTTAGTTAGACTAACGTGAATGCTAACGTGGTTCTTCTTTGCTTCCTTTGTCCTGAAATCAAGCAGTAAAGTGCATCAAAGTTCTAGTCCAAGTCATGAGACATGCATCATCCAATTTGTCATACAATTCATGCAAAATTCTCATGAAATCATGTAAAGTGCACAATGTATGCTTGAAACAAGATGTAAGTGGATATCTACCCAAAACTAGCTTATTTCTTAAGAAAATGCATGAAACTACCCTAAAAACAGTAAAGAGAGGTCAGTGAAACTGGCCAAAATGCCCTGGCATCACACCCGTCTTCTTGTTGATCATTATCGTTCCGACCGGGTGGCAAGCAATCGGAATTCTCACTCGAGCGTCCAAACAACCTTCTAGACCCAATCAATTGAGCTTTGCACTAACCTGTGCATTTCAACTTAGAGCATACAACCATCCTGAACCTTGCATGATAACTCCTGCCGCTAACCATCTCTCTCTTATTCTTAAAGCCACAAAGAGCACTGAGTTGGCCATCTGTTCCAAGTAACCCGTATTCAAGTGGGAAAGCAAAGGTTGAAGATAGGAATTTCACCCACTTGAATGTTGTATTAGATGGTAATGGCTTCGGGAGAGTTGTTTCTAATGATCTTGCAGGCTCCACTCCCTTGTGCTCTTTGTCGAATTCTTCCATCTCTTTGCAAACCTCTTCAACTTCAACCGCAACCTCATCAGATTTTTCTGATTCTTCCCCGTCACTCAAGTCATAAGTCGGAGGTCGAGAAAAATCTACCTCCGCATCAAATTCAAATTCACTTGGGGAAGGTTCTTCAAGTTCAAAAAGTTCAATTGCGGGTGCAGAGTCATAACAAGGGGGGCTTAATTCATGATCATCATCACCAAGGAAACTTGCCTCTTGATTTATTCCATCCAATTATTCATAAGGAACATGCCTTGGAAGTTGTGCACTATCCTCCTCAACATTAATTTCAAGCTTATTGGAGGAATACTCTACAACTCTAGATTCCCATGGAGGTTCAGCATCTCCTAAGTCTTCGACCACTTCTTCTCCTTTAATAATTATAGCTTCCTCCACCTGTTCTAACACAAAGTCATGCTGCTCACTGTCCACTGGAGTTTCTAGCTTCTCCTTCATGTTGCGTTCTTTAGTAGACTCTCCACGTGAAGCTGTGGGGGTTCCTTGAGTGTTCGAACGTTGGGAAGCTAATTGATTTATTGCTTGCTCCAGTTGATAAAGAGTTGCATGAAATCGATCCACTGTTTCCTAGAGACGATCCCTTGATTCTTGTTCCACTTGGATTACATGATTAGGATCATGTGGCTCTTGGGTAAATGGATATGGACATGGTGTATATAGAGGTGGTGGTTCTTGGGAGTAATTGGATTGAAATTGGGGTGGTTCTAGATATGGTTCATATGGCTCATAAGGTGGTTGGCATGGTGGATATGGGTTAGGATCATATGAGGGTGTTTGGTGGTAAGGGGCTTGTGAGTATGGTGGTTTGAAGCTATGTTGCGGAGGAGGTTCATAGGCATATGGTGGTGCATGTGGGTAACTACAAGGGGGTCCACCATAACTATTGTCTTGGTATGCATCATAGAATGGTTGTCGGTCATAGTGCATTAGAGGGGGTTGTTGCCAAGAGGGTTGATCAAATCCTTGTGGCTTCTCCCATCTTTGATTGTCCCAACCTTGATGCATGTTCATATTATAGCTTCCATTCCCTACAACATAATTTGAACTAAACTCGTAGCCAAAGGGGTTAGAATTCATAGTAGAAAATAAAAACAAAAACTAGTAAGAATAAGCAACTAAGTCATAAAACTAACAAAAAGCAAAAAGCAAATATTTACAATAACCAATAATAAGGCACACGTTTGTAACTCCTCGGCAACAGTGCCATTTTGATGAACGGTCTCTTGTGTGGTCTAGAATTTCACAAATAAACTTTTGTTGCAAGTATAGCTTCTAAACCAACAAGAATCCTTTCATACAAAAAATTAGTTGTCACAAGTAACAAACCTTAAAAATAATAACCGAAGTATTCAAACCTCGGGTCGTCTTTCAAGGAATTGCAGGGAGGTGTATTTATTATTGGTTATGAGTTTTCTGGGAAATTTGGAGTTTAGGCAATGGGCACATAAATGATTATAAATTGAAGCAATGAAAATTAACAAGAGGTTTTATGTAATTAAAATAAATAAAAAGCCTTGACTAGGAGAAGATTAATCTGAAGTTCTATCCTTGTTGGATTTTCCAAGATTAATTAGTAATAGGTTATTGTTCTTACTTAGTTAACCCTCAACAAATGAAGGAAGGTCAAGTAAGTTAGGAGCCAACTTCTATTCACAAGTCCTAATCCTCTCCCTTGGGAAGGGTTAATGTTAATAACTAGAAAGCTGTCCAACAACTTCCAGTTACCAATTAACTCTTGAATATTCCAACTCAAGGGTCTCAAATATTAATTAACTCCAAAGTCAAGTTAAAGCCTACTCCATTGACATGGATGCCATTTACATGAAAAAAGGAATTGAATTGAGATAATCAAGCAAATAAAGAAATTAAATAGTAAAATACTCTTTGCATTAATAATTAAACAAAAGAAGAAGATAAACTGAAGTAATGGAATAAAAGTAGAAGAACACTAAATTAAAGGAACAATGAACCTGGAATTGGGAAGAAATAAACCTAGAAGTCCTAAATCCTAAAACCTAGAGAGAGGAGAGAGCCTCTCTCTCTATAATCTACATCTATCACCTAAAAGTTATGTCATTGAATAGTATGATTAAATTCCTCATGATTCCATCTTTCTACAACCTCTATTCTGTGTTCTCGGGCTCGGAATTGGGCCAAAAAGGGCCCAAAAATCGCTCCTAGCGCTTTCTGCATGTAGGTCATGCGTGCGCGTCATTTGGTGAAATTCCTTGTCACGCGTATGCGTCAGTCATGCGTACGCGTCACTTATCTTCTGCGCTAGGCACGCGTATCCATCGTCCACGCGTACGCATCATTGCCAGCTTCTCAGAACTTCATTTTCGCACGTTCCTCCCACTTTTGCATATTTCCTTTCCATTCTCTAAGCCATTCCTGCCCTATAAAGCCTGAAAGCACTCAACATATAGATCACGGCATCAATGGTAATAAAGGATGATCAAAATTGACAGTTTAAAGGCAATTGTAAAAGCATGCAAATTATATGAATAAGTGAGCAAAGAATTGATAAAAGCCACTCAAATAGGCACAAGATAAACCATAAAATTGTGGTTTATCACCATTCCTGCCTAATTGACATAAAATCACTCAACAAACATATCACGGCATCGAATGGCATAAAAGTGGAATTAAAATCACTAATTATAAGCACAAAAACTCATGTTTTCACATTTAGGATCAAATTAGAGAGATAACACAAAAGTATGCTATTTTGGTGGTTAAGTGTGAGTTTATGTGATGAAATCCAATCAAATCAAGTCAAAATATCTCATCAAATATGGACTCATTAGATACATTGGATATTTTATAACCAAAATAAATGACAAGTAAATAAAACTAGAAAAGATAAGACAAGTGATCAAGAACTAAAACAGAAATCAAAGAACAAAACAGAAAAATAAACATGGAGAAAAGGGGACTCAACAACCTCAGTGACTACGGCTGCTGCTCCCTCGGGAGAGTCCTACGAAGCATTTCAGCTCCCCAATGTCACGCCTTTGCCTCTGTTGCTCCTCCATCAATCTTTTCTGATATTCTCTCACCTCATGGAGGATAGTGGCGTGCTCCCTGTGCTCCACCCTCAGCTGCTTCATATTCGAACTGAGCTCTCCTATTGGGTTCAGTTGATCCTAGTAGTCTTTGGGAGGAAAATACATCCCTTGAGTCAGGGATTTCTGGAGGTGGTTGCACAGGCTCTTGCTGTGGCTTTCTTACATGCTCCATCCTTCTTTTAGTGATGGGCTTGTCCTCCACAATAGGGACATCTCCTTTTATGACAATTCTAGCTGAATTGTATAAGTGATAGATATGGTGGGGAAAAGCCAATCTTACTAGGGTGTAAGGCTTATCAGCTATCTTGTATAATTCTTGAGGTATCACCTCATGCACTTCCACCTCATTCCCAAGCATGATACAATGAATCATGATGGCTCGTTCAATGGTCACTTTGGACCGATTGCTAGTAGGGATGATAGAGTGTTAGATGAATTCCAACCATCCTCTAGTTACAGGCTTGAGGTCAAGCCTTCTTAATTGGGAAGGATTGCCTTGAGCATCCCTCTTCCCCTGAGCTCCTTCCACAGAGATGTCTGAAAGGACTTGATCCAGCCTCTGATCAGAATTGACTCTTCTAGTGTAAGACTATGGGTCTCCTTGCATTTGTGGTAATTTGAGTGCCAACCTTACACTTGCCGGGCTGAAATCCAAAAGCCGCTCTCGGACCATGGTGTGCCAAATTTTGGGATGTGGGTTCACACTAGTATCATGCTTTTTGGTGACCCAAGCATTGGCATAAAACTCTTGCACCATTAAGATTCCAACTTCCAAGATAGGATTGGATAGGACTTCCCAATCTCTTCTCCCGATTTCTTGTTGGATTTCTGGATACTGATCCTTTTTTAGCCTAAAAGGGACCTCGGGGATCACCTTTTTGTGCCTCACCACTTCATAGAAGTTGTCTTGATGAGCCTTAGTGAGGAATCTCTCCATTTCCCAAGATTTAGAAGCGGAGACAGTAGCCTTTCCCTTCCTCTTTCTTGAGGTTTCACTAATCTTTGGTGTCATACTTTGGGATGTTAGAAGTCAAAAAGCAAAGCTTTTGCAACACCTAAACTTAAAAATTTTGCTCGTCCTCGAGCAAATAGTGGGAGAAGAACAGAGAGTAGTAGAAGAATGAAGATAAAAGAGAGAGAGAGGGGAGGGTTAGGTGGGACCCATGAGGCCTCAAAAACTCGAATGGCCCTGCCCCTGTGTAGGCGTTGAATGCCCAAGGCACTCCCATCCTGGTGTTCAACGCCAGCTCCTCTCCCTCAAGGGCGTTGAATGCCCATGCTGCTCCTTGGTGGGCATTTGAACACCCAGAGCTCCCCTTCTTGGCGTTCAATGCCAGATCTTAGGTTCTTGTAGGGCGTTGAACGCCCTTGTTACCCCCAAGGTGGCATTCAACGCCAGGTCTCTGCTCCTGTGGGGTGTTGAATGCCCTTGCTACCCCCTGGGTGACATTTCAACGCCAGCTAGGGGTCTCACCAGGGTTTTCTCCTCATCTTCTTCCACTGTATTTGTTTCTGTTCTAAGTACTGTATATGATCACAAACATTAAAAAGCAAAGGAAACAGCTATGAAAATAAACTAAGATAACTCAAATAAAAATAAACTCAAAGAAAGAAAAATAGAAATACTCTAATCATGGTTGGGTTGCCTCCCAACAAGCGCTTTTTTACCGTCACGAGCTTATTGGACAGCTCCTTTATGGAGGTAGATAGTCATGGAGGAATAAATCCTAACTCCTCAATGGGAGCTTCCTTTTTATACTCTCATGGATCAGCTTAATATGCTCAAGAGATAGGATCCTATTCACTGCATGAGGTAGGACTGGGCTTGCAGGGAATATTACCCTCATCCCTGGTAAGAAGCCTTTAGTAGGGATATTTTTGTTTTTCTAGCCCCTAGGCATCTTCCTTTTGGGGCCTTCCTCCTTGGTGGATAGTGTACATCCAACACCAAACTTACGTTTGGTCTTAGGAGGGATTGAATTAGTTTCAATCAAGGGGGGAGGCTTAGATACTGAATGCTGTATGCAAGTACCTCCCTTGTCAAGAGGTAGTAGAGGTTTAAAAATGTTGAACAACCTCAGTGCTATTTTTCCTCTCTCAACATCTATCAGGGCTCTTTTAGTGGCCAGGAATGGTTTTCCTAGAATGATGGAGTCAATTGAATCCTTTCCTATGTCAGAGCCTGCAGGGAAGAGGAGCTCTCCGACCTTTACCAGTACGTTCTCCGCTAGCCCATGTGATTGCCTTAAAGACTGGTTAGCTAATTGCAGGGTGATCCTTGTTGGCTGTGCTTCTTGTGTTCCCAGCTTCTTCATCATGGATAGAGGTATTAGATTTAAACTTAAAAAGTGATATTTACAATAGTACATAGAATCTAAAAGCTCTCTATGTCTGGCATCTTCCTTGGTAGCTCATTCTGAATTAGTTTACTGTACTTATCAGTAAGTACGTCTAATTTATCTCCCTCTAGGGCCTTCTTTTCAGGGTGTAAGCTCTTTATGAGTGCATTAGAGAGAGGCCTTTGCTCCAGGACTTCAGCAACAGGAGTATTGACTTGCAACTTCTTAGAGTCTTCCAAGAACTGTGAGTGCTGCTCATCCTTGGTCTCTTTTTGCTCTTCTTGAGGATGTGATACTTTAGGCTCTCTTCCTACAAGAGGGGCATGTAACAGCGTGCTTCTAGCCTCTGGTGGAACCTTTTCATCTTTTAATTCCTCAACAGTGTATATCTCCCAAGCATCATAGAGGGACTTGCTCTCTTTCTGCTTAAAGGTCTGAACATCTGTCATTAGCTTAGTTAATCTCTGTGAGGGAGTGAATTGGTTCAGAAATTTGTTAACAACCTTATCCCAAGTGAGCACAATTCCTCTGGGTTCAATATTCCACCATTCCTTTGCTTCATCTCTCAAAGCAAATGGAAAGAGTTTTAGCCTGAGGATTTCAGGATCCATTCCATTGGCCTCTACAGTGTCACAGAACAGCAGGAAGTCGGAGACAAATTTACTGGGGTCTTCCTGTGGGTGTCCATGAAACTGGAACCTTTGGGAGTGTAAAATGTATAGGAGCCCAATGTATTCCTCTTCGGATCCATAGTGACTTTGGTGTTCCTGCATACACAAATAAGAGAAAAGAAAAATGCGAGTCTCTATGTTACTGTACAGAGAGCTCCCAGTAAGATACCCAAGAAGAAAGAGAACAAGAATTAAAATGATTAATTTTTTTTTATTTTTTTATTTTTTAATTCAAAAATAAATAAAATAAAAATGGAAAGCTAATTCGAAAAAAATAATAAGTTAAAAATTTTGTAAAAATAAGAAAAGTGAAAAATAAGAAAAAATACGAGAACCAATTAACTAATGAGAATTAAAATTGAAAGGTGATTTTCGAAAAGTAAGAAGAAAAAGTCAAACAAAGATTTTGAAATTCAATTTTTAAAAGAAAGTAAAGATTTGAAATTTAAAAAGAAGAGAAGATAAGTAAGTTTTTAAAATTTAAAAAGAAAGATAAGATAAAGATTTAAAAAGATTAAGAAAGATAAGATTTAAAAATTTAAAAATTTTGAAGATCAAATTTTAAAAGGTAGTAAAGATTTAAAAGGATAAGAATTTAAAATTTAAAGATTTTAAAAGAAGATAAGATAGGAAGGATTTAAAGTAAAAAGATATGATAAAGATTTGAAAAAGATTTGAAAAACCAAGAAACACCAAAAAGACACCAAACTTAAAGATTGACACAAGACTCAAACAAAAAAAACACAAAGATTACTAAAGCAAAGAAAAGGTTTTGAAAAAAATTATTGAAAAAGAAAACAAGAAACAAAAGTAAAAAGAGAAAATAAACCGTAAAAAGTACCTAATCTAAGCAATAAGATAGTCCGGTAGTTTGTCAATCTCGAACAATCCCCGGCAACAGCACCAAAAACTTGGTGCGCGTAATTGAACTCCGCACAACTGAACCGGCAAGTGCACCGGGTCATCCAAGTAATACCTCAGGTGAGTTAGAGTCGAATCCCACGGAGATTGTCAAATTGAGCAATAAATGGCTATCTTGTAAATCTTAGTCAAGCGATTAAAAAAGATAGTTGTTTGTTTGAAAGGATAAACAAAATAGTAAAGAACGAAAAACCAGATTGATGTGAAAATAGTGATAAAGATTAAGTTAAGGCTTCGGAGATGCTATTTCCTTTCGGATTAACTTTTCTTATTGTCTACTTCAATAACGAATGATTCATTCAATGGCAGCCGTAACTAACTAACTCATGTCCTCTCATCAAGTTAATCTCTTCTAAACCACAATAGTCCACCATATCCGACTAACTCATGTCCTCTCATCAAGTTGACTCATGGCTTCTCACTGTAGCCGAAGATGAAGCTCTAAGCAATCCACTCCCCTTCATGGTTCTACTCAAAATGCCACAGACAAGGTGGGATCTTTTGGGTCAGAGAGTCTTGCTTTTCTGACTCTAGCCTTAGCACTACAGAGACCTCAGTAACCCACGGTCAATGGGATTTCATGTCACGTATCCAAAGTTGCCCAGATACTCTATTGGAATCCGTAATGCATTCTCTAGCTTTAGTTCAATTCTATCCGGGTCAGGACTCGCATGGAACCCATGTAGAACATGGATGAATGTCACGGTTCACCTCCAATTCATTGAGACTGAAGAACGAGAATGCATAAGATAATACAATCAGACATATTGAAATAGAAACAATAATATTATTAATCCATGAGAATCAGCAGAGCTCCTAACCCTAACTTAGGAGGTTTGGTTGCTCATAGCTTATAGAAAATAATGAAGAATTTGAAAATAGGGTGGAAGAAGTTGAGGAAGAAGTTCCTAAATATGGGTGATCTTCTCCTTTAAATACTAATCTAATAACTAAGGATTATAGAAATAAGATAGACTGGACTCTTAGTACGAAAATCCACTACTTGGGCCCACTTGGTGAGTGTTTGGGCTGAGCTTGGGGTGAATTCACGTGTTGAGACTCCTCTTGGGGCTTTGAATGCTGGATTTGGTCCATTTTGGGCATTCAACACTGAGCTTGCTTCTTTTGGGGCGTTGAACGCTGGGTAGGGGATGATTTAGGCGTTCAACGCCCATTTTAGGCCTTCATTTGCAAAGAAAAGTATAGACTATTATATATTGATGCAAAGCCCTGGAAGTTAGTTTCCAACGCTGTTGAGAGTGCATCAATTAGATCTCTGTAGCTCCAGAAAATCTCGTTCGAATGCACGGAGGTCAGAATCTGACAGCATCTGCAGCACTTTCTTTGTCTCTGAATCAAACTTTTCCAAAACTTTCCAGAATCACCCAAAAATCACCAAAAATCATAAGAAAAACACAAAAACTCAAAGTAGCATCCAAAAAGTGATTTTTTCACTAAAACTGACTAAAACTTGATAAAACTTAACAAAACATAACCAAAAACACTAAGAAAACTGTACTAAAAAGTGTATAAAATATCTGCTCATCAGCCTCTCAGGTACTTGCTTGCTCAACTGGCCTATTTGTATCTCCAAATTTCAAAGTGAAGCTCTGGTCTCCTGCATGAAACTATGAGTATTCTTAGAGAGTTTTGCAACTATAGAGGCTAAGTCAGGAGAATTCTGAGACTGAGAGGGTGCTTGTTGTGGCCGAGAGGCTTGAATTGATGGTTGTTTAAATTATTCTGATTAAAACTGCCCAAAAAATTATTGAATTTTGGTTGCCTCTGAGATTGATCTCTCTACCCGAAGTTAGGGTGATTCCTCCATCCCTGATTAAGTGTCTCAGATTAGGGATCATTATTGGGACTTCTGGAGGTATTACCCATGAAATTAACCTGTTCTTGAGTGGAGCTACCACTCATGTCATAGGAAGTGTCTTGAGCACTGACAGCCAAAATATGCATTCCATTCAAGTGTTGTATAATAGCATTGATTTGCTAAGACAACCTTATTCTGGGCAAGAATAGAATCCAAGGTACCCAACTCCATGACTCCCTTCTTCACAGAGGTTCTCACAGAAGAGTATAAATACTGGTTATAGCAACTATTTGAATCAGCTCCATGGCCTCATCAGGGGTCTTTTTCATATGGAGTGACCCTCCTACAGAATTATCTAGAGACATCCTAGCGATCTTAGAGACTCCATCATAGAATAGTTGCAATTGAATCCAGTCTAAGAATACATTAGGAGGACACTTCCTAAGCATCAATTTATACCTTTGCCAGGCTTCATAGAAAGACTCATCCTCTCTCTGCCTGAAGGTCTGAACATCTATTCTTAGCTTAATCAGCTTCTGAGGAGGAAAGAACTTGGTCAGAAACCTGTTGACTACCTTATCCCGAATGTCCAAGCTCTCCTTGGGCTGAGTGTAAAGCCACTGTTTAGTTCTGTCTCGTATAGAATATGGGAAGCGAAGTATCTTGTAAACGCTAGGATGGACTCCATTAGTCTTCACAATGTCACAGATCTGCAGGAAATTAGAAATAAACAAGTTAGGATCCTTCTGCGGGAGTATGTAAAACTGGTAATTTTGCTGCACCAGAGAAATCAATTGAGGCTTCAGCTCAAAGTTGTTAGCAACAACAGGGGGCACAACAATGCTATTCCCACAGAAATCTGGGCTTGGAGCAATATAAGGGCCAAGTGTTCTCCTCGATTGTGCAGGCATATTAGGAGGATTAACAACATTGGCATTGACTGTATTGTTGTTGTTGTTGGGCTCCACAGTGGACTCTTCAACTTCTTTTTCAATATTATCTCTGATATTTTCACCGATTTTGTAAGCTCTAGCTTATTGTAAATGCCTTCTCAAGGTCCGTTTAATCTTAGGATCAAAATCTAAAAGAGGCTCTTTGTTCCTGTTCTTGCTCATAAACAACAGAAAACAAAGTGAAAGTGAAAATCTCTACGTCAGAGTGTAAAAAATTCCCAGTGAGGTATCATGTGTCAAAGAAAGAAAATAAAATAAATTGAACAAGTAACACCAAAAATTTTGAAAATCAACTAAGAAAATAAACACTAAATTCAAAAATAACTGAAAAAAAATTAATCAGAAAAAATAAAATAAAATTACTAAGGGGGACACCAAACTTAATTTTAGAAATCAAGGAAAAACTTCATTTCGAGAATTTAAAGAAAAAAGACAAATAAAAACTAAAAGCTAAAAACGCGTCATCTAAGCAATCAAACAACGGTTAGTTGTCAATCACAGTCAATCCCCGACAATGGCGCCAAAAACTTGATGCGGATATTGGGAACCACAAACTAACCGCCAAGTGCAACGAGTCGTAGCAAGTAATACCTCAGTTGAGTGAGGGTCGATCCCACGAGGATTGATGGACTGAGCAACAGTAGTTGAATGACTCACTTATTCAGGCAAGCAAAAAGTGGTGTTTTGGGGTTCAAAAGCATTAAACAGTAATTCAGATAGTAAAGAATGCAAATAGTAGAATTGGTGTGAAATATATGTGAAAAAATAGTTAAGATTTTGGGGTTATTTATTCATCCGAATTATGTTTTTCTTACCAACTATTTTAATCATGCAAGATTCATTTCATGGCAAACTATAATTGACTAAATCCTAATTCCCTAGTGATTTAGTCTCCTCTAACCTAATCAACCACCAAAGTCTTGGTCACTTAATATAGATTAGAAGGTTAGGTTCAAGTCTAGTTTATTAGCCACAAAAAATCTAATTACCCAGATATAAGCTGATTATATGTCACGTATCCTGTTAAGTCCAAATAATTAACAATTTAGGACGAAGGCTCGGGTAGGATTTGACACATTATGGGTGATTGTGGATCGATTGACGAAGTCTGCTCACTTTTTGCCTGTCCGAATGAGTTATAGCTTACAGGAGTTAGCCTGTTTGTATATCAAGGAGATTGTAAGACTGCAAGGTGTGCCTACAACCATAGTTTTTGATAGAGATTCTCGTTTCACTTCAAGATATTTGGGGGAGTTTTAGAAAGCATTTAGAACTCAATTAAGCTTAAGTACCGCGTACCATCCTCAAACCATGGTCAATTGAAGAGGACGATACAAACCCTGCCACCACCCGAGTTTAGCAACCCACCACCACCACTGTCCGGCGAGCTTCGCCACTGACCGCCACTCCATCTTCCCCCTCTCTTCCCTCATTTCTTCCCTCTCCTCTTCTTCTCACCCCTTACTCTTTGCTCGGCTCTGACCACCAGCCGCGGGTTCATCATCGTCGCCAGCGAACCCTCGTTGCACCAATCCTCCACCCACTCTCTTTCATTTCCCTCCATTAATCTCGCCACTTCCACAGAGAAGATCCGCCCCTCTCTGCTATTTTGCCCTGCACCGCTCCCTGCTCTGTGCACCCTTACCTGTGCCGCCGCGAGCCAAGCCGCCGCCGTCGTTGGGTGGTCCTGCATTTCCTCCTCTCGCCCTTCCCCTTCCACTTCCGATTCCGTTTCTGCTTCCCTCTAGGTTCCCTTGCTTCACTCCCTCTCTGTTCCACTTCCTTTTCGTTCAAGTTTGTTAGTTAATTTTAGTTAGTTAGTTGCTTAATTCTGTTTGTTAGGTTAGATAGAGATGCATGCGGTTAGGTAGTTAGGACGTGGTTAGAAGATTTTAGGCCTGATAATTGCTCCATTCATATTTACTTTCTGAATGCTGCTTGTTTGCTGCGTGATCGTTGATGTGTTGTTCTGTGTAAACTTTGTTGCTATTATGCTAATTCTAATTGCTGCCTACTGAACTCTGCTTGTAAAATTAAGTTTGATGCTTCCTGTGTATATGAAATCCATGCTTTCTCATGTTGTTGCAATTTTTGGATTCATATGCACTATTTTTGCTGCTATTTGCTATCTGGGAATGTCCAATTTACTGCCGGAATGCTGCCCCAATTTCTAGAAATTGATTTGTTTTCAAACTTGCTACCTAGAATTGAACTTGATACTTTTTTGGAATTGAGCTTTACTTGACTTACACGAAGTTCAATCCTTAGGTCATTTTGGTTGGCATTTCCGTGTTTCTTTTGTTTCCCGTAATATGAATTGAACCTTCATGTGCTTTCACTTTCCATGTTAAATCAAATCCCTTTTGACTCATACTGAGCTTACCATTTGACCTTAACTTGGATTTTTCTTCTTGAATATGGTTCATTCGTTCGTAATACTTGGTGAATTTCACTAGTGTAACCCTTGTGAAATTGTTTCCAACTTGCTTTTGGTTACACTAGTGCATATTTTCACCTATCAACACCAATTATTCCAAACTAAGTGACCTTGTGCATTTCATATTTCATCGTCAATGACTGTATCTTCCTCATGATCGTGAGTGTGCTTGTTATCTTTATTTTCTGCATTTATCTCGATTAAGCAAATAACCGTCATACCACTAAGCTTTGAACTAGTTCTCTAACTTCTAACTTGCTTAACATGATGATTTTTCTTTTTAGTTTTCAACTAACCCTTTCACCATTCTTTTGGGTATGTCGCTTATTGAGCTTAATAAACAAGCATTGTGCTACTATTGCAAGTATACTTGGTCTATGGCTTTGTTTTGATTTCTAATTTTTTGTTGCCTACTGGTGCACGAAATTGTAAATCACACTTTTCACAACACATACAACTAACCAGCAAGTGTACTGGGTCATCCAAGTAATGCCTTACGTGAGTAAGGGTCGATCCCACGGAGATTGCCGGCTTGAAGAAAGCTATGGTTATCTTATTATTCTTAGTCAGATTATCAATAATGGTTCTTAGTTTTAATTATGAAAAATAAAAGAACATGAAATAAATACTTGTTATGCAGTAATGGAGAATGAGTTGGAGTTTTGGAGATGCTCTGTCTTCTGAATCTCTGCTTTCCTACTATCTTCTTCTTCACGCACGCAAGGCTCCTTCCATGGCAAGCTGTATGTTGGTGGATCGCCGTTGTCAATGGCTACCATCCGTCCTTTCAGTGAAAAAGGTCCATATACATGGATAATCATCTGTCGGTTCTCACTTCTGCTGGAATAGGATCCAGTGATCCTTTTGCGTCTGTCACTATGCCCAACATTCGTGAGTTTGAAGCTCTTCATAGTCATCCCATGCCAGATCCTACTCGGAATACCACAGACAAGGTTTAGATTTTTCAGATCTCAAGAATACTGCCAATTGATTCTAGCTTATACCACGAAGACTCTGGTCTCACGGGTTGAACACTCTGTTGTTAGGAGATGCAGTCAAACTCGTGAACCAGGAACCCAAGAGATACACACTCAATCTAAGGTAGAACGGAAGTGGTTGTGAGGCACGCATTTTTAGGTTGAGAATGGTGATGAGTGTCACGGATCATCACATTCATCATGTTTAAGTGCGAGTGAATATCTTAGAATAGAATCTAGCGTAATTGAATAGAAAATAGAAGTAATTGTATTAATCCATCGAGACACAGCAGAACTCCTCACCCCCAACCATGGGGTTTAGAGACTCATGTCGTAGAAGATACAAATTTAGATGTAAAATGTCATGAGTTACTGAATGAATCTTTAAAAGTAGTTTTTATACTCAACTAGTAACCTAGGTTTACAGAAAATGAGTAAATTAAGATAGATAGTGCAGAAATCCACTTCTGGGGCCCATTTGGTGTGTGCTTAGGCTGAGCATTGAAGCTTCTATGTGTAGAGACTATTCCTGGCATTTAACTCTAGCTTTTGTGCCAGTTTGGGCGTTTATCTTCAGCTTTTAGCCCAGTTCTGGCGTTTAACGCCAGAATAGAGTAGAAAGTTGGAATTAAACGCCAGTTTGCGTCATCAAAACTCGGACAAAGTATGAACTATTATATATTGTTGGAAAGCCTAGGATGTCTACTTTTCAACGCAATTGAGAGCGCGTCAATTGGGCTTCTATAGCTCCATAAAATCTATTTCGAGTGCAGGGAGGTCAGAATCCAACAGCATCTGCAGTCCTTTTTCAGCCTCTGAATCAGATTTTTGCTCAGGTCCCTCAATTTCAGCCAGAAAATACCTGAAATAACAGAAAAACACACAAACTCATAGTAAAGTCAAGAAATATGATTTTTGCATAAAAACTCATAAAAATATACTAAAAAGTAGCTAGATCCTACTAAAAACTATATGAAAATACCCCTAAAAACCGTATAAAATATCCGCTCATCACAACACCAAACCTAAACTGTTGCTTGTCCTCAAACAATTAGATGAATAAAATGGGATAGAAAGAAAATCAAGAGGCAATAACATCTCAGAGTTTTATATGAATCTCAATTTCTCATTAGATGAGCAGGACTAGTAGCTTTTTGGTTTCTGAACAGTTTTGGCATCTCAATTTATCCTTTGAAGTTCAGAATGATTGGCATCTATAGGGACTCAAAATTCAGATAGTGTTATTGATTCTCCTAGTTTAGTATGTTGATTCTTGAACACAGCTACTTTATGAGTCTTGGCCGTGGCCCTAAGCACTTTGTTTTCCAGTATTACCATCGGATACATAAATGCCACAGACACAAAACTAGGTGAACCTTTTCAAATTGTGACTCAGCTTTGCTAAAGTCCCCAACAAGAGGTGTCCAGAGTTCTTAAGCACACTCTTTTTTTTGTCTTGGATCACGACTTTAACCACTTAGTCTCAAGTTTCTCACTTGGACCTGCATGCCACAAGCACATGGTTAGGGACAGCTTGATTCAGCCGCTTAGGCCAGGATTTTATTCCTTTTGACCCTCCTATCCATTAATACTCAAAGCCTTGGATCCTTTTTACCCTTGCCTTTTGGTTTAAAGGACTATTGGCCTTTTCTGCTTGCTTCTTCCTTTTCTTTTATTTATTTATTTATTTATTTTCGCAACCTTTTGTTTTTCACTGCTTTTTCTTGCTTCAAAAATCAATTTTATGATTTTTCAGATTATCAGCAACATTTCTCCTTCTTCATCATTCCTTCAAGAGCAAACAATTTTAACATTCATAAACTTCACTATAAAAAATATGCACTGTTCAAGCATTCATTCAGAAAACAAAAAGTATTGCCACCACATATAAATAATTTGAATTTTTCTTATTAAGAACTCGAAAAAAATTGCCTCCTTATTAAAAAAAAAATCTGCTATTTTATTCATGTTTAATGATGATGAGAAAAATAAATTATAGCTTATTTGGAGATGATAAAAATAAAAATAAAAATACTAATTACTACTATTCATGTGACTCCTAAGGTAGCTCTCTAATAGTAGAAGTTATCACAGAGTTAAGATTAGGACTCAACAACCTTTATTTTGGGAGATGGATGCTCCTTCAATCTGTGGTATGTCTGGTCCTTCAAGGGACAGCTTTTGGCGCTTCAGCTCCTGTAGTTCACACCCTTGCTTCTCCTGTTCCTTAAGCAGCTTACAGAGCATGCTATTTTGATTTTGCTGTTGTTTCTTAACTTGATCCATGGCTTCTTGCAGCTTGGTGATAGATGCTTCTAGGCGGGTCGAGTAGTCAATTTGAGGAATTTTTGGGAGGAACTCCTGCACCCTCCTTTTGATAGAGTTATTTGGCATTTGTTGTCCATCCATTGACTTCTTGGTGATTGGGTGGTCGACTGGGATATATTCATCCACTCCCATCTTTACCCCAGCATCTTTACATAGCAGAGAGATTAAGCTTGGGTAAGCCAATTTGGCGTCAGTGGAGTTCTTGTTTGCAATTGTGTAGAGCTCACAAGAAATCAGATGATGAATCTCCACTTTGTTTCCCAGCATAATGCAATAGATCATCACTGCTCTTTTGACAGTGACTTCAGAGCGGTTGCTGGTAGGCAGCATAGAACGCCCAAATGAAGTCCAGCCAGCCCCTAACGACTGGTTTGAGATCTCCTCTCTTGAGTTGATTTGGGACACCCTTTTTTTTGGTTATCCACTTGGTTCCAGGGATGCATATGTCCTCTAGAACTTGGTCCAAGTACTTATCTAATCTCACTATTCTCCTATTAAAGGATTCTGGATCATCTTGTAGTTGAGGCAGCTTGAAGACCTCTCTTATTCTGTCCAGGTGGAAGTAAATAATCTTCCCTCTGACCATAGTTTGAAAGGTATAGAAGGCGGTTCCAGTCATTCTCTGCTTATCTGTTTGCAACAGATTTGAGTAGAATTCCTGAACCATGTTTTTACCCACCTTTGTCTCAGGATTAGCTAGAATTTCCCAACCCCTGTTTCGAATATGCTCTTGGATCTCCAGATATTCGTCTTCTTTCATATCGAATTTAACTTCCGGGATCACTGACCTTAGACCCATTATTTTATGGTAATGGTCTGCATGTTCTTTGGTTATGAACCTCTCTTGATTCCAAAGTAGTTTTGGAGTGTTCTCTTTCTTGCCTCTTGAAGTGGTTTATTTTCCCTTAGGAGCCATGATCTTAGTGAATCTTTGCTTAGTGATCACGAAAAACACACCAAACTTAGAGGTTCGCTTGTCCTCAAGCAAAAGAAAGGAAGGAGAGGTATAGGAGGAGAAGGAAATTCGAGTTGTGGAGGAGAGGGGGTGGCCGAATGTAAATTTAAAAGTGAGGGGGTGGGCGAAAATTTTGAAGAAAGATATGACAGAAGATATGATTTGTAAAAGATAAGTATGATATGCAAAAGATGCAATTTTAAAATTGAAAAGATATGAGAGAGTTTTGAAAAAGATAAATCTAAATTTGAAAATATAGTATGATGAGTTGAAAAAGATTTGAAAAGATATTAAAAAGATAGATGAGTTTTGAAAAAGATTTGAAAAGAAATTAAAAAGGATGAAGAAAGATTTTTAGGATTGAAATTTTTTTTTGAAATTGAAATTGAAAAATGAGAATTTGTAACATGTTCATGCAAGAAATTATGGATGAAAACATGAAAATTTGAAAAAAAATTGAGTTGGAAACAAAACTTCCTCCCCTCCACATTCTTGGCGTTAAACGCCCAGAATGGCATCCATTCTGGCGTCTAACGCCCAATTGTTGCTTATTTTGGACGTTTAATGCCCAGCTAGGTACCCTGGCTGGCGTTAAATGCCAGAAAGCCTTTGTCACTAGGCATTTTTCTAAACACCCAAGATGCTGCAATTCTGGCGTTAAACGCCCAGAAAGGTATCTTTACTGGCGTTAAACGCTCAGAGTGGTGCCCATTCTGGCGTTTAACGCCCAAAGATGCCTCTTAATGGCATTTTCGTGCCAGTGAGCTCCTTTTCTCTGCTTCCTGCTCTGAATCCTTCTATAAATCTGTGAACTCCTGTAATTGAGAATTAATCTTGAAGATAATTTATATCAAACTCCTATAATTATTATTTAAATAACAAATAAACTATGCCAATGGCTGGGTTGCCTCCCAGCAAGTGCTTCTTTATTGTCTTTAGCTGGAATTTACTGAGCTTTAATCTAGTCTCAGTTTTGAGCATTCTTGCTCAACATTGCTTTCAAGATAATGCTTGACTCTCTGTCTATTAACAATGAACTTTTTGTCAGAGTCAATATGCTGAAGCTCTAGATATCCATATGGTGACACACTTGTAATCACATATGGTCCTCTCCACCGGGATTTTAATTTCCCTGGGAATAGTCTGAGCCTAGAGTTAAATAGCAGAACCTTTTGTCCTAGCTCAAAGACTCTAGATGACAGGATTTTGTCATGCCACCTTTATGCTTTCTCCTTGTAAATTTTTGCATTTTCGAAAGCATTGAGTCTGAATTCTTCTAGCTCATTCAGCTGGAGCAATCTTTTCTCTCCAGCTAATTTGGCATCAAGGTTTAGGAATCTGGTTGCCCAGTAGGCTTTATGCTTTAGTTCCACAGGCAGGTGACAGGCCTTCCCATACACAAGCTGGTATGGAGAAGTTCCTATAGGAGTCTTGAATGCTGTTCTGTATGCCTATAAAGCATCATCCAAGGTCTTTTCCCAATCTTTTCTACGGGCAATTACAGTCCGTTCCAGGATTCTTTTTAGTTCTCTATTAGAGAATTCAGCTTGCCCATTTGTTTGTGGATGATATGGAGTTGCCACCTTGTGGCTAATTCCATATTTGACCATAGCAGAGTAAAGCTGTTTATTGCAGAAATGAATGCCTCCATCACTGATTAGTACTCTAGGAACACCAAATCTGCTAAAGATATATTTTTGGAGGAACTTCGGCACTGTCTTAGTATCATTAGTGGGTGTTGCAATTGCCTCTACCCATTTAGATACATAGTCCACTGCCACCAGAATATAAGTGTTTGAGTATAATGTTGGGAAAGGCCCCATGAAATCAATACCCCATACGTCAAACAACTCAATCTCTAAGATCCCTTGTTGAGCCATGGCATGAGACAGATTACCAGCTCCCTGGCAACTGTCACAGTTACGTACAAACTCTCGGGAGTCTCTGTAGAGGGTAAGCCAGTAGAAGCCACATTGGAGGACTTTTGTGGCTGTTCGCTCACCTCCAAAATGTCATCCATATTATGATCCATGGCAATGCTATAGGAACTTTTGTGCCTCTTTTCCAGGCAAGCATCTATGGATTATTTCGTCTGCACATCTCTTAAAGAGAAATGGTTCATCCCACAAGTAGTACTTTGAATCAGAAATTAATTTTTTCTTTTGCTGCCTACTGTACTCCTTGGATATGAATCTCGCAGCCTTATAGTTTGCGATGTCTACAAACCATGGTACTTCCTGAATGGCAAAGAGTTGCTCATCCGGAAAGGTTTTAGAAATCTCAGTAAGGGGGAGGGACGTTCCTTCTACTGGTTCTATCCGGGACAGGTGATCTGCTACTTAGTTCTCTGTCCCTTTTCTATCTCTTATCTCTATATCAAACTCTTGCAGAAGCAACACCCATCTTATGAGCCTTGGTTTTAAATCCTGCTTTGTGAGTAGGTATTTAAGAGCAGCATGGTCAGTGTATACAATCACTTTTGATCCTACTAAATAGGATCTGAACTTGTCAATGGTATAAACCACTGCAAGCAACTCTTTCTCTGTGGTTGTGTAGTTCTTCTGTGCGTCATTTAGAACACGACCGGCATAGTAAATGACGTGCAGAAGCTTGTTATGCCTCTGTCCTAATACTGCACCAATAGCATGATCACTAGCATCACATATTAATTCGAATGGTAATGTCTAGTCTGGTGCAGAAATGACAGGTGCTGTGACCAACTTAGCCTTCAGAGCCTCAAAGGCCTGCAAACATTCCATATCAAAGATAAATGGCGTGTCAGCAGCTAGCAGATTGCTCAAAGGTTTTGCAATTTTTGAAAAATCCTTTATAAATCTCCTATAGAATTCTGCATGCCCCATAAAACTTTTGATTGCCTTAACATTGGTAGTTGGTGGTAATTTTTCAATTACCTCTACCTTAGCTTGATCCACCTCTATTCCTTTGTTCGAAATTTTGTGCCCAAGGACAATTCCTTCAGTCACCATAAAGTGACATTTTTCCCAATTTAAAACCAGGTTAGTCTCTTGGCACCTTTTTAGAACACGTGCTAGATGATCAAGACAGGAGCTGAATGAGTCTCCAAATACTGAGAAGTCATCCATGAAGACTTCCAAAAAATTTTCCACCATATCAGAGAAAATAGAAAGCATGCATCTTTGAAAGGTTGCAGGTGCATTGCATAGGCAAAATGGCATCCTTCTGTAGGCAAATACTCCAGATGGACATGTAAATGCTGTCTTTTCTTGATCCTGGGGATCTACTGCAATTTGGTTGTAACCTGAATAGCCATCCAAAAATCAGTAATAGTCATGACTTGCTAGTCTTTCTAGCATTTGGTCTATGAATGGTAAAGGAAAATGATCCTTTTTTGTGGCTGTATTGAGCCTTCTGTAGTCAATACACATACGCCACCCTGTAACTGTTCTCGTAGGAACCAGTTCATTCTTTACAGTATGAACCACTATCATGCCTCCCTTTTTGGGTACAACTTGGACAGAGCTCACCCAGGGGCTATCAGAAATAGGATAAATAATCCCAGCCTCTAGTAATTTAGTGACCTCTTTCTGCACCACCTCCTTCATGGCTGGATTTAGCCGCCTTTGTGGTTGAACCACTGGCTTGGCATTATCCTCTAGTAGGATCTTGTGCATGCATCTGGCTGGGCTAATACCCTTAAGATCACTAATGGATCACCCAAGAGCTGTCGTGTGTGTCCTTAGCACCTGAATTAGTGCTTTTTCTTCCTGTGGCTCTAAAGCAGAGCTTATGATTAGAGGAAAAGTGTCACCTTCTCCCAAAAATGCATATTTCAGGGATGGTGGTAGTGGTTTGAGCTCAGGTTTAGGAGGTTTCTCCTCTTCCTGAGGAGTTTTCAAAGGTTCTTTTATTTCCTCTGGTTCCTCTAGATCAGGCTGAACATCTTTAAAGATTTTCTCTAGCTCTGATTCGAGACTCTCAGACATACTAATCTTTTTTACCAGGGAGTCAATAATATCAACACTTATGCAGTCCTTTAATGTATCTGGATGCTTCATTGTTTCAACAGCATTCAGCCTAAACTCATCTTCATTGACTCTCAGGGTCACTTTCCCTTTTTGGACGTCAATGAGGATTCGTCCAATTGCTAGGTAAGGTATTCCTAGAATGAGGGTTGCACTATTGTGCTCCTCCATCTCTAGCACTACAAAGTCAGTGGGAAAGGCAAATGGCCCACCTATGATAATCATGTCCTCAATTACGCCTGATGGATATTTAATAGAGCCATAAGCAAGTTAAAGACAAATTCGGGTTGGTTTGACATCTTCAGTCAAGCCAAGCTTTCTGATAGTGGATGTAGGGATTAGGTTGATACTTGTCCCAAGATCAAATAGAGCTGTCTTGGTATAAGTACCCTCCAATGTGCATGGTATCATAAAGCTCCCAGGATCCTTAAGCTTCTCTAGTAAGCTCTTTAAGATGACTGCACTGCATTCTTCAGTGAGAAAGACTTTTTCAGTTTTTCTCCAATCCTTCTTATGACTTAAGATCTATTTCATGAACTTAGCATAAGAAGATATTTGCTCAAGTGCCTCTACAAACAGAATCTTGATTTCAAAAGTCCTGAGATAGTCTACAAAGCAGGCAAATTGTTTATCCTGTTCCGCTTGGCAGAGTTTTTGAGGATAAAGCATTTTAGCTTTGTATTCTTCAACCTTGGTTGTTGCAGGTTTATTTCCTACAGAGGCAGGTTGAGAAGCCTTCTTGAGGGAGTTATTATCAGCACTTGTAGGTGTCTGATCCCTCATTGGCAATTGAACACCAGGATAGGAGGAGGAATGGGCGTTTAATGCCAGATTCCTACTTTTTCTGGCATTTGAACGCCAGAATTGGACATGGATTGGGCGTTTAACGCCAACTTTTCACCATTTTCTGGCATTTGAACGCCAAAATTAGGCATCCACTAGGCGTTCAACGCCAGTTTTTCACCCTTTTCTGGCATTTGAACACCAGAATTAATCCTCTCTAGGCTCTTAATATCCTCAGAGGGACTTTGGGTGGCAGTTTTCTCGTCCTCTGTCAGTTGTTCTTTTCTTGGCTTTTTGCTGCTTTAAGTTGAGGTATTTAATATTTTTCCACTTCTTAATTGAACTGCTTGGCACTCTTCTGTTATCTATTTTGATAACTACTGTTTTATCTGATTCAATTGTGATTCCATATCCTTATTAGCGTTTTTGGTTTCTTGTAGCATCTCTTTAAATTCTACTAACTATTTTGTTATAGAAGATAGTTGCTGATTAAGTTCAGCAACTTGTTCCTAAGGACTAAAGTCAGTTGATACTGCCTTAGCTTCTTCTTTCATGGAGGACTCACTATTTAAGTACAGATGCTTATTTCTAGCAACCGTATCTATAAGCTCTTGAGCCTCTTTAATCGTCTTTCTCATGTGTATAGATCCACCAGCTGAGTGGTCTAGAGATATCTGAGCTTTTTCAATAAGCCCATAGTAGTAGATGTCTAACTGCACCCACTCTGAAAACATTTCAGAGGGGCATTTCCTTAGCATGTCTCTGTACCTCTCCCAGGCATCATAAAGAGATTCATGATCCTCTTGGTTAAAGCCTTGGATATCCAGCCTTAGCTGTGTCATCCTTTTTGGAGGGAAATATTGATTCAGGAATTTGTCTGATAACTATTTCCGTGTTCTTATGCTGGCTTTGGGTTGGTTATTTAACCACCTCTTAGCTTGGTCTTTTATAGCAAATGGGAATAGCAATAATCTATAGACATCCTGATCCACTTCCTTATCACGTACTGTGTCAGCAATTTGTAAGAATTACACCAGAAACTCAGTAGGCTCTTCCTGTGGAAGACCGGAATACTGGCAGTTTTGCTGCACCATGATAATGAGCTGAGGATTTAGCTCAAAAGTGTTAGCTCTTATGGGGGATATACAGATACTACTCCCATATGAAGCAGTAGTGGGGTTAGCATATGACCCCAGAGTCCTTCTAGACTGTTCATTTCCACTTAGGTCCATGATGGAGAAAGGGAGATGATGTGGATTATAGAAAAAAAATTCTTTTATTTATTTATTTATTATTTTTTTAAATACCGAAATTAAAAAAAAGAGAAATAAAAGGAAATCGAAAACTAAAATAATTAATTAATTAAAAAGATTCTGAAAAATTTTGTAGAATATTTTCGAAAAATACAGAGGAAAAAATTAGTTAGGAAGTTTTGAAAAAGATATGATTTTAAAAATTTTGACCAAGTCAACCCAAGGGATTTGAAATTTTATGAGGAATTAAAGGAAAATATATATTTTTTTATTTTTGAATTTAATGTGGAGAGAGAAAAACAACAAAATGACACCAAACTTGAAATTTTCTAGATTAAAACAATGGAAAAAAACTAGAAAACTTTAAATGTCAAGATGAACACCAAGAATACTTTGAAGATCAAGATGAGCACCAAGAACAAATTTTGAAAATTTTTAAGAAAATAAGAACACACAGAACTCCAAACTTAAAAATTTTTATTCTTGGAACATAAATAATTCGAAAATGTATAAGATAATAAGCAACAAAAGACACCAAACTTAGAATTTTAGAAAACCAAACACAGTTTTTTTTTTTTTGAAAATTAGAAGGAAAAACACAAAGAGGACACCAAACTTAAAACATGAAGCAAAACTCAAACCAAAGACTCAAATTTAGTGCCTCTAAACCAACAAAACTAAATTATTCCTAATCTAAGCAACAAGATAAACCTTCAGTTGTCCAAACTCAAACAATCCCTGGCAATGGCGCCAAAAACTTGGTGCACAAAATTGTAAATCACACTTTTCATAACTCGTATAACTAACCAGCAAGTGCACTGCGTCGTCTAAGTAATACCTTACGTGAGTAAGGGTCGATCCCACGGAGATTGCCGGCTTGAAGCAAGCTATGGTTATCTTATTATTCTTAGTCAGGATATCAATAATGGTTCTTAGTTTTAATTGCGAAAAATAAAAGAACATGAAATAAATACTTGTTATGCAGTAATGGAGAATGGGTTGGAGTTTTGGAGATGCTTTGTCTTCTGAATCTTTGCTTTCCTACTATCTTCTTCTTCATGCACACAAGGCTCCTTCCATGGCAAGCTGTATGTTGGTGGATCACCGTTATCAATGGCTACCATCCGTCCTTTTAGTGAAAAAGGTCCATTTACATGGATAATCATCTGTCAGTTCTCACTTGTGCTGGAATAGGATCCAGTGATCCTTTTGCGTCTGTCACTACGCCCAACATTCGTGAGTTTGAAGCTCTTCACGGTCATCCCAATCCAGTTCCTACTCGGAATACCACAGACAAGGTTTAGACTTTCCGGATCTCAAGAATACTGCCAATTGATTCTAGCTTATACCACGAAGACTCTAGTCTCACGGGTTGAACGCTCTGTTGTCAGGAGATGTAGTCAAACTCGTGAACCAGGAACCCAAGAGATACACACTCAATCTAAGGTAGAACGGAAGTGGTTGTCAGGCACGTGTTCGTAGGTTGAGAATGGTGATGAGTGTCACAGATCATCACATTCATCATGTTTAACTGCGAGTGAATATCTTAGAATAGAATCAAGCTTGATTGAAAAGAAAACAGAAGTAATTGTATTAATCCATCGAGACACAGCAGAGGTCCTCACCCCCAACCATGGGGTTTAGAGACTCATGTCGTAGAAGATACAAATTCAGATGTAAAATGTCATGAGGTACTAAATGAATCTCTAAAAGTAGTTTTTATACTCAACTAGTAACCTAGGTTTACAGAAAATGAGTAAACTAAGATAGATAGTACAAAAATACACTTTCGGAGCCCACTTGGTGTGTGCTTGGCCTAAGCATTGAAGCTTCCATGTGTAGAGACTATTCCTGGCGTTTAACTCTAGCTTTTGTTCCAGTTTGGCCGTTTAACTCCAGCTTTTAGCCCAGTTTTGGCATTTAACGCTAGAATAGGGAAGAAAGTTGGCGTTGAACGCCAGTTTGTGTCATCAAAACTCGGGCAAAGCATAGACTATTATATATTGCTGGAAAGCCCAAGATATCTACTTTCTAACGCAATTGAGATTGTGTCAATTGAGCTTCTGTAGCTCCAGAAAATCCATTTCAAGTGCAGGGAGGTAAGAATCCAACAGCATCTGTAGTCCTTTTTCAGCCTCTGAATCAGATTTTTGCTCAGGTCCCTCAATTTCAGCCAGAAAATACCTAAAATCACAGAAAAACACACAAACTCATAGTAAAGTCCAGAAATGTGATTGCCTAATTACTCTTTCCAAGCCAAGAATGCTCAAAATCTACTCTAACATCCAACCAAGCATTTTGTCAAACACTTGGAAGGCATAAAAGGAAAGCATGGTAAATGTGCAAGAATAATTGATACGTGAAATTGTGATCTCACACACGTTCTTCACAACTCCGTGTAGCTGACCAGCAAGAGCACTAGGTCATCCAAGTGATACGTTACGTGAGTAAGGGTCGATCCCATGGAGATTGTCGGCTTGAAGCAAGCTATGGTCATCTTGTAAATCTCAGTCAGGCAGATTCAAATGGTTATGAGGTTTGGATAATTAAAAGAGAAGTAAAACATAAAATAGGATAGAGATACTTATGTAATTCATTGGTAGGAATTTTAGATAAGCGTATGGAGATGCTTTGTTCCTTTTGAATCTCTGCTTTCCTACTACTTTCATCCAGTCATCTGTACTCCTTTCCATGGCAAGCTGTATGTTGGGGGATCACCACTGTCAATGGCTACCGTCTGTCCTCTCAGTGAAAATGGTCTGGCTACGGGTTACGTAGGGCTAATCATCTGTCGGTTCTCACTTTTGTTGGAATAAGATCCAATGATCCATTTGCGCACTGTCACTGTGCCCAGCACTCGAGAGTTTGAAGCTCGTCACAGTCATCCCATTCCAGATCCTACTCGGAATACCACAGACAAGGTTTAGACTTTCCGAATCTCAAGAATGCTGCCAATTGATTGTAGCTTATACCACGAAGACTCTAATCTCACAGAATGGAAGGTTCTGTTGTCAGGAGAGGCCACCATGCATCGTGGACCAGGAGGCCAAGAGATATACATTCAAGCTTATTTTCAGGTAGAACAGAAGTGGTTGTCAGGCACGCGTTCGTAAGTAAGAATGGTGATGAGTGTCACTTGATCATTACATTCATCATGTTGAGTGCCAATGAATATCTTAGAACAAGAATAAGCTTGAATTGAATAGAAAACAGTAGTAATTGCATTAATTCATGAGGAACAGCAGAGCTTCAAACCTTAATCTATGAGGTGTAGAACCTCCACCGTTGAAAATTCATAAGTGATGAAGGTCCAGGCATGGCCGAATGGCCAGTCCCCTAAACATGATCAAGAGATCAACAGTGATACAAAGATAGTCTCAAAAATGATCTAAAGATCTCCCGATAAAAATACAATAGTAAAAGGTCCTATTTATAATGACTAGTAACCTAGGGTTTACAGAGATAAGTAAATGATGCAGAAATCCACTTCCAGAGCCCACTTGGTGTGTGCTTGGGCTGAGCATTGAAGCTTTCACGTGCATAGGATTTTCTTGGAGTTAACCGCCAGCTCTGGTGCCAGTTTGGGCGTTTAACTCCAGCTTTTATGCCAGTTCTGGCGTTTAACGCCAAAAAAGGGTAGAAAGTTGGCGTTAAAACACCAGTTTGAGTTATCAAAACTCGGGCAAAATATGAAATATTATATATTGCAGGAAAGCCCAAGATGTCTACTTTTCAATGCAATTAAAAGTGCGCTAATTGGGCTTCTCCAGAAAATCCATTTCGAGTGCAAGGAGGTTAGAATCCAGCAGCATCTCCAGTCCTTTTTCAGCCTCTGAATAAGATTTTTGCTCAGGTCCCTCAATTTCAGCCAGAAAATACCTGAAATCACAAAAAAACACACAAACTCATAGTAAAGTCCAGAAATGTGATTTTTTCATAAAAACTAATAATTATATACTAAAAACTAACTAAATCATACTAAAAACTACCTAAAAATAATGCCAAAAAGTGTATAAATTATCCGCTCATCACAACACCAAACTTAAATTGTTGCTTATCCCCAAGCAACTGAAAACAAAATAGAATAAAAATAAGAGAATATACAATGAATTCCAAAATATCAATGAAGCTTAGCTCCAAGTAGATGAGTGGGACTAGTATCTTTTTGCTTCTGAACAGTTTTGGCATCTCACTTCATCCTTTAAGTTCAGAACGATTGGCATCTCTAGGAATTCAGAATTAAGATAATGTTATTGATTCTCCTAGTTTAGTATGTTGATTCTTGAACACAGCTACTTTATGAGTCTTGGCCGTGACCCTAAGCATCTTATTTTTCAGTATTACCACCGGATACATAAATGCCACAAACACATAACTGGGTGAACCTTTTCAGATTGTGACTCAGCTTTGCTAAAGTCCCCAGTTAGAGGTGTCCAGAGTTCTTAAGCACACTCTTTTTGCTTTGGATCACGACTTTAACCACTCAATCTCAAGCTTTTCACTTGGACCTTCATGACACAAGCACATGGTTAGCGACAGCTTGATTTAGCCGCTTAGGCCAGGATTTTATTCCTTTGGGCCCTCCTATCCATTAATGCTCAAAGCCTTGGATCCATTTTACACTTGCCTTTTGGTTTAAAGGGCTATTGGCTTTTTCTGCTTGGTTTTTCTTTTTCTTTCTTTTACTTTTTCACCATTTTTTTCCGCAAGCTTTGTTATTGACTGCTTTTTTTTACTTCAAGAATCAATTTTTTGACTTTTCAGATTATCAATAACATTTCTCTTTTTTCATCATTCTTTCAAGAGCCAACAATTTTAACGTTCATAAACTTCACTATCAAAATTATGCACTGTTCAAGCATTCATTCAGAAAACAAAAAGTATTGCCACCACATCAAAATAATCAAACTAATTTCAAGATAAATTTTGAAATTCAAGCACTTCTTGTTCTTTTGTAATTAGGCACATTTTTTATTTAAGAAAGGTGAAGGATTCATAGGATATTCATAGCCTTAAGATATAGATACTAGACACTAATGATCATGTAATGAAGACACAAACATAGATAACACATAATGCATAAAAATAAAAAAACAGAAAGATAAGAACAAGGAAATCAAAGAACGGGTCCACCTTAGTGATGGCGGCTAGTTCTTTCTCTTGAAGATCCAATGGAATGCTTGAGCTCCTCTATGTCTCTTCTTTGCCTTTGTTGCTCTTCCCTCATGGCTATTTGATCCTCTCTAATTTCATGGAGAATAATGGAGTGCTCTTGGTGCTCCATCCTTAGTTGCTCTATGTTGGAACTCAAATCTCCCAAAGAGGTGTTGAGTTGCTCCCAATAGTTGTATGGAGGAAAATGCATCCCTTAAGGCATCTCAGGGATTTCTTGATAAGGGACTTCCTCATGCTCTTATTGAGGTCCATGAGTGGGTTCTCTTATTTGCTCCATCCTCTTTTTAGTGATGGGCTTGTCCTCTTCAATGAGGATGTCTTCTCCTATGACAACTCCAGCTAAATTGTATAGGTGACAGATGAGATGAGGAAAGGCTAACCTTGACAAGGTGGAGGTTTTATCAGCCATTTTGTAGAGTTCTAGAGATATGACCTCATGAACTTCTACTTCCTCTGCAATCATGATGCAATGGATCATGATAGCCCGATCTACAGTCACTTCAGATCGGTTGCTAGTTGGAATAATGGAGCGTTGGATGAATTCCAACCATCCTCTAGCCATGGGTTTAAGGTCATGCCTTCTCAATTGAACCGGCTTGCCTTTGGAGTCTCTTTTCCACTGAGCTCCTTCCACACATATGTCCATGAGGACTTGCTCCAACCTTTGATCAAAGTTGACCCTTCTAGTGTAGGGGCGTGCATCTCCTTGCATCATTGGCAAGTTGAATGCCAACCTTACATTTTTTGGACTGAAATCTAAGTATTTCTCCCGAACCATTGTAAGCCAATTCTTTGGGTTCGGGTTCACACTTTGGTCATGGTTTTTGGTGATCCATGCATTAGCATAGAACTCTTGAACCATTAAGATTCTGACTTGTTGAATGGGGTTGGTGAGAACTTCCCAACCTCTTTTTTGAATCTCATGTCGGATCTCCAGATACTCATTCCTTTTTAGCATGAAAGGGACCTCAGGGATCACCTTCTTCTTGGCCACAACTTCATAGAAGTGGTCTTGATGGACTTTTGAGATGAATCTCTCCATCTCCCATGACTCGGAGGTGTAACCTTTTGCCTTCCCTTTTCTCTTTCTAGAGGTTTCTCCAGCTTTAGGTTCCATAAATGGTTATGGAAAACAAAAAGCAATGCTTTTACCACACCAAACTTAAAAGGTTTGCTCGTCCTTGAGCAAAAGAAGAAATAAGGAAGGAGAAAAAGAAGAAAATGGAGGAGATGGAGAGGTGTGAGTGGTTCGGCCAAGGGGGGAAAGAAGTGTTTATGATGTGTGAAAATGAGGAAGGGATGAGGGGTTTATATAAGAGTGGAGAGAGGGGTAGGGTTCATTTATTAGGGGTTGGGTTTGGGAGGGAAAGGATGTGAATTTGAATGTTGAGGTAGGTGGGGTTTTTGGGGAAGCATGGGTGGATGTGAGTGGTGAAGAGGTGATGGAGAAGAGAAATAAAGGTGATTGGTGAGGGGTATTTGGGGAAGGGTGTTATAGGAAGGTGTAAAGACGAGAGACAGTGAGTTAAGGTAGGTGGGGATCCTGTGGGATCCACAGATCCTGAAGTGTCAAGGATTTCTCATCCCTACACCGTTTTGGCATGTAAACACCCCTTTGAGTGCCAATCCTGACGCTAGACGCCAGGTTGCTGCCCATTTCTGGCGTTTAACACCAGCTTTTCTTCCCTTTCTAGCGTTTAACGCTAGCTTGGTGCCTTTTTCTAGCGTTAAACGCCAATCTGGTGCCCTCTTCTGGCGTTAAATGCCAGTCTGGTGCCTTTTTCTGGTGTTAAACACCTAGAATGGTGCCAGACTGGGTGTTTAACGTCCATTTTGCTACCCTTACTGCCGTTTAAACGTCAGTAAGCTCATCCTCCAAGGTGTGCTATTTTCAATGCTGTTTTTTATTTTTGCTTTTATTTTTGTGACTCCACATGATCATCATCCTAAAGAAAACATAAAATAACAATGGAAAATAGAAATTCAGCATAGATAAGTAAAAATTAGGTTGACTCCCAACAAGCGTTTCTTTAATGTCAATAGCTTGATAGTGAGCTCTCATGGAGCCTCAGTGATACTCAGAGCATGATGATGGCCTCTCAACACCAAACTTAGAGTTTGAATGTGGGGGCTCTGTTTGACTCTGTATTGAGAGAAGCTTTTCTTTCTTCCTCTCCATGGTTGCAGAAGGAGATCCTTGAGGCTTAAACATAAGATAGTCTTCATTCAATTGAAGGACTAGCTCTCCTCTGTCCACATCAATCACAGCTCTTGCTGTGGCTAGGAAGGGTCTTCCAAGGATGATGGATTCATCCTCCTCCTTCCCAGTATCTAGGATTATAAAGTCAGCAGAGATGTAAAGGCCTTCAACCTTCACCAAGACATCCTCTACAAGTCTATAAGCCTCTTTCATGGATTTGTCTACCATCTCTAGTGAGATTCTTGCAGCTTGCACATCAAAGATTCCCAGTTTCTCCATTACAGAGAGTGGCATGAGGTTTATGCCTAACCCCATGTCACACAAAGCCTTCTCAAAGGTCATGGTGCCTATGGTACAGGGTATTAAGAATTTTTCAGGATCTGGTTTCTTCTGAGGTAATGTATGCCTAATCAAGTCATTCAGTTCATTGGTGAGAAAGGGGGGTTCATCCACCCGAGTCTCATTACCAAATAACTTGGCAATCAGCTTCATTATTGCTCCAAGGTACTTAGCAACTTGCTCTTCAGTAATATCTTCATCCTCTTCAGAGGAGGAATACTCATCAGAGCTCATGAATGGTAGAAGTAGGTTCAATGGAATCTCTATGGTGTCTGTATGAGCCTCAGATTCCCATGGTTCCTCAAAGGGGAACTTCTTTTCGTTCAGAAGACATCCCATGAGATTTTTCTCACTGGGAATCATATCCTTCTCATTCTCTCTAGGTTCGGCCATGTTGGTCATGGTTATGGCCTTGCACTCTCTCTTGGGATTTTCTTCTGTATTGCTTGGAAAAGTGCTAGGAGGAGTTTCAGTAACCTTTTTACTCAGCTGACCCATTTATGCCTCCAAATTTCTAATGGAGGATCTTGTTTCATTTATGAAACTTAGTGTGGTCTTAGATAGATCAGAGACTATGGTTGCTAAGCCAGAACGACTCTACTCAGATTTCTCTGTATGTTGCTGAGAGGATGATGGAAAAGGCTTGCTATTGCTAAACCTATTTCTTCCACCATTATTGTTGTTGAAGCCTTGTTGAGGCTTCTGTTGGTCCTTCCATGAGAGATTTGGATGATTTCTCCATGAAGGATTATAGGTGTTTCCATAGGGTTCTCCTATGTAATTCACCTCTTCCATTGCAGGGTTCTCAGGATCATAAGCTTCTTCTTCAGAAGATGCTTCTTTATTACTGCTGGAGGCAGCTTACAATCCAGTCAAATTCTGAGAAATTATATTGACTTGCTGAGTCAATAATTTATTCTGAGCCAATATGGCATTTAGAGTATCAATCTCAAGAACTCCTTTCTTCTGAGTTGTCTCATTGTTCACAGGATTTCTTTCAGAAGTGTACATGAGCTAGTTATTTGCAACCATTTCAATGAGTTCTTGGGCTTCTGCAGGCGTTTTCTTCAGATGAATAGATCTGCCTGCAGAATTGTCCAATGACATCTTGGATAACTCAGACAGACCATCATAGAAGATACCTATGATGCTCCATTCTGAAAGCATGTCAGAAGGGCACCTTCTGATCAATTGCTTGTATCTTTCCAAAGCTTCATAGAGGGATTCACCTTTCTTCTGTTTGACGGTTTGAACTTCCACTCTAAGCTTACTCATCTTTTGAGGTGGAAAGAATTTAGCTAAGAAGGCATTGATCAGCTTTTCCCAAGAGTTTAAGCTGTCTCTAGGTTGTGAGTTCAACCATATACTAGCTCTGTCTCTTACAGCAAAAGGAAAAAGCATAAGTCTGTAGACCTCGGGATCAACTCCATTGGTCTTAACAGTGTCACTGATTTGCAAAATTTCAGCCAAGAACTGATGAGGATCTTCCAATAGAAGTCCATGAAACTTGCAATTTTGTTGCATCAGAGAAGCTAATTGAGGCTTAAACTCAAAGTTGTTTGCTCCAATGGCAGGAATAGAGATGCTTCTCCCATAGAAGTCAGGAGTAGGTGCAGTAAAGTCATCAAGCATCTCCCTTGCATTGTTGTTGTTGGGTTTGGCCATGGCTATTTTGTCTGCTTCCTTTTTGAAATTTTCTATCAGGTCCTCTTCAGAGTATTGTGCTTTAGCTGCTCTTAGCTTCCTCTTCAGAGTCCTTTCAGGTTCATGATCAGCTTCAACAAGAATGCCTTTATCTTTGTTCCTGCTCATATAAAAGAGAAGAAAACAAAGAAGGTATGGAATCCTCTATGCCACAGTATAGAGATTCCTTGATGTGTCAGAGGAAAAAAAGAATAGAAGGATGAGGTACAGAGAAGAATTTGAACTTATAAAGAGGGAGGGGGTCTGAATTATTAAAGGAGGATAAGTGTTACTGATTAAAAAGAAAGAGATGGGAGAGAGAGAATTTTCAAAAATTTTTAAATACAATAAAATTAGAGTTTAAAATAATTAGTTAATTAAAAAGATTTTTGAAAAAGTTGTTAGTGGTTTTTGAAAATTGGAGAGAGAAAAGTAGTTAAGTGGTTTTGAAAAAGATAAGAAATAGTAAGTTTTGAAAAGATAAGAAGTTAGAAAAAGATTTTGAAATTGAAATAAAAGAGATATGATTTAAAAAGATATGATTGAAAAAGATGTGTTTGAAAAGATATGATTGAAGAAAATTTGATTTTTTTTTGTAAAAAGATATGATGGAAAAGATATGGTTGAAAAAGATTTTTTTGAAAAAGATTTGATTTTTAAAATTGATGACTTGACTAACAAGAAACTAAAAGATATGATTCTAGAATTCAAAGATTGAACCTTTCTTAACAAGAAAGTAACAAACTTGAAATTTTTTTGAATCAAGACATTAATTGTTAGCAAGGATTTTTGAAAATATTAAAAGAAAAATGGAAAAGATTTGATTTTGAAAAAGATCTGATTGATAAGAGAGGATATGAAAAAGATAAGATTTTGAAAAATTAGTTTTAAAACTTGAAAAATTGAAAAAAATTTGAATTGAAAATAAAATTACCTCCTTGGTGTTATCCTGGCGTTAAACGCCCAGAATGGTATCCATTTTGGCGTTTAACGCCCACTTGGCTACCTCCTTGGGCATTAAACGCCCAGCCAGGTACCCTGGCTGGTGTTTAAATGCCAGAAATCTTTCCTTATTAGGCGTTTTGAACGCCCAACTTTTTCTCTGTGATTCCTCTGCTGTATGTTCTGAATCTTCAATTCTCTGTATTATTGACTTGAAAAGACATAATTTTGAATTATTTTGAATTTTTAATAATGAGAGGGAAAAACAACAGAATGAAATTAAACATGAAAAACTAAGATCAAAACAAGGAATGCATGCAAGAACACTTTGAATGTCAAGATGAACACCAAGAACACTTTGAAGATCATGATGAACATCAGGAACATATTTTTGAAAATTTTTAATAAAAGAAAGACATGCAAGATACCAAACTTAGAAGTTTTCCTACTAGAGACACTAACAATTTGAGAATGTACATGAGAAACAACAAAAGACACAAGACAAGAGAATTTAAAGATCAGACAAAGAAAATCATCAAGAACAACTTGAAGATCAATGAAGAACACAATGCATATATTTTTGAAAAATGAAAGAAAAATAGAAACATGCAATTGACACCAAACTTGATATTTGACACTAGACTCAAACAAGAAACACAAATTATTTTTTATTTTATGATTTTATAAATTTTTTGTAATTTTTTTTATTTTTCAAAAATTATTTTGAAAAAGAAAATAAGAAACTCAAAATTTTTAATAAGAATTCCAGGAATCATGCAATGTTAGTCTAAAGCTTCAGTCTAAAAAGATTAGACATGGCTAGCCAAGCTTTAGCAGGACACTACATACAACAGCTAAATTGATGGGAATCAACTAGCTCCTGTGATGATAAAAGCATCATCTGAAACTCTAGAATTAGTTCTTAAAAATTCTGAAGAACAAAATAAAAAGAAATAAAAATACATAATCTAAGCAACAAGATGAACCGTCAGTTGTCCAAACTCGAATAATCCCCGGCAACGGCTCCAAAAACTTGGTACGTGAAATCGTGATCTCACACACTTTCTTCACAACTCCGCGTAGCTGACCAGCAAGTGCACTGGGTCATCCAAGTAATACCTTACGTGAGTAAGGGTCGATCCCACGGAGATTGTCGGCTTGAAGCAAGCTATGGTCATCTTGTAAATCTCAGTCAGGCAGATTCAAATGGTTATGAGGTTTGGATAATTAAAAGAGAAGTAAAACATAAAATAGGATAGAGATACTTATGTAATTCATTGGTAGGAATTTCAGATAAGCATATGGAGATGCTTTATTCCTTTTGAATCCCTGCTTTCCTACTACTTTCATCCAGTCATGCGTAATGCTTTCCATGGCAAGTTGTATGTTGGGGGATCACCATTATCAATGGCTACAGTCCGTCCTCTCAGTGAAAATAGTCCGGCTACGGGTTACGTAGGGCTAATCATCTGTTGGTTCTCACTTTTGTTGGAATAAGACCCAATGATCCTTTTGCGCACTGTCACTGTGCCTAGCACTCGGGAGTTTTAAGCTCGTCACAGTCATCCCATCCCAGATCCTACTCAAAATACCACAGACAAGGTTTAGACTTTTTGGATCTCAAGAATGCTGCCAATTGATTCTAGCTTATACCACGAAGAATCTGATCTCACAGAATGGAAGGCTCTGTTGTCAGGAGAGGCAACCATGCATCGTGGACCAAGATGCCAAGAGATATACATTCAAGCATGTTTCATGTAGAACGAAAGTGGTTGTCAAGCACGCGTTCATAAGTGAGAATGGTGATGAGTGTCACTTGATCATCACATTCATCATGTTGAAGTGCGAAAGAATATCTTAGAAAAAGAATAAGCTTGAATTGAATAGAAAATAGTAGTAATTGCATTAATTCATGAGGAACAGTAGAGCTCCACACCTTAATCTATGAGGTGTAGAAACTCCACCGTTGAAAATACATAAGTGATGAAGGTCCAAGCATGGCCGAATGGCCAGCCCCCTAAACGTGATCAAGAGATCAACAGTGATACAAAGATAGTCTCAAAAATGATCTAAAGATCTCCTGATGAAAATACAATAGTAAAAGGTCCTATTTATAATGACTAGTAACCTAGGGTTTACAGAGATAAGTAAATGATACAGAAATCCACTTCTGGGGCCCACTTGGTGTGTGCTTGGGCTGAGCATTGAAGCTTTCACGTGCATGGGCTTTTCATGGAGTTAAACGCCAGCTCTGGTGCCAGTTTGGGTGTTTAACTCCAGCTTTTATGCCAGTTCTGGCGTTTAACGCCAAAAGGGTAGAAAGTTGGCGTTAAAACGCCAGTTTGCGTTATCAAAACTCGAGCAAAGTATGGACTATTATATATTTCCGGAAAGTCCAAGATGTCTACTTTTCCAACACAATTGAGAGCACGCTAATTGGGCTTCTGTAGCTCTAGCAAATCCATTTCGAGTGCAGCGAAGTCAAATCCAACAGCATCTGCAGTCCTTTTTCAGCCTCTGAATCAGATTTTTGCTCAGGTCCCTCAATTTCAGCCAGAAAATACCTGAAATCACAGAAAAACACAAAAAATCATAGTAAAGTCCAAAAATGTGATTTTTGCATAAAAACTAATAATTATATACTAAAAACTAACTAAATTATACTAAAAGCTACCTAGAAACAATACCAAAAAGCGTATAAATTATCCGCTCATCAATAATAAAATCTACCAACTACCAATTGCAAGAAAAGTAAAATCAAAACTCAAATCAACAATAAAAGAACATCAAACATCAAATTTCATTAAAGGAGATCCAAATCCAACATGAGTGCATGAACATAAAGGAGGCATAAAAGTAAAATTAACATCACAAACTAAGAGAATGAAGGTTTAGAAGCAAGAATTCATAAAGGAAACAAGATGAAAACATGAAATTGGACCTAGATCTAAGATGGAAATACCCTAAGAACCCTAATTCTAGAGAGAAGAGGGAGCTTCTCTCTCTTGAAACCAAACTACATGATGCTAAGCTACAACTACGTGCTCCCCCTTTGCCCAAGCTTGAATTCTGCATGAAATAGTATTAGAAATGAGATGGATTTGGTCCAAAATGCCTCAAAAATCGTTAGCCATGAGTTGCATTTAATGAGTCATGTGCAGCAACCGATACAGACGCGCCATGCACGCGTATGCATCTTTAGACGCTAGGAAACTATAGCAAATTTTATATCATTTTGAAGCCCCGGATGTCAGCTTTCCAACGCAACTAGAACTGCCTCATTTGAATCTCTGTAGCTCAAGTTATGGTCGATTGAGTGCGAAGAGGTTAGGGATGACAACTTTTACGGTTCCTTCATTCCTTCATGAGTTCTCCCACTTTGCATGCTTTTCCTTCATTCCTTCAATCTAATATTAGCCTTCTAAACCTGAAATCACTTAACAAACATATCAAGGCATCGAATGGAATTAAGGTGAACCAAAATCACCAATTTAAGGGCCTAAAAAGCATGTTTTCACACTTAAGCACAAAATGAGGGAGAATTATAAAACCATGCTATTTCATTGAATAAATGTGGGAAAAGTTGGTAAAATCCCCCGAAATAAGCACAAGATAAACCATAAAATTGGGGTTTATCAGCAAGCAAAGTTTAAGTTTGGTGTTGTGACGCGTGCACATCATGTTTTATTTTTTTAAGCTTTTTTGATATAAGAAATAAATGCATAATGCTTAGTTATGAAGAGTTTTGGTGCTCAAATTTGATATTGCTTTGATCCTTTTTATTTTATGATTTTTGTAGGAAAATTTGAGGAAAAGAGAAGCAAAAGCATAAGGAGAAACTAAGAATTGAAGACAAGTGCAAAGAGAATTCTTAGATGTTGTCAACACTGACCTCTTTGCACTCAAACAGAAATAACTTGAGCTACAGATGTCCAATTGACATTACTTTAGTGGCATTGGAAAGCTAACTTCCAGAGCTTTTCAATGATGTATAATAATACATACTTCTTCTCCAACCAGTACGGCCATATTGGCGCCTAACTTGGTGAATCCCACGTTAGGCACCAGGAAGAATTTAAGCATAACTCCATTTGGCCAAGGTAGCCTAACTTCACTTTCTTGAAGTTAGGCACCAGTTCAAAAGGAAGCAGTGGTCCCCATTCATCCAATTGAAGGTGCACGAAGAATTTAATTAATTTTTTATTAAAAATTTTATTTTAATTATAAATTGGAAAAGATATTATTTAGTTTTAAAAAATATATTTTACATTAATTAGGATTAGATATAAAAGGAGAAGAGATCTTGACCTAGGGTTCACCTAATTTTTATTTTGCACTTTTACACTTTTTTTCTGTTAGGGTTTGTTTTCTTCATGAGCAACTAAACCTCCATTGTTAAGGTTAGGAGCTCTGTTTATTTCTATGGATTGATATTATTAATTTTTCTATTTTTATTAATGTCTTGATTCATTTCGAAAGATTGTTTTCGTTCTTCATCTTTTGAATCTGGGTGGAACGGAAATATGACCCTCATTCTACATGAGTTCTTGTGAATCTCGGGAGAGTTATCTCTAGAGGATCATCTCGCTTAAACAATAGGCTCAATTGTGGTTCTCTAGAGAGTCTTCCTTGAACAACAGCTTGAAAATAAATTCCTCCGGAATTGCTAATTACATGGACTAATTGGGATATGTGACATAAAATCCTGTTAGCTCTCGGTAATTAGGGTTCCTGTGGTTATGAACCAATTTTGAACTTAACCCTCTAATCGGAATCAAGTGACCAAGGAATTGGCAGTTGATGAAGGTTAAAGGAGACTAAAAAGGTCTAAGGAATTAGGGTTTAGTCACTTATGGTGAACCATGGAATGAATCTTGCATGATTAAAATAGTTGGTGATGAGCGGATAATTTATACGCTTTTTGACATTATTTTTACATAGTTTTTAGTATGATTTAGTTAGTTTTTAGTATATTTTTAGTAGTTTTTAAGCAAAAATCACATTTCTAGACTTTACTATGAGTTTGTGTGTTTTTCTGTGATTTCAGGTATTTTTTGGCTGAAATTGAGGGACTTGAGCAAAAATCTGATTCAGAGGCTGAAAAGGACTGCAGATGCTGTTGGATTCTGACCTCCCTGCACTCGAAATGGATTTTTTGGAGCTACAGAAATCCAAATGGCACGCTCTCAATTCTGTTGGAAAGTAAATATCCAGGGCTTTCCAGAAATATATAATAGTCCATACTTTACCCGAGTTTAGACGATGCAAACTGGCGTTCAACGCTAGCTTTCTGTCCTATTCTAGCGTTAAATGCTAGAAACAAGTTGCAAGAAAGAGTCAAACGCCAAAAATAAGTTACAAACTGGCGTTTAACTCCAAGGAAGACGTCTACATGTGAAAGCTTCAATGCTCAGCACAAGCACACACCAAATGGGCCCGAAAATGGATTTTTGCATTATTTACTTATTTCTGTAAACCCTAGTAACTAGTCTAGTATAAATAGGACTTTTTACTATTATATTAGACATCTTTTGGAGCTTTTGGATCATCTTTTGATCTCTTGACCACGTTTTGGGAGGCTGGCCATTCGGCCATTCCTACCCTATTTTCACTTATTTCTTTTCAACGGTAGAGTTTCTACACATCATAGATTAAGGTGTGGAGCTCTACTGTTCCTCGAGTATTAATGCAAAGTACTATTGTTCTTCTATTCAATTCATGCTTATTCTTATTCTAAGATATTCATTCACACACATGAACATGATGAATGTGATGATTATGTGACGCTCATCACCATTCTCACTTATGAACGCGTGATTGACAACCACTTCCCTTCTACATGGAAACAAGCTTGAATGTATATCTCTTGGGTTTCTAATCAAAGATTCACATCGACTCCCCTCTGAAAATGGGGCATCTGAATCCGAGATCAGAGTCTTCGTGGTATAAGCTAGAATCAATTGGCAGCATTCTTGAGATCCGAAAAGACTAAACCTTGTCTGTGGTATTCCGAGTAGGATCTGGGATGGGATGACTGTGACGAGCTTTAAACTCGTGACTGTAGAGCGTGGTGACAGACGCAAAAGGATAGTAAATCCTATTCTTACACGATCGAGAACCAACAGTTGATTAGCTATATGATATCTGTGCATGGTATATTTCATCCGAGACGAGAAATACGACAGTTGATTAGCCATACAGAAACCGTAGACGACCATAAAGCTTGCCATAGAAAGGAGTATGAAGGATTGGATGAAGGCAGTAGGAAAGCAGAGATTCAGAAGGAACAACGCATCTCCATACGCTTATCTGAAATTCCCACCAATGAATTACATAAGTATCTCTATCTTTATTTTATTTTTATTTATCTTTTAATTATCAAAACTTTATAACCATTTGAATCCGCCTGACTGAGATTTACAAGATGACCATAGCTTTCTTCAAGCCGACAATCTCCGTGGGATCGACCCTTACTCATGTAAGGTTTATTACCTGGACGACCCAGTGCACTTGCTGGTTAGTTGTGCGAAGTTGTGAAAAAGAGTTGAGATTACAATTGTGTGTACCAAGTTATTGGCGCCATTGAGATCACAATTTTGTGCACCAAGTTTTTGGTGCCGTTGCCGGGGATTATTCGAGTTTGGACAACTAACGGTTCATCTTGTTGCTCAGATTAGGTAATTTTCTTCTTGTTTTAACCATTATTTAATTTTCAAAAAGTTTTCAAAAATCTTTCAAAAAGTTTTTCTTCTTTTTCGTCTTTCTAAAAATAATTTTCGAAAAATCCAAAAAAAATTAATAAAATCATAAAATCAAAAATATTTTGTGTTTCTTGTTTAAGTCTAGTGTCAATTTTTAAGTTTGGTGTCTATTGCATGTTTTTTTTTTAAATTTGTGCATTTTTCGAAAAATTCATGCATTGCATCCTTCATGATCTTCAAGTTGTTCTTAATGAGTCTCCTTGTTTGATCTTTAAATTTCCTTGTTTTGTGTCTTTTCTTATTTTTCATATGCCTTTTTGAATTCTTAGTGTCTAAATATTGAAAATTTTTAAGTTTGGTGTCTTGCATGTTTTTCTTTTCTTGAAAATTTTTCAAAAATAAGTTCTTGATGTTCATCATGATCTTCAAAGTGTTCGTGGTGTTCATCTTGACATTCAAAGTGTTCTTGCATGCATCATGTGTTTTGATTCATAATTTTTATGTTTTGAGTCATTTAGTTGTTTTTTCTCTCTCCTCATTAAAAATTCAAAAAAATAAAAAATATCTTTTCCTTATTTTACTCATAAATTTCGAAATCTTTGGGTTGACTTAGTCAAAAATTTTTAAAATAAGTTGTTTCTTGTTAGTCAAGTCAATATTTCAATTTTAAAAATCTTATCTTTTCAAATCTTTTTCAAAAATCAAATCTTTTTCATTTTTTGTTATTATTTTTGAAAATTTTAAAATTGATTTTCAAAATCTTTTTCTTAATTTTATTTCATAATTTTCGAAAACTTTACTAACAATTAATGTGATTGATTCAAAAATTTGAAGTTTGTTACTTTCTTGTTAAGAAAGGTTCAATCTTTAAATTCTAGAATCATATCTTTTAGTTTCTTGTTAGTCAAGTAATCGATTTTAATTTTAAAAATCAAATCTTTTTAATTTCCCCTTCAAATCTTTTTCAAAATAAATTTCAATCATATCTTTTCAATCATATCTTTTCAAACATATCTTTTTCAAATCATATCTTTTTCAAAATCAATTTCAAAATCTTTTCTAACTTCTTATCTTTTCAAAATTGATTTTCAAATCTTTTTCAACTAACTAATTGACTTTTTGTTTGTTTTACTATTTCTTATCTTTTTCAAAACCACCTAACTAATTTTCTCTCTCTAATTTCCGAAAACTCCTCACCCTTTTTCAAAATTCTTTTTAATTAACTAATTATTTTAAATTTTGATTTCAATTTTATTTCTTATCCTAATTTTCGAATTCTAACTTTTTTTTAAAATAAAAACAAAAATATTTTTCTTTTTTTTCTTCTAATTTTCAAATTTCCCTCTATCTCTTTCTATTTATTTTATTTATTTACTAATACTTCTCTTCTCAAAATTCGAACCCCTCCCTTCTCTGTGTTCGAATTTTTCTTCTTCTACCTTCATTCTTCTTCTTCTACTCACATAAAAGAATCTCTATACTGTGACATAGAGGATTCCTCTTCTTTTCTGTTCTCTTCTTTTTCATATAAGCAAGAGCAAGGACAAAGACATTCTTGTTGAAACAGATCCTAAACCTGAAAAGACTCTAAAGAAGAAGCTAAGAGAAGCTAAAGCACAACAATCCAAAGAAAACCTTACAGAGAATCTCGAAAAAGAAGTCATGGCCGAACCCAATAACAATGGTGGAGGTGCAAGGAAGATGCTTGGTGACTTTACTGCACCAAATTCTAAGTTCCATGGAAGAAGCATCTCAATCCCTGCCATTGGAGCAAACAACTTTGAGCTAAAGCCTTAATTAGTTTCTCTGATGCAACATAATTGCAAGTTTTATGGACTTCCATCAAAAGATCCTTTTCAGTTCTTAACTGAATTCTTGCAGATCTGTGATACTGTTAAGACCAATGGAGTTGATCCCGAGGTCTATAAGCTTATGCTTTTCCCTTTTGCTGTAAGAGATAGAGCTAGAATATGGTTGGACTCTCAACCTAGAGATAGCCTGAACTCTTGGGATAAGTTGGTCACGACTTTCTTAGCCAAGTTCTTTCCTCCTCAAAAGCTGAGCAAGCTTAGAGTAGATGTTCAAACCTTCAAGCAAAAAGAAGGTGAATCCCTCTATGAAGCTTGGGAAAGATACAAGCAACTGACCAAAAAGTATTCTTCCAACATGCTTTCAGAATGGACCATCCTGGATATATTCTATGATGGTCTGTCTGAATTGTCTAAGATGTCATTGGACCATTCTGCAGGTGGATCTATTCACCTGAAGAGAATGCCTGCAGAAGCTCAAGAACTCATTGAAATGGTTGCAAATAACCAGTTCATGTACACCTCTAAAAGGAGTCCTGTGAGTAATGGGACGACTCAGAGGAAAGGAGTTCTTGAAATTGATGCTCTGAATGCCATATTGGCTCAGAACAAAATATTGACTCAGCAAGTCAACATGATTTCTCAGAGTCTGAATGGTTTGCAAAATGCATCCAACAATACTAAAGAAGCATCTTCTGAAGAAGAAGCCTATGATCCTGAGAACCCTGCAATGGCAGAGGTGAACTACATGGGTGAAGCCTATGGAAACACCTATAATCCCTCATGGAGAAATCATCCAAATTTCTCATGGAAGGATCAACAAAAGCCTCAATAAGGCTTTAATAATGGTGGAAGAAACAGGTTTAGCAATAGCAAGCCTTTTCCATAATCTTCTTAGCAACAGACAGAGAATTCTTAGCAAAGCCCCTCTAGCTTAGCAAACATAGTCTCTGATCTATCTAAGGCCACTCTAAGTTTCATGAATAAAACAAGGTCCTCCATTAGAAATTTGGAGGCACAAGTGGGCCAGCTAAGTAAAAGAGTCACTGAAACTCCTCCTAGTACTCTTCCAAGCAATATAGAAGAGAATCCAAAAAGAGAGTGCAAGGTCATAAGCTTACTAGGTGTGGCCGAACCTGGAGAGGAGGAGAAGGACGTGAATCCCAGTGAGGAAGACCTCATGGGACGTCCTCAGGACAAAAAGGAGTTCCCATTTGAGGAACCTAAGGAATCTGAGGCTCATCTAGAGACCATAGAGATTCCATTGAACCTACTTCTGCCATTCATGAGCTCTGATGAGTATTTCTCCTCTTAAGAAGATAAAGATATTACTGAAGAACAAGTTGCTAAGTACCTTAGAGCAGTCATGAAGCTGAATGCCAAGTTATTTGGTAATGAGACTTGGGTGGATAAACCCCCTTGCTCACCAATGAACTAAATGACTTGGTTAGGCAGACGTTACCTCAAAAGAAACAGGATCCTGGTAAATTCTTAATTCCCTGTATCATAGGCACCATGACCTTTGAGAAGGCTCTGTGTGACCTGGGGTCAGGCATAAACTTAATGCCACTCTCTGTAATGGAGAAACTAGGAATTTTTGAGGTATAGGCTGCCAAATTCTCATTAGAGATGGCAGACAAATCCATGAAAAAGGCTTATGGACAGGTATAGGACGTGCTAGTAAAGGTCAAAGGCCTTTACATCCCTGCTGATTTCATAATCCTAGACACTGGAAAGGATGAGGATGAATCCATCATCCTTGGAAAACACTTCCTAGCCACAACAAATGCTGTGATTAATGTGGACAGAGGAGAGTTGATCCTTCAATTGAATGAGGACTACCTTGTGTTTAAAACTCAAAGATCTCCCTCTGCAACTATGGAGAGGAAGCATGAAAAGCTTCTCTCAATACAGAGTCAAACAAAGCCCCCACAGTCAAACTCTAAGTTTGGTGTTGGGAGGCCACAACCAAACTCTAAGTTTGGTGTTGAACCCCCACATTCAAACTCTAAGTTTGGTGTTGGGAGGTCCCAACAGTGCTCTGAATATCTGTGAAGCTCCATGAGAGCTCACTGTCAAGCTATTGACATTAAAGAAGCGTTTATTGGGAGGCAACCCAATTTTATTTATCTATGTTATTTTCTTTTTTTTAGGTTGATGATCATGTGGAGTCACCAAAACAACTGCAAAAATTAAAGAAAAATTAAAAATAGCATGAAAAACAGCACACCCTTAAACGCCAGTAAGGGTAGTAGAATGGGCATTTAACGCCCAGTCTGGCACCATTCTGAGCGTTAAACGCCAGAAAGAAGCACCAGACTGGTGTTAAACGCCAGAAAGAAGCAACAATCTGGTGTTAAATGCCATAAACAGGTTACAGCCTGGCGTTTAACGCCAGGAAAGGAATAAAAGCTGGCGTTTAACGTTAGAAACAAGCAGCAATCTGGCGTTAAATACCAGGATTGCACTGTAAGGGTGTTTACACGCCTAATAGGAGCAGGAATGTTAAATCCTTGACCCCTCAGTATCTGTGGACCGCACAGGATCCCCACCTACCCCACCTCTCTCTCTCTCTCTCCCCCTCACACATCTCTATAACACTCTACCCAAAACACCACTCACCTATCAAATACTATTCTCTTCACCAATCACCTCCAACCCTCTTCCCCAAAAACCCCTACCTACCTTAACTTTCAAATTCAAAACACTTTTCCCCCCCAACCCAACCCTAATAACCGAAACCTAACCCTCCCCTCACCCCTATATAAACCCCTACTACTCTTTCATATTCACACAACACAAACACCTTTCCCCCCTCTTGGCCGAACCACCTATAACCCTCAATCTCCTCTATTTTCTTCTTCTTCCCCTTCTTTCTTTCATCTTTTGCTCGAGAATGAGCAAACCTTTTAAGTTTGGTGTGGTAAAAGCATTGCTTTTTGTTTTTCCATAACCATTTATGGCACCTAAGGCTGGAGAAACCTCTAGAAAGAGGAAAGGGAAAACAAAAGCTTCCAACTCCGAGTCATGGGAGATGGAGAGATTCATCTCAAAAGTCCATCAAGACCACTTCTATGAAGTTGTGGCCAAAAAGAAGGTGATCCCTGAGGTCCCTTTCATGCTCAAGAAAAATGAGTATCCGGAGATCCGACATGAAATCCGAAGAAGAGGTTGGGAAGTTCTTACCAACCCCATTCAGCAAGTCAGAATCTTAATGGTTCAAGAGTTCTATGCCAATGCATGGATCACTAGGAACCATGATCAAAGTATGAACCCGAATCCAAAGAATTGGCTTACAATAGTTCGGGGAAAATACTTAGATTTCAGTCCGAAAAATGTAAGGTTGGCGTTCCACTTGCCAATGATGCAAGAAAACGCACGCCCCTACACTAAAAAGGATAACTTTGATCAAAGGTTGGACCAAGTCTTCATGGACATATGTGTGGAAGGAGCTCAATGGAAAAGAGACTCAAGAGAAAATCTGGTTCAATTGAGAAGACCTGACCTTAAGCCTATGGCTAGAGGATGGTTGGAGTTCATCCAACGCTCCATCATTCCTACTAGTAACCGATCTGAAGTGACTGTGGATCGGGCCATCATGATCATAGTATCATGATTGGGGAGGAAGTGAAAGTTCATGATATTATACCTCTAGAACTCTACAAAGAGGCTAACAAGTCATCCACCTTGGTAAGGTTAGCCTTTCCTCATCTTATTTGTCATTTATGCAATTTAGCTGGGATTGACATAGAAGGAGACATCCTCATTGAAGAGGACAAGCCCATCACTAAGAAAAGGATGGAGCAAACAAGAGAGTCCATTCATGGACCTCAACAAGAGCATGAGGAAGATCCTCATCAAGAAATCTCTGAGATGCCTCAAGGGATGCAATATCCTCCACACAACTATTGGGAACAACTCAACACCTCCTCAGAAGGCTTGAGTTACAACATGGACTAACTAAGGGTGGAGCACCAAGAGCACTCCATCATTCTCCATGAGATTAGAAAAGATCAAAGAGCTATGAGGGAGGAGCAACAAAGGCAAGGAAGAGACATAGAGGAGCTCAAGAGCACCATTGCTTCTTTAAGAGGAAGACGCCACCCTCACTAAGGTGGACTCATTCCTTAATCTCCTTGTCTATTTATTTTTCTGTTTTCGGTTTTGAGCTTTTTGTTCTATCTATGTTTGTGTCTTCATTACATGATCATTAGTGTCTAGTGTCTATGTCTTAAAGCTATGAATAATTTCATGAATCCTTCACCTCTCTTAAATGAAAAATGTGCTTAATTATAAAAGAACAAGAAGTACTTGGATTTCAAATTCTATCTTGAAATTAGTTTAATTATTTTGATGTGGTGGCAATACTTTTTGTTTTCTGAATGAATGCTTGAACAGTGCATAATTTTGATCTTGTTGTTTATGAATGTTAAAATTGTTGGCTCTTGAAAGAATGATGAACAAAGACAAATGTTATTGATGATCTGAAAAATTATGAAATTGATTCTTGAAGCAAGAAAAAGCAGTGAATAAGAAAGCTTGCGAAAAAAAAGTGGCAAAAATTAAAAGAAAAAAGAAAAAGCAAGTAGAAAAAGCCAATAGCTCTTTAAACCAAAAGGCAAGAGCAAAAAAAAAGCTAATAACCCCTTAAACCAAAAGGCACGGGTAAAAAAGATCCAAGGCTTTGAGCATTAATGGATAGGAGGGCCCAAGGAAGTAAAATCTAGGCCTAAGCGGCTAAATCAAGCTGTCCCTAACCATGTGCTTGTGTCATGAAGGTCCAAGTGAAAAGCTTGAGACTGAGTGGTTAAAGTCGTGATCCAAAAAGAGTGTGCTTAAGAACTCTGGACACCTCTAACTGGGAACTTTAGCAAAGCTGAGTCACAATCTGAAAAGGTTCACCCAGTTATGTGTCTGTGGCATTTATGTATCAGGTGGTAATACTGGAAAACAAAGTGCTTAGGGCCACGGTCAAGACTCATAAAATAGCTGAGTTCAAGAATCAACATACTAAACTAGGAGAGTCAATAACACTATCCAAAATTCTGAGTTCCTATAGATGCCAATCATTCTGAATTTCAAAGCATAAAGTGAGATGCCAAAACCATTCAGAAGCAAAAGGCTACTAGTCCCGCTCATCTAATTGGGACTAAGTTTCATTGATATTGTGAGATTCATTGTATATTCTCTTCTTTTTATCCTATTTTGTTTTCAGTTGCTTGGGGACAAGCAACAATTTAAGTTTGGTGTTGTGATGAGCAGATAATTTATACGCTTTTTGGCATTGTTTTTACATAGTTTTTAGTATGATTTAGTTAGCTTTTAGTATATGTTTAGTAGTTTTTAAGCAAAATTCACATTTCTGAACTTTACTATGAGTTTGTGTGTTTTTCTGTGATTTCAGGTATTTTCTGGCTGAAATTGAGGGACTTGAGCAAAAATCTGATTCAGAGGCTGAAAAGGACTGCAGATGCTGTTGGATTCTGACCTCCCTGCACTCGAAATGGATTTTTTTGGAGTTACAGAAGTCCAAATGGCGCGCTCTCAATTGCGTTGGAAAGTAGACGAGGCAAACTGGCATTCAACGCTAGCTTTCTGCCCTATTCTGGCGTTAAACACCAGAAACAAGTTGCAAGCTAGAGTCAAACACCAGAATCAAGTTACAAACTGGCGTTTAACTCCAAGGTAGATGATGAGCGGATATTTTATACGCTTTTTGGGGGTAATTTCATGTAGATTTTAGTATGTTTTAATTAGTTTTTAATAGAATTTTATTAGTTTTTAGGCAAAAATCATATTTCTGGACTTTACTATGAGTTTGTGTGTTTTTCTGTGATTTCAGGTATTTTCTGGCTGAAATTGAGGGAGCTGACCAAAAATCTGAGTCAGGTTGAAAAAGGACTGCTGATGCTGTTGGATCCTGACCTCCTTGCACTCGAAATGGATTTGCTGGAGCTACAAGAGTCCAATTGGCGCGCTCTCAACGGCGTTGGAAAGTAGACATCCAGGGCTTTCCAGCAATATATAATAGTTTATACTTTGCACAAAGATAGACGACGTAACTTGGCATTGAACGCCAAGTACATGCTGCTGTCTGGAGTTAAACGCCAGAAACACGTCATGATCCGGAGTTGAACGCCCAAAACACGTTATAACTTGGAGTTCAACTCCAAGAAAAGCCTCAGTTCGTGGATAGCTTTAGTCTCAGCCCCAGCACACACCAAGTGGGCCCCAGAAGTGGATTTCTGCACCAATTATCTTAGTTTACTCATATTCTGCAAACCTAGGTTACTAGTTTACTATTTAAACAACTTTTAGAGAATTATTTTGTACCTCATGACATTTTTCAGATCTGAATTACATACACTTTGACGGCATGAGTCTCTAAACTCCATTGTTGGGGGTGAGGAGCTCTGCAGCGTCTCGATGAATTAATACAATTACTTTTGTTTTCCATTCAAACACGCTTGTTCTTATCTAAGATGTTCATTCGCGCTTAATTATGGAGAAGGTGATGATCCGTGACACTCATCACCTTCCTCAATCCATGAACGTGTGCCTGACAACCACCTCCGTTCTACATCAGATTGAATGAGTATCTCTTAGATTCCTTAATCAGAATCTTCGTGGTATAAGCCGGATTGATGGCGGCATTCATGAGAATCCGGAAAGTCTAAGCCTTGTCTGTGGTATTCCGAGTAGGATTCTGGGATTGAATGACTGTGACGAGCTTCAAACTCCTGAAGGCTGGGCGTTAGTGACAAACGCAAAAGAATCAATGGATTCTATTCCAACCTGATTGAGAACCGACAGATGATTAGCCGTGCTGTGACAGAGCATAGGAACGTTTTCACTGAGAGGATGGGAAGTAGCCATTGACAACGGTGACACCCTACATAGAGCTTGCCATGGAAGGGACTTTGCGTGTGGAAAAGGATTTCAAGGAAGAGTTGAAGTTCAGAGGACAAAGCATCTCCAAAACTCCAACATATTTCTCATTACTGCACAACAAGTAACGCTTTTATTCTCTTTTATTTTTCCAATCTAATAATTCCAACTGATAATTTTAATTAATATCCTAACTAAGAATAATAAGATAAACATAGCTTGATTCAAACCAATAATCTCCGTGGGATCGACCCTTACTCACGTAAGGTATTACTTGGACGACCCAGTGCACTTGCTGGTTAGTTGTGCGGATCACAAATTCGTGCACCAGTAGACCTCTACACGTGAAAGCTTTAATGCGCAATACAGGCACACATCAAGTGGGCCCGGAAGTGGATTTCTGCATTATTTACTTATTTTTGTAAATCCTAGTAACTAGACTAGTATAAATAGGACCTTTTACTATTGTATTAGACATCTTTTGGAGCTTTTGGATCATTTTTTGATCTCTTGACCACGTTTTGGGAGGCTGGCCATTCGGCCATGCCTACCCTATTTTCACTTATGTATTTTCAACGGTGAAGTTTCTACACATCATAGATTAAGGTGTGGAGCTCTGCTGTTCCTCGAGTATTAATGCAAAGTATTATTGTTCTTCTATTCATTTCATGCTTATTCTTATTCTAAGATATTCATTCACACACAAGAACATGATGAATGTGATGATTATGTGACACTCATCACCATTCTCACTTATGAACGCGTGATTGACAACCACTTCCGTTCTACATGGAAACAAGCTTGAATGTATATCTTTTGGGTTTCTAATCAATGATTCACATCGACTTCTGATAAACAACTATTTTATGGTTTATCTTGTGCTCAATTGAGTGGTTTTTATCTATTCTTTACCCACTTATTCATACTATTTGCATGGTTTTGTATTTGCCTTCCTAATTATGTGCTTTGATTGAAAACATGCTTCCTTGGCTTTTATTTCCTTTTATTTAATCCTCTCTTATTACCATTAGATGCCTTGATATGTGTGTTAAGTGATTTCAAGAATTACAGGGCAGGAATGGCTTAGAGGATGAAAATGAAGCATGCAAAAGTGGAAGGAATACAAGAAGTTGAAGGAACTGAAAAGCTGTCAGCCTGACCCTCTCGCACTAAAACGATTATAACTTGAGCTATAGAGGTCCAAATGATGCGGTTTCACTTGCGTTGGAAAGCTAACGTCCGGGGCTTTGATTAGATATATAATTTGCCATAGTGGCCGTACAGATAGGCGACGCAAACGCGCACTCCACGCGGACGCGTTGCATCTGCGAACTTCAATCCGCGCTGACGCGTGGATGACGCCTCTGCGTCACTTTGCCGCAGCCTGTACGGACCAGATTTCACAATTAGCGACTTCTGGGCTGTTTCTGACCCAGTTTTCGGCCCGGAGAACACAGATTAGAGGCTATAAAGTGGGGAAATGCATCCATTCATGAGGAGGGTTTTCATAATTCACTTTTCATAGTTTAGATGTAGTTTTTAGTGAGAGAGGCTCTCTCCTCTCTCTTAGGATTATGATTAGGATTAGAATTTATTTTAGGATTAGGATATCTTTTTACTTTAGGATTATTTCATCTTCATATCAGGTTCAATGTTCCTTTTATTTATTTCCTCAATTTAGTTTATGAATTTCTATGTTTAACTCAACTTCTTTATTTGGCTACAACTGTCCATGTTACTTTTGATATTTTTATTTGAGGCATTTCAGATCTAAGATTCTTATTTAGATTTTTATATTATTGGCTTTAATTGATTAACTGGAAGCTCTTGAGTTATCAACTATTCATGATTGATTGTTATGTCAGTTAATTAACTGAAATCCCACTAACTCTAGTCTTTCCTTAGGATTTGGCTAGGACTTGGGAAATCTAACCAATTAGTTCACTTGACTTTCCCTTGCTTACACAAAGGTTAACTAAGTGGGATTAATTTCCATTCTAATAGGAGTAACTAGGATAGGACTTCCAAAATTTCATATCTTGCCAAGAGTTTATTTTATAGTTATTAATTTATTTTCCTTTATATCTGTGCCCATTGCCCAAATTCCAAAACCCCCAGTTTACAAAACTCATAACCAATAGTAAGAACATACCTCCCTGCAATTCCTTGAGAAGACGACCCGAGGTTTGAATACTCGGTTATCAATTGTAAAAGGGTTTGTTACTTGTGACAACCAAAACGTTTGTAAGAAGGGTTGATTGCTTGGTTTAGTAACTATACTTACAACGAGAGTTTACTATAACTTCTAAACCGTCAATCTTCAATTCTTCAACTTCCCTCTGACAATGGGGCATCTGAATCCGAGATCAAAGTCTTCGTGGCATAAGCTAGAATCAATTGGCAGCATTCTTGAGATCCGGAAAGTCTAAACCTTATCTGTGGTATTCCGAGTAGGATCTGGGATGGGATGACTATGAAGAGCTTCAAACTCGTGACTGTAGGGCGTGGTGACAGATGCAAAAGGATAGTAAATCTTATTTCTACACGATCGAGAACCAACAGCTGATTAGCCATATGATATCTGTGCATGGTATTTTTCATCCAAGACGAGAAATCCGACAGTTGATTAGCCGTACAAAAACCGTAGAGGACCATTTTTACTGAGAGGACGGGAAGTATCCATTGAAAATGGTGACACCCAACATACAGCTTGCCATAGAAAGAAGTATGAAGGATTGGATGAAGGCAGTAGGAAAGCAGAAATTCAGAAGGAACAACGCATCTCCAAACGCTTATCTGAAATTTCCACCAATGAATTACATAAGTATCTCTATCTTTATTTTATGTTTATTTATCTTTTAATTATCAAAACTTTATAACCATTTTAATCCGCCTGACTAAGATTTACAAGATGACCATAGCTTGCTTTAAGCCGACAAACTCCGTGGGATCGACCCTTACTCACATAAGCTTTATTACTTGGACGACCCAGTGCACTTGCTGGTTAGTTGTGCGAAGTTGTGAAATAGAGTTCAGATTACAATTGTATGTACCAAGTTGTTGGCGCCATTGAGATCACAATTTCGTGCACCAGTTGGTAAGAAATACTAATCCAGAAATTTGAATATCTCTCACACTTTAGTTATCTTTATCATATTATTTTCTTAACCAATTTTTGTTTATTTTTATTTAATTCTCTGTTTTTATGTTATTTGCTATTAAAACCCTAAATTTTGATTGTCTGAGTAGACTAATCAATTGACTATTGTTGCTTGATCCATTAATCCTCGTGGGATCGACCCTCACTCACCTGAGGTATTACTTGGTACGACACGGTGCACTTGCCAGTTCAGTTGAGGTATTCTAATTCCGCACTTGTCTGCTGGATCAACTGGAATGTTTTTATATGAGGCTCTGTACGGAAGAAGGTATCAATATCCATTATGTTGGTATGAATTGGGTGAAGAGAGTTTATTGGGGCCAGAATTAGTAGCTGAAATCACAAAACAGATTAAGAAAATTTGCAATAGAATGCTTACCGCTCAGAGTCATCAAAAAAGTTATGCCGATCAAAGATGAAAATCATTAGAATTTGATGAAGGAGATCATGTATTCTTAAGGGTTACTCTAACAAAAGGAGTGGGTACAGCAATAAAAGCAAAGAAATTGATTCCTCGTTATATCGGTCCGTTTCAAATCCTGGAGAAAATTGGGCCGGTGGCAGACCGGATAGCTTTACTATCGCATCTTTCAAACCTGCACAATGTATTTTACATATCACAGCTTTGAAAGTACACTTCTGATATTAGCCACATTTTACAACCTGAATCAGTTCAATTGAAAGAGGATCTGACACTTCAAGTGACTCCGGTTTAAATTGACGATACTATTATTAAGCTATTGTGCAGAAAGGAAGTCTCATTAGTAAAAGTTATTGGAGTCGAGCTAGAATTGAGGAACATACTTGGGAACTTGAGCCAGAAATGAGGAAGGACTATCCGCAGCTATTTTCAGGTAACTGGATCTGAATTTTGAGGGCAAAATTCTTAATTAGGTGGGTACGATGTAAACCTCATGAAATTAATAAATAATTAGCCAATAAATTAATTATTATTCAATAAAATAAGGAAATTAAATTTGATATTAGAAGAGTGGAAATAATTAAAATACAAATTTCGACACTAACTTTTAAAGATTTTGGCCAAAAAAGGGGCCAATAGGCTAAACCGGTTGAATCAGGCCCAAACTAGTCCCAAAGCCTAACCTATAAAACACCAAACGAGCTTTCTTTCTACCCATGTTTAGCCATGGAATCACGTTGAAGAAAAGAGAATTAGAAGAGAGAACCCTAACCTCTTAAAACAATTCAATTCTATGTAACTTTCAATTTGGAGCTCCGAGTGACGAGCCATTTATGGCTATGCGTTCGTCTCAGAATTCTCTTCAATTCTATCTGAATAAAGTGGTAAGAAATTTTTATTTCTCACCAAATTCTTCCCATCTTTAATTTTAGGGATTTTGAGTTTATGTATTGAGGAATTGAATGATTTTGATGGTTTAGGTGAACTCTAGTAGCGAGTAATCATTGGATTTTGTCTAGTAGATCCGTGGGTAAGATAAAAAATTGTTGAACCCTTGTGAATCATTGAATTAGTGAACCCCATGATGATTATAGTGATATTGTATGAATTAAATTGTGTTCTTGTTGATTTAGAGTTCAATTTGGCGATTTAGAACAAAATTTGGGTGATTAAGCTTGAGGAATTGATGTTTAAAAGCATGGAACTTGTGAAAAGAGAGATTTTTGAGGTGTTCTAAGCTTAGAAAGGAATCAACTAAGGTATGGTTTTGGTTTCTCGTAGTTAATGTTTAATGTCACATGAAAACTTAGGCTAGAAGATTTTGAGATAGGAATGAACTGAATGAATTAACGATGGATTATGTATATGGTATATGATGTGTGTATAAAGGATGAATGAATTTGTATGCGTTGGATTATGACTTTGATGAGTATAAAATAATGATGATTGTTGATGTATTGAGGATTGATGGTGGGTTTGAGAAATTGAATTGAATGGATTGGTTGAGAGATGTGTGGTTCGATTTTGTAAATGATTCGCTCTTGGAGTTCGTTGTTTTTGGAAAAAGATTTAATATTAGAATTGGTTTGATTTAGAAAAGATTTGATACTGAAAATGATTTGAATGAGCGAGAGGGGTTTGGTTTGGTGGTTGGGACCCTTGAAGGGAGGCAGAAGTTTGAGTTTGAAGAGATACTGCCGAAATTTCAATGAAAATTGTGGACTTGATTTGAAGTGTACTTTAAAAAAAAGAAGATTATTATGTGGCTTGTATATTTTGAGACTAATTATTAACTCTCTATCACAAGATGTGACGGGGCACTTTATCTCCTCGGGTTCCTCCATGAGCATGCATATATATATATATGAATTTGAGCTTGGGTTTCCTCACATATGGATAAAATGAGCTTGGGATTTTTCCATGGGTATTGTTAAGCTTGGGGATACGCACACAGAGGGACTGTCCACAATTAGCTACGAGGACATGTCTGGTTGGCTATATAACCAACAGAAATATCATCAGCCATAGGACAGGCAGACATCATAAGCATTCATATGTTTTGATTGAGTGTGCATTATTTTGGTTTGCTTAACTGCTTAACTCTACTTATCTGCAACCTGTACCTCTATCTGTGTTTTCCTTGTTTCAATTATATGTATAAGCTTTTGAGAGACCCTGTCTTGGTGGAGGAGTGAATGAGGGTTGTTCCACTGGTGATTCAGAAGTTTAGAGTTGACAGAAGGTACAGAGTTAGAATAGGGCTAGGATCTTTTAGTTAGATTACCAATATTATTGGTTTAGAATAATATTTAAGATTAATCTGAGTGTTTAAGTTCTAGGAATGCCTCTGGATTTTCCACGACCTTTTATATTAAGTATGCGCGCACCTTTACCATGCTGAGAACCCTCGGTTCTCATTCTATACATATTTCTGTTATTTTTCAAATGCAGGCCGCAAGGCACCTCGTTGAGCGTTTGTAGGCCCTCCTTACATGCAAAGAACTGTCTTTGGGTTGTTATGTTTTTTTTAGGCTATGTATATATGTATATAGAATATCCGCATGTATATTTTGTATTTTGCCTTCTTAGAGGTTACTTTTGGAGAAACATGTGTTTTTATTTATGTTTTGGGATGACTTTGGATTATGTATGTATACTCTGGCTAGCCTTAGCTCTGTAGATCGAGTTTGGAGTTTGATATCTGTATTTTGGAACTCTGATATGTATATTTTATTTTTAGCCTTCTTTGGATCTTACCTATTTGTTTTACGATTATCCATGAGAGTGTGACACGATTTTTTGTTTTCACTTTTGCTTTGCTTCTCCTTTAAGGCTCCTAATTACAAAATTATTTCAACTATATTTATATATGTCTTTTCTTTTAGATGTTGTAATACCTCGCCACCTCTACTTTACGACTTAAGCGTAAGGCTCTGTGCTGTAAGGTGTTACACATCGCGCTGCTGCCGGGTTACCACCGTTGTTGGAGCTCACCGTTGAGCTACAGGAGACCTTGCTGCCGTTCTTGCCACCGAAAAACACTGTTGGATCCCATGTCTCCTTGGTAAGAATTTTCATTCCAAAACCATTAAAATCAGTGTTCTATTATAAGTTGTTAAAGGTTCTAAGATTTTGGTAACGTAAGATCGAGTTTTGGTTCTTGCGTGCTGAGTTTAGTGGTTGTTGCATGCGACATCAACCTGTTGCGTCATCACCGAAGCTGCCGCTGCTCTGTTCTCTCATTTATTCTTAAGTATGGTAAATTGTTCCTTCTTTTGAACCCTTTTAGTCGTTGTTCTGGTATATGTTACTGAAATTTTTGCGACGTTAATGCCTTAGGATCAAGTTTTGGTTATTGCATATTGGTGAATTAAACTTGCCACTGTAGCTACAGATATAGTGGAGTTGTGGTTGCATCTACTGCTATTGCAGGCCAAGAGAAATAAGGTTTTTAGACGTATTTGGTTTTGTGGGTTTTGACTATTCGAGGTAGGATTTTTTCTTAAGACTTATTTTATATTCGAAATTGTTATAAATTGACATTGATATGAAAAAAAATTCTGATTATGTGAACCCTATGGATTACTTTGAGCTTTTTGGACGAATGGAACTGGTTAATTGAGTTTGGACTAAGAATGAATTGAAAAGCTAGGTTGCTTTGTGATTGACTTGATTTCGTTGATGTTTGGGATTCTTGATTTGTTTGACTGGTTTGTATTGAGAATTATTGAGTGTTATGGATTATCTGATTTATATGTATATATATATTTTGAAAATGGTTTGATATTGAAGCAGTGGATGAGAGATATTAGTTTGGTTAAGACTCTTGAAGGGTGGCAAAGTCTGAGTTTTAGAGGAGATGTTGCCAAAATTTTTATAAGTATTTAAGTGGATTTAAATCATTTTAATTTGATTGAATAGAAATGGATTTTTGTTTCATTAACTTTAGTTTAAGGACTACGTTTTAAAGAGCTTTAGAGGAAACAAAACTAATGGAAGTGAATTGGATTTTTGACTTACTTTGATTTGGTTAATTTTGAAAAAAAATTGTTTTGGGAACTTGTTGAACAGAAATGGGTTTTACTAGATTAATTCAAGTTAAAGAGTAATGTTTTGAGGATTTTAATGAAAAATAAAATAATGAAAATGGGTATTTAAGAATGAAATGAATTTTTAAGTCTTTTGAAAGAGGTTTAAACTTGAAATAATTTTGAATGAAGTTCGAGGATTTTTTGTTAAAGTGAAAGGGAGTAGAGAAATGTGAAATAGGGGTGTTTTAAGTAAATGAAAGTGACGTGATGATTTGGATGGAAATTATGTTGGTTTCAATACTCGAAATAAGAGATAGATATTGTTTTTGAACTGTTTAACCTATCCAACCGGTTTGTAAAACCCTATTAACCCCATGTGAACTTTGATAAACTCTTTTAAGGGTTTTGATACACCGGGGGTTGGATTTTAATGCATTTGAATTAAATTTTCTACTTGATTTCTAGTTATGATTTTGATTATAAAGAATTGTGATTCTGATTATGATTGAAATGAGTTTTTAAATGGGTTGTAAACTCGACTATGGTTGTTTTGATCATATGAGATATGGAAGTGATTCTTGGCGTGATGTGAATTAAATATGTATCATTCTTGAAAGTAAATGGGCCAAGTATGATCCTTAAATAAAAAAGGTGTTTGATTATGATTATGATTATGTTTGATTATGCTTGACATTGATTATGTAAAGATAAGTTTGATGATGATAATAATTATGATTGAAAAGTGGGCCAGACACTATATCCCAAGAGTGTGCCGGGCACTATATTCCAAGAGTATATTGGGCACTATATCCTGATGGATGGTGATTGTAATTATGATGAGTTTTGATTGAGAAATGATTATATTGAGTTGCAATTTTGGTTGTGATATTAGTTGTGTATGATTAGTTTTCCTTTGTTGCATTGTACTCTTTCTCTATTTGTGAAGTATGTCGAGCACTTTATCCCAAGAATGCGGATGCACAGTGGTGCGCAAAAATTAAATTGGCACAACTGAACCTGCAAGTGCATCGGGTCCTCCAAGTAATACCTCAGGTGAGTGAAGGTCGAATCCCACGAGGATTGCTGGATTGAGCAAGCTGTGGTTATTCTGCAGATCTTAGTCAGGTGAATAGAAAGATGATTTTTAGTAGTGTAGGCGCATAACAAATAAAAGCAAAATCGATAAATAATTAAGATAGAGACAGCAATTAGCAGTTAGTTAAGGCTTCGGAGATGCTTCCTCTTCTAGATTAACAAGTCATGCTCACTACTTCAATGATGAATGATTCCTTCAATGGCAAGGCTATAGGTGATTAAGCCATTGGTCGTGGTTATTAATCTCCTCAGGTCAAAACCAAATATCCCAACGAACTAGATCAATCTGAGAGAGGGTGAAGCGCGCGCAATTTAATCTCTTTAATGATCCTACTCAAAACGCCACAAACAAGGTCTGATCTTCCGGATCAAAGATTGATGCTTGTATGGTTCTTGCCCTTAAAGCCATAGGAACCTTAATTACCCCTGACTAACGAGGTTTTATGTCACATATCCCGATTAGCCCAGATAATTCTATTGGAACCCGTGATGCATCCTCAAGCTGTAGCTCAATAATATCTGAGTCAGCACTCGTAAGAAACTCATGTAGAATCAAGATTCATAAGGATGAAGAACGACAATGCATCATAGAATAGAATCAAACATAGATTGAAGTAGAAAAGTAATTGCATTAATCCATAGGACTCAGCAGAGCTCGTAGCCTTAACCTAAGAGGTTTAGTTGCTCAAACTGTACAAAGGATGTTCAAAGGTTCCAAAAGCCAAAAGTCGAAGATCATAAACAAGGGTGATCTTTCTTCTATATATACTAATCTAATAATTAGAAATTACAAAAGTGAAATAAACTACGCAGAAAGGTGCGAAAATCCACTTCTAGGCCCACTTGGTAAGTGTTTGGGCTGAGATTTGCTTCTAACTTGAGGGAGTGGGCATCCAACGCCCAATAGGGGGTAGATATGCTGCTTCCTTGCTCCCTTTGTGGTTTTAAACGTCAGTCTTTGGCATTCAACACTGGCTTCTCTCCTCTTGGGGCGTTGAATGCCAAAAAAAGATGGTTTGGGCTTTTAACGTCCATTTTGGGCCTTCATTTTCAAAGTAAAGTATAAACCATTATGTATTGCTGGAATGCTCTAGAAGTTAGATTTCCAACGCCATTGAGAATGCTTTATTTGAACCTCTATAGCTCCAGAAATGCTCGTTTGAGTGCACAGTGGTCAGGATCTGACAACATCTGTTGTCCTTTCTTTGGCTCTGAATCAGACTTTGCCAAAACTTGCCAAATTCACCTAAAAATCACCTAAAATCATAAGAAAAACACAAAAGCTCAAAGTAATATCCAAAAAGTGAATTTTTCATAAAAACCAACTAAAACATAATGAAACTTAACAAAGGATACTAAAAACACTAAGAAAATAACATCAAAAGCGTATAAAATATCCGCATATCACAAAATAGAGAGAGATGATATCTGGGTTACCTACTTGATGTGTCAGGTTCTGGCAAGATAACCGACGCGTGAGCTCATGACCAGTAGGATAGGCATGCATCATATGCATCTATGTGACATTGTTTGGGTGTACATATTGTATTTAATTTGACCAAGTGAATATTTTTCCTTAACTGCTAATTGCCATTCCTGCTATAGTTGCTCTTGATTGTATTTGAACTTCATTACTTGATTGTGACTAGTTAGTTCAAATCGTAGTGGTTTGAGTGTGATTTGATATTTATATGTTGGGGCAGAGTCCGTGGTTTGATTATATGTTGGGTCAGAGGTCGTGAATTCATTATATTTTGGCCCGGAGGCCGTGAACTGGTAAGTCAGTGACAATTGATGTAAATATTGATTTGTGGTGGTGTGATTGATGATTTTAGTTTTAAACGAGTGATCGTATGATTTTGAAATAGAGATTATGGTTTGGTGAATTAATGAATAGGAATTGAATGGTAATGAGAATGAAATAATTTGAATAAGATAAGGAGATTCATAAGCAAGCATCGATCACTGTTGTAAATGAACGAAATTTGATATACATACATACATACATACATATATATATATATATATATATATATATGTATGTATATATGTATAATTATATGACAATTCTGCAACTCCTCTGGTGAGACCGTGTGGTTAAGTTCTCATCCCCTACAGCCTTATCTTTTTCAGAAAACAGATGAGAAAGCATATGAAGAGTTTTCTGTGCTTGTTGGTTGTGCTTTATGGCTGTGTTAACTTTGATTTTTGTTCCCTCACCCTTGTTGTCGATGTTTACATTTTTGTACAGAGGGATAGAAATTGTGATCTTATAGCATGGATTTGTATATATGTGCATATATTGAATGTGAATGTAATAGCGTTATGTATATATATATATAATTTTTTGTATGTATGTGTGAACGAAAAGAAAAACTACTTTCAGGTTTTCAAAGAAAATAGTATATAGTTTTGAGTCAAATGCTCCTATTTAATTACTATATATGTATGAAAGCCACCGTAATACCCAGGCTATCAGAGTGGCGCAGCCGGAAGCGTGACATTCTGGTAGTAAGGATGTTACATTATGCTATCAGAGCAGTCTTTCCTGTAGAGCCTGTGGAATGGACTGACTATGCTTCAATTGCATTATTTGAGCATCTGTCATGTTGTAGGTCTTGTCCAGATGACGAGAGTTAGAGTTTTATGCACATGACGGTCTATTGATTAATGTTGTTAGTCTATTATTGCATACATCATGGTATTAAGTTTGGCGAGCTTAACACTAATGGTTTATGTATATGGAAACACTATTAGGTTATCATAGGTAAAATAGAAGTAATAGGTGCATCGCGCGGGGGTTAGAAAACGATAGATGTTGCTTCTCAAGATTACTCGGTTACTAATCTTGTTCTTTCATGGTTTGTTGTGAAGTTCTTGTTTTAGATTTATTTCTTGGAAATTAATTTGAATTATTTTCCAACCCTATTCTTTTATTCTTGAGCATTCTCGTTTGATCTTAACTGCATATGTCTGCTTAAGTTTCTTGGGGTATTTGCTTTATCTATTTAAACTTTTCTTCTTGACTCTTGTACTCTTTAATGTAATTTTGAACTATTTGATGTATCATAGTGATCTTGGAATTTTTGAGAGTTTGCAATTGGAATGAGTCATCTTTCTTTACAAGCTTTGTATTTCTTTGGATCAGTTGAAAACTTGTTTAATTTGACATGCTTTGTAAATCCTATTCGAATTCCTTTGATTTAAGCTTCTTTCCTCGAAATGTGAATTGATTTCCTTCTTTATCATATCTCTATATTCTTGAATATCTTTACATTTTGGTGGATACATCTTTTCTTGTAAATTCCTTCAAAAGATTTTATTTCAGATTCTTTTTGAAGAAATTTCAATTCAATACTTCTTTTGCTTATCTACGTCCGCAACTATTCAAATTTTTTATATGATTGTCTTTAGTTTTTGCATGCACCTCTTTATGGGAATTTTGGAAATTGATGTAGTTTAAAACTTTACCTCAGATTTTCTCTTCTGAACAGAACTTGATTTCCTTCCAACTTTGCCGCAACTTTACTGCATACCTCTATTTGAATGAGCACCTAAGTATCTATCAAGATTTTTGTGGAATTATTTTTTTACCATAACTCAATTAATTCCTATCTTTCAAACCTAACGTATTCTATCTTTAACTTGAGAATTATTTTGACACAATGCAAGTTGTCCTTCTTCCAACCATAGTGAAGTTTTATACACACTTTGGTTTGGTTATGCACCTAAATATCTTTTAAGATATTTGAGAAAATGTTTTCGCCCTTAGCCAAACTAAGTTTCATTTATTCAAACTTTGTGTAACACCCTATCACACTAAACTTTACCCCAAGGCCGTAAAGCAAAGGTGATAAAGCATTATGATAATTCTAAACCTCATACAATTATATATAATCAAGAAATAATAAGATTAAAAGCCCGATGAAGGAACAGAAGATCAAAGACGTATAAAATAGAAATACAAAGCGCGAAGTGTTCACACCCGAAAACAAAAGCACGTTGGCACGAATAAGGACAAAATATATAAAACCTTGCAAAAGCTCCAGGATATACAAGATAATAAATAAATAAACAAGTTATATATACAATATTCAAAAAGGAACTAGCTGCAGCCCGTGGAGATTAGGCCGACTAGTTTAAATAAAAGATACATCAGAGTTTTGATAATAAAATAGCTAACATCATATATCTCAAAGATTTTAGAAATAAAGACTTTAAGGCATAGAGGATACAAAAGTTAGAGACTACAACAAAATAAATCAAAAGTAAAGTTGAGCCATCTTCCGCTCTGTCACCACGTGTTGTGACCTGCATCTGAAATACAACAACAATTTACGGAATAAGAATCGAGGATTCTCAGTATGGTAACACTGCCCAATAGATAAGATACAAGGTTCCTGGAAGCCAAAGGCAACCCTAGAACTTCTCACGTGTATAAAGATTCAAAACTTATAAATATACTTTAAAGCCAAAAAGGGTTATCTAAACTTAAGAATTTTCTAACTAATAAACACCACGCTGTCCCGCAAATTTCACCAACCTAGCCTCCACGCGATCCCATCGTGATCGCCTATCAAACCTCCTCAAACCTATCGAAACATAAGTAATACAGACAAGTAAAACACAAAAAAAAGTTCATATACAGCAAGTAATTCAATTAGCAATTAGGCATGTTATTCATTTAGGCATAATGCAAGTAATCAAATCAAGCAAACACCTAAAAAATGCATATGATGAATGCCTACCCTATTGGCTGTAAAAGCATTTGTCGGTTCGACTTCCAACCTGACACATCCACTTGGGATGTCGCCTTTCTGCCAAGCCCTTGGGATATAGTGCCCGACTCATTTTGTGTACCCCTAGGATATTGTGCCCGGCTCACTCTTATGCGCATGCTTGGGATATAGTACTCGGCTCACTCTCGAGTTATAGGGCCCGAGTTCACACTTATAGCATGAAAGGTTATGTGAGCGGGAGACTACTTCCTCACATCTGAACATAGGCAGGAGACTGCCACAGTCCATATGCCGGTGCTGCAACCTCGACAAACGCGATCCAACCACCGTCTTTGCCCGAAGTGCATAGAGACTTACCAATCATAATATATATCAATAATGTTATTCAATTCCAGTGATTACTGCTCATATTTATCGAATTCCTCAACCTCAAGCCTTCATAATTCCTTATTGACATTCAATTCTCAATTCATCATGATACAACACTCTACCAACCCAATCTAGTTATTCCATCCACAATACATTACAAACTTAAGTCACCGTCTCTAAACTCATAACAAAAAATACCCCTTTTATTTCGCCCAGTACACTCTCGCTCGTCCAAAGCCTAAAACACTTGCTAGGAGATCTTAAATAGGGGTTATAAGGGTGAAAGAGCAGAGTGGATGGGCAAAAATAGTTAAAATAAACATTTTCATCAAAATAGGACATTCGTGCGTACACATGCCTCATGCGTACATGCAAGTCCTCTTCTATGCGTGCACCTGGTACGCGCACGAAAAATATTTGATTCTAAATATGCAACGTGTGCATACGCATGGGTCATGGTTTGCATGACCTTGCTTTTGTTCATATGCATGGTATGCGCACAACACTCACACAAAGCTTTTTCCAGTCTGTAACACCCCTCAGGCGTATGCATACGCATGATCTCAGTTTTCTGCATAATTCAATTTTTAATCCTAAACTTCAAACATTATAAACTACCGAACCAACTTTCATTTAAGAAAGTTTCACAAAATTTGAGGGTCCGAAAAATAAGTTATGGCCCATTGAAGTTGGTTAAAAATAGATTTTTACCAAAGCCTCTAGTTTTCAAAACTCTCAATTCAAACTAAACCAACCACACCCAAATCAATACCAAACACTCATACACATTATCAAACACTCCTCAATTGCTTCTCCTGCATCCCAATACCTAAATTATTCGATTTCCCTTTCAATCTAAACCTATTCACTCACTCTAAACCATTTCAATTCACAAGTTCAACATTCAACAGCATTTCACATATCAACCACGAACTCTAATATTACCACCAAAATCACACTTATACCACATTCAAATATTCTATTTCATCAAATTACCCGGTCACGGCCTCCAGCCCAATCTTTCTCATCAATAATCAATCTCAATATCAATCATCATCAAAATCAATAACTTATCATCAATCATCATTAGCATCACATTTTATTCTCATATCATATCCAAACTTCATTCAATTACTCATATATCATACATATTCAATCAACCAATACATATCATTCAAACCTATCTTAAAGTCTACTAGCCTAAGTTTCACACAACATTATATATTACCTAAAAGAAATCGAAACCATACAAGCACAAACTTACCCCCAACAACCTTCTTCCACACAAGCTTTTCAAGCCTCTAAAAAAGCTTAACAAGCTCCAGCCACCAGTAGCAAGATATCAAGCATTCCAATCATCAACTAAACTCTATCTCAACTCCAACTCTACTTCAATTAACCAAAAATCAACACTAAGGTTCACGATATCAACAAACCATAAGGGTTTAGTGATTTCTGATGAGTAGAATTTACGTAACATAAATTCTTCCGGTAAGTATACCAGGTCGCAGTCAAGTAATAACTCACTTTTGAGTGAGGTCAATCCCATAGGGATTAATGGATCAAGCAACTTTAGTCAAATGATTCCTCTAGTCAAACAAATATTTGATGAGTTTGTGTGATTGAATTAACAAAGAAGTACATGACATAGAAAGTAAAAGTGCTTAATCTAAATAACTGAATGATAAAGGGCTGAAAGTAAATGGCAGAGCAGTAAAGGGCAGAAACTTAAATGAGAAGAAAGTAAAGGCAAAACTTTAAATGACAAAGAAATGTAAATTGCATAAAATGTAAAGGGGTTCTGGGTATTGGGAATCAAAGGAAATTAGAAATCTAAAAGCAATGAAGTGAAGAAAACTAATGGGTGAGATTTATTAGGGATCAGAGATGTTATGATCCTTTATGAATCAATGGATCTCAACTTCCTTCTCAATCATATGAAGTAGATCTATGGCGGATTATAAATAATTGAATTCCAATCTCTTAGCAACTCAATTTCTCTTAACACAATTAATTGCCAATCTCTTGATCTAATTCTTCATAAGAAGAGGTGAAGCTCAATTTCTAATCCATAAGCCACACAACCCTTAGGATCTCAATTCAAAGAGGTTATATGTTACGTACCAACTAAGAATGTTTTGATCAAATGAGTTATGAGGGAGAAGCCTCAAACTGAATCCTATGATCCCTTTCTCAAGGCTCACATAGAGATTCAAGTAGATCCAACTCCCCTTTTAGTAGTAATTGGATCTATGAAGCACGAAAGCTTCCCTTAGCTACAACAAATGGATTGAGAAGAAGAAGAATTTCATTAATCTATTGGAATTACAACAAAGTTTTCCCCCCTAATAAGTGGGGGTTTAGTTGATCATCGCTCTAAGAAAACTCAAAAGAAATTGAAAGTACATGAAAGTAAAATTACATGAAAGTAAACTTGCAAGAAAGTAAAGCTAAGCTAAGTACAAAAATGTAAAGTGTAGTGATCTAATTCCTACTCCGTGAGCCCTCTTCTAGTTCAGAGCTTCATTTATTTATAGTACTTTCCCCAAAGTCTTCACTTCCTGTACTTGGGCCTTTGGACTTTCCTCTTTTTGGTGCTTGGATCTGGCGCTTGATGACGAGCGTGAAAAGTGAGCGCCAGTTCTTGTGTATGCTTGATGGGGTGTGCGTACGCATAAGTCCAAATTTCTTCTTGGATCACTCACCACGGACGCTCATTTTTTAGCTTGGGCGCGAGCGCTGGGGGGCGAGTGTTGGCTCCTTCTGGGTGAGTGCTACGCTCTTTCAAGAGCGTCACTAAATGAGCATTGTGTGCATGAGGATTGGCGCCCTCCAGCAAGCTTGCTGGAGAGCGCTACTTGAGAGTGTGGCACTAGTCTTCATTTCCTTCATTATTTGTTTATCGAAGATGCTCACTTGTGAGCTTGAGTGTGAATGTTGGAGGTGAGCGTTGGCACGTCTAGGAGAGCGCTAAGTTTTCTCATGAGCGCCCCTTGAGAGTGCGACATCATCATTATAACTTTGTTGATGATTGGGGCTCTCCAGCAAGCTTGCAGGAGAGTGCCCAAAACGAGCGTGACACTGAGGTTGGTACTTGTCTTGATGCTGACACTCTTGAGAAAGCTTAAGATGGAGATCGTGGCCTTAGTTGATGCTTGTGACAAGGTGTTAAGTCATGTCAAGTATGGTGAATGTGTAGGGAAGTGGCGCTCTCCAGCAAGCTTGCTGGAGAGCGCCAATGAAGAGTGTGGTAAGTATGTCAAGGCCTGTGTCAAGAAGGTTGTGGTGAGGCTAACAAGCTATGTGGCTGATAAGCAGATATTTTATACGCTTTTTGGCATCATTTTCATATCATTTATAGTCTAGACTTATCTCTGGAATTGAAGGTCCAACACTGGCATCCAACGCCAGCTACCAACCCTATTCCTGGCGTTGGACGCCCAAAAGGGAGCAGCTGGCATCCAACGTCCAAAAGGGAAGCAAAGTGGGCATCCAACGCCCAAAAAAGAGTACCAACTTATGGAGTTACCCCAATCTCAGCCCAAACACTCACCAAGTGGGGTTAGGAAGTGGATTTTCGCACTATCAACCTAGTCTATCTTATTTTTGTAATCCTTAATCATTAGATTAGTATTTAAGGAGGAGATCACCCATGTTTAGGAGCTTCTTCGTCCCCCATTCAAACATTACACTATCTTCGGTAAAAAGAATAAGCAACTAAACCTCCTAAGTTAGGGTTAGGAGCTCTGCTAATTCTCATGGATTAAGAATATTACTGTTCTATTTCAATATGCGTGTGATTCCATTCTCTTGTGCATTTTCGTTCTTCATCTCATGAATTGAGGATGACCTGTGACAATCATCCTTGTTCTACATAGGTTCCATGTGAGTCTATCCGGATAGCATTGAATCACAAGCTAGAGAATGCTCTACGGATTCCAAGAGCGTCCCTAGGCAACTTTGGATATGTGACATATAATTCCGTTGACCGTGGGTTACTGAGGTTTCTGTGGTGTCAGGGCTAGAGAATGAGAAGCAACGTTCCTTGATCCGGATGATCCGACCTTGTCTGTGGTGTTTTGAGTAGGATCACGAAGGGGAGTGGATTGCTTAGGTCTTCACCTTCGACTATGGTGGGAAGCCATGAGTTAACTTGATGAGGATGCTACATGAGTTGCTCGTATATGGTGGACTGCTATGGTTCAGAAGAGACTAACTTGATGAGGATTCTACATAAGTTAGTCAATTACGGCTGCCATTAAATGAATCGTTTGTTGTTGAAGTAGATAGTAAGAAAAGTTAATCCGGAAAGAATACGTATCTCCGAAGCCTTAACTAATTATCCATCATTGCCTTTATACTAATCTGGTATTTTGTTCTTTATTATTTCATTTATGCCTTTAAACAAACAACCATCTTTTCTAATCGTCTGACTAAGATTTACAATATAGCCATTGCTTGCTCAATCCGACAATCTCCGTGGGATTGACCCTCACTCACCTGAGGTAATACTTGGATGACTCGGTGCACTTGCCGGTTAAGTTGTGTGGAGTTCAATTTTGCGCACCAAGTTTTTGGCGCCGTTGTCGGGGATTATTCGAGATTGACAAACTACCAGACAATCTTGTTGCTTAGATTAGGTATTCTTCAAGGTTTAGTTACTCTTTTAATTGTATCTTTTGTTTTCTTTTGCAAATTATATATATATATATATAATTAATTTTCAAAATCCTTTTCTTTTCTTTAGTAATCTCTTTCTTTGTTTGAGTCTTGTGTCAGTTTTTAAGTTTGGTGTCCCTTTTTGTGTTCATATTTTCTTTAAAATTTTCAAATTTTTCTTGAGTGTTCATCTTGGTATTCGAATTGTTCTTGGTATTTTTTCTTTGTTTGATTCTAAAATTTTAAGTTTGGTGTCTCTTATTTGTTTTTCCTTTAATTTTCGAAAACTAGTGTCTTTTGATTTTAAAATTTTAAGTTTAGTGTCCCTTAGTTGTTTTTCTTTTTCCTTAAATTTTGAAAATCCAAAAAAAAATTTTCTTTAGCTTTCTTTAAAATTTCGAAAATCTTAATTATCTTTTCTTATGTGGATTTAAAAATTTTAAGTTTGGTTTTTTCTTGTTAGTAAAGGTTAAATTTTAAATTTCAAATCTTATCTTTTCATATCTTTTTCAAATATTTTATTTTATCTTTATTTAAATTTCAAAAATCCTATCTTATCTTACTTTAAATGAGTAAATAGCCAAATTGGTCCCCGAAAGATAGCCCGATCTCCAAATTAGTCCCCGTAAGAAAAAGTTAATAAAAAATGTCCTCGAAAAATTTAAAATTGGTAACATTAGTCCTTCCGTCAACCTTCTGTGAATTTTGTCATTGATGTCTTTAACTGTTGCTTATGTGGTTGTCAGTGTGGCATATCAGCATGCCAGCTTGGCACAGAGTGTCTGATGACAAGATATGTTTCGATATGCATGTCAAAGTTGTCCTAGGTCTGTAAACCCTAATCCCTTCTTCGTCTGAAATGCCATTGTTGTTGCAGCTTTAGATTGATTCTGCAGAGGCCAAAAATTCTTGAGCAACTGCAGGATGGGTAGCGTAGGTGGGGGTTACAGTCGACAAGTGTCGCAATCACACGAAAGCCATGCTTTGAGCTCGTCACTGTGGTGGCGGACGAAGAACTCTGATCAAGTGTGCTTTTGTGGGTTGAAGACAATGATCAAGAAGTTTGGGACAAAAGAAAATCCAGATAGATTGTTCCCTGCTTGTCCAAGATACCGGGTGAGTTATGAATGTAGTCTTGTTGAAACTTCTAATTATTTGAGTAGGATTTTGACATTTTTGTACCCTAGTGTTGTGCAGAAGGGCAGCCACTACAATTACTTTAGATGGGCTGAGGATAATGAGTACGAAGGATTAGAGCACTTAGGAGATGTTAAAATTGATGCAGGGTTAGAGAGTGATGCTGTTGTCTTGAACCATAACCTATCATGGAGAATGATGAGCTTAGAAGCTGAAGTTAGAGCACTTAGGATGCAAATGTATTTTGGATTAATAGTTGTGATTGTGGTTTTTATGATTATGTGTATGTTCTTTAGTGGCAAGTGAAGCAGTTATTGTGAAAACGTGGATGTTGTGAACCTTGATAGTTTGTTGTTGTTGTGAAAATCTTGTATGTTCATGTTTCTTTACTAGTAAAAAGGTTATATACATGCAACATTTTTGTTGATCATAACATTATGTAAGCAAATCAGAAGAAGCAGAATTAAAATTAACTGAAGTAGGAATAGCATAACATCACCAATGGTGTACTAGTTTCCATTGTTTCAGATTCAATTAACAACATTGTTTTAACATGATAATAAGGCAAAGGTAGTAGCTGACAGTCGAATACCAATATACCATAAAGGGCTATACAAAAAGCAGGGCTATTGAAGATACCACAACTACCACATTGTTTATAGATGGCAACATTTTGCCCTTACAAAATAACTGATATTAATTGCCCTATATTTGATGTCTTCAAGTCTTGAAGTCATTCCATATCTTTTTTTCTGGGTGGTTTGAAACCCGGAGTTGGAACAAATGTCATGAAGCTAGCAAGTTTCTTGGCTATTGCGGAGCTGCTACCTTTGATCGTTTCAGCAGATACAGCTACTGGTCCTGGAGCAACAAGCTTTGGAGAGGCATTTCCCTTTGCCCTGGCCCTGGTGACATGGAGTTTTGGAGGCCTTCCTCTACCTCTAGTCTGCATCAAACAGTTATCATCATTGTCTCAAGTAAAAAATAGCTACAAGTAACTAATGCTCAATTTGAAACTGAATAGAAGATAACCTGAGTAACATTTGTTGAGGTCTGTGATTGTTGTGTCAGTGGAAGCTGAGCATGCTGAGTCACAGGAATTTCAATCTGTTCATCTGGAGCAACTGGTGCTACTGCAGGTAGTGTCTGTATGGGCTGAGTGTGATCTACCTTTTCTGCTTCCAGACCAAGTGCAGCTTGTGGTGGTGGCACAACTGCAAGCTACAATTGCATTATCCTTTCTTTCTCTTGAGCATCATCTTGCTTTTTCTTGCTGCAAGTTCTCTTGTTGTGGCCCACGTCTCCACAGTACATGCACCGAATTGGAGCATACTTCCTTTTCATCTTTGTCTTCGTGCCAGTGGGTTATTCAGCCTTGTCCTTCCTTTTATTTGTTGTTGGTCTGCCATGTTTAGGTTTGATTGGAGGTGGAACAGGTGCAGGAGAACCAATTTTCTCCCATAGATTTTGTCCCTTGACGGGATTAACATTGAATTGGTATGTTCTTCTATACGCTTCTATAGTTAACCATTCGTGGCAATATTCCTCAGGCCACTTATCATTTTTGGCTGAGGTGATTTTTTTATTGTCTTACAATCAGGTTGGGACATTGCATCATTCTGATCCTTGTTCAGTTTCTCTGCTTCTTTAGGGATGGTTGGCAACCATAGTACATCATCACCATCCCTACTCATGCAGTCAACCACGTGTGGCTTAGACACTACATGCTCAAAATAGATGTTTATGAGGTGATGATTCTTCCTGCAATCCTTAACCAATGCCAACAGATTAGCATCGTTTTCTAGCCTCCTCAAGCCATTATCCAACAGTGTTCCAGGCACTTTCCACAAACAATTGTTCATCTCAGCATATCCCAGCTCCTTATAGTATCCCTTCACAAAGAAAACGTTTAGAGTGTCTGCTTCTACACCCATTAATACTTCAATATTATCTGGTTCATAACACAGATAGCCTGATTCATCTGTTTTGAACTTCCCACCATGGTTAAATACAAAGGTCATAGGGGGCCTTCCATCTGAAACAAAAACAGCAACACACACAACAAATGGAAATTTTTTTCATAAAGAGGCAAGCAGATTCAACATCAACTACGAAAATGAATCTAAAACACACACATGCATCTACACAGAACACAAACATTGTTCTCAAGACTCCAAAAATAGGGTTATTTATGGATCATCACCAAACCCCTAAGCCTGAACACATTCTCCTAAACCCTAACATTGCAAACAGTAACAACGGAATTCCATCGATAATACAAGCACATTGAACAGGAGATAAAACCACAATCAATCTCAGAAAATAATAAAAGAAAGCTAACCTACCTCTCACACAAGGCGATGGAGTGCCCTCTTCGGTTGACCAACATTGTCGCAAACCGATCTTCTGCAACTCCAGCACAATGTCATCGTCGGTCTAACCTGTTAGTCGCCTGATGAGCGGATATTTTATACGCTTTTTGGGGGTAATTTCATGTAGTTTTTAGTATGTTCTAGTTAGTTTTTAGTATACTTTTATTAGTTTTTAGGAAAAATTCATATTTCTGGACTTTACTATGAGTTTGTGTGTTTTTCTGTGATTTTAGGTATTTTCTGGCTGAAATTGGGGAAGCTGAGCAAAAATCTGTATCAGGCTGAAAAAGCTGATGCTGTTGGATTCTGACCTCCCTGCACTCGGAATGGATTTTTTGGAGCTACAGGAGTCCAATTGTCACGCTCTCAATATAGGGCATCTAGGGCTTTCCATCAATATATAATAGTCCATACTTTGCGCGAAGATAAACAACGTAAACTGGCGTTTAACGCCAGTTCCATGTTGCATTCTGGCGTTGAACGCCAGAAACAGGTTGCAAGTTGGAGTTAAACGCCAGAAATAGGTTACAACCTGACGTTTAACTCCAGAAATAGCCCAGGCACGTGAGAAGCTCAAGTCTCAGCCCCAGCACACACCAAGTGGGCCCCAGAAGTGGATTTTCTGCACTATCTATCTTAGTTCATTCATTTTCTATAACCCTAGGTTACTAGTTTAGTATTTAAACAACTTTTAGAGACTTATTTTGTACCTCATGACTTTTTTTTAGATCTGAACTTTGTACTCTTTGACGGCATGAGTCTCTAGACTCCATTATGGGGGTGAGGAGCTCTGCAGCATCTCGATGAATTAATGCAACTATTTCTGTTTTCTATTCAAACACGTTTGTTTCTATCTAAGATGTTCATTCGCACTTCAATATGAAGAAGATGATGATTCGTGACACTCATCACCATTCTCAACCTATGAATACGTGCCTGACAACCACCTCCGTTCTCCATTAGACTGAATGAGTATCTCTTAGATTCCTTAATCAGAGTCTTCGTGGTATAAGCTAGAATCCATTGGTAGCATTCTTGAGAATCCAGAAAGTCTAAACCTTATCTGTGGTATTCCAAGTAGGATTCAGGGATTGAATGACTGTGACGAGCTTCAAACTCACGAGTATTGGGCGTAGTGACAGACGCAATAGGATCAATGAATCCTATTCCGACATGATCGAGAACCGACAGATGATTAGTCGTGCTGTGATAGAGCATTTGGACCATTTTCACTGAGAGGATGGGAATTAGCCATTGACAATGGTGACGCCCTACATACAGCTTGCCATAGGAGGAACCTTGCGTGCATGAAGAAGAAGACAGGGAGAAAGCAGAAATCCAGAAGACAAAGCATCTCCAAAACTCCAACATATTCTCCTCTACTGCGTAACAATCACTGAACTCATGCTTTTTCACTTTTTACAATTGAAACTAAAGAACCCTATTGGTATCCTGACTAAGATTTACAAGATAACCATAGCTTGCTTCAAGTCAACAATCTCCGTGGGATCGATCCTTACTCACGTAAGGTATTACTTGGACGACCCAGTGCACTTGTGGTGCGCGAAATCGTGATCACTACAACTTCGCACAACTAACCAGCAAGTGCACTGGGTCGTCCAAGTAATAAACCTTACGCGAGTAAGGGTCGATCCCACGGAGATTGTTGGTATGAAGCAAACTATGGTCACCTTGTAAATCTTAGTCAGGCAGACTCAAATGGGTATAGATGATATATGAATAAACATAAAGATAAAGATAGAGGTACTTATGTATATCATTGGTGAGAGCTTCAGATAAGCGTATGAAGATGCTTTCCCTTCCGTCTCTCTGCTTTTTTACTGTCTTCATCCAATCCTTCTTACTCCTTTCCATGGCAAGCTTATGCAAAGGTTTCACCGTTGTCAGTGGCTACCTCCCATCCTCTCAGTGAAAACGTTCCTATGCTCTGTCACAGCATGGCTAATCATCTGTCAGTTCTCGGTCAGGCCGGAATAGAATCTAGTGATTCTTTTGCGTCTGTCACTAACGCCCCGCCTGCTAGGAGTTTGAAGCACGTCACAGTCATTCAATCATTGAATCCTACTCAGAATACCACAGACAAGGTTAGACCTTCCGGATTCTCTTGAATGCCGCCATCAGTTCTTGCCTATACCACGAAGATTCTGATCTCACGGAATGGTTGGCTCGGTTGTCAGGCGAGCACTCAGTTGTCAGGCGATCAACCATGCATCGTGTATCAGGAATCAAAGAGATATTCACTAGAGCCTTGTTGCTTGTAGAACAGAAGTGGTTGTCAGTCACTTTGTTCATAAGTGAGAATGATGATGAGTGTCACGGATCATCACATTCATCAAGTTGAAGAACAAGTGATATCTTGGACAAAGATCAAGCGGAATTGAATAGAAAAACAATAGTAATTGCATTAATGCTCGAGGTACAGCAGAGCTCCACACCTTAATCTATGGTGTGTAGAAACTCCACCGTTGAAAATACATAAGAACAAGGTCTAGGCATGGCCGAATGGCCAGCCTCCCAAAGAGGGTTCAATCATAAAAACATGATCAAAAGATCGATGAAAATACAATAGTAAAAGGCCCTACTTATAGGAAACTAGTAGCCTAAGGTGTACAAAGATGAGTAAATGACATAAAAATCCACTTCGGGGCCCACTTGGTGTGTGCTTGGGCTGAGCAATGAAGCATTTTTCGTGTAGAGACTCTTCTTGGAGTTAAACGCCAGCTTTGGTGCCAGTTTGGGCGTTTAACTCCCATTTTGGTGCCAGTTCCGGCGTTTAACGCTGGAAATTCTGTAGGTGACTTTGAACGCCGGTTTAGGCCATCAAATCTTGGGCAAAGTATGGACTATCATATATTGCTGGAAAGCCCAGGATGTCTACTTTCCAACGCCGTTGAGAGCGTGCCAATTGGGCTTCTGTAGCTCCAGAAAATCCACTTCGAGTGCAGGGAGGTCAGAATCCAACAGCATCTGCAGTCCTTTTCAGTCTCTGAATCAGATTTTTGCTCAGGTCCCTCAATTTCAGCCAGAAAATACCTGAAATCACAGAAAAACACACAAACTCATAGTAAAGTCCAGAAAAGTGAATTTTAACTAAAAACTAATAAAAATATACTAAGAACTCAACTAAAACTACTAAAAACATACTAAAAACAATGCCAAAAAGCGTACAAATTATCCGCTCATCAACTTGCTGGTTAGTTATGCGGGTTGCAAAAATGTGATTGCAATTTCGTGCACCAAGTTTTTGGCGCCGTTGCTGGGGATTGTTTGAGTTTGAACAACTGACGGTGAATCTTGTTGCTTAGATTAGGAAAAATTTGTTTTTTTTTTAAGTCACTAGAATTGCATCTTTTATTATTCCTTTTTAAAAAAAAAATTTCTTCAAAAAATTATTTTTCTGTATTAATTGTTAGTTTTTCATTGAGTCTAGTTGCATGTTTTAAGTTTGGTGTCCTTTGTGTTTCTATCATAAAAAAAATTAGTTTTTATCTGTTCAATCCTTGCATTTGTTAAATGTGTCTATTTTCTTGGGAATAGTTGCCCCTTTGAGTTTCCTTTTTTAAAATCTTTTTAAAAATAATTTCTCTTTGATTAAATCTTGTGCCAAACTTTAAGTTTGGTGTTCTCTTGTTAATTTTTCTTTGATTTTCAAAAATTTTATTGTGGTTTTCTAAAAATTTTAAGTTTGGTGTTCTATCTTTTGTTCTTGTGAGTCTTCAAGGTGTTCTTGAGTCTTCTTGGTGTTTTGATCTTAAAATTTTTAAATTTGGTGTGTCTTGGTGTTTTTCCTCCAAAATTTTCAAAAACAAGGAGCATTGGATTTAAAAATTTTAAGTCTTGTGTCTTTTGTGTGTTTTTCTCTTTCATAATAAAATTCAAAAATAAAAAAAATTTCTCTTCTAACTATGTTTAAGTAATTAATTCGAATTTTTTTTATAAAAATTCAGATTTCAATTTCAAAATTTTTCAAATCATATCTTTTTCAAAAATATCTTAACCACTTTCTCTCTCCTCACTTTTTCGAAAATCTTCATAAAATATTTTCAGATCTCTTTTTTTTATTTTTTTATTTTAGTTTTTATTTTATTTTATTTTATTATTTCGAAAATATTTTTTGTATAATAAAATAAATAAAATAAATCCACGTCATCTCCCTTTCTCCATCATGGACCTAAGTGGAAATGAACAGTCCAGAAGGACTCTGGGGTCATATGCTAACCCCACTATTGTTTCATATGGGAGTAGTATCTGTATACCCTCCATCTGAGTCAGTAGTTTTGAGTTGAATCCTCAGCTTATTATCATGGTGCAGCAAAGTTGTCAGTACTCCGGTCTTCCACAGGAAGAACCTACAGAGTTTCTGGCAAAGTTTTTACAAATTGCTAACATAGTACATGATAAGGAAGTAGATCAGGATATCTACAGTTTGTTACTATTTCCATTTGCTGTAAAAGACCAAGCTAAGAGGTGGTTAAATAACTAACCTAAGGCTAGCATAAGGACATAGAAACAGCTGTCAGAAAAATTCCTGAATCAATATTTCCCTCCAAAATGGATGACACAGCTAAGGCTAAGCATCCAAGGCTTTAGACAAGGAGATAATGAATCCCTTTATGATGCTTGGGAGAGATACAGAGAGATGCTAAGAAAATACCCCTCTGAAATGTTTTAAGAGTGGATGCAGTTAGACATCTTATATTATGGGCCTACAGAGAAAGCTCAGATTTCTCTAGACCACTCAGCTGGTAGATCTATACACATGAGAAAGATAATTGAAGAAGCTCAAGAGATCATTGATACAGTTGCCAGAAATCAGTATCTGTACCTAAGTAGTGAACCTTCCATGAAAGAAGAGGCTAAAACAGTAACTACTGAACTCAGTCCTGCAGAACACGTTACTGAATTCAATCAGCAATTAAATTTTCTAACAAAATAGCTAGTTGAATTCAAGGAGATATTACAAGAAACAAGAATGGCTAATATGAATATGGAAGTGCAGTTGAAGCAAACAGAACAGCAATTATCAAAACAAATAACAGAAGAGTGCCAAGCAGTTCAACTAAGAAGTGGGAAAACATTAAATACCTCACTTCAAGGCAGCAGAAAGCCAAGAAATGAACAAACTGCTACCCAAAATCCCTCTGAGGACAGTAAGAGCCCAGAGAGAAATAATTCTGGCGCTCAAACGCCAGAAAAGAGTGGAGAGCGGGCGTTAAACGCCCAACCCATGCTCAGTTCTGGCGTTCAAACGCCAGAAACAGGCAAGGAGTTGGCGTTGAATGCCCAAAGAAAGCTCAATTATGGCGTTCAGACGCCAGAAACAGGTAAGGAGTTGGCGTCTAACACCACTCCAGCTTCCACCTTTGGCATTCAAACGCCAGTGGGGGATTAGACACATACAAGTGCTGATAGCAACCCCTCTAAAGAGGCTTCTCAACCCACATCTGGAGGCAATAAACCTGCAGCAACTAAGGTTGAGGAATACAAAGCCAAAATGCCTTATCCTCAGAAACTCCGCCAAGCGGAACAGGATAAGCAGTTTGCCCGCTTTACAGACTATCTCAAGACTCTTGAAATAAAGATTCCGTTTGCAGAGGCACTTGAGCAAATACCCTCTTATGCTAAGTTTATGAAAGAGATCTTAAGTCATAAGAAGGATTGGAGAGAAATTAAAAAAGTTTACCTCACTGAAGAATGCAGTGTAGTCATTCTGTAAAGCTTACCAGAAAAGCTTAAAGATCCCGGAAGCTTTATGATACCATGCACATTATAGTGTACTTGTACTGATGCATTTGCATAGTTGCTATATTAGCTAGTTAGTTTGGTTGGTTTTAGCTTAGTTTCACTCATTTTCTCTAAATAAACAAGTATTTTTATGAGTTTTGTCTTCATGCATGAGAATATCAAGGAACATGTTGATTGTAGCCAAATTCATGCAAATGATTTAAGGAATACATAAATGAATGAGTATGAATGAATCTCATGAAATTGATTGCATGGAATGGCAATACTTTGAGACAATTTCTTGGGTTAATGATAGGTAATGAAGTAAGAAGGCAATGGAGCAAGAATTTGAGCAAGAAAGATTGGGGACATAGCAAGCTTGGCAAGGAGAAAGAGACTTGGGCGTTGCCAACGTGCATTATCACTTGAGTGCTTGGCAATAACGCCAAGTAGCCCTGGAAGGTGAATTTGAAGCTTCAAAGCAAGTTGCCAACTTGAATGTACAATGGCGTGTTTGAGGGCAACGCCAACAATCCATGGCAAGCCAAGAAGAGTGGGTTGGCACGTTGCCAACTCCCCAAACTAATAGCGTGTTCCATAGCAACGCCAGGAAGCAAAAACCTGGAAGGAAGCAGCTCCCTAGCACGTTGCCAACGCCACCAACAAGGGCGTGTTTGGTGACAATGCCAGCAGCAAGAAGGCTTGGGCAGGAAAGGGAGATGCACGTTGCCAATGCCATGTTCTGAAGGCGTGTTCCTTGGCAACGTAGCAAGCAAAGCTTGGTGCCATAGGGAAGGCTCGAGCACGTTGTTGGGCTGGGAGAGCATGGGCGTGTTCCTTGGCAACGCATGCAAGCAAGGATTCTGGGCCAACCAAGAGCTCGAGAGCGTTGCTAACTTGGGAATGAACTGGCGTGTTCATCAATAACGCCAGGGACAAGATTCTGGGCCAACAAATAAGAGCACGTTGCCAACTTGGAGAAAGGGTGAGTGTTTGAAGGCAACGCCAAGGAACCTTGGAGTGCACATTTGGGCATTTGCTAACTTGGGCCAGGAAAGAGCTTCGAGGGCGTTGCAAACGTGGGGAGTATGGGCGTTGTTCAAGGCAACGCCAGGAAGGAATGCTTGGTAGGCACCAAGCCTTGGATCTTACCCATCGAGCACGTTGCCAACGCCACTTTCATTGGCGTGTTCCAAGGCAACGCCAGGAAGGAATGCTTGGTAGGCACCAAGCCTTGGATCTTACCCATCGAGCACGTTGCCAACGCCACTTTCATTGGCGTGTTCCAAGGCAACGCCAGGAAGGAATGCTTGGTAGGCACCAAGCCTTGGATCTCCACCCACGTTGCCAACGCTAGGAAACATAGGCGTGTTCAAGGACAACGCCAAGCAACAAGCATGGAGCCTTGAGGAAGGCTCGAGCACGTTGCCAACGCCAGCTTCCAAAGGCGTGTTTAGGGGCAACGTAGCAAGCAAAGCTAGGCAAGGAAGCTTACCCAGGGGAAGAAGCATGCACGTTGCCAACGCCAGCCTCCAAAGGCGTGTCCCAAGGCAACGTGACAAGCTATTTTGAGAAGCACTCGAGCACGTTGCCAATGCCAGCTTCTAAAGGCGTGTTCCAAGGCAACGTGACAAGCAAAGTTGAAGGCTAGAAAGCAGCCCTGGAGGGGAGCACGAGCTTGTTGCCAACGTGCCAACAAAGGGGCATGTTTGAGGACAACGCCAGCCCCATGTTCTAGCCTTAGGAGGCTTGGCACGGTGCCAACTTGGGAAGAAAGGGGCGTGTTCGGCAACAACTTGGCAGCCTGACCTTACCTTCTTTGAGGAAGCATAACTTGAGCTACAAAGCTCCAATTAAGATGATTCCAAGTGCATTAGAAAGAAGACACTCTGAGCTTTCCAATGATGTATGATAGTTCATAGTGATGCAGAGGATTGACACTCAAACCCTGGGCTACATTTAGCATGAAAGTAGAGTCAAGAAGAAGAAAAGCAAGTTGTTAGCAACAACTTGGGCTAGCAACGCCCAAGTCTCAAAGCTCACTCCTAGGAAAACATAATGCACATTGCCAACGTGCATTAAGGCTAGCGTTATTGGCAACAACGCCAAGCCATTGGGCCAGAAGCATCATGAATGAACTCCTCCTTCCATGTCTAGAACACTTCTTCCGTGGAGCCAAGAATTCAACAAAGAGAAAGCCCACATTGCTAGCCCAATTGAAGATCTTTGAAGGAGTTTTAGGACTAATATAAATAGAGAAGGAGTTTGTACTTTGGGGGGACTTTTTTTTGGACACTTAGATTTAGAGACTTTTAGTACTTACTATCACTTTTACTTGGAGAACTCTCTAGCATTTCCGGGAGGATACCCGGAGAGCTATTTTGGTTCTTCTTGGAATTTTTCTTCTTCATCTTTGAGTTTTAAGCATTTTTTTCTTCTTCTTCATCTTTCTTCACACTTAATTTAATTTTCATTTATGGCAATTGTTGTTGAAATTGGAGCTATGATTCACTAAACCCCACTTTCATTAGGGGGAAGAGCTCTGCTTGTTTGAATGCATTGATACATCATCTTCTCCTTCTCAATTCAAGTGGTTAATCCAAGAGGAAATTCTTGTTCTTCAAAGATTCAACCACCATCGAGAGAGGGGTTAATCTATATGAATTATGTGGTGAATTTGAGAAATGAACCACATAGTTCAGTTTAGAGTTCATCCTTTCATAATCTCCTTAATCAATACACTTTGGTTGGTATGTGAGATGTAACCTCCCTAAGTTGAGATTCTGGACATTGTGTGGCTTGGATTAGAAATTGAGCTTCATCTCTTCTCATGAACAATTAGATCACGAGAGTGGCAATTGGTTATGTTGAGAGAAATTGAATCACCAAGAGATTGGGATTCAATTACCCACTTGCCATGGATCTATACCCATGATTGAGAAGGAATTGATCAACATCAATTCATGAGAATTTGCATCTCTGATCCCTAATGATTCTCTCTATCATTTATTCTCATTTCTTTTGCTCTTAGTGTTTTAATACCCACTGCCCAATTCCCTTTTACACTCTTGCAATTTATTATTCTTGTCATTTACATTCTGTTTCTCTATTTCTTGCTATTTACTCTTTTTGCTCTTTAGAATTCAGCACTTTAATTTCTTGCAATTTATTTTTGATGTCATTTAAGTTTCTTGCAATTTAAGTTTCCATTATTTACTTTCGGTCATTTCCATTGCTTTCCTTTAAGCATTCAAAACTCATGAAATCAAAACCATGTTTGTTTGACTAAATCTATCATTTAACTAAAGTTGCTTAATATACCAATCTCCGTGGGATCGACCTCACTCTTAGTGAGTCTTATTACTTGATACGATCCGGTATACTTGCCGGTTGTACGTGAAATCTAATTTTTACGTATCAAGTACCAAGCAAGATCTATGTGATCTTGGGGCAAGTATCAACCTAATACTTGCATCTACTATCAGAAAGCTTGGTTTGACTGAAGAAGTCAAACCAACCCGGTTATGTCTCCAACTTGCTGATGGCTCCATTAAACACCCATCAGGCGTGATTGAAGATATGATTGTCAAGGTTGGGCCATTTGCCTTTACCACTAACTTTGTGGTGCTGGAAATGGGGGAGCACAAGACTGCAACTCTCATTCTAGGAAGACCTTTCCTAGCAACTGGACGAACCCTCATTGACATCCAAAAAGGGGAAGTAACCCTGAGAGTCAATGAGGACGAGTTTAAGTTGAATGTTGTCAAAGCTATACAGCATCCAGACACCCCAAATGACTGCATGAGCATTGATATTATTGACTCTCTGGTAAAAGAGGTCAATATGATTTAGAGTCTCGAATCAGAGCTAGAGGATATCTTTAAAGATGCTCAGCCTGATATGGAGGAACCAGAGAGAATAATAGAACCTCTGAAAATCCCTCAGGAAGAGGAGAAACCTCCCAAACCCGAGCTCAAACCATTACCACCATCCCTGAAATATGCATTTATGGGAGAAGGTGATACCTTTCCTGTAATCATAAGCTCTACCTTAGAGCCACAGGAAGAGGAAGCACTAATTCAAGTGTTAAGGACACACAAGACAGCCCTTGGGTGGTCCATCAGTGATCTTAAGGGTATTAGCCCAGCCAGATGCATGCACAAGATCCTATTGGAGGGTGACGCTAAGCTAGTGGTTCAACCACAGAGGCGGCTGAATCCAGCCATGAAGGAGGTGGTGCAGAAGGAGGTCACTAAATTATTAGAGGCTGGGATTATTTATCCTATTTCTGATAGCCCCTGGGTAAGCCCTGTCCAAGTTGTCCCTAAGAAGGGTGGCATGACAGTGGTTCATAATGAAAAAAAAAGAACTGGTTCCTACAAGAACAGTTACAGGGTGGCGTATGTGTATTGATTATAGAAGGCTCAATACAGCTACCAGAAAGGATCATTTTCCTTTACCATTCATAGACCAGATGCTAGAAAGACTTGCAGGTCATTGATGAGCGGATAATTTATACGCTTTTTGGCATTGTTTTTAGTATGTTTTTAGTATGATCTAGTTAGTTTTTAGTATATTTTTATTAGTTTTTAGTTAAAATTCACTTTTCTGGACTTTACTATGAGTTTGTGTGTTTTTCTATGATTTCAGGTATTTTCTGGCTGAAATTGAGGGACCTGAGCAAAAATCTGATTCAGAGACTGAAAAGGACTGCAGATGCTGTTGGATTCTGACCTCCCTGCACTCGAAGTGGATTTTCTGGAGCTACAGAAGCCCAATTGGCGCGCTCTCAACGGCGTTGGAAAGTAGACATTCTGGGCTTTCCAGCAATATATGATAGTCCATACTTTGCCCAAGATTTGATGCCCCAAATTGGCGTTCAAAGTCACCCTCAGAATTTCCAGCGTTAAACGCCGGAACTGGCACAAGAATGGGAGTTAAACGCCCAAACTGGCACCAAAGCTGGCGTTTAACTCCTAGGGAAGTCTCTACATGAAAATGCTTCAATGCTCAGCCCAAGCACACACCAAATGGGCCCGGAAGTGAATTTTTATGTCATTTACTCATCTCTGTACACCTTAGGCTACTAGTTATCTATAAGTAGGACCTTTTACTATTGTATTTTCATCTTCTGATCTTTGGAATCTTTTGATCTTTAGATCTTTTGATCACTTTGGGAGGCTGGCCATTCGGCCATGCCTAGACCTTGTTCTTATGTATTTTCAACGGTGGAGTTTCTACATACCATAGATTAAGGTGTGGAGCTCTGCTGTACCTCGAGTATTAATGCAATTACTATTGTTCTTCTATTCAATTCCGCTTGTTCTTTGTCCAAGATATCACTTGTTCTTCAACTTGATGAATGTGATGATCCGTGACACTCATCATCATTCTCACCTATGAACGTGTGACTGACAACCACCTCCGTTCTACCTTAGATTGGGTGAATATCTCTTGGATTCCTGATACACGATGCATGGTTGATCGCCTGACAACCGAGTGCTCGCCTGACAAACGAGCCAGCCATTCCGTGAGATCAGAGTCTTCGTGGTATAGGCAAGAACTGATGGCGGCATTCAAGAGAATCCGGAAGGTCTAACCTTGTATGTGGTATTCTGAGTAGGATTCAATGATTGAATGACTGTGACGTGCTTCAAACTCCTGAGGGCGGGGCGTTAGTGACAGACGCAAAAGAATCACTGGATTCTATTCCGGCCTGATCGAGAACCGACAGATGGATAGCCGTGCCGTGACAGGGTGCGTTGAACATTTCCACTCGCGTAAGGTTTATTACTTGGACGACCCAGTGCACTTGCTGGTTAGTTGTGCAAAGTTGTGTTTATGCCATGGTATTGAGCACCAAGTCTTTGGGGCCATTACTAGGGATTATTTGAGTTGTGAAAAGTAGCGATCACAATTTTGCACACCAAGTTTTTGGCGCCGTTGCCGGGGATTGTTTCGTGTATGGACAACTGACGGTTCATCTTGTTGCTTAGATTAGGTATTTTTTTTTCAGAGTTCTTAAGAATGAATTCTAGAGTTTCATGATGATCTGTTGAAGTCTGGCTGGCTGTGAAGCCATGTCTAATCTTGTTGGACCGAGGTTTCAACTGATCATCACAAGAGCTTGATGATTTCTATCAATCTTGCTATTGGAGCAATGATCTGCTAAGGCTTGGCTGGCCATTGGCCATGTCTAGTGTTTTGGACCGAAGCTTTCTTTGAAAGCTTAGCTGGCTGTGAAGCCATGTCTAATTCCTGGACCGGAGTCTTAGACTAACATTGCAATGATTCCTGGAATCCAAATTGAGAATTCTGAAACCTTCATTTTCTATTTTCATATAATTTTCGAAAAAATCCAAAAAAATTTCAAAATCATAAAAACCAAAAATATTTTATGTTTCTTGTTTGAGTCTAATGTCTAATTTTATGTTTGGTGTCTTGCATGCATTGTTTATTTGATCTTGGTTCTATTTTCAAGTCAATAGTACAGGGAACTAAAGATTCAGAACATGCAGTAGAGGAATTACACAGAAAAAGCTGGGCGTTCAAAACGCCCAGTGAAGAAGGACAGACTGGCGTTTAAACGCCAGCCAGGGTGCCTGGTTGGGCGTTTAATGCCCAAAAAGGTAGTGCATTGGGCGTTAAACGCCAGAATGTGCACCATTCTGGGCGTTTAACGCCAGGATGGCACAAGGGGGAGGATTTTGTTTTCAAAATCAATTTTTTTTAAGTTTTCAAAGTTTTTCAAAATCAAATCTTTTTCAAATCATATTTTCAATCATATGTTTTCAAAATCAATTTCTTTCCTTTTTCAAAGATACTTGCTATCAATTAATGATTTGATTCAACATTTCAAGTATGTTGCCTTTTCTGTTGAGAAAGGTTTAATGTTTGAATCATATCTTTTCTTGTTAGCCAAGTCATTAATTTTAAAATCAAATCTTTTTAAAATTGTTTTCAAATCATATCTTTTCAATCATATCTTTTTAAAACCATAACTTCTCAATCAAATCTTTTAATCACATCTTTTTCAAAATAGTTTTTCAAATCATATCTATTTGATTTCTAATTTCAAAATCTTTTTCAAAAATCACTTGATTTCTTTCCCACTCTTGGTTTTCGAAAATCAACTAAAGTTTTTCAAAATGTTTTCAAAATCTTTTTTATTAATTTTCGAAAATTTCTTCCTCTCTTCTCACATCCTTCTATTTATGGAGTACCACTCCTCCTCAATGCACAATTCGAACTATATCCCACTAAGTTCGAATTTTCTACTTCTTCCTTCTGATTTTCTGTTCCTCTGACACCTCAAGGAATCTCTATACTGTGACATAGAGGATTCCATATTTTCTTGTTTTCTTCTCTTTCATATGAGCAGGAACAAATACAAAGGCATTCTTGTTGAAGCTGACCCTGAACCTGAAAGGACCTTGAAGCGAAAGCTAAGAGAAGCTAAAGCACAATTCTCTATAGAGGACCTGACAGAAATCTTCAAAGAAGAAGAACCCATGGCAGCCGAAAACAACAACAATACCAACAATGCAAGGAAGGTGCTGGGTGATTTTACTGCACCTACTCCCGACTTCAATGGGAGAAGCATCTCTATCCCTGCCATTGGAGCAAACAACTTTGAGCTTAAGCCTCAATTAGTTTCTCTAATGCAACAGAATTGCAAGTTTCATGGACTTCCATTGGAAGATCCTCATCAGTTCTTAGCTGAGTTCTTGCAAATCTGTGACATTGTCAAGACTAATGGGGTTGACCCTGAGGTCTACAGACTTATGCTATTCCCTTTTGCTGTAAGAGACAGAGCTAGAATATGGTTGGACTTACAACCTAAAGACAGCCTGAACTCTTGGGAAAAGCTAGTCAATGCCTTCTTGGCAAAGTTCTTTCCACCTCAAAAATTGAGTAAGCTTAGAGTGGAAGTCCAAACCTTCAGACAGAAGAAAGGTGAGTCCCTCTATGAAGCTTGGGAAAGATACAAACAATTAATCAGAAAATGTCCTTCTGACATGCTTTCTGAATGGAGCATCATAGGTATTTTCTATGATGGTCTGTCTGAACTATCCAAGATGTCTTTGGATAGCTCTGTTGGAGGATCTCTTCATCTGAAGAAGACGCCTGCAGAAGCTCAAGAGCTAATTGAAATGGTTGCAAATAACCAATTCATGTACACTTCTGAAAGGAATCCTGTGAACAATGGGACTAATCAGAAGAAAGGAGTTCTTGAGATTGATACTCTGAATGCCATATTGGCTCAGAATAAGATATTGACTCAACAAGTCAATTTGATTTCTCAAAGTCTGTCTGGAACGCAAAATGCACCAAGCAGTACTAAGGATGCTTCATCTGAGGAAGAAGCTTATGATCCTGAGAACCCTTCAATGGAAGAGGTGAATTACCTAGGAGAACCCTATGGAAACACTTATAATTCTTCATGGAGAAATCATCCAAATTTCTCATGGAAGAATCAAGAGAGACCTCAACAAGGTTTCAACAACAATAATGGTGGAAGAAACAGGTTTAGCAATGGCAAGCCTTTTCCATCATCTTCTCAGCAACAGACAGAGAATTCTAAGCAGAACCACTCTGACTTAGCAACCATGGTCTCTGATCTAATCAAAACCACTCAAAGTTTCATGACTGAAACAAGGTCCTCCATTAGGAATTTGGAGGCACAAGTGGGACAGCTGAGCAAGAAAGTTACTGAACTCCCTCCTAGTACTCTTCCAAGCAATACAGAAGAAAATCCAAAAGGAGAGTGCAAGGCCATCAACATGGTCGAATTTGTAGAGGAAGGAGAGGCAGTGAACGCCACTGAGGAAGACCTCACTGGGCATGCACTAGCCTCCACTAAGTTCCCTAATGAGGAACCATGGGAATCTGAGGCTCAAAATGAGACCATAGAGATTCCATTGGACTTACTTCTGCCTTTCATAAGCTCTGATGAGTATTCTTCCTCTGAAGAGGATGAGTATGTCACTGAAGAGCAAGTTGCTAAATACCTTGGAGCAATCATGAAGCTAAATGACAAGTTATTTGGTAATGAGACTTGGGAGGATGAACCCCCTTTGCTCACCAAAGAACTGGATGACTTGTCTAGGCAGAAATTACCTCAAAAGAGACAAGATCCTGGGAAGTTTTCCATACCTTGTACCATAGGCACCATGACCTTCAAGAAGGCTCTGTGTGACTTAGGGTCAAGTGTAAACCTCATGCCTCTCTCTGTAATGGAGAAGCTAGGGATCTTTGAAGTGCAAGCTGCAAGAATCTCACTAGAGATGGCAGACAATTCAAGAAAACAATCTTATGGACTTGTAGAGGATGTTTTGGTGAAGATTGAAGACCATTACATCCCTGGTGATTTCATAGTCCTAGAGACTGGGAAGTGCATGGATGAATCCATCATCCTTGGCAGACCCTTCCTAGCCACAGCAAAGGCTGTGATTGATGTTGATGGAGGTGAACTGATCATTCAAGTGAATGAAGAATCCTTTGTGTTTAAGGCTCAAGGATATCCCTCTGTCACCATGGAGAGGAAGCATGAAGAGCTTCTCTCAACTCAGAGTCAAACAGAGCCCCCACAGTCAAACTCTAAGTTTGGTGTTGGGAGGCCACAACCAAACTCTAAGTTTGGTGTTGAACCCCCACATTCAAACTCTAAGTTTGGTGTTGGGAGGTTCCAACATTGCTCTGAGAAAATATGAGGCTCCATGAGAGCCATCTGTCAAGCTACTGACATTAAAGAAGCGCTTGTTGGGAGGCAACCCAATGTTATATTTTATTTTTCTTTGTTATTTTATGTTTTTTGTAGGTTAATGATCATGAGAAGTCACAAAAACAATTGAAAAAGCAAAAACAGAATAAAAAATTGAAAGAAAAATAGCACACCCTGGAGGAAGGCCTTGCTGGCGTTTAAACGCCAGTAAGAGTAGCAGTTGGGCGTTTAACGCCCAGTCTGGCACCATTCTGGGCGTTTAACGCCAGAAAGGGGCACCAGACTGGCGTTAAACGCCAGGAAAGGGCAAGAACCTGGCGTTAAACGCCAGAAATGGGCACCAGCCCGGCGTTTAACGCCAGAATTGGCTCAAAACGCAAATTTGCATGCCATTTGGTGCAGGGATGACTTTTCCTTGACACCTCAGGATCTGTGGACCCCACAGGATCCCCACCAACCCCACCACCCTCTTTATTCTTCACCCATTCACCAATCACCTCAACACCTCTTCCCCAAAAACCCTTCACCTATCAAATCCCATCTTTCTCTTCACCACTCACATCCATCCTTCATAAAACCCCACCTACCTCACCCTTCAAATTCAAACCACTTTCCCTCCCAAACCCACCCCTACATGACCGAACCATGAGCCCCCCTCTCCTATATAAACCCTTCTTCACTCCTTCATTTTCACACAACCTAAACACCACTTCTCCCCCTCTTTGGCCGAACACAAAGCCATTCCCTTCTTCGTCATTTCTTCTTCTTCTACTCTCTTCTTTCCTCTTTTGCTCGAGGACGAGCAAACCTTTTAAGTTTGGTATGGTAAAAGCATTGCTTTTTGTTTTTCCATAACCATTTATGGCATCCAAGGCCAGAGAAACCTCTAGAAAGAGGAAAGGGAAGGCAAAAGCTTCTACCTCCGAGTCATGGGAGATGGAGAGATTCATCTCAAGGGTGCATCAAGACCACTTATATGAAGTTGTGGCCATGAAGAAGGGTCAACTTTGATCAAAGGTTGGACCAAGTCCTCATAAACATTTGTGAAGAGGGCGCTCAATGGAAGAGAAACTCAAGAGGGAAGCCGGTTCAACTGAGAAGGCATGACCTCAAGCTCATCACTAAGAAAAGGATGGAGCAAACAAGAGACCCCTCTCATCATGAGATCCCTGAGATGCCTCAAGGGATGCACTTTCCTCCACAAGACTATTGGGAGTAAATTAACACCTCCCTAGGAGAATTGAGTTCCAACATGGGACAACTAAGGGTGGAGCATCAAGAACATTCTATCCTCCTCCATGAAATTAGAGAAGATCAAAGAATCATGAGAGAGGAGCAACAAAGGCAAGGAAGAGACATTGAGGAGCTCAAGCACTCCATAATACCTTCAAAAGGAAGAACAAGCCGCCATCACTAAGGTGGACCCGTTCTTTAATCCCCTTGTTCTTTATGTTTCTGTTTTTCGAAAATTTATGCTTATGTTTGTCCATGTTTGTGTCTTATGATCATTAGTGTCTTAGTGTCTATGCCTTAAAGTTATGAATGTCCTATGAATCCATCACCTTTCTTAAAAGAAAACTGTTTTTATCACAAAAGAACAAGAAGTACAGGATTTCAAATTCATCTTTAAAACTAGCTTAATTAGTTTGATGTGGTGACAATACTTTTTGTTTTCTGAATGTATGCTTGAACAGTGCATATGTCTTTTGAATTTGTTGTTCATGAATGTTAAAATTGTTGGCTCTTGAAAGAATGATGAAAAAAGAGACATGTTACTGAGGATCTGAAAAATCATAAAAATGATTCTTGAAGCAAGAAAAAGCAGTGAATACAAAAAAAAAAAAAGAGAAAGAGAAAAACGAAGAAGAAAAAAAAAGGGGGAGAAAGAAAAAGAAAAGAAAAAGAAAGAAATAAAGTTGTGATCCAAGGCAAAAGGAGTGTGCTTAAGAACCCTGGACACCTCTAATTGGGGACATTAGCAAAGCTGTGTCACAATCTGAAAAGGTTCACCCAATTATGTGTCTGTGGCATGTATGTATCCGGTGGTAATACTGGAAGACAGAGTGCTTTGGGCCACGGCCAAGACTTAATAAGTAGCTGTGTTCAAGAATCATCATACTTAACTAGGAGAATCAATAACACTATCTGGATTCTGAGTTCCTAAAGAAGCCAATCATTCTGAATTTCAAAGGATAAAGTGAGATGCCAAAACTGTTCGGAGGCAAAAAGCTACTAGTCCCGCTCATCTAATTTGGAGCTAAGTTTCATTGATAATTTGGAGTCTATAGTATATTCTCTTCTTTTTATCTTATTTGATTTTCAGTTGCTTGGGGACAAGCAACAATTTAAGTTTGGTGTTGTGATGAGCGGATAATTTATACGCTTTTTGGCATTGTTTTTAGTATGTTTTTAGTATGATCTAGTTAGTTTTTAGTATATTTTTATTAGTTTTTAGTTAAAATTCACTTTTCTGGACTTTACTATGAGTTTGTGTGTTTTTCTGTGATTTCAGGTATTTTCTGGCTGAAATTGAGGGACCTGAGCAAAAATCTGATTCAGAGACTGAAAAGGACTGCAGATGCTGTTGGATTCTGACCTCCCTACACTCGAAGTGGATTTTCTGGAGCTACAGAAGCCCAATTGGCGCGCTCTCAACGGCGTTGGAAAGTAGACATCCTGGGCTTTCGAGCAATATATGATAGTCCATACTTTGCCCAAGATTTGATGGCCCAAACCGGCGTTCAAAGTCACCCTCAGAATTTCCAGCGTTAAACGCCGGAACTGGCACAAGAATGGGAGTTAAACGCCCAAACTGGCACCAAAGCTGGCGTTTAACTCCAAGGGAAGTCTCTACACGAAAATGCTTCAATGCTCAGCCCAAGCACACACCAAGTGGGCCCGGAAGTGGATTTTTATGTCATTTACTCATCTCTGTACACCTTAGGCTACTAGTTATCTATAAGTAGGACCTTTTACTATTGTATTTTCATCTTCTGATCTTTGGAATCTTTTGATCTTTAGATCTTTTGATCACTTTGGGAGGCTGGCCATTCGGCGATGCCTAGACCTTGTTCTTATGTATTTTCAACGGTAGAGTTTCTACACACCATAGATTAAGGTGTGGAGCTCTGCTGTACCTCGAGTATTAATGCAATTACTATTGTTCTTCTATTCAATTCCGCTTGTTCTTTGTCCAAGATATCACTTGTTCTTCAACTTGATGAATGTGATGATCCGTGACACTCATCATCATTCTCACCTATGAACGTGTGACTGACAACCACCTCCGTTCTACCTTAGATTGGGTGAATATCTCTTGGATTCCTGATACACGATGCATGGTTGATTGCCTGACAACCGAGTGCTCGCCTGACAAACGAGCCAGCCATTCCGTGAGATCAGAGTCTTCGTGGTATAGGCAAGAACTGATGGCGGCATTAAACAGAATCCGGAAGGTCTAACCTTGTCTGTGGTATTCTGAGTAGGATTCAATGATTGAATGACTGTGATGTGCTTCAAACTCCTGAGGGCGGGGCGTTAGTGACAGACGCAAAAGAATCACTGGATTCTATTCCGGCCTGATCGAGAACCGACAGATGGATAGCCGTGCCGTGACAGGGTGCGTTGAACATTTCCACTGAGAGGATGGGAGGTAGCCACTGACAACGGTGAAACCCTTGCATAAGCTTGCCATGGAAAGGAGTAAGAAGGATTGGATGAAGACAGTAGGAAAGCAGAGAGACGGAAGGGACAAGCATCTTCATACGCTTATCTGAAGCTCTCACCAATGATATACATAAGTATCTCTATCTTTATCTTTATGTTTTATTCATATATCATCTATACCCATTTGAGTCTGCCTAACTAAGATTTACAAGGTGACCATAGCTTGCTTTATACCAACAATCTCCGTGGGATCGACCCTTACTCGCGTAAGGTTTATTACTTGGACGACCCAGTGCACTTGCTGGTTAGTTGTGCAAAGTTGTGTTTATGCCATGGTATTGAGCACCAAGTCTTTGGGGCCATTACTAGGGATTATTTAAGTTGTGAAAAGTAGCGATCACAATTTCGCACACCAAGTTTTTGGCGCTGTTGCCGGGGATTGTTTCATGTATGGACAACTGACGGTTCATCTTGTTGCTTAGATTAGGTATTTTTTTTTCAGAGTTCTTAAGAATGAATTCTAGAGTTTCATGATGATCTGTTGAAGTCTGGCTGGCTGTGAAGCCATGTCTAATCTTGTTGGACCGAGGTTTCAACTGATCATCACAAGAGCTTGATGATTTCTATCAATCTTGCTATTGGAGCAATGATCTGCTAAGGCTTGGCTGGCCATTGGCCATGTCTAGTGTTTTGGACCGAAGCTTTCTTTGAAAGCTTGGCTGGCTGTGAAGCCATGTCTAATTCTTGGACCGGAGTCTTAGACTAACATTGCAATGATTCCTGGAATCCAAATTGAGAATTCTGAAACCTTCATTTTCTATTTTCATATAATTTTCGAAAAAATCCAAAAAAATTTCAAAATCATAAAAACCAAAAATATTTTATGTTTCTTGTTTGAGTCTAGTGTCTAATTTTAAGTTTGGTGTCTTGCATGCATTGTTTATTTGATCTTGGTTCTATTTTCAAGTCAATAGTACAGGGAACTGAAGATTCAGAACATGCAGCAGAGGAATTACACAGAAAAAGCTGGGCGTTCAAAACGCCCAGTGAAGAAGGACAGACTGGCGTTTAAACGCCAGCCAGGGTGCCTGGTTGGGCGTTTAACGCCCAAAAAGGTAGTGCATTGGGCGTTAAACGCCAGAATGTGCACCATTCTGGGCGTTTAACGCCAGGATGGCACAAGGGGGAGGATTTTGTTTTCAAAATCAATTTTTTTTAAGTTTTCAAAGTTTTTCAAAATCAAATCTTTTTCAAATCATATCTTTTCAATCATATGTTTTCAAAATCAATTTCTTTCCTTTTTCAAAGATACTTGCTATCAATTAATGATTTGATTCAACATTTCAAGTATGTTGCCTTTTCTGTTGAGAAAGGTTTAATGTTTGAATCATATCTTTTCTTGTTAGCTAAGTCAATAATTTTAAAATCAAATCTTTTTAAAATTGTTTTCAAATCATATCTTTTCAATCATATCTTTTTAAAACCATAACTTCTCAATCAAATCTTTTTAATCACATCTTTTTCAAAATAGTTTTTCAAATCATATCTATTTGATTTCTAATTTCAAAATCTTTTTCAAAAATCACTTGATTTCTTTCCCACTCTTGGTTTTCGAAAATCAACTAAAGTTTTTCAAAATGTTTTCAAAATCTTTTTTATTAATTTTCGAAAATTTCTTCCTCTCTTCTCACATCCTTCTATTTATGGAGTACCACTCCTCCTCAATGCACAATTCGAACTATATCCCACTAAGTTCGAATTTTCTACTTCTTCCTTCTGATTTTCTATTCCTCTGACACCTCAAGGAATCTCTATACTGTGACATAGATGATTCCATATTTTCTTGTTTTCTTCTCTTTCATATGAGCAGGAACAAAGACAAAGGCATTCTTGTTGAAGCTGACCCTGAACCTGAAAGGACCTTGAAGCGAAAGCTAACAGAAGCTAAAGCACAATTCTCTATAGAGGACCTGACAGAAATCTTCAAAGAAGAAGAACCCATGGCAGCCGAAAACAACAACAATACCAACAATGCAAGGAAGGTGCTGGGTGACTTTACTACACCTACTCCCGACTTCTATGCGAGAAGCATCTCTATCCCTGCCATTGGAGCAAACAACTTTGAGCTTAAGCCTCAATTAGTTTCTCTAATGCAACAGAATTGCAAGTTTCATGGACTTCCATTGGAAGATCCTCATCAGTTCTTAGCTGAGTTCTTGTAAATCTGTGACACTGTCAAGACTAATGGGGTTGACCCTGAGGTCTACAGACTTATGCTATTCCCTTTTGCTGTAAGAGACAAAGCTAGAATATGGTTGGACTTACAACCTAAAGACAGCCTGAACTCTCGGGAAAAGCTAGTCAATGCCTTCTTGGCAAAGTTCTTTCCACCTCAAAAATTGAGTAAGCTTAGAGTGGAAGTCCAAACCTTCCGACAGAAGGAAGGTGAGTCCCTCTATGAAGCTTGGGAAAGATACAAATAATTAATCAGAAAATGTCCTTCTGACATGCTTTCTGAATGGAGCATCATAGGTATTTTCTATGATGGTCTGTCTGAACTATCCAAGATGTCTTTGGATAGCTCTGCTGGAGGATCTCTTCATCTGAAGAAGACGCCTGCAGAAGCTCAAGAGCTAATTGAAATGGTTGCAAATAACCAATTCATGTACACTTCTGAAAGGAATCCTGTGAACAATGGGACTAATCAGAAGAAAGGAGTTCTTGAGATTGATACTCTGAATGCCATATTGGCTCAGAATAAGATATTGACTCAACAAGTCAATTTGATTTCTCAAAGTCTGTCTGGAATTCAAAATGCACCAAGCAGTACTAAGGATGCTTCATCTGAGGAAGAAGCTTATGATCCTGAGAACCCTTCAATGGAAGAGGTGAATTACCTAGGAGAACCCTATGGAAACACTTATAATTCTTCATGGAGAAATCATCCAAATTTCTCATGGAAGAATCAAGAGAGACCTCAACAAGGTTTCAACAACAATAATGGTGGAAGAAACAGGTTTAGCAATGGCAAGCCTTTTCCATCATCTTCTCAGCAACAGACAGAGAATTCTAAGCAGAACCACTCTGACTTAGCAACCATGGTCTCTGATCTAATCAAAACCACTCAAAGTTTCATGACTGAAACAAGGTCCTCCATTAGGAATTTGGAGGCACAAGTGGGACAGCTGAGCAAGAAAGTTACTGAACTCCCTCCTAGTACTCTTCCAAGCAATACAGAAGAAAATCCAAAAGGAGAGTGCAAGGCCATCAACATGGCCGAATTTGGAGAGGAAGGAGAGGCAGTGAACGCCACTGAGGAAGACCTCACTGGGCGTGCACTAGCCTCCACTGAGTTCCCTAATGAGGAACCATGGGAATCTGAGGCTCAAAATGAGACCATAGAGATTCCATTGGACTTACTTCTGCCTTTCATGAGCTCTGATGAGTATTCTTCCTCTGAAGAGGATGAGTATGTCATTGAAGAGCAAGTTGCTAAATACCTTGGAGCAATCATGAAGCTAAATGACAAGTTATTTGGTAATGAGACTTGGGAGGATGAACCCCCTTTGCTCACCAAAGAACTGGATGACTTGTCTAGGCAGAAATTACCTCAAAAATGACAAGATCCTGGGAAGTTTTCCATACCTTGTACCATAGGCACCATGACCTTCAAGAAGGCTCTGTGTGACTTAGGGTCAAGTGTAAACCTCATGCCTCTCTCTGTAATGGAGAAGCTAGGGATCTTTGAGGTGCAAGCTGCAAGAATCTCACTAGAGATGGCAGACAATTCAAGAAAACAATCTTATGGGCTTGTAGAGGATGTTTTGGTGAAGATTGAAGACCATTACATCCCTGCTGATTTCATAGTCCTAGAGACTAGGAAGTGCATGGATGAATCCATCATCCTTGGCAGACCCTTCCTAGCCACAGCAAAGGCTGTGATTGATGTTGATGGAGGTGAACTGATCATTCAAGTGAATGAAGAATCCTTTGTGTTTAAGGCTCAAGGATATCCCTCTGTCACCATGGAGAGGAAGCATGAAGAGCTTCTCTCAACTCAGAGTCAAACAGAGCCCCCACAGTCAAACTCTAAGTTTGGTGTTGGGATGCCACAACCAAACTCTAAGTTTGGTGTTGAACCCCCACATTCAAACTCTAAGTTTGGTGTTGGGAGGTTCCAACATTGCTCTGAGAAAATATGAGGCTCCATGAGAGCCATCTGTCAAGCTACTGACATTAAAGAAGCGCTTGTTGGGAGGCAACCCAATGTTATATTTTATTTTTCTTTGTTATTTTATGTTTTTTGTAGGTTAATGATCATGAGAAGTCACAAAAACAATTGAAAAAGCAAAAACAGAATGAAAAACAGAAAGAAAAACAGCACACCCTGGAGGAAGGCCTTGCTGGCGTTTAAACGCCAGTAAGAGTAGCAGTTGGGCGTTTAACGCCCAGTCTGGCACCATTCTGGGCGTTTAACGCCAGAAAGGGGCACCAGACTGGCGTTAAACGCCAGGAAAGGGCAAGAACCTGGCGTTAAACGCCAGAAATGGGCACCAGCCCGGCGTTTAACGCCAGAATTGGCTCAAAACACAAATTTGCATGCCATTTGGTGCAGGGATGACTTTTCCTTGACACCTCAGGATCTGTGGACCCCACAGGATCCCCACCAACCCCACCACCCTCTTTCTTCTTCACCCATTCACCAATCACCTCAACACCTCTTCCTCAAAAACCCTTCACCTATCAAATCCCATCTTTCTCTTCACCACTCACATCCATCCTTCATAAAACCCCACCTACCTCACCCTTCAAATTGAAACCACTTTTCCTCCCAAACCCACCCCTACATGACCGAACCATGAGCCCCCCTCTCCTATATAAACCCTTCTTCACTCCTTCATTTTCACACAACCTAAACACCACTTCTCCCGCTCTTTGGCCGAACACAAAGCCATTCCCTTCTTCCTCATTTCTTCTTCTTCTACTACTCTCTTCTTTCCTCTTTTGCTCGAGGACGAGCAAACCTTTTAAGTTTGGTGTGGTAAAAGCATTGCTTTTTGTTTTTCCATAACCATTTATGGCATCCAAGGCCGGAGAAACCTCTAGAAAGAGGAAAGGGAAGGCAAAAGCTTCCACCTCCGAGTCATGGGAGATGGAGAGATTCATCTCAAGGGTGCATCAAGACCACTTATATGAAGTTGTGGCCATGAAGAAGGGTCAACTTTGATCAAAGGTTGGACCAAGTCCTCATAAACATTTGTGAAGAGGGCGCTCAATGGAAGAGAAACTCAAGAGGGAAGCCGGTTCAACTGAGAAGGCATAACCTCAAGCTCATCACTAAGAAAAGGATGGAGCAAACAAGAGACCCCTCTCATCATGAGATCCCTGAGATGCCTCAAGGGATGCACTTTCCTCCACAAGACTATTGGGAGTAAATTAACACCTCCCTAGGAGAATTGAGTTCCAACATGGGACAACTAAGGGTGGAGCATCAAGAACATTCCATCCTCCTCCATGAAATTAGAGAAGATCAAAGAATCATGAGAGAGGAGCAACAAAGGCAAGGAAGAGACATTGAGGAGCTCAAGCACTCCATAAGACCTTCAAAAGGAAGAACAAGCCGCCATCACTAAGGTGGACCCGTTCTCTAATCCCCTTGTTCTTTATGTTTCTGTTTTTCGAAAATTTATGCTTATGTTTGTCCATGTTTGTGTCTTATGATCATTAGTGTCTTAGTGTCTATGCCTTAAAGTTATGAATGTCCTATGAATCCATCACCTTTCTTAAAAGAAAACTGTTTTTATCACAAAAGAACAAGAAGTACAGGATTTCAAATTCATCTTTAAAACTAGCTTAATTAGTTTGATGTGGTGACAATACTTTTTGTTTTCTGAATGTATGCTTGAACAGTGCATATGTCTTTTGAATTTGTTGTTCATGAATGTTAAAATTGTTGGCTCTTGAAAGAATGATGAAAAAGGAGACATGTTACTGAGGATCTGAAAAATCATAAAAATGATTCTTGAAGCAAGAAAAAGCAGTGAATACAAAAAAAAAAAAAAGAGAAAGAGAAAAACGAAGAAGAAAAAAAAAGGGGGAGAAAGAAAAGAAAAGAAAAGAAAGAAATAAAGTTGTGATCCAAGGCAAAAAGAGTGTGCTTAAGAACCTTGGACACCTCTAATTGGGGACTTTAGCAAAGCTGAGTCACAATCTGAAAAGGTTCACCCAATTATGTGTCTGTGGCATGTATGTATCCGGTGGTAATACTGGAAGACAGAGTGCTTTGGGCCACGGCCAAGACTTAATAAGTAGCTGTGTTCAAGAATTATCATACTTAACTAGGAGAATCAATAACACTATCTGGATTCTGAGTTCCTAAAGAAGCCAATCATTCTGAATTTCAAAGGATAAAGTGAGATGCCAAAACTGTTCGGAGGCAAAAAGCTACTAGTCCCGCTCATCTAATTTGGAGCTAAGTTTCATTGATAATTTGGAGTCTATAGTATATTCTCTTCTTTTTATCTTATTTGATTTTCAGTTGCTTGGGGACAAGCAACAATTTAAGTTTGGTGTTGTGATGAGCGGATAATTTATACGCTTTTTGGCATTATTTTTAGTATGTTTTTAGTATGATCTAGTTAGTTTTTAGTATATTTTTATTAGTTTTTAGTTAAAATTCACTTTTCTGGACTTTACTATGAGTTTGTGTGTTTTTCTGTGATTTCAGGTATTTTCTGGCTGAAATTGAGGGACCTGAGCAAAAATCTGATTCAAAGACTGAAAAGGACTGCAGATGCTGTTGGATTCTGACCTCCCTACACTCGAAGTGGATTTTATGGAGCTGCAGAATCTCAATTGGCGGGATCTCAACGGCGTTGGAAAGTAGACATCCTGGGCTTTCGAGCAATATATGATAGTCCATACTTTGCCCAAGATTTGATGGCCCAAACCGCCGTTCAAAGTCACCCTCAGAATTTCCAGCGTTAAACGCCGGAACTGGCACAAGAATGGGAGTTAAACGCCCAAACTGGCACCAAAGCTGGCGTTTAACTCCAAGGGAAGTCTCTACACGAAAATGCTTCAATGCTCAGCCCAAGCACACACCAAGTGGGCCCGGAAGTGGATTTTTATGTCATTTACTCATCTCTGTACACCTTAGGCTACTAGTTATCTATAAGTAGGACCTTTTACTATTGTATTTTCATCTTCTGATCTTTGGAATCTTTTGATCTTTAGATCTTTTGATCACTTTGGGAGGCTGGCCATTCGGCGATGCCTAGACCTTGTTCTTATGTATTTTCAACGGTGGAGTTTCTACACAACATAGATTAAGGTGTGGAGCTCTGCTGTACCTCGAGTATTAATGCAATTACTATTGTTCTTCTATTCAATTCCGCTTGTTCTTTGTCCAAGATATCACTTGTTCTTCAACTTGATGAATGTGATGATCCGTGACACTCATCATCATTCTCACCTATGAACGTGTGACTGACAACCACCTCCGTTCTACCTTAGATTGGGTGAATATCTCTTGGATTCCTGATACACGATGCATGGTTGATCGCCTGACAACCGAGTGCTCGCCTGACAAACGAGCCAGCCATTCCGTGAGATCAGAGTCTTCGTGGTATAGGCAAGAACTGATGGCGGCATTCAAGAGAATCCGGAAGGTCTAACCTTGTCTGTGGTATTCTGAGTAGGATTCAATGATTGAATGACTGTGACGTGCTTCAAACTCCTGAGGGCGGGGCGTTAGTGACAGACGCAAAAGAATCACTGGATTCTATTCCGGCCTGATCGAGAACCGACAGATGGATAGCCGTGCCGTGACAGGGTGCGTTGAACATTTCCACTGAGAGGATGGGAGGTAGCCACTGACAATGGTGAAACCCTTGCATAAGCTTGCCATGGAAAGGAGTAAGAAGGATTGGATGAAGACAGTAGGAAAGCAGAGAGACGGAAGGGACAAGCATCTTCATACGCTTATCTGAAGCTCTCACCAATGATATATATAAGTATCTCTATCTTTATCTTTATGTTTTATTCATATATCATCTATACCCATTTGAGTCTGCCTGACTAAGATTTACAAGGTGACCATAGCTTGCTTCATACCAACAATCTCCGTGGGATCGACCCTTACTCGCGTAAGGTTTATTACTTGGACGACCCAGTGCACTTGCTGGTTAGTTGTGCAAAGTTGTGTTTATGCCATGGTATTGAGCACCAAGTCTTTGGGGCCATTACTAGGGATTATTTGAGTTGTGAAAAGTAGCGATCACAATTTCGCACACCGGTCATAAATGCTACTGCTTCTTGGATGGATATTCAGGTTATAATCAAATTGCAGTAGATCCCCAGGATCAAGAGAAAACAACATTCACAAGTCCATCCGGAGTATTTGCATACAGAAGGATGCCATTTGGCCTGTGCAATGCACCTGCAACCTTTCAAAGGAGCATACTCTCTATTTTCTCTGATATGGTGGAAAAATTTTTGGAAGTCTTCATGGATGACTTTTCAGTATTTGGAGACACATTCAGCTCCTGTCTTGACCATCTAGCACTTGTTCTAAAGAGGTGCCAAGAGACTAACCTAGTTTTAAACTGGGAAAAATGTCACTTTATGGTGACTGAAGGAATTGTCGTTGGGCACAAAATTTCGAACAAGGGAATAGAGGTGGATCAAGCTAAGGTAGAGGTAATTGAAAAATTACCACCACCTGCCAATGTTAAGGCAATCAAAAGCTTTCTTGGACATGCAGGATTCTATAGGAGGTTTATAAAAGATTTTTCAAAAATTGCAAAACCTCTGAGTAATCTGCTAGCTGCTGACACACCATTTATCTTTGATAAGGAGTGTCTGCATGCATTTGAGACTCTGAAAGCTAAGCTGGTCGCAGCACCAGTCATCTCTGCACCAGATTGGACATTACCATTTGAACTAATGTGTGATGCCAGTGACCATGCCATTGGTGCAGTGTTGGGACAAGGGCATGACAAGCTTCTGCACGTCATTTATTATGCCAGTCGTGTTTTAAATGACGCACAGAAGAACTACACAACCACAGAAAAAGAGTTACTTGCAGTGGTTTATGCCATTGACAAGTTCAGATCTTACTTAGTAGGATCAAAAGTGATTGTGTACATTGACCATGCTGCTCTTAAATATCTACTCACAAAGTAGGATTCAAAATCCAGACTCATAAGATGGGTGTTGCTTCTGCAAGAGTTTGATATAGAAATAAGAGACAGAAAAGGGACAGAGAACCAAGTAGCAGATCACCTGTCCCGAATAGAACCAGTAGAAGGGGCGTCCCTCCCTCTTACTAAGATCTCTGAAAACTTCCCGGATGAGAAATTCTTTGCCATCCAGGAAGTACCATGGTTTGCAGACATTGCAAACTATAAAGCTGTGAGATTCATACCCAAAGAGTATAGTAGGCAACAATCAAAGAAATTGATCACGGATGCAAAATACTATCTTTGGGATAAACCATATCTCTTCAAGAGATGTGCAGACGGAGTAATCCATAGATGTGTGCCTAAAGAAGAAGTACAGAAGATCCTATGGCATTGCCATGGATCACAATATGAAGGACATTTTGGAAGTGAGCGAACAGCCAAAAGAGTCCTCTAATGTGGCTTCTATTGGCCTACTCTCCATAAAGACTACCGAGAGTTTACACTTAATTGTGACAGTTGCCAAAGATCTAGCAATCTACCTTACAGCTATGCCATGCCTCAACAAGGGATCTTGGAGATTGAGTTGTTTGATGTATGGGGTATTGACTTCATGGGGCCTTTCCCACCATCATACTCAAACACTTATATTCTGGTGGTAGTTGATTATGTATCCAAATGGGTGGAAGCTATTGCAACACCCACTAATGATACTAAGACTGTGCTGAAATTCCTCTAAAAACATATCTTCAGTAGATTTGGTGTCCCTAGAGTACTAATCAGTGATGGGGCACCCATTTCTGCAATAAACAGCTTTTCTTTGCTATGGTTAGATATGGAGTTAGCCACAGGGTGGCAACTCCATATCATCCACAGACAAATGGGCAAGCTGAAGTCTCTAATAGAGAATTTAAAAGAATCCTGGAACGAACTGTGATTAATCGTAGAAGGGATTGGGCAAGAAGCTTGGATGATGCTCTGTAGGCATACAGAATAGCATTCAAGACTCCTATAGGGACCTCTCCATACCAGCTTATGTATGGAAAAGCATGTCACTTGCCAGTGGAACTAGAACATAAGGCCTACTGGGTAACCAGATTCCTAAATCTTGATGCCAAGTTAGCTGGAGAAAAACGATTGCTCCAGTTAAATGAGCTAGAGAAATTCAGACTCAATGCTTTCGACAATGCAAGAATTTACAAAGAGAAAGCAAAAAGATGGCATGATAAGAAGCTGTCATCCAGAGTCTTTGAGCCAGGGCAGAAAGTTCTGCTGTTTAATTCCAAGCTTAGATTATTCCCCGGGAAATTGAAATCCCGGTGGAGAGGACCATATGTGATTACAAGTGTGTCACCATATGGTATTGTAGAGCTTCAGGATAATGATTCTAACAAAAAGTTCATTGTTAATAGACAGAGAGTCAAACATTATCTTGAAAGCAATTTTGAGCAAGAATGCTCAAAACTGAGACTTGATTAAAGCTCAGTAATAGTCCAACTAAAGAAAATAAAGAAGCACTTGCTGGGAGGCAACCCAGCCATTAACAAAGCTTATTTGTTAATTAATTGAATTTTACAGTTCATAGTAATTATCTTCAAGGTAAATTAGCAATTGCATGAGTTCACAGAGTTACAGAAGGATTCAGAGGATAAAACAGCAAAAAGAAGCTCACTGGTGCGAAAAAGCCAATAAGAGCTGTTTTGGGCGTCAAACGCCCAAAAGTAAACGCCCAGTAGAGATAGCCATCTGGGCGTTAAACACCAGAAAGAAGCATCTTCTGGGCATTTAACGCCATATTTACAGCATCCTGGGTGTTCAGAAAAACGCCCAGTGACAAAGGAGTTTCTGGCGTTTAATGCCAGCCAAAAGCAACAGTTGGGCGTTAAACGCCCAGGAGAAGCTACAAATGGGCGTTAAATGTCCAAAACATGCAGCGTTTGGGCGTTTAACGCCAGGATTGTGGGGAGGAGGTAAATTCGTGATTTCTTGCATGAACATGTTACAAACTCTCATCTTTCAACTTCAATTCCAAAAATTTTTTAATCCTAATTTTTCAAATCCTTTTTCAAAGATATCAAATGTATCTTAATTCTTAAACACAAATCCATTTCAAATCCTCTCCAACTTCTTTTCAAATCTTCTTCAAAACTCAATTATTTTTTTAAATTCTTCTCAAATTTTTTAAAATTCATCATATCTTCTTTTCAAAATTCAGATTTATCTTTTTCAAATATCTTTCATAACTTTTCAATTTTAAATTACATCTTTTTTCTATCATCCTTATCTTTTACAAATCATATCTTCTATCTTATCTTTTTCAAATTTTTGAAAACCCACTCCCCCTTCCCTTTAAATCCACGTTCGGCATTCCTCCTCTCCTCCACAATTCAAACTTGGCTCTCCTTCTATCCCTCTCCTTCCTTTTCTTTTGCTTGAGGACAAGCAAACCTCTTAGTTTTGTGTGTTTATCCGTGATCACTAAACCAATACCCACTAAGATCATGGCTCCTAAGGGAAAACAAACCACTCCAAGAGGCAAGAAAGAGAATATTCCAAAACCACTTTGGAATAAAGGGAAGTTCTTAACCAAAGAACGTTTAGACCATTACTACAAAATAATGGGTCTAAGGTCAGTGATCCCGGAAGTTAAATTTGATCTGAAAGAAGACGAATATTCGGAGATCCAAAAGCAAATTCAAAATAAGAGTTGGGAAATCCTAGCTAATTGGTGCACAAAATTGAAAATCACACTTCTTGACAATTCCGCACAACTAACCAGCAAGTGCACTGGGTCGTCCAAGTAGTACCTTACGTGAGTAAGGGTCGATCCTATGGAGATTATTGGTTTGAAGCAAGCTATGTTTATTTTATTATTCTTAGTCAGGATATCAATCAAAATTATCAATGGGAATTATTAGATTGGAAAAATAAAAGAGAATAAAATCGTTACTTGTTGTGCAATAATGGGGAATATGTTGGAGTTTTGGAGATGCTTTGTCCTTTGAATTTCTGCAATGTAATATTCAACTCAATTGTTTGTAAAGCCCGTCTACGACAAGCTGTATGTAGGGTGTCACCATTGTTAGTGGCTACCTCCCATCCTCTCAGTGAAAACGGTCCAGATGCTCTGTCACAACACGGCTAATCAGCTATTGGTTCTCGATCATGTTGGAATAGGATCCATTGATCCTTTTGCGTTTGTCATCACGCCCAGCAATCGCGAGTTTGAAGCTCGTCACAGCCATTCAATCCTTGAATCCTACTCGGAATACTACAGACAAGGTTTAGACTTTCCGGATCCTCAAGAGTGGCCGCCATCAATTCTAGCTTATACCACGAAGATTCTGATTAAGGAATCTAAGAGAAGCTCATTCAATCTGATGTAGAACGGAGGTGTTTGTCAGGCACACGTTCATGAGTTGAGGAAGGTGATGAGTGTCACGGATCATCACCTTCTCCATAATTAAGCACGAATGAACATCTTAGATAGGAACATACAAACGTTTGAGTGGAGAAATAGAAACAATTGCATTAATTCATCGAGACGCTGCAGAGCTCCTCACCCCCAACAATGGAGTTTAGAGACTCATGCCGTCAAAGTGTATAAAATTCAGATCTAAAAAATGTCATGAGGTGCAAAGTAAATCTCTAAAAGTTGTTTAAATAGTAAACTAGTAACCTAGGTTTACAGAAAATGAGTAAACTATGATAGATAGTGCAGAAATCCACTTATGGGGCCCACTTGGTGTGTGCTGGGGCTGAGACTTAAGCTTCTCACGTACCTGGGGCTGTTTTGGGGGTTCAACGCCAGGTTGTAACCTGTTTCTGGCGTTGAACTCCAGCTTGTAACCTGTTTCTGGCGCTGGACGCCAGACAGCAGCATGATACTGGCATTGAACGCCAGTTTACGTCATCTATCTTCGCGCAAAGTATGGACTATTATATATTGCTGGAAAGCCCTGGATGTCTACTTTCCAAAGCCGTTGAGAGCGCGCCAATTGGACTCTTGTAACTCCAGAAAATCCATTTCGAGTGCAGGGAGGTCAGAATCCAGCAGCATCAGCAGTCCTTTTTCAGCCTAACTCAGATTTTTGCTCAGCTCCCTCAATTTCAGCTAGAAAATACCTGAAATCACAGAAAAACACACAAACTCATAGTAAAGTCCAGAAATATGATTTTTGCCTAAAAACTAATAATATTCTACTAAAAACTAATTAAAACATGCTAAAATCTACATGAAATTACCCCCAAAAAGCGTATAAAATATCCGATCATCACAACACCAAACTTAAACTGTTGCTTGTCCCCAAGCAACAAGATGAATAAAATAGGATAAAAAGAATTTAAGGAGTAATAAAATCTCCGAGTTTTAAGTGAAGCTCAGATTCTAATTTAGATGAGTGGGGCTAGTAACTCTTTGTTTCTGAACAGTTTTGGCATCTCCCTTTATCCTTTGAAATGCAGAATGATTGGCATCCATAGGAACTCAGAATTCAGATAGTATTATTGATTCTCCTAGTGTAGTATGTTGATTCTTGAACACAGTTACTTTATGAGTCTTGGTCGTGGCCCTAAGCACTTTGTTTTCCAGTATTACCACCGGATACATAAATGCCACAGACACATGACTGGGTGAACCTTTTCAGATTGTGACTCAGCTTTGCTAAAGTCCCCAGTTAGAGGTGTCCAGAGCTCTTAAGCACACTCTTTTTGTTTTGGATCACGACTTTAACCACTCAGTCTCAAGCTTTTTACTTGGACCTGCATGCCACAAGCACATGGTTAGGGACAGCTTGATTTAGCCGCTTAGGCCTGGATTTACTTCCTTGGGCCCTCCTATCCATTAATGCTCAAAGCCTTGGATCCTTTTTACCCTTGCCTTTTGGTTTTAAGGGCTATTGGCTTTTTCTGCTTACTTTTTCTTTCTCTCTTTTTTCTTTTTTTTCTTTTTTTTACTGCTTTTTCTTATTTCAAGAATCAATTTCATGATTTTTCAGATCATCAATAACATTTCTCTTGTTCATCATTCTTTCAAGAGCCAACAATTTTAACATTCATAAAATTCAATATCAAAAATATGCACTGTTCAAGCATTCATTCAGAAGACAAAAAGTATTGCCACCACATATAAATAATTAGAATTTTCCTTATTAAGAACTCGAAAAAAATTAAATTGCCTCTTTATTCTACAAATCTACTATTTTATTCATGTTTGATGATGATGAGAAAAAATAAATTATAACTTAATTGGAAATAAAACCAAAATAGACATGCTAATTACTACTACTCCTATATAACTTCTAAGGTAAATTTCTATAATAATACTATCACAGAGTTAAAGCTTAAAATTAGAACTTAACAACCTGTATTTTGGGAAGTGGATGTTCCTCTAGTCTGTGGGGTGCTTGGTCCTTTAAGGAATAGCTTCTGACGCTTTAGTTCCTTCAGTTCACATCCTTGCTCTTCCTGTTCCCTTAGGTGCCATGATCTTGATGAGTTTTAGCTCAGTGATCATGGCAAATCACACCAAACTTAGAGGTTTGCTTGTCCTCAAGCAAAAGAAAGGAAAGGAGAGGAATAGAGGGAAGGGCAATTTCGAAATCCAAAAGATATGATGAGTTGAAAAAGATTTGAAAAAGATTTGGATTGGAAAAATATTTGTGTTTATGAATTAAGATACATTTGACATTTTTGAAAAAGGGATTTTAGAAATTAGTGTTTTTAGAAATTAGGATTAAAATTTTTTTGGAATTGAAGGATGATATTTTAAAACATGTTTATGCAAGAAATTATGAATTGAAACATAAAAATTAGAAAATTTGTGAAGAAAAACGAATTTTACCTCCTCCCCACCATCCTGGCATTAAACGCCCAACTGCTGCATGTTTTGGGCGTTTAACGCCCAATTGTTGCTTCTCTTGGGCGTTCAACGCCCAGCTGATGCTTTTTTCTGGCGTTGAACGCCAGGAAGTCCTTTGTCACTGGGCGTTTTTCTGAACGCCCACGACGCTGTCAATCTGGCGTTAAACGCCCATAAGGTGCTTCTTTCTGGCGTTCAACACCCAGAAGATGCTCTTTTCTGGCGTTTAACGCCCAGATGGCTACCCTTACTGGCGTTGAATGCCTAGTGGGTGCTTCTTTTGGGCGTTCAACGCCCAAAACGTTTCTTACTGGCTTTTTCATGCCAGTGAGCTTCTAAATTTCCCTGTAACTCTGTGAATTCAATCAATTGCTATTTTACCTTTTGAAGATACTCTGACATATATCTGTAAAAATCAATTAATTAGCAGAAACAAAAAAAATTAAATTTTGTGAATGGCTGGGTTGCCTCCCAGCAAGCGCTTCTTTAATGTCGTTAGCTGAACTATTACTGAGCTTTTAATCAAGTCTCAGTTTTGAGCATTCTTGCTCAAAATTGCTTTCAAGATAATGTTTAACTCTCTGTCCATTAACAATGAACTTTTTGTTAGATTCATTATCTTGAAGCTCTACGTATCCATATGGTGATACACTTGTAATCACATATGGACCTCTCCACCGGGATTTTAATTTCCCGGGGAATAATTTGAGCCTAGAATTAAATAGCAGAACTTTCTGCCCCGGCTCAAAGACTCTGGATGACAATTTCTTATCATGCCATCTTTTCGCTTTCTCTTTGTAAAGTTTTGCATTCTCGAAAGAATTGAATCTAAATTCCTCTAGCTCATTTAACTGGAGCAATCGTTTTTCTCCAGCTAACTTGGCATCAAGGTTTAGGAATCTGGTTGCCCAGTAGGCCTTGTGTTTCAGTTCCACTGGCAAGTGACATGCCTTTCCATACACAAGCTGCTATGGGGAGGTCCCTATAGGGGTCTTGAATGCTGTTCTGTATGCCCACAGAGCATCATCCAAGCTTCTTGCCCAATCCCTTCTACGGTTAATTACAGTCCGTTCCAGGATTCTTTTGAGTTCTCTATTTGAGACTTCAGCTTGCCCATTAGTCTGTGGGTGATATAGAGTAGCTACCCTGTGGCTAACTCCATAATGAACCAAAGCAGAGTAAAGTTGTTTATTGCAGAAATGAGTGCCCCCATCACTGATTAATACTCTAGTGGTACCAAATCTGCTGAAGATGCGTTTCTGGAGGAATTTTAACACTGTTTTAGTGTCATTAGTAGGTGTTGCAATAGCCTCCACCCATTTGGATACATAATCCACTGCCACCAGAATATAAGTGTTTGAGTATGATGGTGGGAAAGGTCCCATGAAGTCAATACTCCATACATCAAACAACTCAATCTCCAAGATCCCTTGTTGAGGCATGGCATAGCTGTGAGGCAGATTGCTAGATCTTTGGCAACTATCACAATTATGTACAAACACTCGGGAATCTTTATAGAGAGTAGGCCAATAGAAGCCACATTGGAGGACTCTTGTGGCTGTTTGCTCACTTCCAAAATGTCCTCCATACTGTGATCCATGGCAGTGCCATAGGATCTTCTGTGCTTCTTCCTTAGGCACACATCTACGGATTACTCCGTCTGCACATCTCTTGAAGAGATATGGTTCATCCCAAAGATAGTACTTTGCATCTGTGATCAATTTCTTTGATTGCTGCCTACTGTACTCTTTGGGTATGAACCTTACTGCCTTGTAGTTTGTAATATCTGTAAACCATGGCACTTCCTGGATCGCAAAGAGTTGCTCATCCGGAAAGGTTTTAGAGATCTCAGTAAGAGGGAGGGACGCCCCTTCTACTGGTTCTATTCGGGACAGGTGATCTGCTACCTGATTCTCTGTCCCTTTTCTGTCTCTTATTTCTATATCAAACTCTTGCAGAAGCAACACCCATCTTATAAGTCTGGGTTTTGAATCCTGCTTTGTGAGTAGATATTTAAGAGCAGCATGATCAGTGTACACAATCACTTTTGATCCTACTAAATAGGATCTGAATTTGTCAATGGCGTAAACCACTGCGAGTAGCTCTTTTTCTGTGGTTGTGTAATTCTTCTGTGCGTCATTTAGAACACGGCTGGCATAGTAAATGACGTGCAGAAGCTTGTCATGTCTTTGTCCAAACACTGCGCCAATGGCATGGTCACTGGCATCACACATTAGTTCAAATGGCAATGTCCAGTTTGGTGCAGAGATGATTGGTGCTGTGACCAATTTAGCTTTTAGAGTCTCAAATGCCTGCAAACACTCCTTATCAAAGACAAATGGCGTGTCAGCAGCTAGCAGGTTGCTCAGAGGTTTGGCGATTTTTGAAAAATCCTTTATAAACTTCCTATAGAATCCTGCATGCCCCAGAAAGCTTCTGATTGCCTTAACATTGGCAGGTGGTGGTAATTTTTCAATTACCTCTACCTTAGCTTGATCCACCTCTATTCCCTTGTTTGAGATTTTGTGCCCAAGGACAATTCCTTCAGTCACCATAAAGTGACATTTTTCCCAGTTTAAAACCAGGTTAGTCTCTTGGCATCTCTTTAGAACAAGTGCTAGATGGTCAAGACAGGAGCTGAATAAGTCTCCAAATACTGAAAAGTCATCCATGAAGACTTCCAGAAATTTTTCCACCATATCAGAGAAAATTGAGAGCATGCACCTCTGAAAGGTTGCAGGTGCATTGCACAGGCCAAATGGCATCCTTCTGTATGCAAATACTCCAGATGGACATGTGAATGCCGTTTTCTCTTGATCTTTTGGATCTACTACAATTTGATTATAACCTGAATATCCATCCAGGAAGCAGTAGTATTCATGACCTGCCAGTCTTTCTAGCATCTGGTCTATGAATGGTAAATGAAAATGATCCTTTCTGGTAGCTGTATTGAGCCTTCTATAATCAATACACATACGCCACCCAGTAACTGTTCTTGTAGGAACCAGTTCATTTTTTTCATTATGAACCACTATCATGCCACCTTTCTTAGGGACGACTTGGACAGGGCTTACCCAGGGGCTATCAGAAATAGGATAAATAATCCCAGCCTCTAGTAACTTAGTGACCTCTTTCTGCACCACCTCCTTCATGGCTAGATTCAGCCGCCTTTGTGGTTGAACCACTAGCTTGGCGTCACCCTCCAGTAAGATCTTGTGCATGCATCTGGCTGGGCTAATGCCCTTGAGATCACTGATGGACCACCCAAGAGCTGTCTTGTGTGTCCTTAGCACTTGAATTAGTGCTTCCTCTTTCTGTGGCTCTAAGGTAGAGCTTATGATTATAGGAAAGGTATCACCTTCTCCCAGGAATGCATATTTTAAGGATGGTGGTAATGGTTTGAGCTCGGGTTTAGGAGGTTTCTCCTCTTCCTGAGGGATTTTCAGAGGTTCTACTATTCTCTCTGATTCCTCCAGATCAGGCTGAACATCCTTAAAGATGTCCTCTAGCTCTGATTCGAGACTCTCAGCCATATTGAGTTCTCTTACTAGAGAGTCAATGATATCAACACTCATGCAGTCATTTGGGGGTATCTGGATGTTGCATAGCTTTGACAACATTCAACTTGAACTCCTCCTCATTGACTCTCAGGGTTACTTCCCCTTTTTGGACTTCAATGAGGGTTCGGCCAGTTGCTAGGAAAGGTCTTCCTAGAATGAGAGTTGCACTCTTGTGCTCCTCCATTTCTAGCACCACAAAGTCAGTAGGAAAGGCAAATGGCCCAACCTTGACAATCATGTCTTCAATCACGCCTGATGGGTATTTAATGGAGCCATCAGCAAGTTGAAGACATATCCTGGTTGGTTTGATTTCTTCAGTTAAACCAAGCTTTCTGATAGTAGATGCAGGTATTAGGTTGATACTTGCCCCAAGATCACATAAAGCTTGCTTGGTACAAGTACCCTCTAATGTGCATGGTATCATAAAGCTCCCAGGATCTTTAAGCTTCTCAGGTAAGCTTTTCAGAATGACTGCACTGCATTCTTCAGTGAGGTAAACTTTTTCAGTTTCCCTCCATTCCTTCTTATGACTTAAGATCTCTTTCATTAACTTAGCATAAGAGGGTATTTGCTCAAGTGCTTCTGCAAACGGAATCTTTATTTCAAGAGTCCTGAGATAGTCTGCAAAGCGGGCAAATTGCTTATCCTGTTCCGCTTGGCGGAGTTTTGAGGGTAAGGCATTTTGGCTTTATATTTCTCAACCTTAGTTGCTGTAGGTTTATTACCTATAGAAGTGGGTTGGGAAGCCTTTTAGAAGGGTTGTTATCAGCACTTGTATGTGACTGATCCCCCACTGGCATTTTAATGCCAGGGGTGGAAGCTGGAGTGGCGTTAGACGCAACCTCCTTATTTGTTACTGGCGTCTGAAAGCCAGAACTATGCTCCATTTGGGCGTTCAACGCCGGATTCATGCTTGTTTTTGGCGTTGAACGCCAGGAATGAGCATGGGCTGGGCGTTCAGCGCCAGCCTTATTCCTCTCTGGTCTCTGATTGTCCTCAGAGGGATTTTGAGTAGCCATCTGTTCATTTCTTGGCTTCCTGCTGCTTTGAAGTGAGGTATTTAATGTTTTCCCACTTCTTAATTGAACTGCTTGGCATTCTTCTGTTATTTGTTTTGATAGTTGCTTTTCTGTTTGCTTTAACTGTACTTCCATATTCCTGTTAGCCATTCTTGTTTCCTAGAGTATTTCCTTGAATTCGGCTAGCTGCTGGGTTAGAAAATCCAGCTGCTGATTGAATTCATTAGCTTGATCTACTGGATTAAGTTCAGCAGTTACTGTTTTAGCTTCTTCTTTTATGGAAGATTCATAGCTTAGGTACAGATGCTGATTTCTGGCAGCTGTATTAATAAGCTCTTAAGCTTCTTCAATTGTTTTTCTCATATGTATAGATCCACCAGCTGAGTGGTCTAGAGAAATCTGAGCTTTTTCTGTAAGCCCATAGTAGAAGATGTCTAATTGCACCCACTCTGAAAACATTTCAGAGGGGCATTTTCTTAGCATCTCTCTGTATCTCTCCCAGGCATCATAAAGGGATTCATTATCTCCTTGTTTGAAGCCTTGGATGCTTAGCCTTAGCTGTGTCATCCGTTTTGGAGGGAAATAGTGATTCAGGAATTTTTCTGACAGCTGTTTCCATGTTTTTATGCTGTTCTTAGGTTGGTTATTTAACCAGCTCTTAGCTTGATCTTTTACAGCAAATGGAAACAGTAGTAATCTGTAGACATCCTGATCTACTTCCTTATCATGCACTGTTTCAACAATTTGTAAAAATTGTGCCAAAAACTCTGTAGGTTCTTCATGTGGAAGACCGGAATACTGGCAGCTTTGCTGCACCATGATAATGAGCTGAGGATTCAACTCAAAGCTACTAACTCCAATGGAGGGTATACAGATACTACTCCCATATGAAGCAGTAGTGGGGTTAGCATATGACCCCAGAGTCCTCCTGGACTGTTCATTTCCACTTAATTCCATGATGGAGCAAGGGAGATGGTATGTATGTTGATATTATTTATTTTATAAAAATTTATTTTATAAAATAAAGTAAAAATAAAACAAATAAAAACGAAATAAAAAAAATAAAAAAAATTTTTTTTTGAAGATTTTCGAAAAAATTGGGGGAAAGGAGAAAGTGGTTAGGATAAAATTTTTGAAAAAGATAATAAAATATATATAAAAAAAATAAGAATTGAAAATTTTGAAATTGAAATCTGAATTTTTATATAAAAAATTCGAAAATATAGTTTAAAATTAGTTAGAAAAGATATTTTTTTTTGAATTTTGAATTTTATGATGAAAGAGAAAAACTCACAAAAGACACAAGATTTAAAATTTTTAGATCTAATGCTCCTTATTTTTGAAAATTTTGGAGGGAAAACACCAAGGAACACCAAACTTAAAAATTTTAAGATCAAAACACAAGAAAGACTCAAGAACACCTTGAAGATTCACAAGAACACCAAGAACAAAAGAAAGAACACCAAACTTAAAATTTTTTTAGAAAACCAAGATAAATTTTCGAAAATTAAAGAAAGATCAACAAGAAAACACCAAACTTAAAGTTTGGCACAAGATTAAATTAAGAAAAATGATTTTTGAAAAAAAGATTTTGAAAGGAAGATGCCCAATTGCCAAGAACATAAGCCAACGCTATAACCAACTGAGCTAAAAATGTAACGTATTTTAAAGATGTATTATTTTTATGGATAAAAGTATAATTTTTGAAAGTTAATGTTTTGAAAAAGCACAAGAAAAACAAGAAAAGACACAAAACAAGAAAAACTCAAGATCAAACAAGAAAAATTAACAAGAACAACTTGAAGATCAATGAAGAACAAAGAACACAATTTCGAAAATTTAAAGAAAAATATAAAATATGCAATTAACACCAAACTTTGAACAGGACACTAAACTCACGAAAAAAATTAAAAATTGATAAAGAAAAATAATATTTTTGAAAAATTTTTAAAAAGGGATAATAAAAGATGCAATTCTAGTGAAAAAAAGAGGATAAATTCTTCCTAATCTAAGCAACAAAATAAACCTTTAGTTGTTCAAACTCGAACAATCCCCGGCAACGGCGCCAAAAACTTGGTGCACGAAATTGAAAATCACACTTCTTGACAATTTCGCACAACTAACCAGCAAGTGCACTGGGTTGTCCAAGTAGTACCTTACGTGAGTAAGGGTCGATCCCACGGAGATTATTGGTTTGAAGCAAGCTATGTTTATTTTATTATTCTTAGTCAGGATATCAATCAAAATTATCAATGGGAATTATTAGATTGGAAAAATAAAAGAGAATAAAATCGTTACTTGTTGTGCAGTAATGGGGAATATGTTGGAGTTTTGGAGATGCTTTGTAATTTGAATTTCTGCAATGTAATATTCAACTCAATTGTTTGTAAAGCCCGTCTACGGCAAGCTGTATGTAGGGTGTCACCATTGTCAGTGGCTACCTCCCATCCTCTCAGTGAAAACGGTCCAGATGCTCTGTCACAGCACGACTAATCAGCTGTTGGTTCTCGATCATGTTGGAATAGGATCCATTGATCCTTTTGCGTTTGTCATCACGCCCAGCAATCGCGAGTTTGAAGCTCGTCACAGCCATTCAATCCTTGAATCCTACTCGGAATACTACAGACAAGGTTTGGACTTTTCGGATCCTCAAGAGTGGCCGCCATCAATTCTAGCTTATACCACGAAGATTCTGATTAGGGAATCTAAGAGAAGCTCATTCAATCTGATGTAGAACGGAGGTGTTTGTCAGGCACACGTTCATGAGTTGAGGAAGGTGATGAGTGTCACGGGTCATCACCTTCTCCATAATTAAGCACGAATGAACATCTTAGATAGGAACATACAAACGTTTGAGTGGAGAAATAGAAACAATTGCATTAATTCATCGAGATGCTGCAGAGCTCCTCACCCCCAACAATGGAGTTTAGAGACTCATGCCGTCAAAGTGTATAAAATTCAGATCTGAAAAATGTTATGAGGTGCAAAGTAAATCTCTAAAAGTTGTTTAAATAGTAAACTAGTAACCTAGGTTTACAGAAAATGAGTAAACTATGATAGATAGTGCAGAAATCCACTTCTGGGGCCCACTTGGTGTGTGCTGGGGCTGAGACTTAAGCTTCTCACATGCCTGGGGCTGTTTTGGGCGTTCAACGCCAGGTTGTAACCTGTTTCTGGCGTTGAACTCCAGCTTGTAACCTGTTTCTGGCGCTGGACGCCAGACAGCAGCATGATACTGGCGTTGAACGCCAGTTTAGATCGTCTATCTTCGCGCAAAGTATGGACTCTGGAAAGCCCTGGATGTCTACTTTTCAACGCCGTTGAGAGCGCGCCAATTGGACTCCTGTAGCTCCAGAAAATCCATTTCGAGTGTAGGGAGGTCAGAATCCAGCAGCATCAGCAGTCCTTTTGCAGCCTAACTCAGATTTTTGCTCAGCTCCCTTAATTTCAGCCAGAAAATACCTGAAATCACAGAAAAACACACAAACTCATAGTAAAGTCCAGAAATATGATTTTTGCCTAAAAACTAATAATATTCTACTAAAAACTAATTAAAACATGCTAAAATCTACATGAAATTACCCCCAAAAAGCGTATAAAATATCCGCTCATCACTAATCTTGAAACAAAGGTGGGAAAAAACATGGTTCAGGAATTCTACTCTAATATGTGGCTAACAGACAGGCAGAGAATAGCTGGAGCCGCCTTCTATGATTTTCAGACCTTGGTCAGAGGGAAGATTGTTCACCTTCACCCTAACAAAATCAGGGAGATCATTAAGCTACCTCAACTGAAAGATGACCCAGACTCCTTTAATAGGAGAATGATGAGAACAAATAAGGACTTGGATGAAATTCTAGAGGACATATGTCTTCCTGGAACCAAGTGGATAATCAGCACCAAGGGTGTCCCAAATCAACTCAAGAGAGAAGATCTCAAACTAGTCGCCAGAGGCTGGCTGGACTTCATTGGGCATTCTATACTGCCCACTAGCAAACGCTCTGATGTCACCATCAAAAGAGCAGTAATGATCCATTGCATTATGTTGGGAAAAGAAGTGGAAGTTCATCAGTTGATTTCTTGTGAACTTTACACAATTGCAAACAAGAACTCCAAAGATGCCAAATTGGCTTATCCAAACTTAATTTCTATGCTATGTAAAGATGCTGGAGTGAAGATGGGAGTAACTGGGTATATCTCAATTGAGCGACCAATCACCAAAAAGTCAATGGAAGGATAACAAGTACAGGACGACCCCATCAAGAGGAAAGCACAGGAGTTCCTCCCGGAAATCCCTCAAATTGAATACTGGGAGCGTCTTGAAGCATCTGTCAACAAGTTGCAAGAAACTATTGACCAACTAAAGGAAGAATAGAAAAATCAAAATAGCATGCTTTGCAAACTGCTTGGGGAACAAAGAGGAGCAAAGGCGTTAACTGAGGGAACTGAAGCGTCAGAAGCTGTCTCTTAAAAGACTACGCACTCCACAGACTAAGGGAGCATCCACCTCCCAAAATAAAGGTTGTTGAGTCCTAATCTTAGTTTTAACTCTGTGATAATTGTTCTTATTAGGAATTTACCTTAGAAGTTATATATGAGCAGTAGTAATTAGTATCTCTATTTTGATTTTATCTCCAATTAAGCTATAATTTATTTTTCTCATCATCATCAAACATGAATAAAATAGTAGCTTTTTAGAATAAAGAGGCAATATTTTTTCGAGTTTTTAATAAAGAAAATTCTAATTATTTAGATGTGGTGGCAATACTCTTGTTTTCTGAATGAATGCCTGAACAGTGCATATTTTTTATATTGAATTTTATGAATGTTAAAATTGTTGGCTCCTGAAAGAATGATGAACAAGAGAAATGTTATTGATGATCTGAAAAATCATGAAATTGATTCTTGAAGTAAAAAAAGCAGTAAAAAAAAAAGAAAGAGAGAAAAAGCCAATAACCTTTAAAACCAAAAGTCAAGGGTAAAAAAGATCCAAGGCTTTGAGCATTAATGGATAGGAGGGCCCAAGGAAATAAATTCAGGCATAAGCGGCTAAATCAAGTTGTCCTTAACCATGTGCTTGTGGCATGTAGGTCCAAGTGAAAAGCTTGAGACTGAGTGGTTAAAGTCATGATCCAAAGCAAAAGAGTGTGCTTAAGAACTCTGGACACCTCTAATTGGGGACTTTAGCAAAGCTGAGTCCCAATCTGAAAAAGTTCACCCAGTTATGTGTCTGTGGCATTTATGTATCCGGTGGTAATACTGGAAAACAAAGTGCTTAGGGCCACGGCCAAGACTCATAAAGTAGCTGTGTTCAAGAATCAACATACTAAACTAGGAGAGTCAATAATACTATCTGAATTTTGAGTTCCTATGGATGCCAATCATTCTGAATTTCAAAGGATAAAGTGAGATCCCAAAACTGTTCAGAAGCAAAAAGCTACTAGTCCCGCTCATCTAATTAGAATCTGAGCTTCACTTACAACTCGGAGATATTATTGCTTCTTGATCTCTTTTTATCCTATTTTATTTATCTAGTTGCTTGGGGACAAGCAACAGTTTAAGTTTGGTATTGTGATGAGCGGATATTTCATACGCTTTTTGGGGGTAATTTCATGTAGTTTTTAGTATGTTCTAGTTAGTTTTTAGTATACTTTTATTAGTTTTTAGGAAACATTCATATTTCTGGACTTTACTATGAGTTTGTGTGTTTTTCTACGATTTTAGGTATTTTCTGGCTGAAATTGAGGGAGCTGAGCAAAAATCTGAATCAGGCTGAAAAAGGACTGCTGATGTTGTTGGATTCTGACCTCCCTGAAATTGTCGCGCTCTCAATTTGGTTGGAAAGTAGACATCCAGGGCTTTCCAGCAATATATAATAGTCCATACTTTGCGCGAAGATAAATGACGTAAACTGGCATTTAACGCCAGTTCGATGTTGCATTCTGGCGTTGAACGTCAGAAACAGGTTGCAAGTTGGAGTTAAACGCCAGAAACAGGTTACAACCTGACGTTTAACTCCAGAAACAGCCTAGGCATGTGAGAAGCTCAAGTCTCAGCCCCAGCACACACCAACTGGGCCCCAGAAGTGGATTTCTGCACTATCTATCTTAGTTCATTCATTTTCTATAACCCTAGGTTACTAGTTTAGTATTTAAACAACTTTTAGAGACTTATTTTGTACCTCATGACTTTTTTTAGATCTGAACTTTGTACTTTTTGACGGCATGAGTCTGTAGACTCCATTGTGGGGGTGAGGAGCTCTGCAGCGTCTTGATGAATTAATGCAACTATTTCTGTTTTCAATTCAAACACGTTTGTTTCTATCTAAGATGTTCATTCGCACTTCAATATGAAGAAGATGATGATCCGTGACACTCATCACCATTCTCAACCTATGAATACGTGCCTGACAACCACCTCCGTTCTCTATTAGACTGAATGAGTATCTCTTAGATTCCTTAATCAGAGTCTTCGTGGTATAAGCTAGAATCCATTGGTAGCATTCTTGAGAATCCAGAAAGTCTAAACCTTATATGTGGTATTCCGAGTAGGATTCAGGGATTGAATGACTGTGACGAGCTTCAAACTCGCGAGTATTGGGCATAGTGACAAACGCAAAAGGATCAATGGATCCTATTCCGACATGATTGAGAACCGACAGATGATTAGCCGTGCTATGATAGAGCATTTGGACCATTTTCACTGATAGGATGGGAAGTAGCCATTGACAACGGTGACGCCCTACATACAGCTTGCCGTAGGAGGAACCTTGCGTGCATGAAGAAGAAGACAGGGAGAAAGCAGAAATCCAGAAGGCAAAGTGATGAGCGAATATTTTATACGCTTTTTGGGGGTAATTTCATGTAGATTTTAGCATGTTTTAATTACTTTTTAGTTAAATATTATTAGTTTTTAGGCAAAAATTATATTTCTGGACTTTACTATGAGTTTGTGTGTTTTTCTGTGATTTCAGGTATTTTCTGGCTGAAATTGAGGGAGCTGAGCAAAAATCTGAGTTAGGCTGAAAAGGACTGCTGATGCTGTTGGATCCTGACCTCCCTGCATTCGAAATGGATTTTTCTGGAGCTACAGGAGTCCAATTGGCGCGCTCTCAATGGCTTTGGAAAGTAGACATCCAGGGCTTTCCAGCAATATATAATAGTCTATACTTTGCGCGAAGATAGACGACGTAACTTGGCGTTGAACGCCAAGTACATGCTGCTGTCTGGAGTTAAATGCTAGAAACACGTCATGATCCGGAGTTGAACGCCCAAAACACGTTATAACTTGGAGTTCAACTCCAAGAAAAGCCTCAGCTCGTGGATAGCTTTAGTCTCAGCCCCAGCACACACCAAGTGGGCCCCAGAAATGGATTTATGCACCAATTATCTTAGTTTACTTATTTTTCTGTAAACCTAGGTTACTAGTTTACTATTTAAACAACTTTTAGAGACTTATTTTGTACCCCATGACATTTCCAGATCTGAATTACATACTTTTTGATGGCATGAGTCTCTAAACTCCATTGTTGGGTGTGAGGAGCTCTGCAGCGTCTCGATGAATTAATGCAATTGTTTCTATTTAACTCAAATGTGTGTATGGTCCGATCTAAGATGTTTATTCGCGCTTAATTATGAAGGAGGTGATGATCCGTGACACTCATCACCTCCCTCAATCCATGAACATGTGCCTGACAAACACCTCTATTCTACATCAGACTGAATGAGCTTCTCTTAGATTCCTTAATCGGAATCTCCGCGGTATAAGCTAGAATTGATGACGGCCACTCTTGAGAATCCGGAAGGTCTAAGCCTTGTCTGTGGTATTCCGAGTAGGATTCAAGGATTGAATGGCTGTGACGAGCTTCAAACTCACGATTGCTGGGCATGATGACAAACGCAAAAGGATCAATGGATCCTATTCCAACATGATCGAGAACTAGCAGCTGATTAGCCGTGCTGTGACAGAGCATCTGGACCGTTTTCACTGAGAGGATGGGAGGTAGCCACTGACAATGGTGACACCCTACATACAGCTTGCCGTAGACGTGCTTTACAAACAATTGAGTTGAATATTACATTACAAAAATTCAGAGGACAAAGCATCTCCAAAACTCCAACATATTTCTCATTACTGCACAACAAGTAACGATTTTATTCTCTTTTATTTTTCCAATCTAATAATTCCAACTGATAATTTTAATTAATATCCTGACTAAGAATAATAAAATAAACATAGCTTGCTTCAAACCAATAATCTCCGTGGGATCGACCCTTACTCACGTAAGGTATTACTTCGACGACCCAGTGCACTTGCTGGTTAGTTGTGCGGATTGCAAAAGTGTGACTGGAATTTCGTGCACCAAGTTTTTGGCGCCATTGCCGGGGATTTTTCGAGTTTGAACAACTAAAGGTTTATTTTGTTGCTTAGATTAGGAAGAATTTATCCTCTTTTCACTAGAATTGCATCTTTTATTATCCCTTTTTAAAAATTTTTCAAAAATATTATTTTTCTTTGTCAATTTTTAATTTTTTTCGTGAGTTTAGTGTCTTGTTCTAAGTTTGGTGTCAATTATATATTTGATATTTTTCTTTAAAAAATTTTCAAACTTGTGTTCTTTGTTCTTCATTGATCTTCAAGTTGTTCTTGTTTATCTTTCTTGTTGATCTTGAGTTTTTCTTGTTTTGTGTCTTTTCTTGTTTCACTTTTTGTTCTTTCTAAAGCATTAATCTTCCAAAAGGAATATACCTATTCAAAACAAGTGTTACATTTACTCCCAATTGGCTAGAGTATTAGTTTATATTCTTGATGATTGGGCACCAGTTCTTTTGAAAATCTCTTTCAAAAATAATCTTTCTTGATTTAATCTTGTGCCAAACTTTAAGTTTGGTGTTTTCTTGTTAATTTTGATATAATTTTCGAAAATTTAGTAAAGTTTTATAAAAATTTTAAGTTTGGTGTCCTTTCTTTTGTTCTTGTGTTCTTGTGAATCTTCAAGGTGTTCTTGAGTCTTTCTTGTGTTTTGATCTTAAAATTTTTAAGTTTGGTGTTCCTTGGTGTTTTCCCTCCAAAAAAAAAATTTTTTCGAAAATAAGGAGCTTAAATCTAAAAATTTTAAATCTTGTGTCTTTTTTGTGTTTTTCTCTTTCATCATAAAATTCAAAATTCAAAAAAAAAATATCTTTTCTAACTAATTTTAAACTATATTTTCGAAATTTTTTATAAAATTCAGATTTCAATTTCAAAATTTTTCGAAAAAATTTTCACAAAATATTTTCAAATTTTTATATATTCCGTTTTTAATTATTCCACTTCTATAAAATAAATAATATCAACACATACATATCATCTCCCTTGTTCCATCATGGAATTAAGTGGAAATGCACAGTCCAAGAGGACTTTGGGGTCATATGCTAACCCCACTACTACTTCATATGGGAGTAGTATCTGTATACCCACCATTGGAGTTAGTAGCTTTGAGTTGAATCCTCAGCTCATTATCATGGTGCAGCAGAACTGCCAGTATTCCAGTCTTCCACATGAAGAACCTACAGAGTTTCTGGCACAATTTTTACAAATTGCTGACACAGTACATGATAAAGAAGTGGATCAGGATGTCTACAGATTATTACTGTTTCCATTTGCTATAAAAGATCAAGCTAAGAGGTGGTTAAATAACCAGCCTAAGAACAGCATAAAAACATGGAAACAGTTGTCAGAAAAATTCCTGAATCACTATTTCCCTCCAAAACGGATGACACAGCTAAGGCTAAGCATCCAAGGCTTCAAACAAGGAGATAATGAATCCCTTTATGATGCCTGGGAAAGATACAGAGAGATGCTAAGAAAATGCCCCTCTGAAATGTTTTCAGAATGGGTGCAATTAGACATCTTCTACTATGGGCTTACAGAAAAAGCTCAGATTTCTCTAGACCACTCAGCTGGTGGATCTATACATATGAGAAAAATAATTGAAGAAGCTCAAGAGCTTATTGATACAGTTGCCAGAAATCAGCATCTGTACCTAAGCAGTGAATCTTCCATGAAAGAAGAAGCTAAAACAGTAACTGCTGAACTCAGTCCGGTGGATCAGGCTAATGAATTCAATCAGCAATTAGACTTTCTAACTCAGCAGCTAGCCGAATTCAAGGAATTATTACAGGAAACAAGAATGGCTAACAGGAATATGGAAGTACAGTTAAAGCAGACAGAAAAACAACTATCAAAACAAATAACAGAAGAATGCCAAGCAGTTCAACTAAGAAGTGGGAAAACATTAAATACTTCACTTCAAAGCAGCAGGAAGCCAAGAAATGAACAAATGGCTATTCAAAATCCCTCTGAGGACAATCAAAGCCCAGAGAGGAATAATGCTGGCGCTGAACGCCCAGCCCATGCTAATTCTTGGCGTTCAACTCCAGAAACAAGCATGAATCCGGTGTTGAACGCCCAAAGGGAGCATAGTTCTGGCGTTCAGACGCCAGTAACAAATGGGGAGATAGCGTCTAACGCCACTCCAGCTTCCACCCCTGGCATTCAAATGCCAGTGGGGGATCAGTCACATACAAGTGCTGATGACAATCCTTCTAAAAAGGCTTCCCAACCTACTTCTGTAGGTAATAAACCTGCAGCAACAAAGGTTGAGGAATACAAAGCCAAAATGCCTTATCCTCAAAAACTCCGCCAAGCGGAATAGGATAAGCAATTTGCCTGCTTTGCAGACTATCTCAGGACTCTTGAAATAAAGATTCTGTTTGCAGAAGCACTTGAGCAAATACCCTCTTATGCTAAGTTCATGAAAGAAATCTTAAGTCATAAGAAGGATTGGAGGGTGTTCATACCTTGACCGAGCTCCTCCAACTCGGCAAAATCCATGAAAGGTCCGACCTCGTCCCAAGGCCCACGCCTGAGGTCGGACCTCGGACAAATAAAGCTAAGAAGGCCCATCAAAAGGAACGAAGCCCAAAAAACCTAAAGGCCGAAAAGGCCTAGCAAAGGCGGTTCCACAAAGATAGGGATAAAACTCCCGAAAGATAAGATAAGATAAGAATATCTTATCCAGGGAAGATCACAGCCAACTACTATAAATACACTGGAGCACCCAGGTATGAAACACATTCCACATTCTACACATATCTGCTTGGACCCATGCTAACTTAAGCATCGGAGTGTCATTGCAGGTACAACCACCAATCGCCAACACCTCAAGCTCGGGTCCCTGACCCCCACCTCGGGCATCTCCAGACGACCGAGCTACACGTTTCAGGTAACCCCCGGAACAGAGGGAAACTGAAAAAGTTTACCTCACTGAAGAATGCAGTGCAGTCATTCTGAAAAGCTTACCTGAGAAGCTTAAAGATCTTGGGAGCTTTATGATACCATGCACATTAGAGGGTACTTGTACCAAGCAAGCTTTATGTGATCTTGGGGCAAGTATCAACCTAATACCTGCATCTACTATCAGAAAGCTTGGTTTAACTGAAGAAATCAAACCAACCAGGATATGTCTTCAACTCGCTGATGGCTCCATTAAATACCCATCGGGCGTGATTGAAGACATGATTGTCAAGGTTGGGCCATTCGCCTTTCCTACTGACTTTGTGGTGCTGGAAATGGAGGAGCACAAGAGTGCAACTCTCATTCTAGGAAGACCTTTCCTAGCAACTGGCCGAACCCTCATTGATGTCCAAAAAGGGGAAGTAACCTTGAGAGTCAATGAGGAGGAGTTCAAGTTGAATGTTGTCAAAGCCATGCAACATCCAGACACCCCAAATGACTGCATGAGTGTTGATATTATTGACTCTCTGGTAAGAGAGGTCAATATGGCTGAGAGTCTCGAATCAGAGCTAGAGGACATATTTAAAGATGTTCAGCCTGACCTGGAGGAATCAGAGAGAATAGTAGAACCTCTGAAAATCCCTCAGGAAGAGGAGAAACCTCCTAACCCGCTCAAACCATTACCACCATCCCTGAAATATGCATTTCTGGGAGAAGGTGATACCTTTCCTGTAATTATAAGCTCTACCTTAGAGCCACAGGAAGAGGAAGCACTAATTCAAGTGCTAAAGACACACAAGACAGCTCTTGGGTGGTCCATCAGTGATCTTAAGGGCATTAGCCCAGCCAGATGCATGCACAAGATCCTATTGGAGGGTGACGCCAAGCCTGTGGTCCAACCACAAAGGCGGCTGAACCCAGCCATGAAGGAAGTGGTGCAAAAGGAGGTCACTAAATTACTAGAGGCTGGGATTATTTATCCTATTTCTGACAGCCCCTGGGTAAGCCCTGTCCAAGTCGTCCCTAAAAAGGGAGGCATGACAGTGGTTCACAATGAAAAAAATGAACTGGTTCCTACAAGAACAGTTACAGGGTAGCGTATGTGTATTGATTATAGAAGGCTCAATACAGCCACCAGAAAGGATCATTTTCCTTTACCATTCATAGACCAAATGCTAGAAAAACTAGTAGGTCATGAATACTACTGCTTCCTGGATGGATATTCAGGTTATAATCAAATTGCAGTAGATCCCCAGGATCAGGAGAAAATGGCATTCACCTGCCCATCTGGAGTATTTGCATACAGAAAGATGCCATTTGGCCTGTGCAATGCACCTGTAACCTTTCAGAGGTGCATGCTCTCAATTTTCTCTGATATGGTGGAAAAATTCCTGGAAGTCTTCATGGATGACTTTTCAGTATTTGGAGACTTATTCAGCTCCTGCCTTAACCATTTAGCACTTGTTCTAAAGAGATGCCAAGAGACTAACCTGGTTTTAAACTGGGAAAAGTGTCACTTTATAGTGACTGAAGGAATTGTCCTTGGGCACAAAATCTCGAACAAGGGGATAGAGGTGGATCAAGCTAAGGTAGAGGTAATTGAAAAATTACCACCACCTGCCAATGTTAAGGCAATCAGAAGCTTTCTGGGGCATGCAGGATTCTATAGGAGGTTTATAAAGGATTTTTCAAAAATCGCCAAACCTCTGAGCAACCTGCTAGCTGCTGACACGCCATTTATCTTTGATAAAGAGTGTCTGCAGGCATTTGAGACTCTGAAAGCTAAATTGGTTACAGCACCAATCATCTCTGCACCAGACTGGACATTACCATTTGAATTGATGTGTGATGCCAGTGACCATGCCATTGGTGCAGTGTTGGGACAAAGGCATGACAAGCTTCTGCACGTCATTTACTATGCCAGCCGTGTTTTAAATGACGCATAGAAGAATTACACAACCACAGAAAAAGAGCTACTTGCAGTGGTTTACGCCATTGACAAATTCAGATCCTATTTAGTAAGATCAAAAGTGATTGTGTATACTGATCATGCTACTCTTAAATATCTACTCACAAAGCAGGATTCAAAGCCCAGACTTATAAGATGGGTGTTGCTTCTGTAAGAGTTTGATATAGATATAAGAGATAGAAAAGGGACAGAGAATCAAGTAGCAGATCACCTGTCCCGAATAGAACCAGTAGAAGGGGCGTCCCTCCCTCTCACTGAGATCTCTGAAACCTTTCCGGATGAGCAACTCTTTGCCATCCAGGAAGTGCCGTGGTTTGCAGACATTGCAAACTACAAGGCAGTAAGATTCATACCCAAAGAGTACAGTAGACAGCAATCAAAGAAGCTGATCACGGATGCAAAGTATTATCTTTGGGATGAGCCATATCTCTTTAAGAGATGTGCAGACGGAGTAATCCGTAGATGTGTGCCTAAAGAAGAAGCGCAGAAGATCCTTTGGCATTGCCATGGATCACAGTATGGAGGACATTTTGGAAGTGAGCGAACAGCCACAAGAGTCCTCCAAAGTGGCTTCTACTGGCCTACTCTCTATAAAGATTCCCGAGTGTTTGTGCTTAATTGTGACAGTTGCCAAAGATCTGGCAATCTACCTCACAGTTATGCCATGCCTCAACAAGGGATCTTGGAGATTGAGTTGTTTGATGTGTGGGGCATTGACTTCATGGGACCTTTCCCACCATCATACTCAAACACTTATATTCTGGTGGCAGTGGATTATGTATCCAAATGGGTGGAGGCTATTGCAACACCCACTAATGACACTAAAACAGTGTTAAAATTCCTCCAGAAACACATCTTCAGCAGATTTGGTACCCCTAGAGTATTAATCAGTGATGGGGGCACTCATTTCTGCAATAAACAGCTTTACTCTGCTTTGGTTCGTTTTGGAGTTAGTCACAGGGTAGCTACTCCATATCACCCACAGACTAATGGGCAAGCTGAAGTCTCAAATAGAGAACTTAAAAGAATCCTGGAACGGACTGTAATTAACCGTAGAAGGGATTGGGCAAGGAGCCTGGATGATGCTCTGTGGGCATACAGAACAGCATTCAAGACCCCTATAGGGACCTCTCCATACCAGCTTGTGTATGGAAAGGCATGTCACTTGCCAGTGGAACTGGAACACAAGGCCTACTGGGCAACCAGATTCCTGAACCTTGATGCCAAGTTAGCTGGAGAAAAACGTTTACTCCAGCTAAATGAGCTAGAGGAATTTAGACTCAATGCTTTCGAGAATGCAAAAATTTACAAGGAGAAAGCAAAAAGATGGCATGATAAGAAATTGTCATTCAGAGTCTTTGAGCCGGGGCAGAAAGTTCTGCTATTTAATTCTAAGCTCAAATTATTCCCCGGGAAATTAAAATCCCGGTGGAGAGGTCCATATGTAATTACAAGTGTATCACCATATGGATACGTAGAGCTTCAGGATAATGACTCTAACAAAAAGTTCATTGTTAATTGACAGAGAATTAAACATTATCTTGAAAGTAACTTCGAGCAAGAATGCTCGAAACTGAGACTTGGTTAGAACTCAGTGGTAGTCCAGCTAAAGACAATAAAGAAGCGCTTGCTGGGAGGCAACCCAGCCATTTACAAAGTTTATTTACTAATTAAATAAATTTCATTTTTTTACAGGTATGTGTCCAAGTATCTTCAAAGGGTAAAAACAGCAATTGATTGAATTCACAGAGTTACCGGGAAATTTTGGAAGCTCACTGGCGTGAAAAAGCCAGTAAGAAACATTTTGGGCGTTGAACGCCCAAAAGAAGCACCCACTGGGCGTTCAACGCCAGTAAGGGTAGCCATCTGGGCGTTAAACGCCAGAAAGGAGCATCTTCTGGGCGTTGAACGCCAGAAAGAAGCACCTTCTGGGCGTTTAACGCCAGATTGTCAGCATCTTGGGCGTTCAGAAAAATGCCCAGTGACAAAGGACTTCCTGGCGTTCAACGCCAGAAAGAAGAAGAGAGAGAGTGGTGGGGTTGGTGGGGATCCTGTGGGGTCCACAGATCCCGAGGTGTCAAGGAAAAGTCATCCCTGCACCAAATGGCATCAAAATCCACATTTTGAGCCATTTCTGGCGTTAAACGCCGGGCTGGTGCCCATTCCTGGCGTTTAACGCCAGGTTGTTGCCCTTTACTGGCGTTTAACGCCAGTCTGGTGCCCTTTTCTGGCGTTAAACGCCCAGAAAGGTGCCAGACTGGGCGTTAAACGCCCAACTGCTAGGCTGACTGGCGTTTGAACGCCAGCAGCATCTTCCTCCAGGGTGTGCTGTTTTTCTTCCTGTTTTTCATTTTGTTTTTGCTTTTTTCATTGTTTTTGTGACTTCTTATGATCATCAACCTACAAAAAAGATAAAATAACAAAGAAAATAATTAATTATAAAACATTGGGTTGCCTCCCAACAAGCGCTTCTTTAGTGTCATTAGCTTGACAGAGGACTCCCATGGAGCCTCAGAAACACTCAGAACCTTGTTGAAACCTCCCAACACCAAACTTAGAGTTTGAATGTGGGGTTTCAACACCAAACTTAGATTTTGGTTGTGGCCTCCCAACACCAAACTTAGAGTTTGACTGTGGGGGCTCTGCTTGGCTCTGTTTTGAGAGAAGCTCTTCATGCTTCTTCTCCATGATGATAGAGGGATATCCTTGGGCCTTAAACACCATGGATTCTTCATTCACTTGAATGATCAACTCTCCTCTATCAACATCAATCACAGCCTTTGCTGTGGCTAGGAATGGTCTGCCAAGGATGATGGATTCATCCATGCACTTCCCAGTCTCTAGGACTATGAAATCAGTAGGAATGTAATGGTTTTCAACCTTAACCAGAACATCCTCTACAAGTCCATGGGCTTGTTTTCTTGAGTTGTCTGCCATTTCTAGTGAGATTTTTGCAGCTTGCACCTCAAAGATCCCTAATTTCTCCATTACAGAGAGGGGCATGAGGTTTACACTTGACCCTAAGTCACACAAGGCCTTCTTGAAGGTCATGGTGCCTATGGTACAAGGTATAGAAAACTTCCCAGGATCCTGCCTCTTTTGAGGCAGTTTCTGCCTAGACAGGTCATCCAGTTCTTTGGTGAGCAAGGGAGGTTCATCTTCCCAAGTCTCATTTCCAAATAACTTGTCATTTAGCTTCATGATTGCTCCAAGGTATTTAGCAACTTGCTCTTCAGTGACATACTCATCCTCTTCAGAGGAAGAATACTCATCAGAGCTCATGAAAGGCAGTAGCAAGTCCAAGGGAATCTCTATGGTCTCAGTCTGAGCCTCAGATTCCCAAGGTTCCTCATTGGGGAACTCATTAGAGGCCAGTGGACGTCCAGTGAGGCCTTCCTCAGTGGCGTTCACTGCCTCTTCTTCCTCCCAGAATTCGGCCATGTTTATGGCTTTGCACTCTCCTTTTGGATTTTCTTCAGTGTTACTTGGGAGAGTGCTTGGAGGAAGTTCAGTAATTTTCTTGCTCAGCTGACCCACTTGTCCTTCCAAATTCCTAATGGAAGATCTAGTTTCAGTCATGAAACTTTGAGTGGTTTTGATCAGATCAGAGACCATGGTTGCTAAGTCAGAATTATTCTGCTTAGAGCTCTCTGTCTGTTGCTGAGAAGATGATGGAAAAGGCTTGCCATTGTTAAACCTGTTTCTTCCACCATTGTTATTGAAACCTTGTTGAGGTCTCTCGTGATTCTTCCATGAAAGATTTGGGTGATTTCTCCATGAAGAATTATAGGTGTTACCATAGGGTTCTCCTAGGTAATTTACCTCTTCCATGGAAGGGTTCTCAGGATCATAAGCTTCTTCCTCAGATGAAGCTTCCTTAGTACTGTTTGGTGCATTTTGCATTCCAGACAGACTTTGAGAAATCAAATTGACTTGTTGAGTCAATATTTTATTCTGGGCCAAAATGGCATTCAGAGTGTCAATATCAAGAACTCCTTTCTTCTGACTAGTCCCATTGTTCACAGGATTTCTTTCAGAAGTGTACATGAATTGGTTATTTGCAACCATTTCAATCAGTTCTTGAGCTTCAGTAGGCGTCTTCTTCAGATGAAGAGATCCTCCTGCAGAGCTATCCAAGGACATCTTAGATAGTTCAGAGAGACCATCATAGAAAATACCTATGATGCTCCATTCAGAAAGCATGTCAGAAGGACATTTTCTGATTAATTGTTTGTATCTTTCCCAAGCTTCATAGAGGGATTCTCCATCCTTTTGTCTAAAGGTTTGGACTTCCACTCTAAGCTTACTCCATCTTTGTGGTGGAAAGAATTTTGCCAAGAAGGCATTGACTAGCTTTTCCCATGAGTCCAGGCTTTCTTTAGGTTGAGAGTCCAACCATATTCTAGCTCTGTCTCTTACGGCAAAAGGGAATAGCATCAGTCTATAGACTTCAGGGTCAACCCCATTAGTCTTGACTGTGTCACAGATTTGCAAGAATTCAGCTGAAAACTGATGAGGATCTTCCATTGGAAGTCCATGGAACTTGCAATTCTGTTGCATTAGAGAAACTAATTGAGGCTTAAGCTCAAAGTTGTTTGCTCCAATGGCAGGGATAGAGATGCTTCTCCCATAAAAATCAGGAGTAGGTGCAGTAAAGTCACCCAGCACCTTCCTTGCATTGTTTGCATTGTTGTTGTTTTCGGCTGCCATGTGTTCTTCTTCTTTGAAGAATTCGGTCAGGTCCTCTAAAGAGAGTTGTGTTTTGGCTTCTCTTAGCTTTCTCTTCAAGGTCCTTTCAGGTTCAGGGTCAGCTTTAACAAGAATGCCTTGTCTTTGTTCCTGCTCATATGAAAGAGAAGAGAACAAGAAAATATGGAATCCTCTATGTCACAGTATAGAGATTCCTTGAGGTGTCAGAGGAAAAGAAAAATGGAAGACAGAGGTAGAAAATTCGAACTTATCAAAGAAGATGGAGTTCGAATTTTGCATTAAGGGATAGTGTTAGTCCAAAAATAGAAGGATGTGAGAAGAAGGGAAGTAATTTTCGAAAATTAAGTGAAAGATTTTGAAAATGTTTTTGAAAAACATTACTTAATTTTCGAAAATGAAAGTGGGAAAGAAATAAAATGATTTTTGAAAAAGATTTTGAAATTAGAACTCAAAAAGATTTGATTGAAAATTATTTGAAAAGATGTGGTTAAGAAGATATGATTGGTTTTAAAAAGATGTAATTGAAAAGATATGATTTGAAAACAATTTTAAAAGATATGATTTGAAAACAATTTGAAAAGATATGATTTTAAAAATTAATGACTTGCCTAACAAGAAAAGATATGATTCAAGCATAAAACCTTCCTTAACAGAAAAGGCAAAAAATGTTCAATCAAATCATTAATTGTTAGTAAGTATCTTTGAAAAAGGAAAGAAATTGATTTTGAAAACATTTGATTGAAAAGATATGATTTGAAAAAGATTTGATTTTGAAAAACTTGAAAAAAATTGATTTGAAAACAAAATCTTCCCCCTAGCACCATCCTGGCGTTAAACGCCCAGAATGTGCACATTCTGGCGTTTAACGCCCAAACTACTACCCTTTTGGGCGTTAAACGCCCAACCAGGTACCCTGGCTGGCGTTTAAACGCCAGTCTGCCTTCTTCACTGGGCATTTTTGAATGCTCAGCTTTTTCTGTATAATTCCTCTGCAGCATGTTTGAATCTTCAATTCTTTGTATCATTGACTTGAAAGGACACAAATTAAAAATATTTTTGGATTTTTTGATAATCAAAATGCAAAAGGAATCAATTAACAATGCATGCAAGACACCAAACTTAGCAGTTTGTGTACTACTGACACTAACAACATGAAAATGCATATGAGACACACAAAATACTTCAAGTCAATAGAATTCAAAGATCAAAACAAAGAAAATATGCATGGATTCGAAAAATATAACAAAAACATGCATTTGACACTAAACTTAAGATGAGACTCTAGACTCAAACAAGAAATATTTTTGGGATTTTATGGTTTTGCAAATTTTTTTGTATTTTTCGAAAATTAAGTGAAAAAAAGTATCAAAATTCTTAATGAGAATTCCAGGAATCAGTGCAATGCTAGTCTAAGGCTCCGGTCCAGGAATTAGACATGGCTTCACAGCCAGCCAAGCTTTCAAAGAAAGCTTCGGTCCAAAACACTAGACATGACCAAGGTCAGCCAAGCCTTAGCAAATCACTGCTCCAACAGCAAGATTGATACGAAATCAACAAGCTCTTGTGGTGATAAGTTGAAACCTCGGTCCAATCAGATTAGACATGGCTTCTCAGCCAGCCAGATTTCAACAAATCATCATGAAACTCTAGAATTCACCTTCAGAATTTCGAAAAAAAATACCTAATCTAAGCAACAAGATGAACCGTCAGTTGTCCAGCCTAAACAATCCCGGGCAATAACACCAAAAATTTGATGTTGTTGCCGGATCTTGGCTCTGATGTTACCAAAGCTTGCTCAAAACATGAACAATCCCCGGCAACGGCGCCAAAAACTTGGTCGGCGAAATTGTGAACTATACTTTTTCACAACTCTCATAATCCCTGGTAATGGCTCCAAAAACTTGGTGCGCTTAATACCATGGCATTACACAACTTCGCACAACTAACCAGCAAGTGCACTGGGTCGTCCAAGTAATAAAACCTTACGTGAGTAAGGGTCGATCCCACGGAGATTGTTAGTAATGAAGCAAGCTATGGTCATCTTGTAAATCTTAGTCAGGCAAACTCAGATATATATGGTGATGAACGAAAATAACATAGAAGATAAAGATAGTGATACTTATGTATATCATTGGTGTATGAGCTTCAGACAAGTGTATGAAGATGCCTTCCCTTCCGTCTCTCTGCTTTCCTACAGCCTTCATCCAATCCTTTCTTACTCCCTTCCATGGCAAGCTCGTATAGGGTCTCACTGTTGTCAGCAGCTACCTCCCATCCTCTCAGTGAAAGCGATTGCATATGTCCTGTCACGGCATAGCGGAATTCATCTGTCGGTTCTCAATCAGGCGCGGAATAGAATCCAGTGATTCTTTTGCGTTATCACTAACGCCCCCGCCCTCAGGTTTGAAGCACGTCACAGTCATTCAGTCATTGAATCCTACTCAGAACACCACAGACAAGGTTAGACCTTCCGGATTCTTGAATGCTGCCATCAGGTCCTGCCTATACCACGAAGACTCCGAAGAATCCAAGAGATATTCACTAAGCCTCGAATGCTTGTAGAACAAGAATGGTTGTCAATCACCTTGTTCATAGGTGAGAGTGGTGATGGGCGTCAATCATCACCATCATCATGTTGAAGAACAAGTGATATCTTGGTAAAAGAACAAGCGGAATTGAATGGAAGAACAATAGTAATTGCATTAATACTCGAGGTACAGCAGAGCTCCACACCCTTAATCTATGGTGTGTAGAAACTCCACCGTTGAAAATACATAAGAACAGGGTCTAGGCATGGCCGAATGGCCAGCCTCCCAAAGATCTAAGATAGCATAAAACAAAGATAGCTACCAAAGTCTCGATACAAATACAATAGTAAAAGGTCCTACTTATAGATAACTAGTAGCCTAGGTGTACAAAGATGAGTAAATGACATAAAAATCCACTTCCGGGCCCACTTGGTGTGTGCTTGGGCTGAGCAATCAAGGAAATTCGTGTAGAGAACTTTTCTGGAGTTAAACGCCAGCTCCCATGCCAGTTTGGGCGTTTAACTCCAACTTTATTCCTGTTCCGGCGTTTAACGCTGGAATTCCTGAGGCCGGATTGCTTTGCGGGTTTGGGCCATCAAATCTTGGACAAAGTATGGACTATTATATATTGCTGGAAAGCCCTGGATGTCTACTTTCCAACGCCGTTGAGAGCGCGCCAATTGGGCTTCTGTAGCTCCAGAAAATCCACTTCGAGTGCAGGGAGGTCAGAATCCAACAGCATCTGCAGTCCTTTTTGGTCTCTGAATCAGATTTTTGCTCAGGTCCCTCAATTTCAGCCAGAAAATACCTGAAATCACAGAAAAACACACAGACTCATAGTAAAGTCCAGAAAAGTGAATTTTAAATAAAAACTAATAAAAATGTACTAAAATCTAACTAAAAGATATCAAAAACATACTAAAAACAATGCCAAAAGTATACAAATTATCCGCTCATCACGCGTGTTCTAGCGGGCTTGTTTCCTCTGGGTTCCTCTCTTGCAGTGTGGTTCTAGACCTCAGGGTAATGGCATTGATGCCACCCTTGGGGTTGGGTAATGGTTGAGAGGGGAGTCCATCAGAGCTCGAAGACTGGTTGTTAGAGTTATTCAGTGATCCAATTTGTGAGACAAGGGCTTGCAAGGTAGAGCTCAGACCATTTAGAGTAGAAGTAAGGTTATTTTCCATGGCCTGTTGTCTCCGATCAATAGATTGTAGTAAATCATCATTAGAAGATGAAGAGGGATAAGTGATCTGAGGGGTCTGTTGAGATGCTTGAGGCTGCCTTAGATGAGGTGCTCTGTAGGCCTGATTCTGATTCTGCTGCCTGAAGTTGTTATTGTTATTCACCTCTGGTTTCCATTATTATCTCTGCCTCTTCTGTTATGATTGTCCCTCCATCCCTGGTTAAAATTATCTCTCCAAACCTTGGTTAGAATTATCTTGCCATCCATGGTTGTGGCTGCCACCTTGATTGTACCCTTGATTGGGGCGGTCATAAAAGTTATGAGTGGCTGCTACAGTGTTGTCTTCCTGTTGGAGTTGCAGACATTCATCAGTAGTGACTGTAATCGGCACAAATCCCGCATACTCTTTGTGGAACCAACTGTTGGCTTTGCTGTGGCGGAGAAGGTTGAGCTTGTTGTGGACTCAACTGCATCTGCTTCAGTAGGTTGGTCATTTTACATATGCTCTGAGTTAGAGCAGTAGTCTCTTTGCTAGAGGATACCTCTGCAACAGCTCTTGACCGACTTTGTTTCTTCCTGTGATTCCTAGTAGATTCAGCTAAGTCGCTGATCAATTGCCATGCCTCATCAATAGTCTTGTACTTTTTCATAGACCCATTGCTATTACCTTCCAATGTAGTCTTATCTTGAGGCTTCATGCCCTGTGTAAAGTAGCCGAGCAACACTATCTTGTCAATCATATGGTGGAGACATGCTTCCAGAAGATTATTGAAGCGCTCCCAATATTCGTAGAGAGTCTCAGATTCGTCTTGAACGATCATGGAAATGTCTTTCCTCAGTTTATCAGTAACCTCAGCTGGAAAGAATTTCTCCAAAAATTCTCTTCTAAACGTATTCCAGATAGAAATAGTTGCTCCGGGTTGAGTGTAGTACCACTCTCTTGCCTTTTCCTCAAGAGAACGGGAAGGCTTTTAATAGAATAGAAGTTTCATCAACACCATCACGCTTAATAGTAGAACAAGTTGTCTGAAAATCCCTAAGGTGCTTGATAGGCTCTTGAGCAAGTAAGCCATGAAACTTGGGTATCAAGTTGAGTAGTGCAGTCTTTATTTCAAAATCCATAGCCACCGTTGGGTGGTGCGCCTAATACGATTGCAGTGTAAAATCAGGGGCTCCAACCTCTGGATAGTGACTCTCCTAGGTGCTGCCATGTCACCTGCACGTAAATCAACCGAATCAGTAGAAAGGGAGCTTTTCTTCCTTAAGTGACGTTTCAGATTCATCCTCGGAGAGGACTAACTGACGCCAAGCTTGCCTTATACGTGAAATAGTTCTTTCAATCTCATGGTCATATACTGGCAAGCTTGGATCAGGAAGTGAACGCGTTATTCAATGAAAGAAACATGAAGCTCATAGTAGCAAAATTAAAAGAAAATGCAATTAAATAAATTCCAATCAATAAATTAGCACACTATTGCAACTCCCCGGCAACGGCGCCAAAAATTGACGTAAGCGGAAATTGGCAGATTAAGAATTAATTAGAAAAATGGCATTGCAAGTACAGTTCTTAACCGGCGAAAATCCACTTATCAATTTAGAAAAGAGTTGTCACAAATTTTAGAAATAAAATACTGGGAGTATGAGTCCCAGGTCGTCTCCCAACGAGTTGCAGGAAAATGTGCTATTTTATCAATCAGAGGTTTTCCAAATGGGTTTTGAGTTTGATGAACAGAAAATTAAATTAGAGAATTTATATGATTTAAATAAAAATCTGATCGAGAGAAGATTAATTGGAAGTTCTATCCTTGTTGGAATTTTGTCAAGATCAATTAATAATTAGTCATTGTTTCATTAGTTAACCCTCAATGAATGAAGGAAAGTCAAATTAAAAGTCAACTTCTATTCACAAGTCCTAATCCTCTCCCTTGGGAAGGATTAGAGTTAGTTACTAACAAGCCAACCAACAATGAACCAATATAATTGAACTCTTGAGTATTCCAACTCAAGGTTCTCCTTTCAATCAACTTCCAATCAAGTTGGGGAACTACTCCATCATCATAAATATTGACTTCACAAAATTAATGGGGAAAATAAAAAGAGACATAATAAATAATAATCAAAGATATTAAGTAAAAGTAAAATAGTCTTGTATTAATGAACTCTGAAAATAATCCAATATCAACTCTAGACAAATTAAGAATATGGAAGAGTAAATGAAAAGTAAATAACAAACTATAATGACCAGTTCCGGAGGTAGACTCTTCTCAAAAGCCAAGGCCAAAAAAATCTTCAAATCCTAAATTATGGATGTAAAAAGAGAAACCTAGGGTAGTGATGAGCGGATAATTTATACGCTTTTTGGCACTGTTTTTAGTACATTTTAGTTAGTTTTATTATATTTCTTATTTTTTAATTAAAATTCACTTTTCTAGACTTTACTGAGTTTGTGTGTTTTTCTGTGATTTCAGGTATTTTCTGGCTGAAATTGAGGGATCTGAGCAAAAATCTGATTCAGAGGCTGAAAAAGGACTGCAGATGCTGTTGGATTCTGACCTCCCTGCACTCGAAGTTAATTTTCTGGAGCTACAAAAGCCCAATTGGCGCGCTTTCAATTGCGTTATAAAGTAGACATCCTGGGCTTTTCAGCAATACATAATAGTCTATACTTTGCTCAAGAATTGATGGTCCAAACCGCCGTCCCAAATCAGCTTCAGAATTCCCGACGTTTAACGCCGGAACTGGCACAAAAGTTGGAGTTAAATGCCTAAACTGGCACAAAAGCTGGCGTTTAACTCCAGGAGAAGTCTCTACACATGAAAGCTTCAATGCTCAGCCCAAGCACACTCCAAGTGGACCCCGGAAGTGGATTTTTACGTCATTTACTCATTCTTGTAAACCTTAAGTTACTAGTTTACTATAAATAGGACTTTTTGCTATTGTATCTTTATCTCATGACACATTACACGTTTCATATTGTATCTTCTACGACATGAGTCTCTAAACCCCATGGTTGGGGGTGAGGAGCTCTGCTGTTTCTTGATGGATTAATGCAATTACTATTATTTTTCATTCAATCACGCTTGCTTCTATTCTAAGATACCACTTCTTCTTCAACCTGATGAATGTGATGATCCGTGACACTCATCACCATTCTCACCTATGAACGTGTCTGACAACCACCTGTTCTAGCTTCGTTTGAGTGTGTATCTCTTGGATTTCTTAAGCAGAATCTTCGTGGTATAAGCTAGAACCCATTGGCGGCCATTCTTGAGAATCCGAAAAGTCTAAACCTTGTCTGTGGTATTCCGAGTAGGATTTGAGGATTGAATGACTGTGACGAGCTTCAAACTCGCGAGTGTTGGGCGTTAGTGATAGACGTAAAAATCACTGGATTCTATTATGATCGAGAACCAACAGATTAGCCGTGCGGTGACAGCGTGCGTTGAACATTTTCACTGAGAGGATGGGAGGTAGCCATTGACAACAGTGAAACCCAACATACAGCTTGCAATGGAAGGAGCCTTGCGTGCATGAAGAAGAAGACAGTAGGAAAGTAGTGATTCAAAAGATATAGCATCTCCAAAACCTCAACCTGTTCTCCCTTACTGCAAAACAAGTATTTATTTCATGTTCTTTTACTTTTACAATTAAATCTGAGAATTATCCTGACTAAGAGTACAAGATAACCCAAAGCCAAGCCCAAACTCACGTA